>NC_064757.1:24216838-24876838 GCF_011397635.1 Epinephelus fuscoguttatus
GACGAGTTCCAGTGCTACTGGTGTAAAGAGGGATTCTACGTTGACGGTAACATTTGAACCACTTATAATGTGTGGTTGATATCAGCTGGAGACATTTGCAGGGAAACTGTGATCTGCATCGGATGATGTTATCTAGATCAGTGGTTCCCAGCTGGTCCAGCCATGGGGTCCAGATTCCTCATTAGTCATCAGTTCAAGGGCCACACAGCTGAATATATTCAGTGTCATATTTGTGTTTGGCCAGGTCGTCAAGCTAGTTTACCATGTTCATCAAGTAGATGCCCATTAGCCATTCACTCTACAGCAGGAAACGCACTTAAAAATAAAAGCTCTGTGGCAGAAATTTACCGTATTTCAAAATAAAGTGTGTTTTTTTACAAACTTGACACATTTGCGAGTCACTTGTGGTCCATTCAAAATGGACCCATGTGTCCCACTTTTGGACCTTGACCCACCAGTTGGGAACCACTGATCTAGATACCCCAGACAGTATTTTTTCATTTATTTCTTTCCCCTCAATTTGTGCATTGATATTTTCCAAATAAAATAGAGATAGACAACATGATGAACATCATGAACTGCCTGACGCTTAAGAATTTGATGTCACTAAAATACATGATTAATCATTCAAGGATATCGGTGAAGTCCGGCTCAAAAAAAGGTTCCCACATCATGCAAAATTTTCTCAGGGAGCTCATAATTATGCAGTTCTTTCCAGTTGGGCATAATTAAGGACTTCTCCTGTCCATAGAGTGAAAAAGAAACCATGTGTCTGGTGACAGTATTTTTTTGTTTCTAAAGAACTGTACACATCACAGTAAAAGTCTCCATCTGTTGGCTGCTGCGATAACAAGCATCCAAGTGAAAAAAGTTTCAGAGATGACAAGTTATTTCTTTCTGTAGAAGAACAATACGTTTAATGGTTATTATAAGAAGTAAAACGTGTATTTGTGTGTCTAGATGGCAAGTGTGTGGATCACTGCAAGAAAGGTTTCTTTGTGGATGAGGAGAGCCGAGACTGTGAGCCCTGTCATCGTGACTGTCGCACCTGCGGAGGGCCACGATATGACGACTGTGATTCCTGTGAAGACGAATTCGTGCTGATCAATGGGGAGTGTGTTAAGGATAGACAGTTTGCTCTCTGCCCTGAGACACACTTCAGAAACAGTATGGCAAATTTTACCTCAGTACTAAATGTTGTTAGTGTTACCTACTTGTCTTTACTTGCACATGTAAAGTGTGATGCTGACAGTTTTCATCATATAAACGTGCAACTTAAAAGCATGCAGTGGAATATATTTTTTGCATCTTTTGCATCACATCCTTTAGCCATTTTTTCAGCCCATGGTGGGGAATCTTACCTTCTTTTTTTATTCCATCTTCATGTCATTCATGTCTACATACTTTGTCCTGGTTTCTGTTTGCTGTTCACCATCAGGTCAGGGTGACTGTGAGTTGTGCCACTCCACTTGTAAGACTTGCTCTGGTGCAAGAAAGGATGACTGCAACAGCTGCCACTCTGGTAAACATTTACTGTCTGTATGCCACATTGGTCTGAGCCTCTATATTTAGTGAGCTTCTTTGTCTCATCATTTTTTCTTAGCTGGCAGTGAGATAGGACGGTAAAGCTGTTGACCACTTATTGTATCAGCGGTACGATTTGTCTTTCTGCCCACAGGTCATTTTTTGACCGCTCGACAGACCTGCACGCCTCGTTGTCCACCTGGCACATTTGCCAACAAGGCGTCCAGCCAGTGTGAAGACTGCTCAAAAGGGTGTGTCATATGCCAAGACGCCCAGCAGTGCCAGCACTGTCGCAATGGACTTAACCTCCAAAATGGAGGGTGTGTGGTGGAGTGTCAGAGGTAACCGTCCTTTTTTCTCATTTCTTGACTTGCACATGACCACACTCCATGACAATACATCAATGATGGAGCACTTTTGAAGCCGTGTGGTTACAGTGCATGTCATATAACTGCAACATACTGAGCTCAGTTCCAGCCCTGGGACCTTTGTTGCATGTCATACCTCTCTCTCACTCTCTCCCCCATTTCAAAGCTGTCCTCTGTCAAATAAAACATACTTTACATCATCCTCACCCTCTCCTCTCTCTGCCTCCTTCCCAGAGGATTTCCTCAAGGTGGCGTGTGCCACCCGTGTGCCCCAGAGTGCACATCCTGCCAGGGAAATTCCTCTCACTGTCTGAGCTGTGAGGCACAGTACCTGCTGCTGGACCACTCCTGCAGGTCACACTGTCCAGAGGGCTACTACACCTCCAAGACAGAGTGCCATCGCTGTCCAGCTCATTGTGAAGAGTGCAATCGGGATGGCTTGTGTAAGAGTAAGTACGCTGGGTGAAGCAGTGGAGGGTAGAGAAAGAGAAGATGTAGAGAGGTGTTCTTTTGAGAGGTAATTAGTTACTGTTGAAGTAGCTGAATGGAGGAGAAGGAGGAGGAGAAGGAAAATGAGGTGTAAACACAAAGAGCTCCTTCCCTGCTCACTCGACTGCAAATAGTTCAGCCATGAAGCCTAACTGTAAGAGTTGGAAGGGTAAAGGAAGTGAGGAAAATCTGATGACAAGAAGGATGGAGGAATACAGAGACATTAGAGAGAAGATGAGTCGGGGAAAGATAAAACAGATAAAACAACAGTTGTCGGGGTCAGAGTACATATAGAGAGTAAAGTTTATATGTATATCTGTATATAATATGATGGGTTTTAATGGAATGACATGACAAGGCATTTTCATTTATCGTGTTAATGTTAGTTGTATGGTTATCACTGAGGTTGAACATGAACAAGCTCTTTATTCATGACTCCGTCTCATCATGGTGGTGAGAAGAAGAAATTGTCAGTGTGAGCAATAGGATGTAAGGGCTGCCCGAGGGAATGGGCAAAAGATTAAATCAAGCCAAATGTACACCACTGATAGTTTCTTTCATTTGGGAAATTACATCTGGTGATTTCCAATCACGTGATCATGTGATTAGGCTGCAAGAGGAAAAAAGTGGACTTTGGTGCAAAAGAAACTGAAGTACAAATAAAAGGCTATATATACTTTAAGTCTGCTGAATAACAAATATCAGACAGTTCAACCTCTTACCTGTAGTGCTACTTATCAGTCTAGACTGTTTTGGTGTGTTTTGGTGTTGGAGATATCAGCCATAGAAATTTCTGCCCTCTCTCCAGCATAATGGAACTAGATGGCACTCAGCTTGTGGTGCTCAAAGAGCCTAAAAATCACAATTAAAAAACTCAACAGCAATGTCTCTTCCCATAAATCATAACCCTGTTACTTAAGATAATCCACAGACCTTGTTGGGAGCAGTTTTATGCAGTATTGTAGGAAGCATACATCGACTCATTAACGAGAGGCTCATGCTTGTGACAGCATGAGATGTAGACATTAATGTTGTCCCCCTCAGCTGAGCAGCAATGTAAGCTCACTCAGTGGTGCTAGGTGAGCTAGCAGTAGATGGACGCTTCCGTCTGTGCGGTGATGTTTGACAGAGAGAAAATGACTCCTAGTTGAATGTTCACAACAAGGTCTGTGGATTATCTTGAGTTACTGCATCATGATTTCTTCTTTGCTTTTGAGTTTTTCAAATGTTTTTAAATGTTTTTTAGCACTTTGAGCACCACAAGCCGAGTGCTATCTAATTCTATTATAATGGAGAGAAGGCTGACATCTCTACGGCCAGTATCTCCAACTGGGCAACTCACACTAGAGCAATCTAGACAATTATAATTAGCACCACAGGTAAGAGGAAAAATATGCATTTTTGATTTGGATACTGTCCCTTTAAACTACTGGCTTGAGTTGTTCCTGTTACAGTAATGACAGCGTGTGATCAGATGCACTTTCAGGGGTAATAAAGTCAACTGAACTTTCATCCTGATGCAATAATCCACATGGTGAGTCACCACTTGAGCATAACCTGTGAAGCACAACCACTTTCACTTCAGTGATTCACGATGTGTTGCATCACTGACTTTCTCACTGGAGCCATTAATGCTCCCATGTCACTTGATACAGAGACTTCCCAGGAATTGCTCAAAGGTGATAGGACTTTTCCCATGGAAATTATTCTGAGTCATAGCCGGGTCAGGCTGCCAAACTACAAGTTCAAGTTTTTCCTGGATGAGTTCAGGCATGTGCTCGCTGTCCACATTAAACAACAGCTCAAAAACAGGCAACACATGAGAAGATGAGCGCTCACACACACTTCAGGTTTCTGCCACTGCAAAAAAAAAAAAAAATATATATATATATATATATATATATATATATTGAGTCTACAGAAGTGTGAATGGAATTACAAACACATGTCCTCTAACTTCTTGCTACATGTTGGAGATGTGCCTCTGCCACTTCTCACTGGCCCAGAAATTGTATTGTTTTTTGCAGACAATGTAAACAATGCTGTTTTGCATAACCCTTTCTTTTACTCTCTCCCAGAGTGTGCCCACTACTACTTCCTCCATAACGACAAGTGTGTGGATGATTGTCCCAATGGCTACTTTGCCAGTGAGAAGCAACAGGAGTGTGTGCGTTGCCATGCGGATTGTGCCTCTTGTGACGGACCAGGCTTTGATGACTGTGATGTGTGTAGCAACCCGCAAGCTGTGCGTTACAACGGAGAGTGTCTGGCTAAGTGTCCCAGCAGCACTTACTATGATGCGACTACCAATGAATGCAGAGGTAGGGAAGGTGGAAGTTTATTTTAATAATGCAACATCAAATACAATACTTTTTTTTTTTTTTTGCTACACTGTGTCTCATTCTGTTTTTCCAGACTGTGACAGGTCATGTCTGACCTGCTCAGGCCATGAGCCCTCATCCTGCCTTACCTGCGACACCAACAGGCGTAAAGATGCCAGCGGTCACTGTGTGTGGTTCAGTCAGTGCCCTCTGAGCTCATACATGGACCATAATGGGGACTGCCGGCCGTGTCACAAACTCTGTCATCGCTGTTCTGGGTCAGGCCAAGACCACTGCCTCAGCTGCAACCCACCATACTTCATACTGAGTAAGTTATTGCAATACTAGATGTTGTGCTTCTTATCTCCTTTTAAAATTGTAACTTTGTGACTGTGTCCATCAGACAGCACATGCGTGGAGGAGTGTCCTGTTGGTTACTATGCAGAGGACAAAGACGAACGTGCGTGTGAACGCTGCCACTTCAGCTGTAAGTCATGTGCTGGTCGTCATAGTTTGCAGTGTGTCGACTGTAGATCTGGATTCTTCAAGCAGGGAAGTAGCTGCGTGGAAACCTGTTCAGAGAGGTTAGTAAGGACACACGCACGCACAAAGTCTCCTCTCCTTTTTCATCAAAGAACATGATAAACAGATATCCTCTCTCCTTTGCAGTCACTTTGGCAACACCACCACCATGGTCTGTGAGCGATGTGACCCCTCTTGTACCAAGTGTTGGGGTCGTGGTAACAGAAACTGTCTGCTCTGTCGGGAGGGCTACGTCTACCTGAGGCAGCAGGGACAGTGCCTTCAAAGCTGCCCTCCAGACTACTACCAAGACAGATGGTCCAAGACCTGTCACAAGTGTCACCCCACCTGCAAAACCTGCAGTGGTAAAGGAAGCATGTCATGGCTTATTTCTGCCATGTGCTTTTTTTTGTTTGTTTATTTGTTTGTTTGTTTTTTGGCGTTAGGTGTATTTTATGTGATTTTACATTGTTATCAAGACCTACCAGGACACCTCAGGATAAAAATGTTTTACATTACATCTCACCATATATTCTCAAATAGGCAGTGGTGCCCCAGAAGTTTTTCATAGGGGCAGTGAGATGGGGCAAATGAAAATCTTGGGGGTGGCACACATACTGATATACTTTGCTTTCTTATTTTACAGTTAACGTTACCAATTATTTGATGTGCACACACTAATACTGGTACAGTTAACATTTTGAGTTCCTATGGATGCCTCAGGTCAGGGGTTTCCAACATGGAGGTTCCCAACCACATTAGGGGTTGTTCAAGCTTCACAGGGGGTAGCAGGGTCTTCTTGATTTTAAGGGGTGTAAGAAAACTTTTAAGAAATATATACAGTAGACATATATTTCTGTGTAACGATCTAGTATAAAACTGGGACTTAGTTGCAGAGAAAAACACAAAACACCAAGTTGTACAAATTCAAATCTTTACTCAAGAGGTCAGGGGTCAAACATGTGAAGGCAGTCGGCAAAGGCAGAAAAGTCCATTCAGTAAAATCACACAAAAAGCAAAGTCCAAAAATTCAAGCAGAGTCAAAAACCAGGGAATCAAACACGAGAAAAAGGCTGAAGAGAATGAACACACTAGGGCAACAATGACAATCCGGCAACTAAATGGGGGAAACAGTGAGCTTTAATTACACAAGGGATGATTACTAACTACACACAGGTTAGTGGAACAAGACACAGGTGAAACACATGAGGTTATTAACAAAAGTGGGA
Organism: Epinephelus fuscoguttatus; assembly: GCF_011397635.1. Lineage (NCBI taxonomy): Eukaryota > Metazoa > Chordata > Actinopteri > Perciformes > Serranidae > Epinephelus > Epinephelus fuscoguttatus. The sequence continues at coordinate 24,223,292 of NC_064757.1, forward strand.
AAACTCAGGGTGTAAAAGAAACACTAAACACAAGAACACATTTCAAAATAAAACAGGATGTGGACACAAACACATGAACATAAGCATGATAGAATATCACACTCTGCATTTCCTTGTGTTATTTATGGATACTAAATGAAATTGTTATTTTTAAAGTTTAGATTACTATTCAAGATATAAATTTAAAAAAAACCTCACAGGATGAGGGCACAGTAAAGACCTGAACAGCTATATTCACAGAGCCTTTACTCTTTGCTCAACAGCCTTGTCCTGCAGTGAAAACGATGAGCTAATAGAACAATGGTCGACCCTCAGAAAGAAGAAAACACTGAATTTGAACACAGAAAGAGAATCTTACAAAAAGTTTGTAAAATATCAGGGAAACTCATCCCCTACAAATGTGTTGGGAACCACTGGCTTATGATGTCTAGTGTCACCAGATACCACTACCTTTACATGAGTTTAAGAAAAGACTGTGCCACAGCCTCTGTAAGACAGGGATGTCAGCCCTCCGTTATTTTTGCCAGTGGGGCAAATCGTATCAGGGGCGCCACTGCAATTAGGTGTATAATGTGTGTTAAAGAACTCTAACGATAAATATCTTATCTATCGTACACTCCCCTCCAAGGGATGACATACTTCTACGCCTTTTGATATGCTTTCAATCTGGAAATTCCAGTTCAACCATGTGATTAACAACTGTCAGCATCTTTCTGCTTCCAGCTGGCGGCGCTCTGTTCTGTCAGTCCTGTTATGAAGGCTACACATTCATGAAAGGCATCTGTGCAGCCCAGTGTCTTGTAGGCTTCTACGCCACTTCACAGGTGACAGTCAGCTTGCTTTACAAAGTTTTTCTCTATACTCAACCAACGTATCACATTTGCCTCATGAAAAATGAATAACATCTAAAAGCTCTAGCTGTAGTTTTGCAAAACTGCTCTGTAAGTCACGGAGCTGTATGTGGAGGTAAAATGCTTTGTAACAAATCCTTCTGTTGCTTCAGGGCTCTGAGTCTGACAACGATCAGCCAAACTGCCAGGCGTGTGACCCGTCCTGCTTGGACTGCCGAGGTCCTGGCATGCAGAGTTGTACAGTGTGTCCCGCACTCCAGATCCTGTCTGATGATGGCCGCTGCTTGTCCTGCTGTGGTAATGAGACACGCCATGATGATAAACCAATACCGAGGGAGTGCTGTGACTGCGAGGCCTCACGAGGTAAACGAGAACCCACAGTGGAACACAGACCACCAACCAAACACATACAGATACACACTGTATTGAGAAGTGTTCCCTGGAAAATAGTGTTCATATGCGTGTGAGTCAACAGTCACATTCTTTTAGGGTATCTGTAATTTGTAATGGCTGACTTCTATAATTCAAGTAATTGATAGCGTTCCCACTGTGTAGACATGAGTTTCATCTTCCTGCCAAATAGGGGTTTCCAGTATTTTAGGATGATGGAAAATATGTTGCCATTTCAAGAAATTTTCCAAACTTTCTTGGCGTCTGGCCATTAAAGACAAGACTGCACTTCACTGAAACAAGAGTCTTTTAAAACACACAATCCCACACAAGGATTCATCAGAAACAGTTCCAGCACAGGCCTACAGACAGTGAGCGATATAAGGACATCCCCTCATTTGCAAAATGACCAAAATACATTCCCCCTTTAACCTGCCACCGCTCTTCATCCCTTGGCTCCAGACCAAGCTGCTGTCCTATCCAAACCCAGACCTACAACCTATAAACTATTGAGAAATATTGAATTTTAAAAGTACATTTCTATTTTAGCCCATAAAGCATTTATAGCACTGGTTTAGGGGACCGCAGACCAATTGTATATGTTAAATTATCTCGTGTGATGCTACTCAGCCAATCATATCTGTGCATTCCGATAAGCATTGCAACTTGAGTGAGTAAGATGAGATGAGACCAGAGACAACAGTCAGAGAAATAAAAAAGTCAGAGAAAAGTAATCTCACATGGCGGGCTCTAAAGAGAGAAAAGTAGACAGTAACTCTGAAGTCAGCGAAATTGCAGCATCAGAAACCAATGAAAAAAGGCTTCCTTTAAAGTTTGCATGATACGCGGCCAGTGCCATAGTTTAATGGCACCCAGCGATGTCAGGGGGAAATGCAGTGGGACAAGGACGAAATTTAAGGGGGCGAAAGTCAAACTGTGGTGGGTTGGAGCGGTGGTGGATGGGTCTAGCAAACACTGACTTTCACCCGAGAGAGCGATGTTCATGTGTTATAAGATTGTACTGTACTTTTTTCCTAAACCCACCCACGAGCTTTTGTTGCCTAAACCCAAGCATGTGTTTCTGTTGTTGAAGGAAAAAAAACACGTCAATTCGCTGTGTTGTACCCATGTAGTGCATTTATTTTGAAAGAGACTGTATGTAAATGGAAACTTCCTGTGAAAACAGAAGTGTATTTTGAAAGAAGACAATACATGTAACAGGCGGAACACACGGTGTCCCAGAACGTCAGTAACCAACACACCCAGGGTACCTTGCACGTCGTATGTGGAAGTGGAAAGTCAATATGTGACAAGGTCGGAGTGAGAATGTAAAAAAATAAGGTTTAGATCAAGAACTGACAGACTGTAATATTTTCATTCTTCTGATGGTCAGTTCAAAACCAGCATGTTTGATCATATTGTCTGAAACCATGGTGATTATTAAAAGCAGCAATGTGAAGCGCCACCATGAGACAAAGCACAGAGCATCTTATCAGCAAACATAATCACTGAAACTCAAGCAAGTTAGACATTAAACATAAATAACAATCTACAGATGTCTACAGATTTGTTATTGTAACCTAATGCCGTGCTCCATCTCCCCCTTCTCAGAGGAGTGCGTCCTGGGTGTCAACTTTCTGATGAGAGAGGATTCAGAGGCCGAAGGCAGCACCGCCAAACTCTTTGTCACTGCCTGTGTTGTAGTTATCCTCTCTGTGGGCGGAGGAGTCTTCCTCTTCCTCAATGCTCGATCTAGAACAGTTGCAATGGCACCTAAAATCAAAGCAGGAGGCTATGAGAAACTGGATACCAATGGAGGCGTTGCCTTACAGCCTGCTGTCTCTTCATTTGGGGAGTACAGCGATCGCATTGCCGAATGCGAGGATGATGAGGAAGACGATGACGATGAGGACATTGTGTACATGGGACAGGATGGGACGGTGTATCGGAAGTTCAAGTACGGACTCTTGGATGAAGATGAGATTGAGTTGGAGTATGATGATGAGAGCTACTCCTACAGATGAAAACAAAGCACACAGAGACCTGACTCGGGAGGAGTGGCTCTTTCTAACATATCATTGCTGTCTAAACATGTTGTGAAGATTGTTCACATGATGTCTATTTAATTCTTATCTTTTTTAATAGTTAGATCTCTTCAGATCCTGTCAGCGGGTGAAGCAGTGAAGGAGGGTGACAAGCACACACAAAATTTTTTCAGTGACATCACATCTCAAAGACATACTCTCCTCTTGCCATATTTACACAGGCCCCATGTGCTGGTGGCACTGATCAGATTGTTTAGAAGTCTGGATTCACAGCACATTTTCTACATTTCATGATCATATTTGTGCTGGCTGTTTGCCCTCTCTGATAGTCTCAAAATCATTTCTCCCATGTCGAAGGTGACGTTTCATCATGATAAATGATTGCCAAACCAGTTCCAACCTGCTATCATGCCACAGTTTTGTTGACAATATAAGGTTACGGCTGATTGCAGTTGGCAGAGTTGTTTGCCATGACTACTGTTAACTTTGTTTGGCAGCAACAGGACTTAAGAGAATTAAATGTGCTTATTGTTCCAGTCTTACCCTGCAGAGGCTAAAAAACAATTCATATTATACATGACATATTCAAATACATATCTGAGACACATACAAATCTGAGGACAAAAATATTTGATGTTTGCACAGCACTGATAAGTTCCAAGGTTATAAAATTTGGTTATCTACATTCAGTTTGATTATTAAGTCATATGTCACCTGAGATATTTGACAGAATGGCTGCTGGGTCAAGTTGGATACTGACTCACTAGTGGTCAAGCCTCATAGTAAAGAGTAATGAAAATGAGTAGAAAGGACATTGAATTGTTTACCTTGGTCATTCGATGAGTACAAAAGAAAATGGCGATTGTTGTGAGTTGCTATGGTGACAAAACACGTCAGTTTAAGGACTCTGTTTCGGCCTATCCTTACACCTACTGTCCCTATTAAACAGAAAAATACAAACCACCAATCCAAGTTTCTCTCTTTCACTGAACTAAAACTAGTATAAACTTAACTGCCTCGTTAACTCATTTTAAAAAACCTTCATTTAAACTCGACAAAACAACACTCAACAAAACTGACTTAGTTATTCTTGTTACTAATCTAGTTAGTTAGTTAGTAGGCTTTTACAACAATCACCAGTTTTGGTTTGGTCGAAATAAATCCTTAACTCACCGAGTTAGATGTAAAAAATATGCTGGCTCTGCCTCTTTGCCCGCTGAGCAGCAGCTTTATTTGTTCTTCTGAGGCAGCTACAGTAGCGTTACATCGTGTTTCAATAATCATGCAACGGATGGCAACAAAAGAAACAGTTAGGGTAATATTTTTTAAATTGACAGATTGCTCAATTAAAACATACTACTCAGCTGCTTGTTTGGTCGTTACTGCAAAACCCCACCTTAGTGAGTTCACAACTTGAAAATGGCAACATTACACATAAAAATGGCCGCTGCTCTGACCATCCTGCTGCACTGATTTGAATGAGAAGGCCCGTTCTAATCTCTATGTTTTTGTCTGTGTCTCAACATCAATAATTTTGGTTTACTTTTGGATTACCAAACCTTTCATTTGATTGGCAAGAAGAGTTTGATCTCTTTGTTTGAGTCACAAACCTCAGGGGACACTGTGAATGTGCTGACAGTCATATTCATTTTCATGTGTTTGTTTACATTTTCTAGAATAAATCATTTCATTTGAGGATAATTTTGTATGTTTACAGCATAATGTGACTCAGTAGCTATTGTCTGCTTGTGGAAAAGAGAATCTTACACAATCATACATTCATATTACAATTTGCAGAGTTAGATTTATATAAGATTACATTTCATTACATTTGATTGTTCTAGTTTTAACAACCCAGTTGTGTAACATGCTTCATCTGTTTCTGCATCATCTGGTTTAAAGCTCTTATTGTAACATTACTGTCAGAACTTGCTGTGTTACATTTGTTTAATCAGTAAACTGGACTGTGTATTACACTGCAGGTGTCACCTCAGAATACAAAGCAAACTTTACACTGAAGCACAATCTGACCTGTAACCCTGTGTGGTACTGTTTGGATCTTTTCAGGTTAGTTTACACAGAGAGGAAAACGTTTTCTCTGGTTTCATTTTATTTAGGCCACAGTGAAATGCATCTCTGTGAGTGTCCAGATAACTGCTCATAACACAGCAGAAGGTTGCAGTTGAAGATTTTTCCCCCTTTAACTCACTCTTTGACTTCAGCACTGTGCAGTTGCCTTGTATCGCCATCTCCCTGAGATAATAACGGGTCTGCATCCCACCCACTGTAACGTGTGAAGAATAAATCATTCGGATCTTTCTCTGTACTTTGTTTGAGGTGAGATGTGCTGTGAATCATTGTTTGGTAATAAAGTTGGATTTTGATCTGTGTTGTGAGTGTGTGTGCACTCTTGATGAACATTTGTGTTATGAATTAACCTGCTGCTGTACAGAGGTGAGTCAAAGTGATTTGGGAAAGACTTGCATGCAAGTCAACACAGTGACTGCTGTTGGTTGTTCCCTGTAATTACTGGGCTTAGTAACATGCCAATTTTGGATTTGGTGAGTGTGATTATGTAATGTAAGCAGCCCAGATGCCAGAAGAAAATGTTGGCATTGTACATTTCTGAAGGAAGGAGGACGCACAACTCCAATATTTCCAATCATGATGGGTGCAAGTTGCAGAGAGATTCCAATGAAACTAGTAGGCAACAGCACTCACAAAAGACAAGAGTCAAAATCTATGTTTTAATAGGGCAACACATGGCCAAACAAAATGATAGACGCGTTTCCGCCTAAGCCTTCTTCAGTCTATGGAACAGAGGCAAAGACACTGAATACTATTTATATACATAAGTTCTAGCACCAGTCACAGTGTAAGGTGTAATGAGAGGCAATAGAAACCATATGTGTAGCAGTTGCAGCCAATGACAGGCTGACACAAGACAATTGCCAAGACTGATGCATAAGAATCAATACATGCAAACAGAGATATTCAAATACATTGAAACATATAAGAACATCAAAATTATTAAGCTTGAGACTAGCTGAATGAGAAACATGTTAGACAATAAGAAGGGGAGAATTAAGGTGACAAAGAATCTACACCAATATCAAGAGTTAGAAAAGATTTAAAAATGATTACAGGTCTCTACTAATCAATTGTATAATAATGAGTAGACTTAATAGTGGAGGGAACAGTAAACGGATTAATTAAGGTGAATAAAAGTCTCTGAAAAAGAGGGAGACATTTACATTCAGAAGGGGAATACAGGGGCTTCAAGGATTAGTGGAACCTCTGTGAAATGTATGAAGACACCGAATATAAATGTATTAAAAAAGAAGTCCTCATAAAAAGGGACAATATATCCTAAAGTAGTCTAATGGTCAAAAAAGACAACAGAAAATCTCATCCTTACATGAAAGACAATTTTACAGAGACTCTTTTCAGTTTCTTTTCTGTCACCTTAATTCTCCCATTCTTATTGTCTAACATGTTTCTCATTCAGCTAGTCTGAAGCTTAATAATTTTGATGTTCTTATATGTTCTAATGTATTTGAATATCTCTGTTTGCATGTATTGAGTCTTGTGCATCAGTCTTGGCAATTGTCTTGTGTCAGCCTGTCATTGGCTGCAACTGCTACACATATGGTTTCTATTGCCTCTCATTACACCTTGCACTGTGACTGGTGCTAGAACTTAACCTATGTATATAAATAGTATTCAGTGTCTTTTGATACACTGAAGAAGGCTTAGGCCGAAACGCATCTGTCATTTTGTTTGGCCGTGTGTTGCCCTATTAAAACATAGATTTCTAGTCTTTTGTAATGCTGTTGCCTACTAGTTTCATTGTACATTTCTGGAAACCCTGATCACATTCCATATGTGATCCAGTGTTTCTAATGAGATGTAGAATATGAGCTTACTTGTTTGTTTGAGGTGGATGGGATTGAATCCTACTTGACATCTAGGCGAGATGCCTGCCATGCTGCAGACTACTGTTCAACACCAACAAACAAAACCGGGTGTTTCTAACAAGTCATTCCTGCACTTCAGCAGCTATTTAGCTACCAAACATAGGTGTGTTTTAACACCCTGTAACTGTTTTTCTACCAGGCATACCAGGCCACAAAAAGCTGTTGTTTTTTTTACCAACATCGGTGTGTTTTCTGCTGGGATAGTGTCACACACTGTGGTTGTTTTTTAATGTGACATAGCTGTTACACCGGAGATAGTGCCACGAAAAGCAATTTAAAAAAAGAAGAGAAATTGCTGTGTTTCCAGCGGGGATTGTGGCACCAAAAATTGTGCATGGTGTTAGTTCAGGCAGGACACTTTGTCAAGCTCAGCTCACATCCCAGCTACATCAGCTGATCTCAAACAGCCCAATCAACTGATGGAGCAGCTGATCGATGGAAGGGAGTCAGCTGATAGATCACATGATTCCTTTCTATACAACCAATTGGCAAATCTCATTCAGGGCGCCCTATTCAAACCGCTCTGGCCTGCCTACTGTTGCTGCTTCCTCTGCAGGCCACTTTGCAATCTGCCTCCACCCCAGCTCCTCCTTTTCATGCTGTGTCTGACTTATCAATGTCATTTCTGTTTGCCATTGATGCTGCTCTGTTCTGTTTCCGGGGAATCTTTGCTGCTGCTCTCTCTGGCTTAGGCTTTCCACGTAGGCCAGAGGAAAAGCAGAGTGGCCCCAGAACAGAGCCGTACAGCCAAATATAATACTGCAAATGGAAATAAAGTTTTCTTTGACTAAAGTTTTCCTGACTGAAGTGTGTATTATAAGCTAAAACATGACCTTTTCCAAACCATAACCAAGTGGTTTTAGTGCCTAAACATAACCACACTGTAACCACAGTGTTTTTGAAACATAAAATTTCAATGTATCTGCTACTAAATATAACATTCAAACGTAATATTTCCATGGTTTGCAGAAAGGTAGCCTACAATGCCAACATTTATTCTGGTGACTGGGTTACAAAAGCTGAATATGCTTATTCATTTATTTTCGGTAACCGCTTATCCTACACCCTAGACAGGTCACCAGACTATCGCAGGGCCAACCGAAAGAGACAGACAGCCATTAACGCTCTCATTCACACCTACAGCCAATTTAAAGTCTCCAATTAACCTTTGGACTGTGGGAGGAAGCTGGAGAAAACCCACGCTGACACAGAAGGGCTTCCCCACCCTGGGGCTTGAACCCCCCACCCCAGACTCAAACCGGGAACCCTCTTGCTGTAAGAGGATGCTCGTGTATACTACTTTTAAATGAATACAAATCATTTTTGAGTCTATGTTGACCTGTTCAAGTGTGGTCTTAACTGGTTCCTTATCTGTATCACAAGGGGTTACTATAACATCACATTTTTATTGCTGTTTTCTACTTAGTATTCTGTATCCTCACGCTAATTAAAAATGACGACCCTTTAGAGATACACTTATCACCAAGGTACAGTTTTTCAGATTCTAAGTTGTCCTAGTTACCTAGCCGCTTAAGCACTGTTATATTAAATTAGTTTCATGATACATCAAGCTCCTGTAACGTCACTATACTTGACGTTGACTTTTAGTAGATAACCTTTACGTTGAATCCCCAGCACAGCACAGCAGGTTGAGTCCAGTGTCTTATCTCATACTAGACACAACACTGGCTCAGGGACATCTGCCACTGCACCTCCTTCACACGTGTGCTTGACTCTGACTTTGGCTTTCCCCTCCGGAGCTTTATCAGGTAAAATGCTTCAGGCTGCAGTTTTTGTTCCTGCTCTGACACCTATCTACACTTTCTCACACCCAATGTGGCTGTTTGACTTTTAATTACAAATATACCCAACAGCAGGGCTAACAAATTTAACTGGGCCTTATTCTTTAACCAGAAAATGTCAATAGGCCACATTTTCAGCAGCGAGCAACAAATCCACTTTTTTTTAGCGTGTACACACACACACACACACACACACACACACACACACACACACACATATACATGGCCCTCCTCAACATAATACAGAAACGGCATATAAAAGAGCAATGCACAGAAGCATAATAAGTGGCATAAACAGTGACTAATAACACACCCTATCTCTCTACCAGCATCTCCCTCTCTCCCTCTGCCCCCTCTTCTCCACACACACACACACACACACACACCTCACCTCCTGACATTTAAATATTTTAAAACACAGTAGTTCAAACGGGAAAAAACAAGTGAGAATTTCAGTCCTGAAATCTTTCATTTTATTTTATTTAATCTCTATTTTAGTAATATTCCCACAGAGATTCCTAATCTTTTTTGACAAGGGAGTCCTGGCCGAGACAACAGCATGAAAAGTTAGTTAAAAGTAACAGGCATTCAGTGGTCAAATAATACTTTGTCCTGTTGTTAGAATTTTCTATGCTATAAAAAATTATAGGTGGGTTGGTTAGTTAAGTGGGGCTGAAAGAGTAAGAAGCAACACTGAGGCATGGCAGTAGCAGTAAAGCAGAGGGGGAGCTGGGAAATTTTTGGCTGCCTGGACTAGCTCACAGGCGTTGCCCCATTAATATTTGTATCTGCATAATTTGTGACACTGATATTAGTACAAAAACCACATTCAGGCGGATGTCAGCTAATGATGTCAGAGTCCCAAAAAGACCCCTTGGCTTTAAGAAATCAAAAAAGGCCAGCCACGTGAATATCCTCTAATATTTTATCCTGTTTTCTACGCTTTTTGGATTTTTAATCAGCGGTATTTCCATCACAGCTTACCCATATGTGAAATAATAAAAAATGACCAATAAATGAAAAAAAAAAGAATTTGATAAAACTCTTTATTTGATTAAATTACGCATAACGCAAGAATGAAAACGTAAAAGAGGTGCTGAACTGTTAAATCCACATGCAGTAACCCTGGTCCCTGTGTAAACTAGGATAAATAAATGTAACAAACGAGCCTGGAAAACATTTGACCTTTCTGCAGGAGGGGTCAAATGTGTCAGGGTTATGAAAACATTCCTCTTAAAGGTCCAGTGTGTAGGATTTAATGGCATCTAGTGGTGAGGTTGCAGAACGGACACTTCTCCAATGTGTGTAGGAGAGCTGTTGTGGCTGACGTGAAAGCATGCCAATAAAACGGCTCTACCTAGAGCCAGTGTTTGGTTTGTCCATTCTGGGCTACTGTAGAACAACATGGTGGACTCTGTGCCCCTAACTCCTTCACACTGGACCTTTAAAATCTTTGACAGGTCTAAAGAAGCAGCACATCACAATTCAAGGTTACAGTGAGATTCCTTCTGTACATTAAGTGCTTTAGAGGACGAACCAATAATGTAGCATTCGACATGAAATAAAATCTTAACACAACAGTGAATATGTTGACATGATTACAGTGAAGTACTGCTTCCTGTATTGATTCTTTCAGTCATTTCTCTCCCAGTAAAAAAAAAAAAATAATAATAATAATAAAAAAAAGGTTTAAAGGAAAAACACAAAAACTACCGGACTGAGAATAAACAGGTACCTGGAAAAACAGCAAAGCTCTTCTTAAGATGAACAAAGCTACTGTTGCATGAGAAATGTCAACATTCATTAAATTGCAGTCGTATCTTTTACTCCCTAAGTAACACTTTAATAAACTAAAACACAACACAAACTTAAAAACCCCAAAATCACATAGCTATACTCATATGTCTCATTCATTTAAATTATTTATATAGGGTGAAAGAGCTTTACACAGTTTTAGTTGCAAGTCATTTTCGTTGTAAAAGCTAAACAGGTGCAGGCACACACACACACACACAGACCTAAAAAAGTAAAGAGCTAACAGTTTTTGAATACATTCGCTAAAATTTTCAAAGACCTCATGAAACAAAACAAAAAGAAACTAATATATTTAGATGAGATCAAGAATATTGTGTGTATTAGGATTTTCAGCATGATCATCCTTTACCGTATTTATGGTATAAATTTGACTCTATACACTTTAAAGACTTGCCCTTTGTAAATATCAGAGCAGCAAACAGGATCTGTGGACCTTACACTTCATCTCATATCACCTATCAATGTTTTACTATCTGTGACAAACCCACACAGACTAGTGTGCTGTAAATCTGAACATCAGGCAAGCTGCAGTGAAAACAACGTGCATAAGAACGTGCTTGCTTTATCGGCCAACAGACTGATAATGGAAATACATTTGGTGTCAAAAGAGTACCAATCAAATCCAGAGAGCACATAGGCTGACATTTTAAAATCCGCTCCTTACATGTTTTTCTGCACATTTTATCAAATACACGACCATTCTGATGGTTATCAAATAATCCCTGTGAGATTTTATTCTGCATAATGCATCAAAAACCCTAAATCCAATCTTTAGTCAGATGTAATGGGATAATTTTTCAGGGCAGTGATAAACAGTAGAGGGCTTGTGTCACACTGGAAAGATGTTTTCTCAAGAGGAAAATAAGAGAAAGCAAAGATACTTTGATACCATTAAATTTATATCATTTCATAATTTAATCTCCCCATCCTCCCACAGATGCCTTGCGTTTAGACAATTTGTTGCATCAAGCCATCCAACAGTGCGGCCAGTGTTTTCGTTAGAGATAATAATGCCCAGACTTCTGTCTCTAACACACAGAAACAAACATCAACAGAACAGTACATGATAGGTATCCTGTTTTTCAACATTGGCTAGGTAGTGTTCACGGAGTTGAGTTTGCGGTTCATTTGTGTCTTCGATTATATACAGATTATTACAGAATTGCTTGTATTTAGTGGCCACCTTCATCCTAAAATCTGTATTTTTAAGTTCCTTCTCACATAAAAGATTCCAAATGCACAGTGGGACCAAAGAGATTCACACACAGTTATGATGTAAAATGAGGCAATATGGTTTGGATATATACAAATAAACATCTATGACATGACTGGCTATCTGCAACAAACTCATACAGGAAGTTAAACAGTTCTTCAAATACAGACACACTGAGGAAGTAAAAGAGAAGTACAATAGAAAAGATGTTTACGATGGCGTCCATCTGTAACCATGACGACAGCTAGGAGATCTCAGTATGAGGCTGTGCATTTTAATGAGTGCATACACCCGTGTGTATATGGAAACCTTTGTGTTTTTCTGGTGTGTGTGTGCGTGTTTGTGCACAAAGTGCAACAGTCACAGCCAGCTGTCAGTGACCATTCATAATAGTCTGTGATGTGGATGCAGTGGTGGGGGGCAGTGCTGACAACGAGCTGGGAGCGCTGGTGAAGAAGTTGTCGTCTTTCAGTTTGAGATGCTCTGGGAGCTCCAGCTTGACCTTGGCCTCCTCAATGTCGTTGTTTATGGCTGCGATGAGCGCTTCTGTTAGGAACAGAAATGAGGGAGAGATAAAGACGAGGAGAGACAGAGAGGTACAGGGAGGGAATCGTGGTGGCTTAAGAGGAAAAATAGCAAGATCAAATCTGGAGGCATGGATCATGTTATGCCTTTGACTGCAGGCATACACAAATTGAACTTGTGTGTGTTTGCGTGAGAGAAAGAGTGTATGTATGAGCATGTGTGAGTGTGTGAAAGAGGGAGAGATAAAGACAGAGAAAGGTGTCCTACCAAGTGAGTTGTAGCTTCTCTCTGGACGGATGTAGCCCACCATGACAACACTGAGAACCTCCCCATAAAAGTCCTCTTTGAATGTGTGAATCACATGAGTCTCCTACAACAACAAAAAAACAATATATGAATACATTTTTAAAGAGTACAACAACTGTCAAATGTAATGTACTACATTTTAATATTGTGTTATCAAACCAGAATGTTTTATGCTAGGTTCACACTCGGGCTGTAATGATACACTGACTTGGAGTTATCCAAGTAATCCAATATATATACTGATGCATATGGTCACCTTAAAGATACGCCTTTAGTTTAAAATTCCCACAGCAAGAATGTATCACCATTTCCATGCAGGCACACCTCCTTCCTGAACATTCAGTGCTAGCAGCCTAACGCCAGGCAGATAATGGCAAGCAGCAAAAAAAAAAAAAAAAAAAAAAAAGACACTAAGAGTATTTACCAGTATCGTCTGATATCAATCACAGGCCCCTGAATTGACTCAAATCCAAATGGTATCAAGGCAGAATTTGTGATATAAGCTAATATCATATCATCAACCAAAGAATCAATATTTAGTATAGTATCATGATCAAAGTTCAGATTTACACCCCTGGTTCACACAAGCAGACAGAGACAGAGACAGAACTCTACAAGTCACTGTGAACACGGCAGTAAATGACGAAAAACTGTTGTCTATGACGTGTGTACAAAGTATACAAACGGGACTAAAACACTTTGAAACAAATTTCATGACTTCATTCACAACAAGTGCTGCGTGGGTCCAGACCTTGGAGTCCCACCCCATTGAGTTCAAGTTGACTGATTTGTCTGGCATCGTGACATGAAGCAGATTAAGATAAGAAACAACCAATGAGCTCTGCGGAGGGGACTCATTTAGCCAACAAGCAGCACGACTGGGACTTATGCTTTTGTCAAGCTGTTGTCAAGCAGTGCTCCAGAACCAATGAGGAGTAATGACAATGATGAGTGCTACAGACAAGATAGACGCTGCTACTGCGGCTGTTCCTGATTGACATGTCTTCGCAATATTGCCTGACATCGAAGTTTGATTTACAGTCAGGTCCATAAATATTTGGACATTGACACGATTTTCAGCATTCCAGCTCTGTACAACACCACAATGGATTTGAAATGAAACAATCAAGATGTGCTTTAAGTGCAGACTCTAATTTGAGGGTATTTACATCCAAATCAGGTGAACGGTGTAGGAATTACAACACATTTTATATGTGCCTTCCACCTTTTTAAGGGACCAAAAGTAATTGGACAAACTAACATAATCATAAATCAAATTGTCACTTTTTAATACTTTGTTGCAAATCCTTTGAAGTCAATGACAGCCTGAAGTCTCGAACCCATAAACCCAGCGTCTGGTGATGTCCATGGGCACCATCATACTGCTTTCACAGTATGCTTCAGGTCATTGTCCATCTGCATTGTGAAGCGCTGTCCAATGAGTTTTGAAGCATTTGGCTGAATATGAGCAGATAATATTGCCCGAAACACTTCAGAATTCATTCTGCTGCTTTTGTCAGCAGTCACATCATCAATAAATATAAGAGATCCAGTTCCACTGGCAGCCATACATGCCCACGCCATTACACTACCACCACCATGCTTCACTGATGAGGTGGTATGCTTTGGATCTCGAGCAGTTCCTTCCCTTCTCCATACTTTTCTCTTTCCATCATTCTGGTACAAGTTGATCTTTGTCTCATCTGTCCATAAGATGTTGTTCCAGAACTGTACAGGCTCTTTTAGATGTTTCTTGGCAAACTCTAATCTGGCCTTCCTGTTTTTGAGGCTCACCAATGGTTTACACCTTGTGGTGAAACCTCTGTATTTCCTCTGGTGAAGTCGTCTCTTAATTGTTGACTTGGACACAGATACACCCACCTCCTGGAGAGTTTTCTTGATCTGGCCAACTGTTGTGAAGGGGTTTTTCTTGACAAGGGAAAGGATTCGTCTGTCATCCACCACACTTGTTTTCCGTGGTCTTCCAGGTCTTTTGGTGTTGCTGAGCTCACCAGTGCGTTCTCTCTTTTTAAGAATGTACCAAACAGTTGATTTGGCCACACCTAATGTTTTTGCTATCTCTCTGATGGGTTTATTTTGATTTTTCAGCCTAATGATGGCTTGCTTCACTGATAGTGACAGCTCTTTGGACTTCATATTGAGAGATGACCTCACCAGATTCCAAATGAATATACCACACTTGAAGTGAACTCTAGGCCTTTTATCTGCTCCTTGTAAGTGAAATAACGAGGGAATAACACACACCTGGCCATGGAAGAGCCGAGTAGCCAATTGTCCAATTACTTTTGGTCCCTTAAAAAGGTGGAAGGCACATATAAAATGTGTTGTAATTCCTACACCGTTCACCTGATTTGGATGTAAATACCCTCAAATTAAAGCTCAGAGTCTGCACTCAAAGCACATATTGATTGTTTCATTTCAAATCCACTGTGGTGTTGTACAGAGCTGGAATGCTGAAAATTGTGTCAATGTCCAAATATTTATGGACCTGACTGTACTTTGCTCTTCTCCACTCTTTCAACGATGTTGATGTTAGATTCAGGTGGATACATGTGGATACATTGGTCACTAGTTGTAGGTAAGGGAGAATCAAATCACCCTCCCCCACGGAAATCAGTTAGTGTGGACTCTGTCAGACTGAAGATGAAAACAGAGTGCAATGACTTGACAATACTGTCTGATATCAGGCAACAGCAGGCGCTTTCACTTGACTGAACAGCTCGGGGTGTTGCCTAAAGAAATGTGTCTACAGTGCAGACTATAGCCACTAGTCTCTTGAAACATTTTCAACAAAAAGGGTATTTATTTTATTTTAATAAAAAGTTATTTTTCTTAATTCAATTTTTTTTGTCCTGCTGCAGGAAATCTGATTCCAAATTTGAACGATGGCCTTGTGACTAAACCATCTCTGCCTTTCAACCCTGATTTGTCAAAGACTACTTCACATCTTATAATTAGATTTGCAATGTGCACGCCATCTTTCTGACTACAACACCATGCAGTTTGCAGTGAATGCTGCTTTCCTTGTACTGACCATGGACTTCTTGGTATTTTTGTAGTAAGGGTTCCAGCCAATGCTCATCACCATCTTGTAGACATCGCCATTACCGACACAGGCCCAGCCATAGTAGATCCCTGTGCTGATGTCTGCTGGAAGATTGTCCACCACTGAGTCAGGAAAGTTGGCTGGAAATGGGGGAGAGAGGGGGAGAAAAAGTCAGAATAAGGACAGAGATAAGTTAGCATGTAAGCTCAGCTAGAGAGCTGCTCATCCTAAAATACAGAAAGTGTCTTGCTCAGTGTCATCTTAAAGCAGAGAACTCTATTTATAGAAACTTTTTAACTAGTTGTTAAGATAACCAAGGTTAGACATTTGTCCCATAACTGTTTTTCATTACAGTACCTGAGAACACTGGGTACTTTCGGCATATGTCTTCACTGTTTAGAAGCTCTGCATGGTTGGGCACATGACTCTGTCTTAAAAGCTACTACTGTTTGCTTAATGATGTATTTACATATTCTTTATATTCAATAGTCCTTTTTAAACTACCTGTTCAAGGTGGGAATATTTCACCATTATGCCATAGATGTATAATACTAATCAGATACCAGATGACAAGATGGCGCCTATTCATTCCAACGGGGTTGCTCACCTAGCACATATGCCTAAAAAGTTTCTAGCTTCCTGGTTTACTTCCATGACATGCAGCCCACTGGATGTGCGAGGTAGTGTTTCTACCGCTGACCCCACTCACGGGATCTAGCTCCTTTCCTACATTAACATTGTCATTTTTCAAGGCTCAAGATAAGTTTTACAAATGTTAACCCTCCATAGATCAAAAATTCATAAAAAAAAAAACCCAGAGTCATAACTGATCTTGTTTGCAGTTCAAGGTGTCCTAGCAACAGTTTTACAAATGTCTTTTTTATGATGGTTGGGCCGCGGGGTATTCTGTCACTTCAGTCCCACAAACGGTAACTGGAAAGAATTGAAAGCAAGGCTGAGCAGCTTTCCTGGGGGTCGGAAGCGGACCTGCTCCATATGTAGCTCGATGTAACAGGTCATTTTAAGTTAACAAAAACTCAATGATTCTTATTTTCAGGTGATTATAAATTAATAAAAGCATGATGGTTATAAATTGCAGGAGAGAGGGGCGTCTGGGGTACTTTGCTTGGCCTGGCCCTGGATAAGCAGATGAACATTGATGGATGTATGGATAGTTATGGATATTATGTACTATCTGCCAATAGATGCCCCTTAATCCTACACACTGGACCTTTAAGTCTGATTCACCATCAAAAACAATGTGAGCCAAATTTGAAATGATTAAACACATGCACACATATGCTGTCATTAGCTACTGTATGTCCTTTCTGAGAGTAAATGGTATGTATAGATATTATATAAATAACATAGCGACAATATTACATTAATCACAACAAGGTACAGGTTTGCCTTTTTAACAGATCTGATTTGACTTTTTATTTTACGATTTTTATAACATTTTTTCGTTCGTTCATTTGGACTGAGATATGACGTTACATTTCTGGAAGCATCCACAGTGACATAATAGTGGTGATTTGGGTAAATACCGGGGCTTTCAACATCTGCCGAGTTTCGTTACTTACTCACATTTACTGCAGTCAAAAAAACGATGCGCGCTGGTTGCGTAAAACGGTGTCATCATCAGCGCAGTTCATTGAAACCGGTAACTGAACGCCAAGGAGTATGAATGATCAGTTCAGGTATCTGATGAATCATCAGAGAGAGTCTGGAGGACACTCATGTCATCACCTCACACTGACCATGTTAATTATCTACCAGTACACTAGTTCCCTCTCTGGTTACTCCGTACAGATTTCGACTGACCTTACGCTATCTGCGTAAACTATCTTACATGTTTGCCCCTCAAAAGCTCGGATTAAAGGTAGATGTTTAGCTTACCTGTAGGTATTCCCAGTTCTTTGCTTCCTCTCCCGAAGCCTCGGATGACCTCTCCCCGGCAGAAATACGGAAGGCTCTTCATGACTAGCTCTCTTAACAACAGCTGGCTACCTCAGATGGAGGCTACAGAATGACCTCGAACGACACAAGGAAGGAAGTCGGTCTGACTACTCAGCCAGCACTGCTGCCTGGCACTCTCTGACAGTTAGCACAACTAAAATATCACCCTTGTAGACTCCAGAGTCCGTCCTTGTATTTAGCTATAGGTTCACCTGCCTGGTTAGCTTGGTCGAGTTGGATAAAGTTGAACGTCACTCACTGAGCAGCGATGGTAAAAGTTCACAGCTATGCTAGCTAAGCTAGCTGTTGTTAGCTTCAGTAGAAGGACCCTGATCCCAGACCGGGTTTATCCAAAGGTTTTGGTTGTACAGTACTCGGCAGATGACAGTCCCGGTTCCACTTGGGTCCACTTACAGATGACGATGAAATGAAGCCCTGTAGTTACATGTGTTGGACACATCTGCCTCCGTAACGCTTCTCCTGATGTCATTGACCGCGTGACCAAAGCGGGCCGGGAGTCTCATGTAGCGTTCATGTGTTGTAGGAAAAAAGAGCGATTGGGAATGAGGCATTCATGGACCCATCTAGGGCAGAGGTCAGCCACCTTTACTTTCAAAGGAACCATTTTTTGACTAAAAATAATAATAAAAAATCTGTGTGGAGCCGCAAAACATATTCGAACCTTATATTAAAGGTAAAACAGTCTATTAATTCTAAATTGCATTTATTAATATGTTTTTACCAAAAGGTGGCTACCCTGTGGGGCATTAGGGGCCTATTTATGATTATTTAGTACTTTCACTTTGCAGAGCTGGAAGTGAAAACAAACAAATCTGTCCATGCACTTCTAAATTCTCTATTTTATCCTGAGATTTTTACTTTTTGGATTTGGTATCCATAGCTAACCAGCTAGGAAGACTCAAGACTAGCCACCACTATCGTGGTATGGCAAATTTCTGAGGAAAGGTACAGGCAGTAGATTTATTACTCACATTTTAGTTGTTGAATTTTTTATTTATTTGTTTATTTTAATTCGGAGGACAAGCTCCACATTTTTACAATGGAGAATGTAAGAATTTCTTCAGGTCTACAACACTGAGAAATAAAAAAAATAGTATGTTCAATAAAATAGCCGTTAGTCATTTCTATTTGATTTATTTATTATTTTATTTGAATCATTTATTTATTTTATTTCATTTAATTTCATCTGATTTTATTCTATTTATTTTATTTTATATTTTGGTCAAAGCCACAGGGAGTCACTGGAGAGGGGCCAAAGAGCCGCATGTGACTCCAGAGACACAGGTTGTCTAGGGGAAAAGTGACGCATATTTTAGACGCTAAAGTGTTGCGTTTGGGCGATGAAAACGCAAAGCATGTTCTACAACAAGCTAAGTGTACTATCCTTACATATCATTATTACTAAGCATTTTGCATACATTGACAGGTACTCTTTTCGCAGTGCCTAGTAGAATTTAAATTTGAAAACCAAACTATGGTTGACATTTTGGAGGCCTTGTCGTTTGCAAGTGCCTTCATTATTTCAAGTGTCAGTTGTAAAGAGATGTTACACATGATGTTTCACAAATCAGCAAATTAAAATTAATACGATTTAACTGCCATCAAATAGCCTAAATTCCTGAATTTCTGTAGTTTTTCTGTGTCGGTGGAAGTGTATAATTTGCCTAATTGTAGTCACCCATTGTTTTCAACTTGATGATAGCCCACCTGTTTGTTAGTTGCTTCTTTTTGGCGTTTGCAGCCACAAGAGGGCGACATAAGGACTATGCTTTCCCAAGCATCCAACCTATGGCCCAGACATACAGTCTAATTTAGGCCTAGGCTACATTGTTTTTAATGGGTCCTCAGTGTAAATGTGTGCCCAGTTGAACCCTCTGGACCTTGGATGTACCCTTTTAACTAGCCTGACCCAGCTGTGATATAAATGAGTTGATCCGAATGCTGAAAATCCTTCCTAAACGCAGGCTAATTTAAACTAAGGTTTTAACAATATCTATTAGATCGTATTTATTATCAGATTTGAAACTTTACATTATTTCAGCCTGAAAAAAATAAAATAAAAAAATCTTAAGGACACAGAAAAAAGAAATACAGAGATCCTCAAACATGCAAACATGAATTTGAATAAATATTCCAATTTTTACCTTATTTTGCCTTTGTTATTCAATCTGTTTCAATGCATCAGCAGGAGAACAGCAATAAATGGGTAGCCTAAATAAGTGGATTGAATGCCATGAAATTATTTTGCTTTATCAGATGATTTAAGCAGGGCTGGAGCATCATGAGCCCACTTTGGGTACATGACTGTGATTTCTAGGTCGTCCAACTGACTTCATAATCCTGCTTTGTGAGATCATCTCTCAGTACCCTGTTTGACTTTATACAGAGTATGAAGAACAGTTAAAATGTTGATAAAACTTAATGGCAGAATTACATTTCACATTTTTATTTTCATATGATATGATTGGGCGGCATGGTGGTGTGGTGGTTAGCACTCTCGCCTCACAGCAAGAGGGTTGCCGGTTCGATCCCGGGTGTGGGAGCCCTTCTGTGCGGAGTTTGCATGTTCTCCCCGTGTCAGCGTGGGTTCTCTCCGGGCACTCCGGCTTCCTCCCACAGTCCAAAGACATGCAGATTGGGGACTAGGTTAATTGATAACTCTAAATTGTCCGTAGGTGTGAATGTTAGCGTGAATGGTTGTTTGTCTCTATGTGTCAGCCCTGCGATAGTCTGGCGACCTGTCCAGGGTGTACCCCGCCTCTCGCCCGATGTAGCTGGGATAGGCTCCAGCCCCCCCGTGACCCTCAAGAGGATGAAGCGGTTAGAAGATGAAGATGATATGATTGCAAGTGGCTCAGCAGGTGAGCAGCTGTGGCTCAGAGGTAGAGCAGGTCATCCACAAATTGGAAGATCAGCTGTTCAGTCTTGGCTCCTCCAGTTTCCATGTCAAAGTATCCTTGAGCAAGATACTGAACCCTAAATTGTTCCTGATGACTGTTCCACCAGTGTGTGAGTGTGTGGCACCTTGTATGTTAGCCTCAGCCACTAATGTGTGTGTGAATGTGACTCTTTGTGTAAATAGCGCTTTGAGTGGTCAGATGACTAGAAAGGTGCTATACAAGTGCAGGTCCAAATAATGGAAATGGGTCCTGAAATATAACGTGTGCAACCTTTGGTCATATTTGCCTGGGCAGCAATTATGCTGGTCTCTTCCTTAGTTACTGTACACTCACACATAAAGGCCCTTATCAGTCACTGCCTGACATGTGTATATTTATGCAGACAAACATGATCATGGCATGATAAAGTGTTGGCACACCTTAGCCTTTTGAACTCATTGTGAGTGACTGTGTTCCTGCATATTTTCTGCAAAAGCAGTATACAAAAGCACACAGCAAGCCCTGAACAGCCACACCAGACATATAAATGAAAGTGTGTTTCCCTGTGTAGGCTACAATGTATGGCATCACCAATATGCAGCATATACACTCATCATAGGCATTCATTAAATCATCTGTAAACTGTCACCTCACTGCTTACTTTAAGAATGCCAACCCCATGTTTATTAAATCATTAGCCAACATTACTTTTCTGACACTGAATTCAACATCATGGGAAGATTAAACTCTACAACTGTTGAAACACTGAAGGGGGTAAAACTGGTTTAACAAGCATTCAACTGGCAAGTTACAGAGAAATGAAGATAAAAATCTCAGTCTGTTACTGGCATGAAAAAAAGTCAGATTTACCACGCATGATGTCAGACCATGCAGATAACGATTACACAATAGTTCTGACAAGTATTTTAGGTAGTTGTCTGATACTAATTTTATGCAAATGTTTTCTTGAATTATTCAGTCAACATAACTTGTGCATTAGGCCTCTTATAATCACATTGGAGAGTAGCGTTCAGTAGCTTCCTGCTTTGCCACGGTGCAGACGCTCCTCTTGTTTGCTCTCTGCTTTGCTTTTATTTTTCCTATTTTTTCCTCCTGTCACAAACATATTTAGGGAGGTTTCCTAACACAACTAAATCATTGGGAGGATAACTTTTGAGATCTCTGGGTTGCAGTTGTCTGCTTTTTCCTCAGAAGAAACTGCAGATATTGACATTTACACAGAGCCATGGCAGGGGACGGCTCAGACCAACGGGTAATGATTTAGATTTGAGTTTGAAGCACGACAGAAAAAAAGGATGTTAGATCTAGAGGAGATAGATTTCTTTGTAAGAAACTATCATTTGATGAGTTCTCATCTTTTGAATATGTGTCATTTAAAATGGAAATGAAGTTATTTCCATGTATCATAGTGATTTGCAGACCATGTAAATAGGTACTCTCCAAATTTTCTTCATGATTTTACTGACATACTTTCAATTATTTGCACTGAATTTGACTGTGTAGTTATTACAGGTGATTCAAATGTACACATGGATAATGTCTGTGAGAAAAATGCCACAGGACTTTCTGCCATACTTGACACATTTGATCATTCTCAACGTGTGACAGAACTGACCCATAATACAGGGCACACGTTAAATCTTGTCTTAACTAAAGGTGTTGACATTTTGAATGTTACTGGGCTTGATGTTGCTCTATCAGATCATCTCTGTGTATTTTTTGATCTGTCAGTAACTCCCCATAATGCCCATGGATCAGCAGATGTTTAAAAAAAGATACACCACAACACTTTTTACGGAAGCTATTAAATTTGAATCTGCCACAATTTCAAATCATGTTGATGATCTGTAGAACTCCTGCACTTCTAAAATTGCAAATGTCATTGATGCCATTGCTCCTCTTAAGTTAAGGTGGAATAGATCAGTAATAAGCAAAAGGCAACATGGAGAAACGCTCATTCTGTAAGGGTCCAGAAAAGCAGAACTAAAATCAAAGCTCCACATTCATTTTGAAATCCAGAAAGAAAATTTTGCATTTATAATCTGACTTTGTGAAGTGCAAGGCAATCATTTTTCTCTGAGATCATCAACAAAAACAGTAACAACTCATGCATGTTATTTGCTACTGCAGACAGTTTAACCAACCCTTCCAGTATCTCCACAACTAGTTTCTACCAGCAAATGTAATGAGTTTGGAGACATCAGATGTGCGATTAACTCCTAAATGCCAGAGAATAAAGTTCCCTCACTGCAGTCTTCCCAAAGTAACTTGTTAGGTATGACAGAATTTAAGTCCGTCAATGACAAAACACTGAAAGAAACTGTCTCCAGCCTCAGTTCTTCCACTTGCTGCCTTGATGTTTTACCCACTATCTTCCTTAAAACTGTGCTGAGCAGTGTGGTAAAACAACTGACTCTTAAGTTGATGCTTTGAAAACTGCAGTCATCAAACCTCCTGAAGAAGAGCAGTCTTGATGCCACTGTACTGAACAACTAGCGGCCTATTTCAAACTTACTATTTTATAGTAAAGTTATTTAAAAAGTTGTCTACTCAGTAACTTAACTTTTTGAAGCTGAACAGTTGCTTTCATAACTTTCAGTCAGGTTTTCAGCCCCATCACTGCACTGAGACTGCACTCGTAATCGCCTGAACACAGGCTCAGGCAAAGTCTCTATTTCAGTGCAGTTGGATTGAAGTGCTGCTTTTGACACAGTGGACCATTTTGTTACAAAGACTAGAAAACTGAGTCGGACTGTCTGGAACTGTCCTGAAATGGTTCAAGTCATATCTTCATGACAGGAAGTACTTTGTCTCGATTGGTAACTGTACGTCAGAGCAGATGGCTGTGACATTAGGGGTCCCACAGGGAGCCATCTTGGGACCCCTCTTGTTTAATCTCAAAATAATAGCATAGCCTACCATGTTTATGCAGATGACATGCAAATTAACATATCACTTTCACCAGGTGATTATGGACCTGTAGAATGCCTGTGTCTCTGTATTGAGAAAATCAATGATTGGATGTGTCAAAATTTTCTCCAACTCAATAGAGATAAGACCGACATATTGTTTTTGGACAACAGAAAGTAAGACAGAATGTCAGCTCTCACCACGAATCCCTCTCTCTTATAACTAAGAGCCACACAAGAAACTCTGGTGTTATCCTGGACTCAGATTTAAATTTCCACAGCCACATCACATCTGTAATGTCATCTGCCTGCTGCCATTTAAAAACATTGCTAGAGTGAGAGGAGCAATATCAATGCATGACCTTTAAAGGCTTACTCACGCCATTATTTCCAGTAGATTAGATTACTACAATGGTCTGTTTGTAAGACTTTTAAAACATGCGGTTTGGCAACTTCAGCTCATTCAGAATGCTGCTGCTAGAGTCCTGATAAAAACTAGGAAATATGACATTACTGGAGTTCTCTACACTGGTCACCTGTCACTCAGAGAATTGATTTCAAAATCTTGCTGCTTGTGCATAAATCACTCTGTGGCTCAGCGCCCACACATATCTCTGACATGCTTGTGACACATGAACCTTTGAGGACCCTGAGGACATCTGGGGTAGGCCTACTGACCGTCCCAAGAGTCAAAACAAAACATGGCAAAGCAGCATTTTGTTATGCAGCACAAGCCTGGAATAACCTCCCAGATGATGTTAGACAAGCCTCGACTATGACCACTTTAATTCAAAGATAAAAACATTCCTTTTTCACACTGTAATGACTACAATCTTACGTTTAAACTCAGTTTTAAATCATTTTAAATAATCTTTTTATCTTTGCACCTCTTGTCTGCACTTTTGCTATTTAATGATAATTTTTTAACTGTAAATCATCTAGTAATTAAAAAAACAAACAAACAAACAAAAAACATGGCAGACTCCATAAAAGAGGACCCACTTTGTATGTCTATATAAACGGCTCATTTAAAGATAATAAAGACACAACAATTTTTATTTTCAGGCGATTATAGACTAATAAAAAGATAGTTATGAATCTTATATACCATTTCTGCCAATAGATGCCCCTCAACCCTACACACTGGGCCTTTACTTGTATTTTAACTGTGGTTTACACAGTCTTCTGATCCTTACACATTTTCAGTGACACAGTAATAATTTGATAGTTAGTAATTAATCAGCAGTCAACTGTCTAGATCAGTTGTTCTCAAACTTTTTTCAGTACTAACCCCCTTTAAAATATCTTTTCAGCCAAGGCCCCCCTGTGTCATGGTGATGTTTGTTTTGGTGTTTGGTTTTGTGTTTGGGGTTGTTCTGTGTTTTCTTTTTCCCCTCCTTTCTGTTTTTTCTCCCTGGCAGTGTGTGGGCAGCTGAGGGTGTGGCTGTCTGAGCAGGGCCTTCATTACGAGGAACACCTGGTACTCATCAGTAATCACTCCTGCCATAAAAGCCTGGTCAAGACACCACCCCTGTGCCAGATTATCCCATTGCAGTCTGTCCCTGATGATTCCCTTGTTCATCACAGCTTCTTGTGACTTACGTGAGCTTCTTTGAGTTTTTGTTATTTAGAGTATGGACTGACCTGAGTTCTTCCTGTTTATAGTTTTCCAGTGTGCCTCGCCTGCAGTCTCCAGTGCTGCTATTTTTCTGGTGCCACCTCACCTGCAATGCCAGTCAGCCCTCAGCCACCACCTCCAGCCTCTTGCCTTTTTCCTTTGAGACAGTATTCTTTCAATAAAAAGCCCCAGATCTGTCCTTGCCTCTGTCTCTGCAATTTTAGGATCCAAACACCAAAACTTAAAACTTAACACCCTGACCATCACAAAAAATGTTTTGGTAGAAAACAAAAGCATATATATTTCAAATTAGAATCCATCACTAAATTCACAACAAAACAATTTTTTTAAGACTAAGACAGCATTATAGTTGCATTTAACTCCATCATTTTGATAAGTTGCACTAACATTTTTGTGGTATAATTAATTAAGGACTTCAGGTATGCATGACTAGTATCTTTAAATCAACATTTACCAAAGATACCACTTCCCCAGTGGTAAACTGTAAACAGCCAGAAAAAGAGGTGGGTATACTGCATATAGCTGTGTATACCCTCTACACCACCACTCATTTACCCCCTGTGGTGCTCCAAAGCTCCCCAAGGTGTACGTGTATCCCCATTTGCATGGTTCTATAAAGTCAGATCTGAGAAACTAATAATTTTATTACATTTAAACAATCATTAACCATCATTTATAATCTATAAACTTCACCGATAAAGGTTTAAAGTCTCAGTGGCTTCCATAAAGTCGATATTTTCCACAGCAAGAGCGTTCCTGGTTTGGAGCAGGTATGGGGGAGCCCTTCTGTACAGACTTTGCATGTTCTCCCCCGTGATCAGCGTGGGTTTCCTCTGGGTACTCTGGCTTCCTCCCACAGTCCTAAGACATGCAGGTTAGGTTAACTGGTGACTCTAAATTGGCCGTAGGTGTGAATGGTTGTCTGACTCTATGTGTCAGCCCTGTGGTAGTCTGGCAACCTGTACAGGGTGAACCCCGCCTCTCGCCCAGTGTCAGCTGGCATAGGCTCCAGCACCCCTGTGACCCCCAACAGGATGAGCAGTTATGGAAAATGAATGTCAGTGCTCCAAATATTTTTTAAACATGAGAATCTCACAGTAACTTTAGACATGTCTTTATGTGTTCCTCTGAATTAAAAGGTTACAAACCATACTTCCTATCAGTTTTCATTTACTCTATCTTCACAGCTTCCTCATATGATAAGAAAGAAATGGAAGAAAAATGATAAAGCAACAATCATTGTAACCTTTTGTATTTGCATGGTTGGTGGTACTGCTTCTCTTTTAATAACAAGTGCATTCATCCTGGTCTTTGAAGACCTGTGTCATTGCCTCACTGGACTGGATTCAAGTCCAAAGCTTCAGCAGAGAGGTTGTTTCTCAAAACTCAAGCTGCTGGGATGCTGTGCTATTTTAAATGTTAGTATAAGCTAGTAGATCATCAATTAAAATACATCAGTTTTGTATAACTGTGTTCATAGATGTCATCAAAATAAGGTGAAAGTAATAATTGTATTCATTTAGATGGTCTAAAAAACTCAGAAGAAAAGCATAAAACTGAAGCTAAAAATTGAAGGCTTAAATCCCCAGTGTCAAGCCTGCAGCAAACCAGCACCGCAGTGGTCTAATCTGCAAACACTTAAAAGGCTTTGAAATGAGCTCCGTCTGTCAGGAGGGTTATGTAATTTTTGGGAGCTGAACATCTTTCATGATCATTTCAAACTATACCCAGAGCACTATTGAAAAAAGGAGGACATCTTTCACTGTTTCTGGTGGGGGTTTTTAACTTATAATATGGGGTAAAAGACTAAATTTGAGAAAAAAAAAAAAAGTCTGACAGGAAGTCTCACTGTTATAGGCAATTGTGCCCCAGGTGTTTACACATGGACAGACCAGAGCAGCTGCACCCAGCAGGTTTACAGAGAGAGAAAGAGAGAGAGACTCGTACGGGACCTGCTGCTTGTAAAGTAAAGGTAGGAAACATTGAAATATTCTGTGATTTAGGTAAACAAAAGATGTAATTGTGACTTTTGATTGCTAGATTTTTTTTTGCCTAATAATGTTACAATGGTTCAGTCTATACAAAGTCACTGAAAACATCAGCTTAGTTTGTTAAGGTAGTCCCCGTCACCTTATAGAGGAGATAATAGAAATGGGGGAAAAAATAAAACCGATAAAAACAACACGAGTAACAAAAAATACGAGTAAAATCAGTAGTGTTAAGTCGTATTTAAGTTAAACAATTTGTTTTAAAATCTATTTGACTGAGCACAAAAAATACAGTTTTAGGGATGAAAACAAATTGTTATAACTTTAAAATGCTGGTGAGACATTGCTCCATTAAGAGGAAATCTGAAAATGACAAAAATAAAGTAAAGATCACTTCTTTTCCTTGACTTGGAGTCTCAGTTTCCCAGTTTCTGATGTACTCTGCATTGAATGGGATTTAAGATGCACGATTACAATTGATAGATTACAATAGGCTACTCCAAAATGTGAGGCTGGTTACGGACACTGGATGAAATTAAATCGTGGCTCAGTCTGACTGATCCAGGTGGGAAGAACAGCTATCCAATCGTCTCAGTCATTACTAAGCGCAGTCAATGTAGAACTGAATTAAGAATTAAGGAGAATGTAAAGTACAGTATGGTCAGATGGT
Organism: Epinephelus fuscoguttatus; assembly: GCF_011397635.1. NCBI lineage: Eukaryota > Metazoa > Chordata > Actinopteri > Perciformes > Serranidae > Epinephelus > Epinephelus fuscoguttatus. The sequence continues at coordinate 24,251,369 of NC_064757.1, forward strand.
CTTTTACATGACTGTGGAGTAGAATTTACTGAATCTGGAAGAACAAGCCCAGCCAGCAGTGCTTCAAGATTTTGTTTCAGGAATGATGTCAGAATAGCAAAGCCCTCTACACCGGAGCCTTCAGGGTTTTCCCTGGACTGTCTAACCTTATTTGAAAATTCCGACAATATTTTTTAAAGCCAAAACTGTTGTGCCTTTTATCAGCGACTCCTCTGATTGGATACCAGGCGTGCGCACTTTACGCGCGGCACTCCAGTGTGGAGGCTATGCGGGAGTGACACAAGTAAGTAATAGCGATGAATTGACGTTAGTTAGGCAAACAAACGTATGTTTGTCATTAAGAAGTAAATAGGACTGGACATCGAACCTCAGTATTACCTAATTTTTGAGTGCCGGTGCTTGACAGACCATTTTAGAAAGCAGGAATTCCTGTCTCATCTGCTTTACTTATCCAAATGGGTCTAGGGCAAAATAAAGACTGCCTTAGTTGTATCGAACAGTTCCAACTGATTCCTGAAGACAACTTTAAATATTGTTTTGTTTCCATGTGTAATTTGACCCCTGGCTAGACCCTATTGGGATATTCAGAACTGTAAATGTGTGTCCATGTGGAGAGTTGGGTTGGGTTCGCTATGTCGTGCATGTGAGCACACCTCATTTGGTATTTTTATTTAGCACACATGTAAAAAATCTTCCTGGAAATTATTAAAAAAGAATGATGTAATTGCCAATACCTTACCAGAAGTCAAAGGTTTATCTATTAAAGATGTGCTCCTCCTCAACAGCCTTTCCTTGTTTAAAAATCTGCTTGACTAAACGCAAAAGTAGAATTTCAAAACATTTTCACTTAAACTTTAGAGGGCTGAAAGGTAAACTTTGGTTTTTGAATATCTAAACTCCAACTCCAAAACTCCATCTTTTTTTCCTCTTAAAAATATCTACATGGATACACAAACTTTGCTTTATGATCAGCTTTACATTTCATACTTCAAAAAATCCTCTTTGGTGAAAGAACTGATTTGTCCACAACACGTTTCTTATCTTGTTTCCAGGGACAACAACATGTGGACTGACTAATCTGCCTGGATCCATAACAAGAGGAACTTATCTGCACATCCATAAATATAATATACAGCCATGCTGATGTTTAGAAAATCACAGCATTAAGGAATATCTAGAACATCACCCACCAAAGCATCCATCGGACATTGTTATCTAACTCATAAGTAATTTTAGAGACAAAACAGCTCAGTAGTGCATGTAGCCTACAATAACAATTCAGGTAATGATTTTAGACACAGAGACAGCACATAATAAATCACTGACTATATGAAAGAGCTATAAAGACTAAGTGCAGCTGGACTACATACAGAGCGCACACTGTAAAAGTGTCTTAGTTGAGGTCATCCTCTCAAACAATGAAGCGACTGAAACAAAGATGTCTGCTGCTGCTGAAGCTCACTGCGGTACTGGCATCACTATGGATGATTTCCCTGCTCAGTCACCCCAAACTAGGCTGGCACCCAACCTACATTCTCAGGTACAGCTGGTTGGAGTATGAAGATGCTGATGGCAGTCCAGAGAGCGTGTGCGACTGTTCAGCAATCCTGCAGGGAGACATGGAGGCTGTGGAGCAGGCCAAGTTACTGACCATCACTAAAGACTTCAAGAAGAGTGTTCAGATCCCCGATGAGTATTATATCCATGCAACCAAAGACTGTGGGTGTGTTCCTCTAAAGGTTTCAGCAATTGAATAACTGAAGAATATTTTTTTAATGCATTGGATATGGAAAAAAAAATTGTTCAATGTTGTGTATTTACAGGAATTTCAAGTCAAGCAGGAAATACCTGACTTTTCCGTTAAGCCAGGAAGAAGAGGAATTCCCTTTGGCTTACTCCATGGTTGTGCATCATAAGGTATGCAAAGTCTAAAGCAGTGATTTAATTTTTAAACAATCAGTGATTAAAGGGTCACTCCACTGATTTAAGATATGGAGTTCAGTTTACCTCTTGCAAGGAATCTAATATTTTTGGAACCTGCCCCATACTAAGGACAAGGCATGTCACGATACCAGACATGCATTTCAGTCAGGAGAGACAGAAGAATGAAGTTAAGATAATATTTAATACAGAATATGAGTGTACAGATTAACAGATGATTCTTTGGCGCTTGGACACCAGAGGGAAATATTTTGTGATCTAGGGGCATCTGAGTGGCAGCAAGACGGATGAATCAATTAAGACTAGGAGGTGGGGGCATACTAGAACACATGCAAGCATATATACTGTCCCATCAGGTCCAGAAGAATTGCATACCTGGTACCTATGGTACTGCAGAAAAACAAGTACCATCGCATTTTTACAACTTTGGCATCAACTTGGTACTGAAATACCAGTTCTTGTAACATCCCTACTAGACATGAGAAACTGTTATAATATTTTGGCCTCTGCTACGCTTGACCATTTCTTTAAATCTGTCTCTTTTGAGTCTCCCTGTTTTATAGAATAGCAATACTAAATTGCTGGAGTGCCCGTTTAAATTGTCCCAAAAATAGGCAAAATACATGTAACAATGAGTCTATGAAACATACACGTACACTTAATGTTTTTTTTTCTTCATGTACTCTAGGTGCAGAACTTTGAGCGACTGCTGCGAGCCATCTACGCCCCTCAAAATATCTACTGCGTCCACATGGATAATAAATCAGAGCCTTCGGTTGTCTCTGCCATCAGAGGCATTACTTCCTGCTTCCCCAATGTCTTCATGGTCAGCCAGGCTGTGAGTGTAGTCTATGCTGCCTGGCCACGAGTGCAGGCTGATCTCAACTGTATGGCTGACCTCTATAACTCCTCAACCAGATGGAAGTACTTCATCAACCTTTGTGGCCAAGATTTTCCACTGAAAACCAACTTGGAGATAGTACGGGCGCTGCGTTCACTGAAGGGCAGTAACAGCTTGGAGTCTGAAAAAATGCCTCCAGAAAAGAAGTGGAGGGTGTCCAATGCTCACCAGATAGTTGATGGACAAATCCAGGTAATTCTTTTGTAGATTTTTATGATCTGTCACCTGGCTATATTGATATTTTGAACTGTGACTTTATGGTTGTAACTTTTTGTTTAGATTGACTTTAACGACCATCACCATCATATTAATTCACTATTTCAACCGTCTCAGGCAGCAGGAAGGACAAAGATGCCACCCCCCTTCAACCTGCCCATTGTGTCAGGAAATGCCTACATTGTGGTTAACCGAGGCTACATCCGAAGCGTACTGGAGGACAACCGAATACAAGCACTGATCGAGTGGGCCAAAGACACCTACAGTCCTGATGAGTTTCTCTGGGCAACCATTCAACGAATGCCTGGTGTTCCTGGATCACTGTGGCCCAACCCCAAATATGACATGACAGACGTCAACGCAATTGCACGGCTGGTGAAGTGGCAGTGGCATGAGGGTCCACTGGGTTCACTGCAGGCTGTGTATCCAGAATGTCACGGCACACATGTGCGGGCAATTTGTGTGTATGGTGCTGGAGACCTGCAGTGGATGCTTAATCAGCATCACCTCTTTGCCAATAAGTTTGACACAGACATAGATCCCATTGCTATCTACTGCTTGGAGAAGTATCTGAGACAGAAGGCACTCGCTGAGTTACATTAGGTGTGCTGGTCATTCCTCTGGCAACAAAGAATGACTCAAAGCCAAATTTGACTGTCTTACAACTATGAGAGCTATTGGAACCATCTTTTGCTACAGGTAATTAAACGATGTTTATATTTAAAATTGTTTACATTTGCAATATGTCTTTATGTAGGAATGACTTCCAAACAACAATGTTGTATGGCAAAAACTGCTCCTCACTTACAGTCACCATGCAGCGTGACAGAGCCTGAGCCAGGCTAGGACTGGCCATCTGGCAATTCTGGCAAATGCCAGATGGGCCGGCCCACCTTGCAGGCGGAAAGGCCCCCACCTGTCATGCTGGGAAAAAAACACGGAAGGAATAAAAAAGAAAGACCTGCTGATGCTGCAAAGTGTTTCTAAGATTAGCAGCAGTGATAACAATAATAACAGTATGCCAGCAGCACTGAGTTAAGAGGAGGAAAGAGTAACATGGACAGATGAGCAGCAGTAAATTGCTAACACTGGAGTAACATTACAGGCCAGTAGCGAGTGTCTGTCCACTGTCCAAAGTTTTAAGCTGATATAAACACAAATTGCTGCTGCAAAAAGATTCTAGCAGTTGACCCTGTGCTTTTATATGGTATTAATCTGTATTAATTTTGACATTACATATATAGGTGTCACTGTGATTCAGTGTTATAAAACAAAAAAGTCTGTGCAGACAGGGTACTTTTGATTATTATGCAATGAGCAATGTGTTTATTGTGGTGTATAGTATTCTTTTTGTAAAGACTGTTGAGGAGGAACACATCTTAAATGACGTAAAACATTGGACATATTTTACAACAAATGAATACCTTGCAAGCGACAAACAAATGTATACAAATGTAAGAAAAGGCAAATAAAGGTACATATCTCAATCTGAACAGTAGGCACTATCTCAGCCCCGTCACCAGAATAAAATGTTGGTATTATACATTTCTGCAAACTACAGAGACATTACATTTGTACATTTCATAAATATATCAACATTTCAATAGAGATGTAATTTAGATAACATGTAAATGAGTGGCTTGCAGTGACCAAACCGGGTATTTTAAGCTGAAACACAATGTTTTCCAAACCTGAACCAGGTGTTTTTTGAGCCTAACCTAATCACACCTAACCAGAACATTGTCACAACATAGAATTTAATACTTAAAATGTAAATACACACATATGAAACATACAAATATAATGTATCTGTGGTATGTAGAAATGTACAAAATGTACGATGCCAACACTGATTCTGGCGATTGGGTTGCACTCCCCATACTTTACCTCTTTAACCATCATTCAACATTTAGAATTTCCTCATCACTCCCAACAATCTCTCTCTCTCTCTCTCACACACACTCTCACACACACACACACACACACACACGCATACGCACAAGATAAACCATGGCTAAAATTACAGTTATGCTTCGGGTGAGTTATCATATCAGAGTCATCTCAAACTGTCGCAACTGAAAGCATGCAACACATTACTGCAGCTACTCATCACTACGCTGGCCCTCAAAACTTAACACATCACAACTTAAGAACACAAATACAGAAATGGTAAAACACAATCAAGGACAGAAAACGTTGCTGAAATTTGCAGCGTGTTTCTGTATTCGCTTGTGTTTTCTCAGCTTGCTGCTCATACGCTGTCAAATTCATGCTGTTCTCTTCAGCTGAAAGTGTGCTGAGCTCTCAGGGCCGTTGTAGATAACTGCTGTTTTGCTACCTTTATGCTATGATGTTGCAAGTTTTTCTCACAGTGACACACAGTATTATTAGATGAAAGCCTTTTAAAGATTGTATGAGGTGTTGAGTGAGATGGTGACATCATGTAAAAACCCACTGTGACAGGAGCCACCTCCGCCATCTGTAACTATTCAAAAACCTCGGCTCAGCCATTCTGTTTCATGCCATTAAAACTGAACACACAGGTACAGTACAAAGATTTTGTCGTGTGAATCATATTATTGTAAACTGTTGACTACCTAAAATTACAGTCTAAATAGAGTGTCCCTTAACATTACAGACTATTGACAGAGCTACATTACAGTCACATCCCAATTACCAAGGCAACACAAATGTTTATGTGCGAGCAGATGGGCTGTAATACACTTTATGTTTGCATGTGTTTGGTTATTAGCTGTAAGTGTCATGAGCCTCGCCACAGCTTCAGAGAATCCCTACTTTTCATTATGAAGATGGGCTACAAAAGGTACAGGTGACAGCTGACAGGACAGATTAATACATGAATGTGACAAAGCCGGTTAGTAATTCCTCCACAGTGAATCACATGGGAATCAAAGTATTGTTCAAATTAAAGATTAAGTCAAAGAAAACAATCGCTACAGTATGGGGGAGACAATCAAGTGCTGTGTAAGGTACAGTAATACAGGATAAAGCATCTTCCCTTCGGCACAGTGACAGTCTCTGTACTGTAAATACAGTATTATGTTCAGCACCCTCAGGTTAGTATTTTCCTCAATGAACAAGCAACTGCCTGATGTTTTGTACCACAGCATCTTCCTTTCTAACCCGTTGCTAGTTGTTGGTGTAACAACTACGTGCCATACACATCATGCTGCAGGCTGGCTTATATTCAGATATGCTGTGGTAGAGCACAGCATAATGCAGGGAGAAGGTAGGTAGCAGCCAGGTATCTTGAAACTGTCAGACAAAGGAGCTCCCCTTCCTGTCGGCTCTGAGAGGGAGAGAAGATGAGGAAGAATTGTAGTACATCTTTGTCAGTGAGGCATTAGAATTAAACATTTACAGCAGAGGGACTGCCAATAAAAACAGTGGTCAGATCATGAACTACATACCTCTGCAAGCAATCCAGAAAAAATGGGGACTTTCTGCAAACCACTGACAAGTTACATTTGTACATTATAAAGTAGTGCAGTGTTTCCCAACTGGTGGGTCACGGTCCAAAAGTGGGTTGCGGGGCCATTCTGAATGGACCGCAAGTGACTCGCAAACGTGTCAAGTTTGTAAAAAAATAATTTCATTTTTAAGCACAGTGAATTTCTAGCACAGAGCTTTATGTTAAAGTCCTGTTTCCTGCTGTAGATGGAGTGACTCCATGGCCAACTATTACACAGAGAAAGCAAACTAGCTCGACGACATGGCCAAACACAAGTATGATGCTGAATATTTTAAACTGTGTGGACCTCAAACCAATGACTAAGGAGAAATCTGGACCCCGTGGCTGGACCAGGTGGGAACCACTGATGTAGTGGATATATTAAAAATTTACATTTAAACAACACTGTTGTTAACGTGGTTAGGTTTGGCACAAAAATCACTTGGTAATGGTTATGAGAAGATAATGTTTTGGCTTAAATACCCAGTTTTGGGGGCACAATCCACGCTGGAAAAGCAGGGATGTCTCAGTAAAAAAACATTTTTCGTGGCGCTCTATCTTTGGTGGAAAAACAGCAACAGGTCGCTACAAAACACCCATGTTTGCTGGCTAAAAGCTGCTGGAAACTCAGTGATGACTAAAGAACAGTTGGTTTTGTTGTTAGTTAGTTGTTAGTCTCTAACAGTGGTTTGAAGCAGTCTGCAGTATGGCAGGGGTATGGTCTGAGACTCTCTCAATCATCCACCTCTAACACACAGTATAACAACAAAGTCAGCTTATATACTTACAACGTCACTTTAGAAACACTGCTATGATACCAATGAAATGTGCAAATGTAACACATTCATGGTTTGCAGAAACTGACATTGCCAACATTTTCTGCTGGCAACTGTGCTGCTATAAAAGCTAAACTAGGACTGTTGCAAAGGCACATATTTTATGACTGTAACTGAAATTGGACATTAGATATGCATACTGACATTCTAACTACACGGATAGTATGTTTTTCTGTTAACTACAACAGTGTAAATCAGCATTTGATCAGCACTTACTAGATGTATAGTATGTATTCACTTTGGCATTTTTAAAGATGGTTTACTCTGGCTGATGAGTTATCTCTGCAGCAGGTTGGATACATGATTATGTCTTCATTCTACTGTCTCCATCAATTATTTTTTATTCCTTGTTCGTAAAAACAGATTTATTCACTGCAGCAGGCACCATGGCTTCGTAATAGTTGTTGTTACCTGAGCCCAGCATTTAATTACTACCACAGTCTTTGTTGGTCATGGAAACATTGTCACAAGCATTGTCTCCAATGAAATGCTAGGCAGGCAGACCAGCATGAAAGAGTTCAGTCAGTCAGTCAGAACTGTTTGTTTCACTGCAAGTAAATGAGCAGTGAAATATCTAAAGTTGAATCCGTTGATGTAATGTAAAATATACAGTAAGCATGAGAAGATTTTCTATTGTGTTTCTCTCACAAATCAGTGCCTGTATGTCTCATCCATGTCTTGGCTAATCAGAGCTTTATAAGCGACACCTAGGCAAGTTTAGAAGCAGTTAGCTGACTACATATAAGGCTAGTCTGGTTATTCTGTGATCAAAAGATGCAGAGCTAAAAAGAGACACACAGTTCACAGGGACTGTAACATGGCACAATACCAAGTTATATTAATACTAAAAAATCTGGCATGTGTAAACTCGCTCTATTTGGGCATTTCTTTCCCGTTCATCACAATATTCAGAAATCATTCTCTCTCTCGCTGACAGAGAAGAACGGCCCACTACTTACTTAGCTGCTGCGTCTTGCAGTTCTGTATCCAGTCTGGTTTAGCATTGGGTTGGAAGGCAGAGAGAGCATAGGTTAGCGAGGGAGGTTAATAAGCGACGGGTGGGGACCATATAGTCAGTACACATGCAGTTGCTGGGGATTAGTAGCCTGTATCCACACTGCCACAGGAAGGTGAGTGGAAGGAAAGGAAATCAAGCATCAGTGTTCTAAGGTGGGAGTTTTTCAGGATCAAAGGAGTGAGCCACAGATGCACTGCGATGCACAGGGAGCAAAAGTTCTCCAACAATAAACCAGTCAACAGAGCCATCATTTTACCCTCACACACTTTAAACACTTTTTTACAAGCACTGGGTCAAAAGGTCAGTCTCTAGTTTTCAGACTCAAGACATGAACCCTTAGAGCAATCATAAAAGTAATCATAAAAATCATACAACATAAAATGGCATAATATTTCAATGGTATTTTCTCTTCCACAGAAAATTTCCTCACCAGAGAAAAGCAACAGTATTGGTTATTTGTTCAAATGTTTATATTTCTCGCTCTTTCTCACTCACATCCTCTACCTGGGCTTCTGCAAGTGTAGCCTGTGGTGTAATTTAAGGTATGCGTGACAACCTACATCATCACGCATCACAACTCAAGGGTCACATGGCTTGTGTGTCCAGGCATAGCTTGTCATGGTTAAGTCAAAGATACTCTATAACAGAAGATAAAACATTAAAAGCTGTGCCAATGGTATGAAATAGTTCGGTTACGGTCTCCTAAGTGGGCGTGGTTGTCTCTCCCTGCATGCCCCCACCTCGTTTGGAAGTGACGCAAACATTGTGCGGATGGATGAAATCAGATTCAAAACAATACAACACTATGTACAGTACAAATTTAATGTCCGTTTGTTATTTTGCTGCTCGTTTTTATCTGCTAGGGTGTAAGATCACGTCAGTTGTTGCCATCTCACCAGAAAAAAGTCATTTCCATGTCATAATGTCTAGAAGGGTTGGGGCTTATGAAAAATGGGTCCAGTATTTTTTTTTCAGTGGCTATGGAGTGAAGGAAACGGTAATATTCTGCGCTCATGTTCATTTTTCCCATTGGAATGAATGGACTCAGGACCACTGCTAGTTGCCTAAAGGGGCCTGGCAGAGGTGAAACCCATGAGACACAGATACAGGAAATGGATCTAAAGTGGGCCGTCTCAGTTTGTCAACGGTCTCCAGTTAAGTTAGCCTACTGCTTAATGTTGTTGTGTGAAGCTGGTGCTGAATATAGTCCTCAACATACTTGCAAGAGTTGTCTTTTAAATAATATGACAACCCACATGTTCTATTTTAAAACTATTTTGTTTACCGACCCTGTCACAGGCCCTTGCCCAGCCCGGTTCACCAGGAATCTTCCCGCTGAGCCTATTTCCCACTCTCTCCTGAATGAACAGTGATATTAACCAATTTACAGGAACAGCCACATCACTGAATGAGACAAGTAAGAAAATCAATATCTGGCTCATTTCATCTTAGACAGGGAGACAGCCAAAGGTCAGTCAAAGGTTAGTCCCAGCATGAGGAAATTCAAGACAGCGTTGAAGGATTTTTCAGGGAGACTTACACACAACCAACTGATCAACACAGGCAGGTTAGGTGATTTACCTCATGCATGCAAATTTGTGTAAACCCCTCTCCTCGTCATACCTTGGGGCAAAGTGAGAGATTTTTTTAGTCCACAAGCATCCGCTGTAAACAAACAATGCTACTGTCTAAGACAGACTTGACAAACAAGTTTTAGTTGGCAATTAGTTGGTAATTTTAAACTGGTAAAGCTGGAATGGAGGAGGAGAGGCAAAGCAGTTCATTTGTTCACATGGTCCCTCTGTACAGACTATGATGACAGGCTGTCACCAAAAACAGATAAAAAGGACATGGTCTTCTGGTGGACTGCCATTAAGTGGTGTTGTAAGCTTTCAAAATAATCAGATATTTTCACACAAGGGGAAAAGGTGTTGTTGTTTTCACCTTATGTTTCCACATGTGACCAGTAGATTCATATGGTATACAAAAATACAGGTTGACTCACTTTACAATGCTGGGTGGAATGTGGACGTACTCCATTGGGATGATTTCTCCAAGCTCCTGCAGACTGTTCACATACTTGATCTTACTGCTAAACTTGGAGCTGTAGAAAACAGAAATCATAAAGGTCTGTCTCAGTAACGTGCGTGACAGTTGGCTCCTGAATTTCCAGTGTAATCAAACTCTCATCTTGGACACAGTTAAGGTCACAATGGGTGTTCGACTTGTGGTGGTGTTAAGTGATAATAGATCCTGAATTGTGTATCCTGTACCCTGGGAACTGTGATACTGTTGTGGAATTACTTTAGATCATGTACTGGTGGTGTGGCTATAGATACTGGTAAAGTTAAGAGTGCAATGTGTGAATTTTCTGTAATTAAAACCTGCAATGTGCATCCTGTCCTGTATTGCTCTGCAGTTGAGATTGTTCTCTGAATGTGAAGTTACAAACCTTATGAAAGGTCTGGTGATTCCAAGCAAAGTCCGTATGAACCAGGAAGGATGGACAATGATGAACATCTTAAGGTTTTTCTTCAGTCTGTGGGACGAGAGAAAAAGTGGTATAAACAGATTAGTAGAAGCTACATTAAAAACTATAACTTACTTACTTATTCAGAAAGACATACTATACATTCATTCATTTTTCATAACCGCTTATCCTGTTGGGGGTCGCAGTGTGCTGGAGCCTATCCCAGCTGACACTGGGCAAGAGGCAGGGTACACCCTGGACAGGTCACCAGACTATCACAGGGCTGATACATAGAGTCAGACAACCATTCACACTCACATTCACACCTACGGACAATTTAGAGTCACCCGTTAACCTGCATGTCTTTGGACTGTGGGAGGAAACTGGAGTACCAGGAGAAAACCCTCCTCACAGAAGGGCTCCCACATCCTAGGTTCAAACCAGGAAAAAACGTCACACCTGTTCCACCCATGGTCACCTCTTTCCTGCTTGATTTGACACACACCTAATTTTGAGGCTGTTACTACCTCTGTTCCTGGATCAGACGCGAGACAACTCTGCCCCCCCCCTTTCCACAATTGCACCTTATATACTGAACTACGAGGTGGCATAACGGCGCAACATTCCTGCCTTGAACAGGCAGTGTAAAAGTGATGGAAGTGATAAAAGGATGACTGTTGAGTCTCATTTCCAGGTTGATAAATACAGATCCTCTCAGTAAAGTCCAACAGCCAACCTAAGCATCGGTATTTAAGACCTAGGAGTGAGACTGCCAACAATTATCATTCTCCAGAATTGCATACTGTACCTTTAACCATTCCTGCTGGCAGATATAAAGCACATGGTATTTCAGAGTGAAGTTGTTAAGCTTTTGAAGATAAAAATAGCATGAGTAATATTTGAAGATTAACAAAGTACCATGGCCATGGTGTGTACTTTCTGTTAACAATCCCATAGTGAAATGTGTTGCATTTTATAGATGTGTCAAATCTGTCAGAGTTGACTCAGAATGACTTGGAAGTGTCATGCAGAGATGTAATTTTACTGCTCACTGTGGAGTGAACAACTGTCTCTGGACTTTAATAACAGTTGACATCCAAAAAGCTGCATTACCGCCACCTACTGGATGTAAACCTAACTCTCCACTTGCACTATATAAAATAATAATAATACTCCTATATCATCCACTTCCCACTCTGTTATACATTTCCTATTTTCCTGGCATTTGGGAGAGCAAAAATGTTTCTATAAAAAGCTGCTGTGCATCTTCTCCAGAAACTCTACTACAACATCCAAAAATCTCCTCGTTGCATCAGATTTTCTTCCTACTCCAGCAGTACACTAAATTAGCACTGCCACGGAGGCCAGAAACTGCACTTGATCTGCACAAATCAATATTCCTCATGTTTCCTGACTGACTTGTTCTCCTTAGCTTCCTCTCTCACACCATATCTTGCCTTACCTACTTCCTCACACTTATGTCTGATCGTTGTTGTGGCTCCTGTCTTCCTCTCGTTGGACAGTTAATCTCCCATGCTGCACAATCGCCTTTGCAAAGAAACACTCTGGTTCTCTCTCTCCTTCACATTCATTGTCCCACATTTACCACATCTCAGAATCACTCCTACACACAAACAGACCATGTCCAAATTTTCAACAATTCTTACATCCACCTTACTGGTTACAATATGTGGTCCATTAACACCCTATCCAGCAAGTGCTCTAAACCAAAGTAAAGCATGATGGACTTCGTCTCAAACTTTTCTTGAGTTACTTTGTCAAACCTCTTCATTGTGAAGCCTTCTGTCACGCCCGTACACTCTTCTCTTGCACACACTCTGTGTGTGAGACTCCGTCAACAACACCTTTTACTGGGGCATTCGTGTTCAATGTGAAACAAATCAATGAATACACATCCATCCCACCTCTCAAAAATTTGATTTCTGAGGCTTTTTCCATCTGCCTCTTTGACATGCACTCCATGTCTATCAACCCAAATAATTTGACATTGACTAGTTTAACTTCTCCCACTCCGTCTTGATTCATCTCCCCACAGTGTGCTTCCCTAACAAAGCTACACACCTGGCCCCTCGATCAAGCCCTGAACCTTTATTCCCATCATGCCTTCCTCTCTTTCCTGTTTAGCAACAGCCATGAGCTCTTCATCAGGAAGTGATCTGATCTTATAATCAGTGACATCATTACAGCCAAAAGGCACAACTGAGTTCATCCCACATTTGTTGTTGAGCATTAGAAAAACATGTTTATGTTAATCCCAGTCAGATAGTTAGTAGAATTTATGATAGGTACACCCCCTGCTGGCATACTGGCATAAAACATGGGCTGAGTTACAGTTATTTCTTGCATCACAATAAAAAAAAAAAACAAAAAACAAAAAAACAAACCTAATTAAACAAACAAATCAGTCATAAAATCCCTAGGTATTGATGAAAGTTTGGCTGAGTATGTGTGATTTTATTCATATAAAGTATTTTGTTCATATGAATAAAACCTATACTCTGATATTGAGCGAGTAATCTTTCTAAAGCCTCTCTTTTCTATGAGCACTTTCATAAGAGGTGTTGCAAAGGGAGACATGATTTATTATTTACTTTCCCTGATCACAGTTTGTTTTTTAATCAAATAAATGTATATGAAATTCTCCATTACAGTCTGCTTTAGACAACAGTGTTATATCCTGTCATTTAATCTCAATATATGTGTGATAGTGTATTTATCTCTAATAATCATAATAGTGTTTCATTATATTCTGTAGTGTTTTTTTAATTATATGTTTGAAGTCAAAGGTTAATAAGCTTTTGGTAATAAAGAACCATGGAGAGAGTTAAATTGTTTGGTTTAATGTGGTGGAGGAGCATGAATGTTTGTGTGTGTTAAACACTACAGTAATACTATACTGTACTATATACTATTGCAGTTTCTGTGCACTGTTTATGTGAATATTACCTTCTATCTATCATTTGGTAGCACTTTTTCATCCAGGTGAAGCCGGGCATCCTCCGGCGTGGTGTGGCGCCATTCAGGTAAACAATCATGTAATCTTCTGCCACCATTAGCTCCAAGGTACTGATTACATACCTGCACAGACAACAGAAAATACAGTGTAAAATGGACCTATGTTAATGTATGATGACTGTAACAAAAGCAACACAAGCAATATCCTTGTTAATTCAGTGGTATTATATACACATATGTGTTTATTCAATTGTGCAGTTTTGTGGTGTGGCTGTTTTTCATGGTTTGATTAGGCCCCTTAGTTCAGATTAAAGAAGTTTTAATGCAGCACATCATGATATTTTCTAAGGTGCTATATCGTAGGCAACTGGACTTGCTCGAGTTTCACCTCTCATCCAAGAGGCTCTTTCAGTGCTAAAGAACTGGTGCAGAGTCGCAGGCTCTGTGTGGGTATGAACCCTTTCAGAGTCATTGAGCCTTGAGTTTCAGAGTTGTTAAGATCACATGTGATTCGTTGACCCACCTGGCCATCATGTGTGTCATTAGGGTTAGGTGGGACCAGGTGTGAATGGGTGTTAAGTCGTCTGCGGAGGGATCTGTAGGTGGGTGATAAGAGGTGTCGTAGGCCACCTCCTCTGTTTAATGATGGTCCTTCTACTTTTTTTTATTTCATTCCTTTTTTAAACCATCTGGTTTCTCTGGCCAAGATGTGAACATTGCCGTCCTCGAAAGAAAGACATTCTCTCTGTAAGGGACATCTCTGTAAGGGTTCACACCCACACAGAGTTTAAAGCCTGTGACTCCACACCAAGTACGTTAGAACTGAAGAAGCCTCTTGGATGAGAGGTGAAACATCTTCAAGAGACTCAGGCAAGTCCAGCTTCCTACGATATAGCATTTAAGATGACCATGACCTGGATGACTGAGTCTTTACTGACATCATTATATTTTACATAAAAGAGTTGCTGCCAATTTTGTGGCAACAGTTTAGGGAAGGCACTTTCCTCTTTCAACAGGACAATGCTTACATGCACAAATAATATCCATAAAGAAATGGTTTTGGAGGAACTTGACTGACTTGACATCAACCACATTTGACATGTTTGGGATAAATTGGAAAACGGACTTTGAGCCTACAATATTGGATTTTTGACAGGATTTTTGGATGATGTACTGTAGCTGTACTCACAGAAAAAGATTTTCCATTACATAATTGTAGTTGTCACAGTCACTGTCAGGTAGAAAGCATGCTGCAAACACGATGATGGCATTCTGCTCAGCGTAATAACCTGGAATCATAAAACATAAACGTAAAAAGAAACTCACTGTGGGTCTCATTTACAGTACATGTGCACAAACCTTTTCTTTTATCATGCAGGAAACAAAAACATTTGGAACAATTGAACATTTCTCAAAAGCAGGGAGGGCATCAGTAGAGATCAAATGATCAAAAGCTATGAAACATACAGCAGAAACAGCTAGGTATGGATTTTAAGCATTTGTATTTGCATACCTCCGTGGGAAACAACTCTTTTGTACGGCTCAATGCACTTCATATCAATGCGATGCTCCTGCTCTCCGATCACCACACTCCTCCACAGCCTGTTTTCTCGGCTCTCCTCAGCTGCTCTGTGTCCTGTGATAGATTCACTTGATGCTGCTGCTGCACCCAGGTGAGACTCTTCTCCTGTTTGTGACATAAAGATGACTTTTACAAGACAATATAAAAACAAATTAATATTTTTACTCTGTTTTTTTTTTGACAATATAAAATGTGTGTTTGCATGTCTGTCTGTATGTCTTGTGTGCACATTTAGACATGTTTGCATTGTATCTTCAGGTGTGTATGGGTCTGACCGTGTCGGTTGAACTCCAGTGAGTCGGCCTCGTCAGGTGTGTCCAGCTCATCTATGTTGACATCAAGATCATCACCAGTATCCAAGGCCTCATCCTCTGTGTCCAGGGCATCTTCTGAGAGAAGAGACCCCTCACTGCGGTCCAGTGACACATTCATGGGTGGAGCTGTCAGCTTTCTCCTTTGATTGGACCCGCCTGACAGATCTGCAGAGGAGGGCGGATCTGGTAAAGGAGAGATGGTTCATTTTCAAGTTTTCATTTGGTTATTTACTGTAAGATTCCCCTCATATGACTGTCTTTGAAGAGGCATTCATCTTATTGCTATAGAGTAAGGTGCATTTACATTAAATTTATGGACCCTTCTTCTCCTCCCTCTCCTAAAATCATGATAATTCTTTCCTTTAGACTGCTAAAATATAAATCAAAACATTCAGAACAGTTTCCTAAACCTCAACAAAACATTACACATTGATATAAAACTTATACTTTTCATTTGCACTAAAACACCCAAAGACTTTAACTAACAGTAGCAAAATAAGTTTAGTTTATCTTGCTGTTCATTTACCTTCTCTGTTATCCATGTCCTCAGCAGCCTCCTCACTGGAGGCCGTCTTCATCATCATCCCTGCTGCACCGTCTCCCTGTTGGGAGTGTCTGCTCAGAGGCACAGATAGACAATAATGATCCACAACATAAATTATCATGGCTATCACCACTGCTATCAAAGGCACAGCTACGCAAAGTATTGGGACAAACAAGCCAAAGACAATCATCTACAAAGGACAATAAATCTAACTTTTCCCATGATATTGAATGAGGAAGAGTTTTCAGAACTGTTCATTTGACTTTGGACAAAAAAGATTACAGAAGCAGACAGAGGGAAAGCGACTCACTGCTTCATTCCCAGGCTGCACGTGTGGGCTGTGGAAACAATACTGTGCAGTGTTGCTACCTCCCCCCAACCACAGCCCCACTACCAGAGTCTGATTAACATAAGGCCCGCTAACAATAGGGAGGAGCAGCACAGAGAAACCAGCACACATGATTATAGAAACAAAGACTCAAACACACACTTTTCTTTCTCTTTTCAAATCCTCTGTCCAAATACACCTACCTTCCCCTCACAGTGTCTTCTCCCAGCATGAGAGACTGAACCACTCTAGCCATAATCAAGTCACATGACCACTTGATTATGAAAAGGTCTGCTGTGTATGCACCCTAACACACACACACACACACACACACACACACACACACACACACACACACACACACAGTAAAACACAGGGGAGGGTCGTGCATCCCAAAGAGGGGGCTGTCCATCTGAATTACAAAGTGGGACAAAGCAAGTACAATGATGCAACTGCTAATGAGGAACAATTAAACTGTAGTATACTTACACACATACGCCCACTCATGCACATACGTATACATGTACACACACTGAATACTAATTCAAGAACATGACTTTGATTGAGAAAAAATGCATCTTGGGTGAGAGGTAAGGTGCAAAACAGAAGCAAGTCCCTGCTATGGGCCCTGTATTTCCCATAATACAACTCAGTAGCATAATTTGTTAGGCCCTGCTTGACTGAGAAATGCTTGTGTCTCCAACTCCCCACACATTGGAGTGTGGCTTTTGTCCCCCGTCTCCTCCACTGGAAACCACTGTATGTTAGGAAGGGATCTTTAAATGGCCAGAGTGGACAGGAGAAACAATTACAGCTCAAAAACTTCTTAAAATGTGTATATGGGCATGTGAGTATCGTTTTGAGACAGACTTTAAAACATGTGAACCTATCCTTTCTGATGGTGGTCTGTATCAGAAAACAACATAGCCACATTTCCGTACATATTTCAATCTGCGCCGTTCCTGCTTCTCTGATCTTTCTTTGAACCTAAATGTATATTCTATAATATGACGCACTAACAAATCAAATGCCTTCACAGCTGCTTGATATGGCTGTAGCTGCTTTGGTATACAGAAAATAAAAAGATACCTGAAGGATCAATTGCAATTTTAAAATGATCTGTGCTGCCTCTATGTGGTAAAAGACAGTAGCGCAGCTCTTGGTCTTTGGAAAACCCATGAAAATCCACTGTTATCTCTCTCTGTCAACACACAATGGACATAATCCCTATAACCATAATAATAATCTTGTAAATTCTCATTTTTCTAAATTAAAGAGATTATTAAGTTATCAATTCAGAAAAATTGAGCAGTTTTTTCCCCAATTGAATGTATTATCCGTCTGTATGTTTTTGATTTTTTTAGAAAGATCAATACAAGAAAACCTCTATCCGAAAATACATTATCTCGCTAAGGTTAAATTGCAAAGTGGATGGGCCTTCACTTGATACCAGTAGGAGAGAGAGAAAGGATCCAAAATGTGTCACACTCTAAATCTCTAGGAATTACTATTGATTCACAGCTGACTTTTAAGAAACATGAAGCAGTGTAACACTATAAAATTCAATCTAAGGAACTCTAGGTATATAAAAAAAACAGCTCCCCTTAAATGCAGCAAAAACATACATGCATTCAATGATTTTTCCCCCCAGATTTCATACTGCATTACAAGCTGGTCACAAGCTGGGAAAAACAACACTTAGCCCACTGCAAATACTTTACAAACAAATACTCAAAGCACTGGACAAAAACCATTGTGTTATCACCACCGTAACATCATTCAAAGGCTTAATCTACTGACCTCTGACAGCTTTGTGTGCCTTGCTGATGCTCGTCTAGTGTGCAAAGTGATTAATGATCTGGCTGCTCCTCCATTAAAAGAGTTCATACAACTGCGCTCATACAATGGGAGGGCATCTCGGACGACCACCAGAGGCGACTGTGCAGTACAGCACAGATCTACTGAGTTTGGTGGATCAGTCTTCTCTGTTAGAGCTACAAACTCAGCACCAAGTGAGATAAGACAGTGCAACAGCTTTGTTGGTTTTAAATGTAAGATGAAATCATGGCTAACACCTGTTGAACTCGCTGAGAGGCACATTTCAGTCTGTATAAGTGAAAGCTCACCTTGAGAAAAGGAAGTGGACGTATCCCTCCGGCACATACCGTGCATGATCTTCTCTCTCAGGCTGGACATGTGATTGGTAAAATTGCTGTCCGTCATACTGGTAATGGCCGTGGTCTGATTCATACTGCCCCTGGTCATCAGTGTGATACTGAGAGCACTGAAGTTCAGAGTTGGAGTCATCTCCATACTGGCGTTCAGCTATATACGTGAACCTGGGACTTTGATCATCCAATCTGTACTCAGCATTGCCTCCAGCATCATAATAGCTCTCAGCCTGCTCAGATCCGTACTGTAGAGCAGTGGTATCAGTTGTAAACTCAGCATAGACATCTGTGGTGTTTTGCTGGCTGTTGGGTTTAGTAGCTACACAGGCTGTGTGGGCGCTCTGGTGTTCAGTTCTTTGGTCAATGTGGTGGTAGTTGTAGCCATGTTGGGTTTGATCCTGAGTTAGATTCTCACTTCCTGTCCACTGGTATGCAGCGTTCTCGCTGGTTGGCTGGGAGGAAAACTGTGATGTCACATCTTGGTGTCTTCTTTTAGGGGAATAGAGGGTTGGGGATCACAGCGGAGAGAAGGGGAAATTTAGAAAGAATTGTAAATACAAATATTTGCAGTGAGCCTCATTCATTTGCCTCTGGTATTTTGTATGGTCTATGTATCCTTGAAATACTAAAATTTTGGGTGGTTTACTTAAAGCAGCATATCAATCACACATTCAAACTGTCCAGTATGCTATCGTTAGGACAGCTTAGTGGCTTTCATTGTGACATTTCTGTTCTTCAGCTTGTTCAATAGACTGATGAAGTTTAAATAACAGAGTGACGCCTATGAGCTAGTTTAGACAGTCAACTCGAGCTGCACTGATTCATACACACACAACATACATTACCATATATCATCTACAAAACACACCCTCCCAATTTGGCGGTCAATTTAAGCTGCAAAATCTTCCCAGCTCTCTCTTTGCCTTGTCAGTGCTGCTGCTTCTCTGCATCGTTACTGCTACTTGCTCTTTTAGTCCCACCTCCACCCCAGCATCCACTCGCAGGCTCAGCTAAAGGGGGAAAATGCTTAATAATCACTCCTCAATATCTCATGTAATATATCTGTGGTTAACGATGAGGCTGGAGTCTAGATGCCAAACTCTCACAATGTTCCGCTGTTGAAATAAACATTCAAAACATAAGTTGTCTGACTCAATGAATCTTATGTACATGGTAAAGGTGACGACTAGTAGCACTATATAGCAATTTAAGATTATACTATCGCGACGTTTATGGGTGTGTACACCTACAGTGCTCAAGTGAGGTTGGCAGGCATCAAAGAGACACAGCCCTGAAACCCCCCCCGCAAATATAGCCAGGTGGTACGACTAATGAGAGTGAATCTGGAGCTGGTTTTTACTTTAACTTTTGCCGGAGCGCATGTTCACAAACCGTAATTGACAATCCTGCATAGTATACCTTTAACAATGCAGGTTTTAAAGGTTACACACAAATTGTTTGGAGAAGAAAATGCATTCACCATGTTTATCAAGCCTTAAGGCCACACACGATGTGTTTAGGTGAGTTACACTGAATGTAAACTTTTCACAAGAACACTCCAAAGGATACCTAAAACCAGTGGTTCCAAACTGGTGGGACGCGGTCCAAAAGTGGGTCGCGGGCTGTTATATTGAAGTACTGTTTCTTGCTGTAGAGTGAGTGACTAATGAACAGCTGCTCAACAGAGACAGCAAACTAGCTTGAGACATGGCCAAATGCAAGTATGACGCTGAATGTATTAAACTCTGTGGACCTTGAACTAATGACTAAGGAGAAATCTGGACTCTGTGGCTGGACCAGATGGGAACAACTGTTTTAAACAATGTTTAAAGCTACAAAAAACAGAATGAAATAAGATTCTGCTGCCCAACTCAAAATCAAAGTCCTCTGTAATAACAGACATGGTAGTAAACAGACTGCTTCACATACAGTATTTCTAAAACAATAACACAAAACTAAACAACACATAGGTACGTTGTGTACTCTTTGCTAATGTAAAGTTGAAGGTGCATGGCCAAACTTTTAATGTCTGCTACACACTGGGTATTACCTATGCATGTACACACACACACACACACACACACACACACACACACACACACACACACAGGCTTTCACGCATACACTCACACCCACACCTTGCAAGAGAGCTAGGGGAGCTGTTTCCATTAGCTGTGGTGGGGCTCCAGCTGTAATGAGGCAGGTAATGCATATTTAATGAGGCGTAAACAGATTTATAAACACACACACACAGAGCTGCAGATCAAAGCTTGCTGCCAAACACATGAAATACACCCACATACACAGTTTGTTTCTTACTCGCATACACATAAATATGGACACATAATCTCTTTCTGTCATACTACTAATATTCTTTCTGTTAGTCTGTCACTTACCTACACACACACACACACACACACACACACACACACACACACACACACACACAGAGATCAAACTCAGGAGGGCCTTCTAGCTCAATTTCGACAGTCTGTTCAGTGATGCCTTTATTCCTCTGAAATACAGACCATTGAGGAAGCTGTGGAAATTCAAAACCTAAGGGAGAACTGACGAAGGGGAGGGGTGGTTGGTAGTCCTAAATGTGTATGTATGTGTGTATGTGTGTGTGTGTATGCGTGCAGGATAGATGTGTGTGCCAGCCCAGTGACCAGAAGAAAATGCTGGCTTTGTACGTTCCTGCAAACCAGTGATACATTACATTTGCACATTTCATAAGTATCATATCAACATTTCTAAAGTGATGTAGTTCTGATTGAACGCATAAGAATTAACTTTGTCATGAGAAGGTAGAGGGGATGGACAACCTGTTGTTTTTTTAGCGAGACATGAGCAGCATTTTCAAGGGCAACTGTGCCACCAAAACTGGCAGTTTTTATCGAGATAAAAAGGTATTTTAAGTCAAAATATGATCTTTTGAACGTTAGGCAAGTGTTTTTTGTGCCTAAAAACAAACACACATTAACCACAGTGGCACTGAAATCCTTTCAAGTCTTTATGATGAAAGTTTTAACATATCCACTACATAATAATGGAGAAATGATACCTGTGGTTTGCAGAAACATACAGTGCCAACATTTATTATGGTGATTTGGTTGCGAGTGCTCAGGCATCTTTGTTCACTGCAAATAAAAAATCTGCCATGAGCAAAAGCAGAAATGCTGAAAAAATACTTTACATTTTTTACATGTAGCCCGTTAGCACAAACAAAATGACCTTTTCTTATACTGTGTTTGCATGAAAGTAGAAATCTGAGAAACGCATAACTGAAAACCCTGGAAAATCAAATCATAACCACCTGCATGGCTGGATATACACTAGATATAAATGACATATGTGTTTTCTGCAGTTTGTGTTAATCAACCATTCAATATTATCATTTTTATGCATGTATCTCATTTTTATTGAACTGTACTGACTTTTGAATAACTGTAATTGTGACAGAAGTAGATGGCACAGAGCTTAAGACATAAGGATATTATTTGATGTGCGTTGCTTACCTTAAAACAGGTGAATAACTTTCTTGAGAAGACTTATGGTCTCCAATGTGTTGCTCAGTTGACCATCTATCATGATCACCAGTCCTTAGAGGCTGTCCATTATAGTAATCCATTGTATTATGTAGGAATGTGTCTCTCTTTGGCTCAAGTGTTTGTGAATCTGTTTGTTGAAATGAAGACCCTCCAATCAGCTCCTCAGTGAAACTCAGCAGATCAGAAGTTCCTGCCTGTTGTCTTTCTTCCCTCCCACGCTGCACTTCCAAAGCCCATTTAGGCAGGTTAGTGCTCTCTAAATCGATCCCCTCCTCATGCTCCTCCTCATCATTCTCCTCTTCCATCAAATCTCCAGAAAATGGTAATCCAAGTCCTCTGTCAGTGGGAATACCAGATTCACTTAATGGGGTGCCAACTAAAGAGCTGGTGTGGGAGACCGAACTGTTGGTGAGTACAGGTGATTGTGGTTCAGATGTGGTTTGAGGTGCATCCTGTCTCGCTAACTGACCTCCCCAAACTTGAAAGTCGCTCAAAGAAGTAGGGCACGGTGGAGGTGCAGAGGGTGACTGCCCACCCTCATCTGAATCTTCCATTGAGATCTGTGAATGGACATACACTTCCTCTCTGGTTTTCAGAAAGTGATCTGATGGATATCTTAATGATGGAGACACACTTCTGGCCACAGTGCTTGATTTATCCTCATAGTTTCCTTCTTCTACCTGTGTTTGACTGTAATCTGTTGGTCTGGAATCTGATTGACTGGGACTGAGTATTTCTGGCACCATGTGATGCTCAGTGGCATTATCAGGACTTGCTTGGTAA
Source organism: Epinephelus fuscoguttatus (assembly GCF_011397635.1). Taxonomy (NCBI): domain Eukaryota; kingdom Metazoa; phylum Chordata; class Actinopteri; order Perciformes; family Serranidae; genus Epinephelus; species Epinephelus fuscoguttatus. The sequence continues at coordinate 24,274,472 of NC_064757.1, forward strand.
TGAGCTTGACTTTGCTCTGTAACTTTGCCAAGTATACTGTCAGTACCTCTGATCTCTTGATTTGGTCTTCTTTGTTCCTCCTGGTGTTCCCTCTTTGCAGCTTGGGCCTGGGTTTGCAGTACCGTTGCAGCATAGGAAAGCATGCTAAATGTCTCCATAGACTTTCTTGTACCTTTTGATTGCCTGTCGACCCTTTTAGGCCTATCGTGCCACTCTCTCTCAGCTTCTTTTACAGTGCCCGACACAATGATGTAATCCATTTCTAGACCTGATGAAGAATCTCCGTCAGAATTGGACCTGAGTTCATCGCGACTACCTGGGTGAAGGCTGTCAGGGCTATACTTTAGTGTGTCTCTTTCCCCCCCAGAGCTGGAGCTTAAAGACATGGTTTCTGTTGTTTTACCCACCACATTTCCAATGGTCTCACTATCAGGACCACCTTGGTTTTCAGCAGCAGGCCCATCTTCATTTTGGACCATTGTGAATGAGAGACCATGCTTCTTGGAAACAAGACTGTCCCACTCAACGAGGCTTGGGGATAGTGACTGGTCAGCCTGGATCTGAGTCTCAGCAGCTTCTCCTGGACTGACTGCGGTCTGACTGACAGTGGAGCAGTCCACCAGAACAAATGGGGAATGAACACTGGGTTGCTCTATCCATTCAGCCCCCTCTGATCCCTCTCTGCTTTTGTTGTCATACTGACTCTCAACTGAACTCACCCCACTACCAATCAAGTGACCCAACTCACTAGTTCCCTCAAATGAGAAGACCTGGTTGGTGGGCTGTTCTTTGTCAGAAATTACTGCTCTGTATTCAGTGCTTCCTGGAGGATCAGCCTGCTCATCTACCTGAATAGGTTTTGTCAAAGCAACAAAAGGGCTAGACTGCTCCTCCAGTTGTATCATGTCCACAATAGGGCTAGCATAGGTGTCAGGGGAGGATGTCAGGCTCCAAGTACCAGCTCCTACATTGTCATATTCTGAAGTAGAAGTGACCATGCCAGGGACAGGTAGGTCCCACATGTCAGTGCCTTGGTTGAAGGAAGTCTCATCTTTTGAATGTTCGGATGGCAAGTTCTGAAAGACAGAGCTCTGAAAACTCTGGGTCTCATCATCACCTGTTTCTTCATCCTGTGTTTTACCTTCTGCCGTCTCTATGACTATTTTCACATTGTGCTCATAACCTCTCCACCCCACTTCCTCAGGTGTCTGACTAAATGCTTTATTTAGACCTTCCTCCTCTTCTACAGATTTTTCTCCTTCTACCTGTTTGCTTGCATTTGTCTCGGGAGAATCACCGGCATCCAATGATCCCATGTGACTAAGGTTCTTTCCATTTTCAGGTCCTTCGGGGCTTGTTATTGTGGAAGAGCTGTCTTCCTGAATGGTGGTGTTCCACATCGCCATTCCACCATCAGAGAATCCTCCTGGACTTTCCACAGATGCACCAGCCTCAACAGTGGGATTCACCCCACAGAAAGAACCTGAGTTTCCAGACAAGTTGTCAGGGGTCGTAAGGGGTGATAGACTGTCATCTCGGATTGTCATATTCCACATATCTAGTGATTCAGGATAAGACGTGGTGGTCCCACTATCTGATTTGAGAAGTCCCTTCTGAGCTGTGTATGTCCAGAAGTCTAGCGGCTCAATCTGTTTGTCTCCTTTTTTCCCTTGTACCACTTCGTCTTCTTCTTTAGATGTGTCTGGTGTTAAAGTGTTTAGGGTTGCTTTCTTTTTCAACAATGAGGATGTTTTTTCTTTCACTCCAATGACACCAGCCCTGCATTTTCCAGTTACTTCCTCCTCCGGTGGCGTCAATTGCAGATAATCCAAACTAACAGGGTTCCAATGATCCTTAAGTACAACATCTGGGTTCCAGGTGTCATATGACTCAGTCTGCTCAGTGATCAGACTAAGCTGGGGTTCAAGGCTCCTCCCCTTCTGGTGGGCATTCTCTGACTTTAAGATCTCTTCTTTACTTTCTTGTTCTGTCGTATCATCAACTGACTCTTTCCCTGTAACTTCCTCCACAATATTCAGCGGGCTCTCAGATACCTTGGTCCTATTATCAGTAATATCACCTGAGGACAATGCTCCTTGTGTGTCAAAGCCAAGTTCATCCCAGGTCTCTGACAATGACGATGACACACTGTCCTTGTGCTGCAGACCATTGATCCTTTCAACCACATCTTCTGGGAAGAACCTGACCCCACAACTGCTGGGTGGGCGGCTACCTACCACGCTGTTGACTGGGGTTGGAGGAACCACAGTGTCACTCATGTCATTCCCATGGATTTGACCATGGTGGTCAATTGAAGAATTTCTACTGTCAAGCCCACCCAATGAATTTGGAGCAGAAAAATCAAGCAAGCTCAGCTCTTCAAGCTCTGATAAGCTAGAGCTCCCTGCTCTTCTTTCTCCTTCATCTCCTCTTACATCAGAATTTGCCAGTTCCCCTCTTGTTGGCATAGAGTGGTCACTGCTATGCAGCGGGTCAAAACTAAACAGGTCAAAGTTATCACTCTTATTTCTGCCAGAGTGGTGCTTCCTCCTCTCCGGTGGACAAGGAGGGGAGAGGGATAACAATCCCAGGGGAGAAGGGTTTCTCAGAAAGTGCCCTCCTGGCCCTGCTGCTGGCCCTCCACCTGCCATAACATCACCGACTGGACTGTCATCACTGAGGAACACTGAACTCTCCTTGGAGGAGCGACTGCTGCGGATGGTGGTCATACCACTATCAGGGCTTACAAGCTCCCCACCAGCACCAGCTCCTACACCTCCTGTGTCTTCTTCACCATCTGCCATAACTCTACATACAGAGATAAAATAACACTGTCACTGCATTGTGTCATTCTTGCCTAAAGTCCATAAATAAATAATATTCAAGCTCAGATTTCATGTTGTGATGACTTTCAGTGACACTGGATGAAACAAAATCAAAAGGATGCATTGAATTACCTTGCTATTGGCACCACATCTCCGTTGCCTCCCTCAGCTCTCTCTATGTCAGAACCATCCATGTCATTGATACCAGATGATCCCTGGGAGAACTCCACGCTGCCTGCCACTCCCTCTGTGGAGGAGGTCCTGCTGCTGGGGTGGCAGGCTAATACAGAGCTGCGTCGGTCTACAAAGTCCTTGAGGAGGCCCTGTATTTCTTCTACTAGTGGCGGAGGAGCACCAGTAGTTAAGGAGGTGTTTATGGGAATATGGTAGACCTGGAGACTCTCCTTGGCCTCCAATTCACCAGAAAGAGACCAGCTGGAAGACTCTTCCAACTCACAGCAGATCTGAAATGAAAGCCATCGTCCTGTAATATTTTCTGTTTTTCTATTTTTACTTTTTTAAAGGTCCAGTGTGTTGGATTTATAGCATCTAACAGTGAGGATTGCAGATTGTAACCAGCTGAAACTTCTCCCATGTGCCAGGTGACAAGGTGATTTAATCTGTTAAAAACACTGAAAAAAGCACTTTCACATTAAAAGTCAGTGTTTTTCCATTGCTGTTTGGCTAATTTCTGAGGGGCTGCTAACTACAGTGGCCAACATGAAAACATAAATGGCCCTATCTAGAGCCAATGTTTCGTTCTTTCATTCTGGGCTACCGTAGAAACATGTTGGTGCAAAATGGTAGACTCCCTATGTAAGTTTTAAACAGAACGTTTTAAGGTAAAGAAAACACGACTATTATATTCCATTTCTGCTAAAATATCCCCCTAAATCCTACACACTGGACCTTTAAAGTAGCACTTTGACATTTTGGGAAGTATGCTTTTTTGCTTTCTTGCTGAGAGTGTTTATCAAAGAGGCACTCGTGTTTCACTCTTGACATCTAAGTGGCTGTGTTGGTGGCCTTACATTTTATTTACCTGGTTTAGGAGATCGGTGTTGTTTGAGTAGACAGCCATCTGCTGGCGGGGATGATGAACTGTATTATTGATGGACAGGAGAACCACCAGCCCATCATAGCCGTGGCGATGGCTGAATGATTTCAGCCCGTCAACATAATCATGCCAGTCCTGGGTAAGCAGAGAGAAAGTAAAAAAGAAAAAGGGGGAAGGAATCAAGATCATTAAAGTGTAATTCGAAGTACTTGACAGATGCAACTTTTAAAAAATATATTATTAATGAACTAATTATGTAAAAAACAATCATTACATTTTACCGTAATAGTCTCAAAATGATTATCACACATGTTGGTTACGGCTGTATGGGAAACTTTGTTAGATCCCTGCCTTTTATTGCGCATATGATTTGATTTTTTTGTAAAACTGAAGTGGTTTCAAGTAAGCCTTCATCTGTAGCAATGAGAGACGAAGCTGTCAAACCGCACAGAGGGGTAGAGAGACACTTTGTGATTTATTGTTTGGAAATTAACTGTTTGCTCTTAAAACAGCCACCATGCACAGATTATGGTAATTCAGTGACACGCACAATGATTGATGGATGGAAAGTTGCATTAATTAATTGTTTTGCTTGTCAAGGGAACTTGCTTTTTCTTTCTTTCTGAAATGATTAACAACAATGTTATGGCAATCATAATTTGCAACGCAGGGTTACACATGAAGTGTGCAGAGTGATACTTTTGAAAACATATTTGCTTGATTAATCTAGATTTGCTGTACAACTGTTTGTTTTGAGAAGTTGTCAAATTTGTTGTTGTGCTTGTTTAAGTTGAACTTTCATTTTAGTAAAGCTAATAGAGAATTTCTAAGTTTGACATTAATGTGTGTGTCTGGTATTCTTGAAGACAATTTTTGTTGCATGACTTGTCTGATTTTGGCTGACTTTGAAGTGTGTTTGTATTTTTTTTCTGTGTGCTGTGTCTTACAGTGCATGTGGTCTTCCTCTCTGCTTATTCCTGTGTGTGTGTGTGTGTGTGTGTGTGTGTGTGTGTATTTGTATGGTGTATGGGTCCACTGAAAGTGATTGATGAGCGCTGCAGGCGCTGTATCTGCCCAGGCTGTGTCAATATTAACCTGTGAGGATGAGGGGGCTACAGTACTCCTCCCTCTGTTGCTCCCTCCATCCCTCCATCTTTCTCTTTCTTCACAATATGGCTGCTGTCAGACACAGGCCCATCAATCCTAACACACACACACAACTGTCACTTCGCTGACACTGCCATTTCTCAACTCTGATATCCTGATGAGTGCAATGAAGCCTCCCAAGATTCGTTAAAACACACATATTCATTCACATAAGTACAAACACACAAGTAAATGCACGCGTGACCCTAACACATGCAGATACACACATAAATCCGCCTGCAGTCGTCTACTGTAATCTCAGTGTATGAACAAACATGGACCCGTATGTACACATATGAGCTCTGGTAAAGCAATAAAGTCTTCATGATTTACAGTACAATAACAAAGAAATGCTCAAATGATGCTGATACTATAAAGCTACCACCCAACTGCGTGCATATGCACACAGAACTGCACACACACATTCTCACACACACAGGCGGGGAAATATAGTCAGAAAACGAGCAGAGTGCAAATCTCCGAGATAACATGCAGGGCGACAGTCTGTCTGCCATTTGGCTCTTAACTGAGTAAATTACTACTCATATTGCCTGCCCCTCCTCTTTCTCCCTCTTTCTGCCACCCCCAGATTCACAGATTGCCTTTTCTTATAAATTACCAACATGTTAGCTATAAAAATCCACTTGCTAACTGTCTTCATAACCTTAGGATCCGGACACAGAAACCTGTTTCTCATTTGTTGAGCTTTTGGTGAGCTGAGATATCATCAACAAATAGTTTCCCTTAAATCTTCACAGAAATTACTTTTTATTAACTTTCATTTTCATTATTATTTATTCAAGTTTATTTTGGGGGCTTTTTTTTTTTTAGATATTACAGATAGATGGGCAGAGAGAGTGGGTGTCATGCAGCAAAGGGCTGCTGCTGAGGACTCTGCCTACAGGGTGCACACTGTACCAGATGAGCTACCAGGGTGCCCCACTTTCATTTTTATTTAAAACAGACAGCCACTGGAAACAATTCTGCAACTGCAAATATTCTGAATATTATGAAAGTACTACAGATGACCTTGAGCAAATGAAAAAAGTGACGGCTGTTATCATTTGTGCTTCATAACTGAATCATTATTTATATTCAAAAAGAAAAACTTTGGAACAAAAGCAAACTTTTTCCGAAGTGTTTAAAAGACAGTTGAAAAAGCAACTAAAACAAAAAGGACGTAATATTAAAATGATCCTGGAGGTGAAGATGGAGCACTGAGTTGTGGCCCACAGTAATTGTGGTTCTTCTTTTTTTAACTGTGCTTATGCATATATTCATGTATATTAACAAAAAATGAAAAGATTTTGTACACTATATGAAATTGCTGTTTCCAAATAAAACTAAAATCAAAGAAAAGGAAAGCAATTTTAAAATAATAGGAAAAAAATGTGCAATACAACAGGAAGATACAGTTGTAAGGAAATAATACTTGAACCACTAAAAACCTTTAGTAGCATGTCAAAGGCTTAAAACAATTTTTAATCCAACAATGTAAGGAAAAACATTTATTTTTGTGCTTGTGAAGGTGATTGTGTAATATAGCCTATCTGACCTGGCTTCAGGTATGCTGGGGGGATTGGTCCTGAGGTCTTGACGTCTGTAACAGTGGCAGAACTATTGTGGAAAGAAAAGTATTGAAGTCTATCCCTCTGAGCACAAGTTTCCGCATAAACTTTAAGTGATGGACTACATATTGTACCCCTCTGTGTGCAGCATCTCCCAGAGTAATAAAACTTTTCACTCAGCACTTTAAATGACAGAAAGATCCAACTTTATACTTTGTGAAATTACATTTGCTGAACGAGATCTTTTATCAGAGACAGATGGTGTAAATGGTCCTGTTCGGTACCTCAGACTTTGTGCATCAAATGGGAATTATTCTCCCTATAATGTAACTTTATGTGTTATATCGGTTTTATTTTTCAAATGGCATCCTTTCTTTTACCCAGAACATTTTCATTTATCTCATTGTCCCTCACCTGTGTCTCTGTCTCCCTGTCACACATTGCTTCTGAATCTCTGGTTCTCACACACTTTACAGCTTCATCTTTCTCCCACACTAGGCCCCAATCTGCACACACACAGACACACACATACACACACACCCTCCCTCTCTCTTTGGTTGTCTTTGCTCCACAGGTAGCAAGTCTTTAGCGGCTGCTTGCAGTTCTCCCAACCTGCCATCATTATGCACAATAGCCTTAGGTACAAAACTCAGGCCTCATAACTCACGCCCCGCGCGCGCAAATTCCCGTGCAAACACAGTCAAAGCAAAAACACATTTCCTGCTGTCGCCAACATCTCCGGCAAAGAATTAATCAAGCGTTCATCCATTTAGGCTCTTTGCATACCCTTTCCGTCAGAACACAGAACGCTAAGAGAGTTGCGAGTTCTTCTCAGGCGATCATTTCGCCACCCTGATGAATCCATCAAGCGAGGTTTGATTTATACATCTGTCTGTGATCACAGCGGTACAGCTACAGCAAATGGGGTGGCAAGGAGCGAGCTGACACCACCCTGCTCAAATACACACATGCAAACGCATGCACACATGTGCAACACATACCACTTGCCACACACACATGCACAGCCGAACCAACACACGCATGTGCTCACAAACCGACAGTCATACACCCTTGTGCACACACACACACGCGTACACAAGAGTATTACTGCTTATGAAGTTTTTGGAGAGACAGAGGGAAAAGGGGAGGGGGGTAAAAGTTTGCAGAGAAAGAAGCCCAAATGTCTTTCTGTCTGTCTTTCTCATATGGACCTTCTCCGCATGCTCCATTCGCTCAGCTCTAAGTGCAGGGATTTGGGGGCCAAGATGCAAGCACTGAGTCTATAAATGTTTTGTTTTGTTTATTTGTTTGCCCTCAAAGCCCAAGGAAGCCACAGGGGGAGAATGAAAATGGGGGGAAGAGAAAGAATGAGAGTTTCTGAGGAGATGATGAGGAAGAATCATCAGCACAAGTTACTTAAGATAGGCTACAGTGTGATGACTGTCTTGTGTAGCAGTTTTCCAAACTTGTCTAAATATGTATATGAAAGAATTCATATGATGTGTGTTACAGCCAAACAAATTTATGGCAAAATATCTTCACAGCCTCTTTGTGTGAATGTATTCCCATATACAGAGCTACAACACAGCAACACTGGACAGATTCAGAAAGTGTGTGCATGGTAAATATCAGACTAATATAAATAAGATGTTATGTTTAAAGAAACAACCAGGAAGTCAGAGAGGAGTAGAAAGATAGAGGGATGGAGGGGCGGGGCACCCTGACTTCTTGGTCTTCAATCTTAGTCCCTGGGAGGCCCACCCTGCACCTGCTGTCTCCTAGTGCCTCTCATCAGAAAGGCATTTACCGAGTGCCGTGGCTGCGGGCCCCTTCATTAGCAAGCATAATTATTTGTGCAAGTGGCGTAGGGCAAAACTGGCCCCGCATAAACAAACAGAAGGGCCGGAGGACTGTGAACAAACAACACATTAGAGACAATCAACAAAATGAAACCTAAAGCGTACCTCAGACGGAGAGATGCACGGAAAGAACAGAACAAACAAATCTACATCATAAAACATTTTAGCGGTGAAAAACAGAAAAATAGTAACCAATGTCAAAAATTATGTTAAACCTTACGCAGATGCATTATTCCATAAGCAGATACTCAGACTTAGCCACAAATACAAGCGTGAAGATACAATAACCACACTCACACAGAACAAGAGATGATTAATTCTGTTTACCACACCGAGATATTAAACAACATAATTATTCGGATATCTGGGTGGAACACTGTTCGTGTGAGATTTTGAGCTCATACCAAAATAAAAACTTGTTTTACTTTCTGGTGGGAAAAAAACCACAACAACATATTGTAATACTTAGATGTCCATATTAACACAAGCAAAAAACACATTATTCATATATTCATGACTGTGTGTGTGGCTGTGGGCTCCTGTCCTTCCCACAGTTCATCAACTCCACAGCATGACAACTCTTTATCCGACCAGTGTTTCATCTGCCAGCGCTAATTACTGAGCCATGAAAACCTCTGATACACAAACACACACTCGCTGGCCTGAATCTGTGAATAATGTGTTTTTAGTGGGTTTGTTAATTTGAGTGTTAAGTGTGACACAAAATCTTACACACAAGCAAGAAAAACCTTCCAACATCTCTGTTAGCCTTGTGCCAACTTAGCCACTAGCTGTCATGTTTCTCACATCTACAGGTGATGCTGCACAATGACAGAGTGCCCCTGAGCAAAGATCTTGACCCTTGTTGGCTCCTGTGGCGTCTCTTGTGCTCGCTGACACAGTGCTGCTACTAACCTATTAGACAACGTAGGTGCCTTTTACCAAAAAAAGAAAAAAGTCCCAGTTGGCTTGACCACGCAAAAGTAAATACCACGCTGCGTGGCCTGAATACTTTGTCTGTTTGGCAGTGAGATACGGGGGAAAAAACCAGCAAGTATAAAAATGTTATGATGCATCTGTCATTACATAAAAAACTGCCACACAAAAATATGTGTAAATAAAAAATGATCACTAGAATTTTACCAAGTATGTTTAATTAACATTTAAGTTTCCTGGAAATACTTTAAAACCCTTACCTTTATTCTCCCCTAGAGTTCTAATTTATAAAGACTACACAAGCTTCAATGTGACGTATACCCACCACAACTCATAAGGACTTACAGTGTCACTTGTAGAGTACTGCTCTTGTTATTTATTCACTCAGTCACCAAATGTCCACTCAAGCTCATAGATTGCATACAGGACTGTGACATACACCAAACTGTTTGTGAGGCTAGAGTAAAAATTAAAGGTCTGGGCTTCCAGTGTTTTTTATGCTAGTTTTTTTGGCAGTGTTTTGGGCCATTGTAGCCAAATATGGGAAATATTGTTTGAGGATCTGATAGAAATATTTTCCCTTGAAGGTTTTAAATGTAGCGCACATTGATAAGCAGATACAAATGACACGCCGAAACATCCAGGCAGGCGCTGTGTTTTTAAAAGAAAAAAACTCCATTCATTTCCACTTTTCTCTTCCATAATAAAGGAGCACACAGACTGACTAATGTATGTTTGTACAGTACACAAAAATACATTAGTCAGTCTATATAATGCGTCCATATCATTACACCAAACACACGCTGAAGCTTTTTCTTCTGCTAACTAGGCAATCACAGCCACATCTTTTTTTTTGCTTTTTTTTTTAACCCCAAAATCTAACTCTGTCCTCTTTAACTGCCATCAACCACACACACATACACACAGAGCCAGACAAAAACACACTTTGACAAACACATAACACATAAACCATTAAAGACTAATTGAATCTAATTTATTTAGTTTTCTGGAAAGAATCATTTAAGGCAGAACTTCCCTAAGCCCCCTCAATAAATGACACTCTCATACCGTTTTACTCTCTTTTCAAACACAATTAAAAAATAATATATAAATATATACACACTGCAAATGACATGCATATAAGGAGTTCATTTTGGAGCCCGATCTCAGGTCATTAGTAACCCACCATGACGCTGTGGAGTTGGAGGGTCCGCTGGCGACACACAGGCCCCTGGCCATTTATTCTATATTAAGTCTCTAATGGGCCCTCTCTCTCTGTCTCTCTGTGTCTCTGTCTCTCTCCCTCGCTCCTGACACACAGCATGTCGGCACAGCGCTGGTAAAATATGCACAGAAAGTCCGGTGCGCACACACAGACAAAGCCATTCAAATGAATGGTTATTTATTCGCTAAACGAGGATCTGGGTGTTTAATGTTCCTTGGACGTTAGGTAGTTTTCTGGGGGAGGCAGAGCCATACCCCTACGGCTACAGACATCATTTATTTTACACATAGCCTAATACCGCACACTAGGCAGCTGCTGAGAAAAATGGGCTTTGGAAGTGAAAAGGAGATATAAAAGAAATAATGAATGATTTTTTGGGGGGGGGGCAGTGGTGGTGATGGGAGGGGGGTGAACACATTAGAAGTTAAAGCGGGGAGAAAAGCAAGGGGTAGGCTTAGAGGCTTAAACACCCTCTGTGTGTGTGTGTGTGTGTGTGTGTGTGTGTGTGTGTGTGTGCGTGCGTGCAAATGTGAGGAGGAAGAACAAGACAGCGACAGACATAGAAAAATAGAAAAGTCAACACAAACATTCCACAAACACGTGTGAAAATGTGTGTATGTTTCCATGTCTGTGTGTGTGTGTGTGTGTGTGTGTGTGTGTGTGTGTGTGCACTGGATTTTGGGATATCCGTGGGGAGGCAGGTGATACCTGGTTGTGTGTGAGGCTCTTAGGCCTCCATCTGCATCTCATCCGAATTCAGAACATCACAACATCAGAGGGGCTCCTCTACTTGCACAACAACACCTTCCCAAAGTGACACAGTGCCGGTGTGATGTATTCAAAACAACAAAGCCATTAAAAGTAACTTTTGAAAAAAAGAAACATTGTTTTATTCATTTCTACATTTTTTAACCAAAATGTCCACATTTTTTAAAATCTTTTAAAAGACTGAGCAAGTTATCACGAGCTTCTCTGGAAACAACTAACAAGGAAAGCGGACCGCGTTATATTCGGATATAATCACCATGATATATTAAAAAGAACCTCTCTGGCTAATGAGGCCATTAATGTAAGTAATAAGTGTATTAATTGGCCAATATTTCTATGTCAGCAGTACACAAGCTTTAAGGATCCACATTTATATAGTTTAACTGTCGTCAAATGGTTAGAAATATCGTATAAAATACAAACTTTAAAGAGTTTCTATTTAATTGTGGGGTAAAATGGACACATTTAAAATTTATCTAATAAAGCTGTAAATTGTAAAGAGGCAGACGGGACATTAACACATTCTCTTTGGACATGTTGTAAATTGTTCTCTTAGAGAAACATTCAAATATACTTTTCTAATAACGCCTTTGAGAAGATCTGGGAACCTACCCCACTAGTTGTTGTCCTAGGTGCCAATTGTGTGTTACCTTAGGCTGACAAGTAAGAAACTATAGCTATTTAATATGGTATGGTTGTGGCAAGGAAACTTATTCTACTTATGTGGAAGTCAGACTGCACACCAGATAAGAGAGCTGATGAATGTATTGTATTTAGAAAGGTTAAGGTTTTCCAATAAGAATAATGCCGGATTTATACTTCTGTGTCAAAACAACGCTGTCTCTACGCCGTAACCTGAAATCCAATTCTTATTTTTCCAGTCCTATGCTCAGTACTTCCCAAACACATGCATTTTTGCTAAAACATATTGATATAAAAACACATCAGTACAAACAGTTTCATGCATGGCCATGTAGCGTGCCTAGGCAAGCTCTGGCATCCTGCTTATACACAGAAGTGTTTTGAATGGTAAGGTTTTAGTGTTTGAGAGACTTGAGTTGTGTGAGAATTTGTAAATGATTGTTTTGATATTGTTTTGCAGGTAAAGTATTCCTTTAATCTTTATTGGGTTTTCCACCTTGCACCACTGGGCTCAGTTTACCCTTAATTAAAGGAGAGTATTGAACGACCTTCAACATTTAAAGTTTCAGAAAGAAATTATCATATTTTCAAAGAAAAAAAATCCCTGAATGTCATTGGTAATTTAGTTTATATTTTCAACTGATTGAACAGTAATGCAATTTGACATTTTGGGCTTTTTTATTTCTTTTGTAATATAAAACGTACCTCCTTATCTGTAGTCATTGAAGTGAGTGCTATGGTCATCTCTCCATCAGAAAATTCCTTCAGCTCCAGAGTCAGCAGCTGCTCCAAGTCTACATCCAGTCAGCACACACAAACAAACTAACAGTTATATCAAACACACACAAAATAATACAAAACATTTCCACAACAGACACACACAAAAAAACCACAAGCATGAATACTCTTTCCAGAAGTGATACTTGGAAAACATTCCAGTGAGCAAAATGTGACTCTACAGGCACAGAATACCTCAAACTGCAGAGGCAAATTATTACTTTTTGTATTATATTTTTTAATATATAATATAATGATTTTATATTTGTAGAAATTTCCCAGAGCCTTGTTCTATGTGTGTAATGTCCCTATGTCAAGTTTGTGAGTAGAGTGGGAACCTCTGGGTGCTGAACATCTCCGACTCCAGTATCCAGTTCTTTCAATACATCCATGGTGATGCCACAAAGACTTCCTGTTTGTTTTTGATCAGACTACTGCAGATGCTTCCTGGCAACTCATTTTCACATTACCAGCCATGACATCTTAAATCTTAATGGTGCAAAATAGTTGAGTAACTCACCAGTTTGAAATGAGCTTATAGTTTAACTAAGGAAGAACTTAGAAATTCCTAGTTCAGGGCCATTAGGACACTTAACAGGAATGGAACCATTATTATTTCATTAGTTACACCAGTACTTCTCATATGACAATGTGTGACATAAAAAAGTCTATCATAGCTAATGCTTCACCTGTTGCTGTAGTGTCTGCAATTTGCTTTATACCACAATTTTATGTGTCCTGTATAAGATGACAATATAATGAGGACAACAGAAAACAATACAGTTATTATCTTCATTATTAAACTGCATGAAGGAGCACCAAGGTTCTATGTCATAGGTAAAGACACAATCCATATAATCCAAGAGGGATGCAAAAATATGTACTTTGTCGCTTCGCCTCATCATGTTGACCTGCAGTGACATCACTCCATTGCTCCAAGGACCTCATAAGCTCCTCCAGTTGTGCTGACCGGCGGCCATGTTTGAGCCACAGGGCTTCACTTTGCAGCAGCAATGCCTCTGCAGACACACACAGAAACACATATGGGTGTAAGTTCATGTAAGTTCAATCTAGGTTCAAAAACAACATGGCCAATGATGATGATATATTTGATCAGGTTGTTGATGAATTTCTGCCTTTCAGAAACTCATCAACATGTATGTCCCTCTGTTTTGGTCTTAAGCCAGATTTTTTTGAGTCTACTTTATTTAGTTAGTTGACTTTTGAACTCTGAAATGTGGCCTTTATATTTATCTGCACTGTAAGCTGTTCCATAGACTTATGGATGCAAATCATTGACTGCCAATACTGGTCAGTAAAAGCAATTTGCTCAATGCCCTTTTAACCTAAACTGGAATCAATAAATGATGCTGACTGAAACTTTCCTCTTTTGCCAAACTTTTAATTCAACACAATGTTGCTGTCAGGGACAAGAGAGGAACACAGAAAACTAGTGACCAAAATTTGTGTTGCTTTTGGGAGACTATGTAGGGAAATTCAGGTTAAGATTAGACTTTCTAAATCGTTCTTGGTGTCAAGAACACCTTTTGAAGGTCTTGGTCTTGTCTTGGACTCTACTGCATTTTTAGTAAGTCTTGTCTCAGTCTCACTAGTCTCAAATATCACTAGAATGCCTGAGCAAAAAAGGAGTGTATATATGGCAATAAAAGAGGTTAATGAAGAGGAATCTACTTGTTTTCTGTTGGTGGTTTTATGTGAATGTGGCCTCGTTTTGTGCATACTCAATGTTTATAACTGAGACCTTTGGTCTTGGTCTTGACTTGGTCTCAATCCCTTAAAGTCTTGTGCTGTGTCTCAAATCGCGTACTTCTGTACTTACTCTTTATATTTTGAGTGCATAAGTGCGTTCACACTGAGAAGTATGGAAAAAGCAGTGCACTATGAGTGCCTGGATGGTGCACTTAAAAGAAGTTGAGTGTGGAACTATGGACATGTCTTGCCCTCAATGGTCGCCATCTTGGCTACGCAGCGGAAGGCGAGGGACCATTTTTCAAACTGGAAATGGCAGTCGAGGACTGTGCAACCATGAACGTCGCTGCATTGTACAAATACATGTGTTTTTTGCACTAAGCACCACTATAATGTTGTAATGTTTATTGGGTTAATTTAGCAGTCCGTAATGATTAGGTACCGCGAAAGATAACACGAATGCTAATGCTAGTTTGTTAACTAGCTAATCTGTGGTCATCATTTCCAGTAAGTGCACAACGACCGTGTTTGGTTCGAGACAACATTACCCTGTTGAAATTTGCGCACTACGCCAATAAGTACATAGTGCACGTAGTATACTACATGGAAGTGTACTAACAGAAGAATGTGATTTGAGACACACTACCGCTCTTGTCTCGAAACACGCTTAGGATGGTCTTGACTGCATCTTGTATGTACACACTGCCGTATCTGACGCACCAAAATTACTAAATCATTAATATTCAATGAATGGCAACAGCATAATTTGTGATTATATGATCATTCAAGCTTTTTTTGGTTCAAATATTTAAGATTTTCTGATATTCATGGTTGAATATTTCCCACTGGTCTCATTTTAAGCAAGACAACTCAAAAAAAATATGCAGTTTGTACATAATGTACAGTACAGCTGTAGCAAGTTTACTGTGTATTAAAACATGTAAAATAGCCATAAATAACTAATGCCCAGTTCAGTATATAAACCTATAAAAATTCAGTATGTCCTCTGGTAACATTTTTCCTCAGACAGAGTTTATGAGGCTCACTGAGCTGAGCTACTGGCCTCTTTAGGAATCAATGAACCTGAGAATGTAAATGTCCAAAGAGCTTTTACGAAGAAATACGAGACCCTAACTACACACAGTACATCACTCTGCTGCTCTAATCATCTCTCTTCTTCTGTCTGTGTCTCTTGACTTAACTTTTCCTCTACCTCCATCCACCTTAATTCACTTTACCTCTATCGGGCCATTCTCTGTCTGTTCGTCTTTCTGTAAATCACGGTGAGAGACGGCAGAGAAGAAAAGCAGCAGAGCGTTATTGAACAGGGATCAGTCATGTCTCCTGTCCGACCTTTACACAGCTGCTTAGCATTGACAACTTGGGCACCTGTTTTGGCAGGCTGTAACTGATTTAAACACACACACACACACACACACACACTGCAGATGTACTACTCCTTCTCTGTTTTATCTCTTGTTTGATCATGCAAGAATTTAAAAGCCTCCCTAAGTAGAGTTCCACTGATGTAGTTTAATTGTTACGATGTAGTAAACATTTAGTATAAGATGTGTATTACTCATTAATATTATTGTTCCCAAGCCAACACAGATACACATATTCTGTAGTAAGACTTTCATTCATACAGTACACACATAAATCACAGGTGTCAAACATAACATCCTGCAGGCCAGAACCGGCCCCTTAAAGAATCCAATCTGACCCACTGGATGACTTTGCACACCTCATATTGCTGCACTTGTGAAGGCTAAGAGGTGTCAGGTTTCAGAAGCAAATCAAACAGTGAATAGCCCACCTCATCTTAAATGCTGCTTCAGAGGCTTTGCCACCCTCACCAGAATATGGTTCTCTAAAAAAATAATAAATACTTATTGTGGTCATATTTAAAAATACTGAACACATGGGTGCTGATGAGAAAATCTTTTGTGATTTAACTTTATGTGCGTAGAGTGTTGGTGCACATCAATGTGACCTGGGGGGGACCAGGGACAGTCCTGCTTGGAATTTTTAATTTTTTTTAATAAATGCTGCAATTTGGCCATTGATTTTAAATGGACTGCACTTCTATAGTCTTCTGACCACTCACATTCACACACTGGTGGTTGAGGCGACCATACAAGTTGCCACCTGCTACTCAATAACCATTCACATGCATTCACACATCAGTGGAACAGCCAGTGTGAGCAATTTGAGGTTCAGTATCTTGCCCAAGGGTACCTCGACATGCGGACTGGAAGAGCTGCGGATCGACCCGCCCATCTTCCAATGGGTGGACAACTAGCTCTACCTCCTAAGCCACAGCCACCCCATTTTAGCCTTGGCAAAGGCATCAATTTATGCATGAAAAGTTTAAAATAAAACATTTTACCTTCAAAAAGTATGCTACTAGGGGCCATTAAATACTGGGTTTACTTTGAGTACAAGGAGCGTCACTTTCCCTTGCCATAATCCATTGTTTACAACATAAAGCCTTCAATCAGGCGAATGCAAAACGTAAAGCAGAGGTGCTTTTGTGACTCCCCTTTTTTCCTTTTCTTTTTTCTTTTTATTTATTTATTGTTAATTTGAAGCAAATAACAAAATCCTTGTTTGCGTTAGCAGCAAAACTACGACAATGATGGAACAAATAATTCACTTTGGACAGAAATTCTGTAGATGGAGCTTTTGCATCCATGTATTATGCAAAATATTGTCAATCAGCAGCTTCAGTACAAAAGTATATGTATCAGACTTTGATCTTAAAACAATATCAGTTGCCAAGGCACTGGTTAAACTTTTGATTTGTAAATGGTTTATAAGACAGGGGCTAACCAAACCTGCTTCTTCAATAGCTTCCACTTTAGCTTGGTATGGTGATGTCAGCATTACTACACAAGTCTGGAAATGTATGGAAAAATGCACATGTAATGACAGCGAGTAGTAGACTGACTGGATGTGGAAAAACTGAGACATATCATTGAAATTGCACTTGGTTTCTTAAGACATTTTAGGATTGGAGTTGCTGTTATTTAAAGTTTATGACACAATGGTTTTACTGGTTTGGCCCACTTGAGACACTCCTGACATAGACACACATTTTTATCCTCTGGCCCTCCCTACTTCTTGTTATCTCTATTATTTACTCACCTTTTATTCATTTTAAACATTAAGTGATTCCTCCATAATTTCTTTAAACAACCTTTTACTTTTTAAAAATACGGCTACATGACGAAACAGAAACAACTCAACAGACTAAACTAACTTCATTAAAAAAAAGAGTCACAATACAGGACTTTGTGTGTCTTCGGCACTCTTCCTTACTCACACTCACCACCCCTCATCTCTCTCTTTCTCCATCTCTCCTGGTGGGTGTTAAGCGAGTCATGTCAGGGGATTTGTGTGTGTCCTCCTTCATCGCCCCATTACTCCCCCTGGGGGGCGCCTGCGCCTCCCTCACCTCCGAGAGTCTCCCCCAGCGCTGCTCCGATGTGCTCTGCTGCCTCTTGAAGAATCTCCCCGGCGACTGTCGTCACCGCGGACGATGCCCCATCATCCGCTGTTTCCTGCTGCCCGTCGTGATGGACCACTCGCAGGATGCTGGACTCCAAGGTGTGGTACTCAGAGCTAAGAGAGTGAGAAGAGGGGGGTGAAGGAGATGTGGATGGCCGCAGGGGAAGGAGCGATGATTGTGAGGCATTTGCATAAATACAACTCCCCTTTGGGTCATGAGTGATGAACACACACAGGCCTGAAATACACACCCAAACATATTCACAATCTCATTTTTGCATCAACAAATACAGTCTTCTGAGCCAGAGCCCACTGTGTCCGAATATGTTTGTGGTCTGCAAGTGTGTGTGTGTGTGTGTGTGTGTGTGTGTGTGTGTTTCACTACACCTGTACACACATTAATCAGCGTTGGTCCATTGAAACAAAAATCTTCTTAAATTCACTGAACCCCCTTTCAGGTAAGATTTTAATTACTTCCCTGGTGTCTCATCTATAAAGCAGTTAAACATTAGCTGAAGTTATCGAGTTACGTGTGCTTTGACATGATTTGCATATGTGAGCGTGTTTACCTGTCGAGCAGTCCATCTCTCAGCAGTGTGAGGGAGAGTTTTCCAGTGTGATGAAGCTTCACAAGGTCTACATCGTCTCTCCAAAGCAGCAAGCTCTCGCAAATTTTTACCCTCCGCAGATACCTCACCGTCTCCCCGGGCAACTCAGCGTCACATCGCCGGCGGCAGAGCACCGGCACACACACTCCACCTGAAGCTTCCTTCTGGAGCACACAGTAAATCAAGCCAGAATCAGATTTTCCCACAAAGTTAAGCAATAAGTTGGTTTTATTTGATTAAGGTTTTTAACATAAATTAGTATTTTATTAGATTCTTGTACATACAAGTGCACCAAAGAGTACTCAAATCAGAGAAATTTGTCATTATTTCTTCACGCATCAAGATTTGTCTCCTCCTCCACGCTGATGACTCTGTTATTGCAGGCCGTCTTCATGGATCAGAACACGATCATGGCCCGGTACTGGACGAATTTGTTAGTTGGTGTGACAATTGGTGTGCCTTTACTCAACATTAATGTGTTCAAGACCAATGAGATATTTAATGATTTTCGGAGGAGGTACTTTGTGATCAAGGGGGAGTCGGTGGCAGCAGTACTGGGGCACTGTCTTAGATGACAAGCTGACCTTTGATGAGAACACTGACAGCATCTGTAAGAAGGCAAACCAGCGCCAATTCTTTTTAAGGAAGCTGAGGCGTTTCAGTGTAGATAGGACTACTATGAATATGTTCTGTTCTGCTTCTATCGAGTCTGTTCTTTCTTTTAACGTCATCTGTTGGTTTGGTACTCTGAGCCTTAAAAACAAGAACAAGTTGGAGAAAGTGGTGAAGTTGTGCTGTAAGATCACTGGTGTTACTTTTAATAACCTACAGCATCTGTACAGAAAGGGTCACCTCTAAAGCTCAGTCTGTTGTCTCAGACTCTCAACATTCCTTTCATGTTGAGTTTCAGATGCATCGGGACGGAGGTTTTGCCTCCTTGAATGTAACACTAAGCGTTACAGATCGTCCTTTGTCCCGTCTGCTATCACTTATCTTTACTGGCAGTGACCACCAATTGTCCATGATTTACCCCTGATAGTGTGTGATTTTGGATTATGTGTGTTTGTATTGTATTGTCTGTTTTGTTGTACTCAATGACTACTGTCTGTATCTCGAATTTACCTAATCCTTACTTTACCTTATTATTAGTCCACATTAATTGAATAATGTTCTGATGATTACATCTTTGCGATATATGCTTGAAATTCTTGAATACTTAAACAAAGTTTTACCACTATAATGACAGCATATTTATACACATATACAGCAGGGCTGCCTTCCGAAAGTCAAAGATTCGAATCACCAGTCAGAGACCCCTCAGACGACTGAGGTTCTTCAAGTCCAGCAGTTGGGGAGGTTTTTTTCTTCCTTTGTCAATCAGTATTCATTGTTCTTCTGGGGACCTTTTCATCCCTGCAGAGTGAGCTCTTCCTGGCTTTCACACTGCTCTCTGGTACAGGCAGCTGCAGACCCAGACCTATGGTGAGTATAAGTAAGATGGAGGCAGCTGCCCAGAGGAAGAGAGGCTTTGCCCAGTCAAACTCTGAAATAACGTTATCCTCTGCCTTCTTCTTAGAAGTGGTGAATTGACGGCTCACAACAACTTAATACGATACAGGCTCTGGCTTTTATTTGATATCTAGTGTCAGAAAAAATGATGCTGCACATTTCCGATCCTTCAGTGGTGTAATTAGCATGCATTAGCTCAGAGGGCTAACTGGGCTTGTTTATATGAATGCAGCTGTCACCCTGAATGTCCTGCTGAACCCTGAATAAACTCTCAAACTCTATATGGAAAAAAAGGAACGAAGTTGAGTATTTGCATTGAACAGCCAAATCCAGTAGACTAAGATGATGCTGAGTACAGCCCTTGTTTAAAAGGGGAAGTGGATCAAACTTGCAGGTGAGTAGAACAGATCAATCTCTACAGTGACCTGAGAGGCATTTTCATGGTGCACCATGTTTGAACCTTTTTGGTGCATTTGTTAGATAAATGAGTGATGCAAGGGGATTTACCACACTGCTGTTTAGCATAGGATACAGTTGCCAAAGCAGCACTTTAGCTTGCACTGAATGCCAGCTGCTTTTTATGTTAGTGGTTCACTGGGCAAGCAGCCAGATAAAGCCATAACAGAGTTCCCAGTTTTCAAGTGATTGGTACTCTGATGGATGAAGTTTTGGGAAATAGTGCAGTACTCCGAAACAAGAAAAATAGATTGCAGTGGCTACCACTGTCCATGAAACATGAACACAAATCAAACAATAATGAGTAAGTACAGACTTGTTTTCTAACTTGATAGCCATAGAAGTACGCTAAACCAGTATGCATACTAAATATGGTCAATTTCTGAGTGTGCCATCTGAGTGTGACACTGTTCTCCCACAGTGGGATGCACAAAGGAAATGGAGGAGCTGCTCACAGCTGGAAAGAATTAAAATATATTGTGAAAGTCCGGCTTATAAAACAGCATGCTCAAACAGCACAGGAGAGATTTGTACTCACAATCTTCAGACTGTGGAGCAGCAGCTCTCTGGATTGTAAGGTGACATTAATATTTCAATTAAGGTGCAAATTTAGGGGGTTGCTCCACATTTGTGGAGACTCTGAAGATTTTAGCTATTTAATGGATAAATAAATGTATCTCTAAAAGGGTTTGAATTGATTATCTTCTCCATTTAAAGTCTTTTCTTTTAAGTTGAACCAAACCTATCCCTCCTATTACCCCTTCCTATTATTTTTAATGAATTTACTGAATTGATAAATTGTACAAGAGGGTTTAAAAATACTAACTTTAGACAGTGGAGCAGTTTCTCTACCAACTGAGCTCTCAGGAATCTCAAATGTGAGGTGACGCTCACAGAGATGAATTAGATGGACGGTTTTAAATGACAACTCAAAACATCTTTATTCAGCCTATAACTAGCAGCTGTGTATTTTTAATCATTTTTACTGAATGAGTATTGTATAACTGTATGGTTTTAAACCAGAAATGAGAGCTGATTGTCAAGATTTCACTTCGATTTCAACTTGCAAAGTTACAACATTGTCCAAAAAGGAGGAAACAGAACATGTGAGCACAGGTGGTCGAGCTAGCTTGATGGCCAATTGTTCAAATGACTTTTTCATGCTTTTGTTCTGTTGTGTTTTCTTCTTTGGCAGGCTGTTCAAATGACTCTGCAGGTAATAGAGGAGCTGATCATGTGACCCTCACCTGCCTATTATAGTATGTCTTCCTTATTAAGACTTTTTATTGGATCATCTGCATACGTTCAGTCAAAATTGTTACATTTTAATGGATAACAACCCCTTAAAATGTAAAACTTTACAACCTAAATTAAAAATGAATGAATGTATGTTTTAAGTGTAAAACCCCTTAATATATACAAGTTCAGGAGTTTGCATGTTCTCCCCGTGTCAGCGTGGGTTCTCTCCGGGCACTCCGGCTTCCTCCCACAGTCCAAAGACATGCAGATTGGGGACTAGGTTAATTGGTGACTCTAAATTGTCCGTAGGTGTGAATGTGAGCGTGAATGGTTGTTTGTCTCTATGTGTCAGCCCTGCGATAGTCTGGCGACCTGTCCAGGGTGTACCCTGCCTCTCGCCCGATGTAGCTGGGATAGGCTCCAGCCCCCCCGCGACCCTCAAGAGGATGAAGCGGTTAGAAGAAGATATACAAGTTCACAGGTGACTATATCCTAATTTGTACCTTAAAGGACCTGAATCTTTTAATGAAGACACAAATTTTAGGTAAATGAATGCCAATCGTGTTTGAAACAAAAGCTGCAACGGTTAAAAAAAAAAAAAAAAAAAGGTATGATTTACTCTCTAGGCTTGATGTTAATGTCATGATCCTGGGTTTTGGTTTCATATTCTGTTATCTTGTGGACTTTGTCTCTGAGTTTTCTGTTTGTGTTTGTTCCTTATTTGATGTTGTTTAGCTCATATTTAATCTACATCCTGTTTTATTTTGTAGATTCTCTCCTTGTGTGCCATGTCTGGTTTTACTTCCCATCTTTGTTTTCCCACCTGTTTTCTGCCACACCTGTCTCGTTAAGTCTCGCCCGGTCCCTGAGTCTTCCCTTCACACCTGTTTTGTATTAGTCTTGTCTGCTCCACCCTGTTGTCAGCCAATCCCTGTTTCCCTCCTTTGCCTATGTCTTCCTTCTCCAGCTGTGTCTCATCCTTGTGATTAGTCTTCTGTGTATATATACCTGTGTGTTTCCCTTTGTCCTTTGTCAGTTTGTCTGTGTTCCTTCTGTGTTCATCATTCCTGCCATCTTCATGCATCCATCCCTGGTCTTCATGTCTTTTCCTGGTTGGTTTTAGTTTGGATTTTTGTCCTGCTCCCAGATGTTTTTTTTAGTTGCCTGCCTTTATTTGGAAGTCCTTCATCAGCTACATTAAAGCTCACCTTTTGTTGAAAACTTAAATCTGCCTGTTGAATCTGCATTTGGGTCCTCTCCTGAACTGGATACCATACCATAACAGTTAAATCATCCCTGCCGACGATAAATCTCAATGCCCCTCACAGACAGAATTCAATACATAGAAACGTATTTCTGTGTTATTTTTTCCTCCAGACTCCACAGAATGAAAATTTCACAATTTAGTGTGATAATGATTTTAAAATTATTATTACAAGCAAATTTTGTGGGTCGCTCCATGCCTTTGGACCTTGTAGATTAGTACCTATATGTAAATCTAAACCACTGGAAAAAGCTTGGTTGTCACATGTTTTTAGGTAGAAAACATGCACACAAACAGGCAGAATTAATGTTACCTGGCTGAGATGCAGTGCTATGCACAGTGTTGCAGCCACAGTGTCAACATCTGGCTCTGGTCCGCCTAAAACAGCATGGATGGGGTCATCTGCCTGGAAACAGATACACACAAACATACATGGTTATTGTTGGCTTCCTTATCTCTAAACATGCTTGACAACACATCATTCAGTGATACTTAATCTCTTTGTTTTCCAGCATCCAACAAAGAAAGCAGGTGGCAGTACTGTACATCACTGTTTGATTTGATAGCTGATGTAACTGTATCACTTGAAACTCCGTGAACCAGCATGACTGTGTTAGATGACTGCTGCATCTCGAAACCAACAGTACGCATTAATAATGAAATGGTGCTGCAAGGTTCAGCTTGTACATGAAAGAGAATAATATACAATATGCACCCCTCACAGGCAATGTAACAGCAAAGCAAAGGTCTTTGTTGGCGAGAGAAACTTTATCACTGCTAACTCAGAGTAACACGCTGTATCAAAGAAGTGACGAGTCCCATTAATTTTACTTAACAATGCAGACAAACCCTCCTCATTTAGGTTAAGTGGACATTAATGACAGCTCCATTACTGAGATTAAACATTCATCTCTGGGTGAAAAAGGCAGAAAATTAAGTTTCTCCCTTCATTTATTGACTCAGACTCTTGATATTAGACTTCAGTATGGCAGCATTGGTATTTAAATACAGGTGTTTCCATAGTGCTACACGGCAGAACACATCAAAAGGTCAGGATGTTCAACATCTGGCAAACATTATAAGAGAAATTTGAATCAGAATGAATCTGAATCAGACTCTAATGACATGCATCGTCATTCATTACACCCACTAAATTAAAAGGAGGCAGTGCAGTCATTTTTGGTAATTGGGATCAAAATCTTGCTCAGCCCTCCCCATCCTGCACTGGGTGTTCTGTGTCAATATGAAATGTTTTATCTAAAACAGATAAGCTGACTCACCACAAGTACAAGCCTGCCCTGCAGCCTGCACCATTAATCAAGATGCAAAATGTGGATACAATGAATATCCCGTCTATCTGCAGCTCATCTTAATGGGCTTGTAGGATGCTCTGATGGGAGAGGAGCAGTGGAGGGGAAGAAGCAGTTTTACAAAAACAAAGATTGTCAGGGAGCCTTGACAATTTCCTGGCTAGATTCTTGCAGGTAGCCCAAACTGGCAAACCTATGGTCCCAGACTCAGTTGTGTATCCTCTTAAGCCAGTGTTCCCAAGCTGGGGGTCAGGACTCCCTAGGGGATCACAAGATAAATCTGAGAGATCACCAAAGAGGTTAATTTTATTTCAGATTTTTTTCATGCAAATTGCTGGAAAATTGTACCTCACTACAACCTATTTAGATAGAACTGCAGGAGAGTTTGTCTGACCTGGTCATACCTTAAAGCAGTGGTTCTCAACATGGTGGTTGGGTCCCCCAGTGGGACCACAAGATAAATCTGAGGGGTCATGAGTAAACAGTTTTGGGAGGCAAAAAAAAATATGGCTTTTTTGCACCAAATTATTTTTCAGGGTTAATTTTCATAATCAATTATTTTACTTTGTAACACATGATGAGGAGTTAGACAATGACACAGCTTTATTTTCAGGGGTCAAAAGAGAAAAAGGTTGGAAAAAACTGCTTTTTGGATTATTGCAGAAAATAAGCTCTGTGGCAAACAAACGTTTATGGTACTTTAAGAATTGATCTTTTGCTAAGTCCCCCCTGCCCCCGAGACTGGCCAATCATAGTGGAGCATCAGGCCAGTTTAGACCAGGGTCTGACAACAACACAGATGTGCTCCATTGACTCTAATGCAATTGTTTCAGATTTCCTTCATGTTCAGGCTGGTTTTGTGGATTTGGAGCTAAATGTTGTGCCTGGGGCACGTTGTGTATTAATGATACTTGTTACCTGGAGAGGTTGGAAAAAGATATACGTTTCTGCCCTGTTCCAAAACCAAAATCAAACCCTGAAAAGTGTAGGGTTAGCTAGCTAGCTACTGAAGATATAGCCTACTGAATGTATACACATGCTGCTTTTGCTTTTTAATGATTATAACAGTGAAACAAAGGCCGACCCTGCTGTACAGGAACCAGTGAAGGGAAGCAGGGAAACTTTGCTGATTTTCAACCAGCTGTGTGTCATCGCATTGTGCGCAGATGAAAGTTGCTTGACCTCTGGCGGTGAAGGTCCAGGTGCTGGTAGTGGCACGGGAACACCTGCATCTGCACACACTGTGATGCCACACAACTGGTTCGATATCAGCAAAGTTTCCCTTTATATTCATTGTCTTGTGTGGCGATCAGCAGTGATGTGGTGGTTCACTTTTACACTGTGATCTGTAGCCTATAGTTCGGCTTTAGCTTCTAACTATCTTTGTCTTTTTAACCTGTTGTTGCTGCTGAGTCAGTTTGACATCCTGGATATATCCTTCAAACACAGACTGTAGACCCCTCTGTCTGCTTCTCTCTGGAATCACCAAAAATATTATAATGTTTCTTCAGGGAGTCCAGTTGGTTACAGTGTGGGCTCCCTGCTTACTCTGACAGCTTGTCAAACCATCACAAAGGGGCAAGATTATCTTCACAAATAAACAGCACGTTCATGATTTTTGAAGCCTAAATGCAATCGCAGAAATAAAAAACTAAACTATAAACAAACTACACCACTGTCACGACAACATCCCCACCACAATGAGGTGGATGATGTTCTGTAGCCTCATTTAGCCACTTGTTAGCAAATGCCTTTTCAAAGACATAAAAGCATTAAAATTCATGATTGGGGTATTAACTGATGTATTTTATGTCTTAGAACACGTACAAGTCTCTTGAGCTTGTGTTAACCACAGACCTTATTTCAGGCATCTAACCAAAAATACATTAAAAAAAAAAAAAAAAACAACCATTGCCTTTGAGACGAGGGAACTGGGAGGGCTAAAATGCTAACTCACTTCTGGGTTTAAGGACTCATTCCTGGAGCACTCTATTAAGGAATGGTCTAGCCTGCTGATATATAACTTCCCTGTCTACATGTGCAGTTGAATAGCCGCTGACTGAACAGCCTTCTCTTGTGGACAATCTGCTGGCTAGACGTTATTGAATGAAGATGCATTGTGTTTGAGTTCCAAGCCAGTTCCACAAGATGCTTTACATCTTAAAACAAAGACGATGCAATGTTATCTGTGATGGATTAACTATTGACACAATTAATGGAAGTCGGTGGCTGCCTTGGTGTGCATTGGAAAATGCTCAGCAGCGGTGTTAATGTGTAGTTAATAGGTTAAAACATTCAAAGCATGTTTTTTTGAGCCCCACAGACTGTAATAATTTTTTAACTTTTATTCAATAGAGTAATGCTTTCTCAAATATCACCCTGGATGCTGAGCTAATGCTTCGCACATTTGTTGACCTGTCAAATATATAATGGAGTCTGGTGATTTAATGGTGTTTAATGCTGGGGATACACCAATAAAGTACTGGTAATAATGCATAGGAAATAGAGTTGGTGTCTTGTTTCTGTTCAAAGGGCCCATTGGATAAAAGAAATGAGGGGAGAAGAAATGAGAGACCAAAGCACAGAGAGGCAGGGGAGGAGGAGGGAGGTTAGGGGCCGTTGATTACACTCAGAATGAGAGAGGAAGGAGGGCAATGAGCTTATGAAAAAGGGGGCTGAAATACAGGGAGTGTGGGCAGCAGATTGATAAGTCAAACATGTAGAGGAGGTGGGGGGAAGGGGAACAGGAAAGACATGGGGGACAGACAGGTGAAAAACTGTGATAGGGAGAAGAAAGGGAAAGACGGAGGAAGAAATTAGATAAGAGGGAGTGAAGATGAGAGAGGCAAAGAAGTGGAAAGGGTGGGAGAAAGAACACTATGAAGAGGAAAGAGGAGAAGGTGTGTGTGAGAGAGAAGGAGAGGAGGGAGGAGGTCTGCAGCCAGGTCCTTCATCGGAGGGAGAGAGAAGGAGAATGAATCAATACTAGATAGCCAGAGAAAGGAAGCGATGCATTAGCAGGAGAAAAGGCCACTCAGTGTCTGTTCTGCTGCAGCGGGAGAACATAGGTGTGTGCATGCCTGTGTGTGTGTGTGTGTGTGTGTGTGTGTGTGTGCGCGCGCGAGCATGCATCGGCCATCTGATATATCCTTCAATCTGAGTGCTCTCCCTCTGAGCTCTATCTCCCAGTCTCACCACATTCAGCCTCTCCTCTCCTCTCCTCTCCTCTCCTCTCCTCTCCTCTCCTCTGCGTTTGGTCATTGCAAACCAGCTTTGGAGTATATTATGAATCTCCTCTGGATGCCCTGCTGCCTTAGTTTGTATTTTCCGCCAAATATCACTCCGAGATGAGGAGATTTACTCGCTTACAGTAATTGCTCCTTGCATAAAAGCAGTGGGGCAGTTAAATACAACCTTTGAATGTACTCTGAAACAGTAAATGTTTTTATTTCTGGAGCCTGTCCCACCAGGCGCATTCGATTCAAACAAAGTAAATGCACACATGTCAGCTAATCATACGGGAGTTTCAATTTCATCAGAATGCATGTTCCTGGACACGAAAATGAAGCACCCAGATGAGACACTGTTAAAACAGGCTGAGTATAAAACACACACACAAGGACCCCAGAATGAGAGGCAATGCTGTATAGTGACATTAGCTGCGTCTCAATTCAGGGGCTTCAGCCTTTGAAGGACGTGACCTTCTCGGTCAACGTCGGCCATGTGACAAGATCCTATCAGCCAAGCCGAACAGTCTCTGAAATGGGACGGTCTGGTCTGCAGAGGATTTCCTGGTTGCATCACCAGTTGTTCTCGCCCTGACCCGTTGACACTCCTGTTACCTAGCAACCAGCTGCACTTGACGAAAGAAGGAGTAAGCTAGTAAGTTAGTTAGCCCTAAATCATGGACCCAGAGATTGTTATTTTATATATATATATATATATTTTATTTAATACTTGAGGAGATGATTCTCCGCTGGAGACACCACCGTTTGATATATTTCCAGCTGATGGACCGTTTTCAGGTCAACTTATTAAATTAAGATTGTTTAAGCTGTGTGCTTTTATCTTATAGTAATGTTCACAACAGTTAACTGTTAGCTAGTTAACAACTGTTAGTTAACTTAATATATAATCGTCACCAGCGCACAATGCATCTTGGGATAGGCTCGGCCATAAAGGATTCAACCACTGCATCCTTCAAATTCTGGGAAAGAAGGCTGCATCTCTCTGCCGCATTTGAAGGAGCCTTCAAAATGGGACGGCCTTGGTCACCCTGATGTGATGCAACCGGTCTAGATGCAGCCTTCGAAAGCTGCAGCCCCTAAATTGAGACACAGCTTGTGTCAACCAGAGTTGGGTACTGGTAACATTTGAACCAATACTGGTACCAGTACTTGGAACTGGGTACTGGTACCCAGTGGTACTTTTTTTTGGTACTTAACTCTTTCTGTAATAACAAAAATGTAATTTTTTGAACAGGCTGCAGGGGTGAAATTGTCTCTTTCTCTCTGTACTCTGCACCAGTCAACATGCAATTCTGCTTCTTCACTCTTTTGTAATCACACATAGAGCTAATCTTTTGTCTCTGTTTGTCTGTCTGCTTGTGTTTGTGTCTCCTCATCTCTCTCGCTCTCTGTTTGCATACACCTGACAAATATGTAGGGCTGGCCAATTAATCAAAAATTAATCGGAACCGACATCAGAACCTCTAATCGACATAAT
Organism: Epinephelus fuscoguttatus; assembly: GCF_011397635.1. Lineage (NCBI taxonomy): Eukaryota > Metazoa > Chordata > Actinopteri > Perciformes > Serranidae > Epinephelus > Epinephelus fuscoguttatus. The sequence goes on from NC_064757.1 coordinate 24,303,606, forward strand.
CTTGCCCATGTCAGTGATTTTTTTTTAATTTTCTAAATTCTTTTTATACTTTCCTAACTGTGTGTGTTCATGTACTGTCCCCTTAACAACGTACTGCCGCGTGTAAAGTCATGTGATTCCGCTGCGTCCAGTTTGTGACATGGAGACAACACGGAGGAGAAGTCAAACACTGAGCCAACTGAGCAACTTGAGCAGCTTGTTCCAAAGAGAAATGTTTCGTCCCTCATTTGCACACATTGTGGCTTTGGTGAGGATGACATTGAACAGAAAGAAATCAAATGTAAACACTGCGGAAAAAACATTTCAGCAACCAAAGGTAATACCACCAACTTGTTTCAGCACTTGGAGCACAATCACGTTACTGAATATGAACATAAAACCAACTGACATAAAATAGACCAGACATTGAAACCATCGCCGCAGATTGTGGGCCAGCTGCAGAGTAGCTTCAGGGCATTTGGGGCTCTCTGCTACCAAAAATTGGCACTAATGGATTTATGGTGCACGGTAGTAATGACATGATTCAGACAGTACACCTAAAGCAGTAGTTGACAAAGTCTCGAACACAACTGTCATTCACGTCAATCACAGCTCGTTAACTGCGGTCAAACTGTCAAACTAAGAAGCGCTGATTAAATATGAATCAAGATTTTGTTACTGCATTGCCTATTTCTCACCTCAAATGTTTTCAGAAACATAATGTATAAGCAACTAACTGTATTATTCATTCAGTCATTTTCTGTGACCGCTTATCCTGTTGGGGGTCACAGGGGGGCTGGAGCCTATCCCAGCTGACATTGGGCAAGAGGCGGGGTACATTCTGGACAAGTTGCAAGACTATCACAGGGCTGACACAAAGAGACAGACAACCATTCATACTCACAATCACACAGTCACCAGTTAACCTAGCCAGTATGTCTTTGGATGGTGGGAGGAAGCCGTAGTACCTGGAGAAAACACACTATGACATGGGGAGAACACAGACTCCGCACAGAGGGGCTCCTCCACCTTGGGTTTGAACAAGGAACCCTCTTGCTGTGAAGCAACAACGCTAACCACTGCACCCCTGTGCCAACCACTAATTGTATTACATTAATAAAAAACTACGATTTATGTGGAATATGCTCAGTGAACAAATCAACATTTTCCATGTGATGATTTTCCATGTTTTCTTTATTTCCTTTTGGTTCACTCGTGCTATAAAAGCTTTATAAATGATTGCACTTCCTGTAGCCAACCTTCCTTTTCACAGTAGAAATGCCTAGAAGACAGCAAAGGCAATTTGGACCTCTTTAATCTAGCAATTTGTTTTACGTCACAGCTATTATGTGTTGGAGTAAATACTTATTGGGATGAGTGGTGACAAATGTTGGCTCACCCTCGACTCACAAAGGGTTTGAAAATTACCTATTCAACTTTGGAATTATCAGTTTCTGGTACAAAGCACAAAGCTAAGAATCAAAGTGGTCCTAAAAAATGATTTTCAGGTGTTTGTGTGTGTGGGTGGGTGTATTAGTGTGCAGACTGAGAAGGACAGATGGTGGATGTCCACTCAGCACATTGCTTCAGCTCTATGCCAAATGATGGGAGAGTGAAGGAGGGAGAACCGTGGAGCTACACAGAGAAAAACTGAGTGCGAGAGAAAGATAGGTTCAGTGAGCGCTAAGAGCCGGGCCAATTAGAGGTATGGATGTCCTGGACGGTGGCCATACAGAGAGTAAAGAGAGATAGAGGGGGAGAATGACAGAAAGTGGTCAGCAAAACAGCCACTCATCAAAGTTTATAATGGAGCACTGGGAGATGGAGATATAGTGTTTGTGTGCATGTGTGTGTGTGCGCATGGGAGAGAAATGGTTGATAATCATGACATGTGTTACACTTTATCTGCAACCTCCATGACACTCATCAGTTGCCCTCCTTATCACTCAATTACCCTGCTGTGCTCTGATCTGCGGATTTGCTTCTTTGATCTTCTCTTCTCCTCAGCTTTCCCCTTCGTTTATGTGAAGTACATCCCGGATAAAAGCTCTTATCCTCTTTAAATTTAATTCCAGACAGGCTGTTCATGTGCATGTTTGTATTGTGCCGACAGACACCTGTTTATATGAATAAACTGAATATTCTGAATACTATAGCATGGCTGAAAATATAATTAATAAAGAGATTAAAGCAAACACAAGCCTGTATCCTGGGTACCATATAGCCTATGAGATGTAGTAACAGCATATTGGTGCACATATCAACACATTTTCTCTAGTGTCCCTTTAACTGAACAAAAATTTGATCATGTTTATGTTCATTATGTCCTATTTTAGAATTTCCCAACTTCAAAAGCATGTTTTACTATTATTTGCCACTAGGGGTGTAACAATAGCCTACATCATGCAGGGTCGATATATCAATTCAGAGCTCTACAATCCAGTATCATTGCTGCAAAGAAAATGTGAAAACATTGATACCTATTGTCACCTTCAAGGTATATTTTATCTAATTTTGAAGTTTACATGGCACGCCTGTGTCACCATTTTCATCCAAGTGCACCTCCTTCCCAAACGTTCATGCAGTGCTAACGGCCTAGTGCCAGGCAGACAATGGTGAGCAGCCAAGAAAGAGACAATGAGGACATTTACTGATATCATCTAACATCATTCACAGGCCCCTGAATTAAATCAAAATCATATCGTGGCAGACTTTGTGATGTCAGCATATTGTATCGTTGTCTAAAGAATCAATATCATGTCATATCGTGATGAGATTTGTGAATTTCACTGCTATTCACTACTGACTTTTGTACACATGAGCACCATCACCATCGTCTGGCCAGGAAGTACTTTGACATGCTCAGACAATGTATGTACCTTTGTCTGCTGATGAAAATCATGTGACATTATCTAAAGCTCAAAGAACTGCCATTTCAAAGTTCCGAATTGATGTCCTGAAAGAAATACTTCATACTACAAAATGACCATTTGTAAATCAGTTCATCATGCCGTGTCACATTAAATTCTAAAAGAAAACTTTTAAGTATGATTCCACGGAAAATGGCCAACACATTGATCTGCTGATGTTTAACAACAGCAAAACTATTCAAAACATCCATTAACAAACTCTCACATGACCTGTGCAGTATAATCTATGTCTCATTTACCCAGTTATATGCTCAGTGCTTCACAAAAACATGCATTTTCACAAAAATTACTATTTAAACCTGAAGTAAAAGTGAAACTCATCTATCCTCTCTTCAAAGCCAGACTCTATGACAAGTGTTTGAGAAGCACTGAACATACAACTGGATAAATGAGACTTGGATTACACTGCACAAGTTGTGTGAGAGTTTGTAAACGGACGTTTTGATATAGTTTTGCTGTTGTTGAATATGATCCTCAGTCAATGAATAACTCAATATGTTTGCTGTTTTCTTCACAAATTCAAGGTAACAGCATAATTCACTGATATACAAATGTCACTGTGTAGGTGAAGTATTTCTTAAAGGACTGAGCTTCACTTCTGAACCTTTGAAATGGAAACTGACAAAACACTCTCACCTTAAAGTCCATTCAATAGCTTTTCTTAGAGCTTTTGATCATATCACATTATCTTCTCCAGCAGACAAAGGATCATACATTGTCTGAGCATGTCAAAGACCAAACTGCACATTTCCTGGCTATTCCTTTAAAGTACTCTAAAAAGGGAGCATCTATGACAACTGGGCAAAGACCCTTAAATGTCTAATATGTCAGAGAACTGATAACAACATGGCGGTATCTATGGAAGAGAACCCACTCCATATGTAGACATGAGCAACTCATTCTAAGGTAACAAAAACACAACACTTATTTTCAGGTGATTATTAAGCAACAATAGTTATGAATATTAGATACCATCTCTGCCAATGATGTCCCAAAATCCTACACACTGGACCTTTAAAGTGAGATTGTTTTGTCAGCTATGGGAAATGTTAATGATGGGATTTTCCCTGTTAACTTTGAAGAGGGACAATATTGCCCATAGAGGACTTGCAAGAAGTTGGGATTCAGCTGTAGGACAACATAAGTAAATCATGTGTGAATGTACACGTGTAAATATTTTTCATATCTGATTGTGGATGTATGAATGTGTTCTCCCACTCCTTTCTTATGCATAAAAAACAGCACCATTACAGCACAATAACCAAAAACAGTACTATTACTATGAATAAGTCACTGAACAATAGTGTGTGCATGCTCTTCTGTGGCTGACAGAGTTATTCCTGATCAATTCCTGACATTGACAGGTGCCTGGACATGTTGTATACTCCTCAAATGAAAAACAAAGGGTATCTAACTCAGCCAAAATACAAATGCCCAAGTGCAGCTGTGCCAAATATCAAAGGAACACTGAGTCATCACAAATGCTCTTTGAGAATATACTGTATGCCCTCACGGCTCAGAACCTCTGAAAGGTACCATCATGGCCGAGCACTGCAACTGATAATGTGGTCATGCCATTTAAACAAGCACATATAAAAAGAGCAGTCTCAGGGGCCCTATAGCTCAGGGCCTCAAGGCATGTGCATCATCCATGAAAGACTCTCCTGATGTGAATGTCTGTGCAGATCTTGCAGGTATCCCTGACAGACTGACTGTACACAGGGCAGAAATGTAAAAACAACTGAACCACATATATATAATCTCCAACAATATGCAAATATGTGTGCCCCACAGGCTCCACAGTCATTTAGTCTATATAAATTAGGTTGTTTAGTATTTGCATGAGGCTTTTTTTTAATGTGTGAACAGATATTCAGTCCTGGATCAAATGCAAATCATGAGTCAGTATCTGCAGAGCAACCAGATAGCAGGGAAGGACAGCCTCTGGCTAAACTTGTTGATGTCACGCCTCCCCCTCATTAGAGATCAGCTCCTCATTCAAATTCACACACTGATGTTCCTGTAAACACAACGAGCTTATTGTATGGGGCCAAACACGCCTTCCTTTTCCCCTGTGCTGTCATATTGTCGATCTACAGGTGCTTGGGGGACCGAAGGGACGTGAGAGGCTTTTGCCGTGCGCTTTTTCAGCAACAGGAACGCAGCCTGTAGCACGGCAGCATCAGCCTCTCCGTCATGGTCTCATTCATTACACCCACAACCTGGTGTTATAACGCTGAAGGCTCTCAACTCACCCCGAGTCTGCTCTGGACCCTCCGCAGATACTCTTCCATGTCGGCCTGCGTCGCTACGGCGTCGCTGCAGCTCTCTCCATAGACCAAGTTTCGGCAATAAGGCTGCTGATGCGTGTGTATGTGTATGTGTGTGTGTGTTTTCTCTCTCTCTCTCTCTCTCTCTCTCTCTCTCTCTCTCCGCTTCCGAGTCCCCTGCTGCGCTCGCACTGCAGCACTCTCTGCTGCTGTGTGTGCCGTCGGTCCTCCCCTTCTCTACGGGGTGAACCCACAACACCGAGCAGTGGGTGTGACGGCAGGAAGAGGAGATCCGACGGTGGCGCGCTCGGTGATTCAACCGCGCTCCCTGCGGTAGGGAGCCCCCCCAACCGTCCCCCACATACACACACACACACACCTATCCTATACCGTACATAGCCTCGGCGTCCACCAATGACACATCGTGGTGAATGATGTAGCCTATATAGTAGCGCTCCAGCACCACGGACAGCACAATTTAATTGCTAGCGGCTGTAGCGTTGGTTTCAGCACATGCATGTCTGTATTTTGGTGTGCGCCGCAATTTTCACACATTTTTTCCATTTTGCCGCAATGTGATGAAAACCAGTGCCAGAACCAAAGTGCACTGCGATGCCTTTCTGGACCGTGAGTGTGACAGGAAGCACTTTAATTAATCTGAGAGAAAACAGAGAACACACCAAGACAGAGGCTATCTCTCCCACACACACACACACACACACACACACACACACACAGAATAGACATATAATAGAAAGCCAGCCAGCCCTGGAACTTTAATATTTAAAATGGACAAGACATTTATCACTGGGTCAGGGTGCCACTGGATTTATCCCTTTACATAGTCTATCTATCTATCTATCTATCTATCTATCTATCTATCTATCTATCTATCTATCGCCCGTACTGACCCCCACCCTCTGCATTATACAGTCATATCCTGCTTTATCTATAAAGCAATATTGGGCAAACTTTCAGCCTACCCGTCTGCACCCTTCTGTGTGTCAGCTCCGGTAGTTACCAGCTACTCTCCTCTGAGTGGTTTTTAATGAACCCCGGGTTTTTACAGATCTGGGGAAAACTGCATTCTCCTACTCTGTACCATGGGCATGGAACAACCTCCAAAAAGATCTAAAATTAGAAACATTTATATCCACTGATGAAGTTAAGGTCGTCATAAAGAATGTGATGATGTGGATTTTTGTATTATATGTTGTATTTGTTGCATTTTAATGTGTTTTTTTAGCTGCTACCTCGGTCAGGTCTCTCTTTTAAAAGAGATTTGCAATCTCAAGGGGACTTCCTGGTTACATATAGGTAAATAAATAAACAATGCTATCTGGCCCCAAGGTTTCCATGTGTCATTAAGTTTGTGATAATTAAACTGCACACAACTTTGTTTAGGAATTGCACAAAGCAAACCATATAAACTAAATCAAACCTAAATTAAATTATTAACAACCCACTGACATTTGGTGAACCTGGAGCTTTTGGGGCACCTGGGGGCCTGGGACACATTTAATAAATTTTGTTACCCCCTAAGGATTGGGGTGGGGCCCTTGGTGCTTGCCTATGTTGCCTATAGGAAGATCCGCCACTGCGGACACACGCATGTATAATTTGTGTGTGTGTGTGTGTGTGTGTGTGTGTGTGTATGTATGTATGTGTGAGTGAGTGTGTACTATTTCCACTGTTACTGTCAATGGCTTTTAGTTCAGCACTACATTTGTTGGAATCAGCGGTAACCTGACTCTTTTTACTCAAACAGGAAATATGAGCATCTCTAAATCATATCATGGTTTCCCATTTGTGGTGAAGTTAGTGATACTCTGGTCTCAAAGTAATGGAGGCTGTGTTAGTGCACTATCAATGTGGGCAGCCAAAAGGTCTTTGTACTCTCAGACCAGAGTCACACCAGAGATATGATCAATATGACTTTCATATATATGTGTGTGTGTGTGTGTGTGTGTGTGTGTGTATGTATGAACTGTTTTGTTTTTTTTTTAGCATTACAGAGTGAATGCATATAATGTGTCAATAAAGGCTACAGGGAGACATGCTCCTTATGCAAAACACTACATGTCCTTTAACACTAACATAATAAATTGATATTAATTAATTACACATCTCTATCTCTTTCTTTTCCTGCGTGATTCTTCAGTGTTGATGTAAAGTAGTGAGTCACACAGTAAGTCACAAAAACCTGATATTTTGCTGCTGATGTTTAGTTAAAGTGCAACAGCAAATGTGCTGGTGATATCAGGCGTCTCTTCATCTAGTGTGTGGACAATTATGGATGACAATACTAAAAGTACAAAACCAAACAGCCTGAAAATAAAGAGTTAACTGTCACTTGTTACAGTAAAACAGAGTTTAAGGTACATAAGGTTCAAAGTTTTCCTTTGAGATCTGAAGTGAGCTCCTGTATGGATTCTTATCTTGATGAATGAGAGCAGCTGACAGCAACTGACAGCCTGCAGTGACAGCTGATGGGAAGTAGAGGACCTCAGTGTGGTCACTGTGTAGTTGCAGTCTGTCAGCATTATCAGGTGTGCAGGATTGAGACCGGGGTGACAAAACCAAACGCTGCCTCCAGATAAGGGCATTCACATTTTGGAGTTTCTGCATCATCCTTTGTAATGCTCCTACACGCTTATCATACAGGAGGAGTTTTAGTTGGTTGCAGTCTGCAACCTCACCACCAGATGCCACTAAATCCTACACACTAGTCCTTTAAATCAAATGGATACTCCTTTAATAAGAATACAATGACAGTCTGTGACAGCAGAGATGAAACTCACAGCATGGATGGATTACTGAATGGATCTACCGAGCACAGGCCCAGGGCCCCCCCTGGCCTTCCTTTGCAAAATGTTACTCAAATTGCCACCCAGAGAGAGACTCAAAATGATCACAAAAACAAAATAGGAGAATTAAATGCGGGCTGTTAAATATGAGGTCTCTATCGTACTAAGCAGTGTTAGTAAACAAATTAATTTCAGATAATCATATTGATTTACTCAGTCTCACCAAAACCTGGCTGTGTCCAGATGAATATGTTAGTCTAAGTTAATCCACTCCTCCCAGTCATAATAATACCCACATTCCTCGAGGCAGCGGCCGAGGAGGGGGAGTTGCAGCCATTTTTAACTCTAGTCCACCCTGGATCCAGAGGTGTTAGCCAACTATAGACCAATATCTAATCTCCCCTTTCTTTCAAAGATCCTTGAGAAAGTAGTCGCCGACCAGCTGTGTGATTTTCTCCATGATAATAATTTATTTGAGGAATTTCAGTCAGGATTTAGAGTGCATCATAGCACTGAGACAGCACTAGTTAAAATTACAAATGACCTTCTGATTGCTTCAGACAAAGGACTAGTCTCTGTACTTGTTTTATTAGCTCTTAGTTCGGCGTTTGACACAAATGACCATCAAATTCTGCTACAGAGACTGGAACACTTAATTGGCCTAAAAGGTTCTGCACTATGCTGGTTTAAATCTTATTTATCTGATCGTTTTCAGTTTGTTCACGTTCATAATGAATTGTCCTTACGTACCAAAGTTTGTTTTGGAGTTCCGCAAGGTTCTGTGTTCGGACCAATCCTATTTACTCTATATATGCTTCCTTTAGGTAACATCATTAGAAATCACTCTATAAATTTCCATTGTTATGCGGATGATACACAGTTGTATTTATCGATGAAGCCAGAAGAAAGTAATCAATTAACTAAACTCCATAACTGCCTTAAAGACATAAAAACCTGGATGAGCACCAATCTCCTGATGTTAAATTCAGACAAAACTGAAGTTATTGTTCTTGGCCTGAAACAACTCAGAGACTCTTTATCTGATGACATAGTTTCTGTAGATGGCATTGCTCTGGCCTCTAGCACTACCGTAAGAAACCTTGGAGTAACATTTGATCAAGATTTGTCTCTTAATTCTCATTTAAAACAAACCTCACGGACTGCATTTTTTCATCTGCATAATATTGTGAAAATTAGGCCTATCCTGACCCGAAAAGATGCAGAAAAATTGGTCCATGCTTTTGTTACCTCAAGGCTGGATTACTGTAACTCTCTATTATCTGGTAGCTCTAGTAAGTCCTTAAAAACTCTCCAGCTAATTCAGAATGCAGCAGCACGTGTACTAACAGGAACTAAGAAACGAGATCATATTTCTCCTGTTTTAGCTTCTCTGCACTGGCTCCCTGTAAAATCCAGAATTGAATTTAAAATCCTACTGTTAACTTATAAAGCTCTAAATGGTCAAGCTCCGTCATATCTTAGAACGCTCATAGTGCCATATTATCCCACCAGAACTCTGCGCTCGGAGAACGCAGGGTTACTCGTGGTCCCTAAAGTCTCCAAAAGTAGATCGGAGCCAGAGCCTTCAGCTATCAGGCTCCTCTCCTGTGGAATCATCTTCCTGTTGTGGTCCGGGAGGCAGACACCGTCTCCACATTTAAGACTAGACTTAAGACTTTCCTCTTTGATAAAGCTTATAGTTAGGGCTGGCTCAGGCTTGCCTTGTACCAGCCCCTAGTTAGGCTGACTTAGGCCTAGTCTGCCGCAGGACCCCCTATAATACCCCGGGCACCTTCTCTCCTTCTCTCATCCCTCTCATCCACCCCTGACTCACAGCTATGTGGAGTCAAACATTATTTTTAGAAAATCTATAGAAGAAAATCTGCTTCAGGTTTGCTTTAGTGGCTGACAAAAGATAAGAGGGCCTTGGTATGGATGTAATCAGTGGGAGGGCTGTGTGACAGAAGGTCACCTCAGTGAAATTCAGGTAGTTGGCTTGTGAGAACTGTTAGTCTGTCTATGAGCATGTTATGAGTACAGGCTACAAATCCTTCTAGTTAGGGCTGTATTAAGTGAGAACACAAGCAATGTGAAAGATATAGGCTATTGTATTTACAAGTTAGTGGGCCAGAAAAGGTACGGAAAGGAAAACCTCATGAGCCTCCCTTGATGACCCTCTAAATTAAATCACAGACAGTCAAATAGACAGTCACATAAAGCAGCCATAGCAGCCACACATTCAACCTCACGGTGGAAGAATGTGTGAACTATTGTGAACTGCGCAAGCTCTGTGTTTGTACAACAGCCTACTGTCCTCTCCTATAATACTAGAGGAAAAAAATACCTGAGCAATAGAATCTCCCCTGTTACTTTCATAACTGCAAATTGCGTGTGTGTGTGTGTGTGTGTGTGTGTGTATGTATGCATGTGTGTATATGCACAAGGAATTACGGTAATGTTGAGAGAGACAGAGAAAAATAAGGAGCATGAGGAGCAAACAGTAGAGAGGTACGAATGATTGTCCAGACGAAAAGTACATAGTGCATACTGTCTGCAAAATCCATCTGCACAGGCATCGGTGTGTGTGTTGGTTTTTTTTTAATCGGTGCCTGAATGACTATTAAAAACCTCTTAGATTAATTAAGAAAATTAAAAATACCAAAATAACTTTTCTTTATCACCAACAAGTCTGGGTTTTACATGTGCTTTTTATAATGCACATTTTACTCGCAGGTTTGGGATTATTTTGCGACTTTTAAATGTAGATGTTGAATCTGTCCAACTCACAGTTGGGAAAGCTGTCAAAGTTAAAAATGCAAAAGCAGTAATTTTATTAACAATCCCAGCTGGCACACAACAGAACTTCAGTGTTGAAATGTGGTTGAAATTATGTCAGTTGTTGTTTCAACATTAAAACAACATCGAAACAACGTTTAATTCTGATGGTTGTAAACAGGTTAACAAAATTCTCACAAATCAACATTGAAATTTCATCTGTTCAACATTGAAACAATTTTGAAACAATGTTTAAAGTTTATGAAACAACACTGCAAAATTAAAGTTGATTCATCTGTCAGAATCAAAACATAATATAACAGTGATTCAACCATGGTGTATGACGTTGATTCAACAGTGAATAAACATTAGTGTCAGCTGGACTTATTCCATACATATCAGTAAGTCCTCAGCATGAAACTTAATCAGCCACTCAGGGTTTTGACCAAATTAAAGGAACACTTTTCAGTGAAGTGCAGTCCAATACAACAGGAACACATATTATAGTCTATAATTTAGAATACAATTGCTTGAACACCTTTTTGGCAAAATTAAAGCTTAAAAGCATTACTTACAGCACGTCTACTGATTTGGATATCATTGTACTCTTTGGTATTTCTGTTATTTTGTCCAACCCTGTAAAGTTCCCATAAACAATATGTTTTAACAGCTTAAAATCATGTTGCAAAATTTAAATATTTATTTGTATATAACACAGACACTAGTGTGCAATGTGAAATTATTCATTACAAAGTGTTACAAAGCTCCTAGATAATAATATTCATCTTGTTCTGGTGACAGTTTTCTTCTTCTTGTTCTGGAAGTTTGAGGTCAGAGAGTTTGGGAAGAATACCAGACTGCAGTAAGTTTGCCACTGTGATGAATAATGATGAATAATGATATAAAGTTATACCTTAGCTGGCTGAGATAAACTCTTGAAGGCAACAGGCAGACACACTGCAGCTTTGATCCATTAATGCCTGCTCGCTCTTTTATGGGGAAACGGAAAGATCTGTCGTATTTTGCCTCTAAATAATTTCCCATTACACAAGTAAGGCTTACAGCGTCTGCACCACAGTCCTAAACTGGTTTAATTTTCCATTGAAAACAATAGGCCTCGCTAATTGATTTTAATGGCTCTCTCCGCGACGATGAGCCCCTTATGACTTGGAGAGAGGTCTTTAAGATTATTATTATTAGTATAATTGCCATTACCCCCACACTTTCCCTTTGCGAATGGGAGACAGAGAGAGAATATCTTTGCCCTTAAGCTGAACAAATAATTATTAGAGACAGGAAACAAACAGACGACCGTCACTCACACGCACGCACACAAGCACACACACATATAAACTCTCCACCTTAGAGCAGACCCCCTCCTGGCGACCCTCATTCCCTCCGCCGCCCTCTTCGTGCAGCGTGCCGCTTGTAATTTATGCAAAATTAATTGATACATCTTTTATAATTGATGTGCTGTAAACTTAATGAGTAATTTATGTAATTAGTCAATTAAGGATAATTCCAGCATATGTTCCGTATGCCCAGAAGGTGTGCTTTACAACTAGTTATTTGTCCAGGAGTTGGGTGCAGGCGAAGACTGCCGTAGACTACCTAATTAATTTTGTTATGCAGATCAGCCACGGTGTCTATTTAACGGCCCCCTTTGTGAAAACAGATTTAATATTGATCTTTCCCGGGCGTTTAAAGAGGATGCTTTTACCCGCGTTGGCCTCTGAGGGCCTCAGAGTTTCAAAACTCATTTTTCAGGCGCCAGGAAAACAATTAGAAAACAAAAAATACAAGCACAGCAACGACTTTCTTTATTTAGCGATGGATATATAAGTGTTCGCTCTCTGTCAGAGGAAGTGGCACTAAAAAAGTGATTTTCCTTGCAATTACATGATGTCTTTAAAATATGCTCTCCGTCGACACAGTTGACCTTTTGAGTGGGTTTGAAGGACTGAGACATAACGGGAGAGATACACCGGCTAATTAATTGACACAGTTTTGAATATTCATACCCAATACAGCGAGCATGCCCTTAATTACATTGTTGGACTTCTCTCCTAGGAGGCTAAATCACGAAAGGCTTAATTATTGTAATGTATTCGGGGCCCCACCGGGGCACCGGGGAAGACAGGAGCCGTCAAGGACCCAGTCATGACACCTGGCTAGAGAAGGAAAAAAATATACGAGGAGAGGAGCAGCTTTTGTTGTTCTCGGCTGAACAGAATTCAGAGCAGGGGATGAAGTTTGTTTACATCCTTGTAGGATTCACCGGAGAGTGTTTGAACAGACAGACAGCCGCCGGACTCCCCTCTCAGCAATTAATCAACAACAGCCCCCCTCCTCTGTCTCTCTCCTCCGCTTTCTGTGTATGTGTGTGTTTGTGTGCGTGCGCGCCCCTGTAGTTGAGAGCAGAGCGCACTGATGATTGTGCGCAAAGGAAGACATGATTTATTGTTTGCAAAGTCTGAAAAGTGCAGTCGAGCAAATTTAACAAAGAGGTTGTATTTATATATTCCATTCTTTACTGTTTATTTCCGCGGGTGAAATGTGCAAAGTTGGCGATTCAAATCCACATCAATACACTGTCATGGTTATTTCAATCAGCACGAGACATCTTGATTTTAAAAACATGCTTTCCACAATTTTTATGAGACGAAAATCCTTATATGCAAAGCAATGGAGCCCTCCAACACCATCACATCAGTGTGTTCCCTACAAACTTCTAAATTGCGTTTGTTTTTGTTTGTTTATTTAAATCAGAGAGGTCAAAGGTCATGGTCAGCTACAGAGGAGCAGTCATGGAGGTGTTGGGGTTTTACTGAAAGACACTGACAAGAGTAGTCACTTTACACAGCTTAGTGGTTAAGATCAGTCACTCTGGTTATTTTCTGCCCCATACTTTACGCAGGACTCTTTGATTGGCAAACAGGAGATTAGAAGCAAACGCGTGTCTTGAACGGAACGCACCACCCACCCCTCATTTTTATTCATTTCTTTACCCCCATCTCTCTCTCTCCCTCTCTCTCTCTCTCTCGCTCATACACACACACACACACACACACACACACACACACACACACACACACACACACACACAGCCCTCTGCTCTCCCCTGACGTGTCCCCTAAGTGTCTGGATAATAGATAATAGAGCCAGCGACCTGCGGGGGTCTTACAAAAACGGCGCTCGGCGAGTGGGAGCATCGCACAAGAGGAGAGGAGCACACACGCCACACACAGACAGCGGAGCAAACTGGCCCCTCGCATCCTTCAGCCTCCGCGGGAACAGGAAGGACCTCTTAACTTTTACGCACAGAGACTGACTTTTACGCACAACGTCGAGCGCTGAATTTGACAAGGAAAAGTCTTTAAAACAAACTTTCCTGGGATGCAGGAGCCTCTTACGGATCTTACCTGAGAGCAGCGGGCCTTCAGGCTACACTGTGTTGATCTTTATTCTGATCTGATGGCTCAGAACTTTGGGACAAATGCGTCAGATGGAGACTGATATGAAAACTGTCAAGTTAGCTCCTTAAATTATAGAATTTTAAAATAGAACTTTACAGGCTGTTTTACTTAACGATTCAAACTTGTAGAAAACAGTAACCAGTCATGCCTCGCCCTGGGAAGAACTCTTACAGCGACCAGAAGCCCCCATATTCCTACATATCACTGACAGCCATGGCTATCCAGAACTCATCCGAGAAGATGCTGCCTCTGAGTGACATTTATAAGTTCATCATGGACCGTTTTCCGTATTACCGAGAAAATACCCAGCGATGGCAGAATTCCCTGCGACACAACCTCTCCTTCAATGACTGCTTCATCAAGATCCCTCGGCGGCCTGATCAGCCCGGGAAAGGCAGCTTCTGGGCTCTGCACCCGGACTGCGGTGACATGTTTGAGAACGGCAGCTTCCTGAGGAGACGGAAGCGCTTCAAGGTGCTGCGCGCTGAGCATATGGCCTGCAAGAGCTCCCCGATGATGCACTACTTTCACCATCACCACCACCACCCGGGCAGCAAGCTGGGCGCAGCATCGGGCCACCATGACCACTCAGCCGGCCCGGCAAGCACCGTGGGTCGGCTCCCTCACTTTCAGGGTTACGGGGGCATCACTTGCGCACAGTCCGGCGGGTTTAAACACCCATTCGCCATCGAGAACATTATAGGACGGGACTACAAGGGCGTGATGGCCAGCGGGCTCCCTCTCACCTCGGTCATGCACCACCTGGGTTACCCGGTGCCCCCACAGCTCAGCAGCGTGGTCAACTCCATGTGGCCGCATGTCGGGATGCTGTCGGAGTCCATGGGTGGCGTGCACGTACCCGCATCATCCGAGTACGCGCCCTTCAGCGTGTCAGCAAAAGGCCTGTACCACAACGCCAACGGGCAAACCCTGCCCGCCGTTCCCGTGCCAATCAAACCCACCCCGTCCCTGGGTCCCGTGCCCAGTTTGACGGGGCTGCAGTCCGGCCCGGCCCAGCTCTGCTCCCCGGTCTCAGTGATGGAGAAAAGCGACCTGCTGGAGGGGAAAGGCAACCCTCTCCACCCGGCTCTCCTGCTGTCCTAACCGGTAAATTGCGGGTCATTTTTGAAAAGTAACGCAAACAAGAAGGACACTGACACTGCGTAAAATAAGATAAGACAGCCTATCAGCGGCATCATAGTTTAAGTTAAGTGCGGCTGTAGGAGAGTTGTAAAAACTAAGGTTAACATTGTGCTGTGTAATGAATTTTTCATTAGACCCATGTTGATTGAAATCATTATTTATTTGCACAATTTGTGAGGGCATTTACCACATACTGTAATGTGGCACTGATAAATACAATCAGACAAGTAGACACGCTGAACCCAAAGAAAGCTTTGACTTAGGAGACAAAATTCTTTCCAAATGCAATCCAACAACTCTGTTTCTATATTTTGCTCTTATTCTATTTATTCTATTTTAATCTATGGCAGGCCTATCGGCTAAAGACACATGGGCCTTCATGTTTTATAATTAGGCCTGTTGCACCTTTTTTGTGTGTTACTTAGCAGTGAAATTGAAAATGTTATGCTTGTATTATAACACTATTTATCTGAGAATATTCATAAAGAACTTAAAACCGAATCTTGTTTGGTGTTGTAGTTATTTAAATACTTGTTTTGATTAAATGTCCACACGGTATTTTCAGGATCAGTGTTTGCACACACCAGCTGAAGGAACAATTAGATTCAATTAAATCTCCGACATTATTTTTTATAGGAAATTACTTTAAGATTGGCGTTTATTTAAAGGATAAACCTATTACTTATATTAAGTTAATGTGATTCAAAAATCTGATTTCAAGTGCACTAATTTAAGAGTCAATTTGGCTTATTTTTGCGTGCGTAATAATTGCTTCTCTGAATATAATTATTAAATATTCTAATAAGTGGTGCTCATATCAGCCTGTACAGCAGGAACTATTAACAGCAGGTTATTGTGCATCATTGCCACCAGTTGCTCTCCCAAATGCATTATTGATCACTCAGTTTATTTTCCTTATTTCACACCAGCAGTTTATAGATGTAACAGATCCCCATTTTATTGATAATTTTGGCTGTAAGAGTATAGGGGACATACAGTTATGATGGTCAGAGTGAAAGCTGTGATCTTGCATATGACATGAAAGTCATCTGAGCTTTTAGGAGTCTGCCCAAACAAAGTCAGGAATTCTTCTTGAGCACTTCTCTCATTAATCACAGTGGCAGTGTATATTGAATTTTAAATAATTCAGCAGGGGGATAGTGCAAATGCTTTCTCAAGGTCATAATTTCCACCTAACATATGAGTTCCCCAAATTCTAAAAAATAAAATTATTTAAAAAAAAATGTGTAAAAACAAACTTTACTCAGAGAGGTGTTGAGATTTAAGTTAAGCTATTATCTTCTATAATTCATCATTTTGTGTGCACACATTCATGCAAGAGAGGGCATGGTGACATGATTCACATCTGGAATGGGCATTATGTGCTGATGCATGATGATCTTTACTAGATGGCTAAGAGCAGCCGACACCCTGGGCTGTAGCCTCACAACTTCAAAAGCAGGCAGGGCGATCGGATCAAGTTTTGCTCCTTTGTTTGCTCTGTTTAAACACAGCTTTGAAGCTTCTCCTCTCCAGCAGCACAAAGCGCCAGGTTCAGCCCACTGAAAGTGACTTATATTCAACCCTCCTGTCTCCTGTTTAGCATCCCAAAGGCTCCTGGAGCCGACACTATTGTCACACCAGCCTCTGAACAAATAATTGAGATGCACCAGTGGAGGAGAGGCGTGGGAGTGAAGAATTAAAACCTATTTGGGCGTCATTGCTAACGAGCAGAATACATATAATCGTGATTACCCATATCTTCTACCTTGTCCTTATAATTCTCTTATTTTATCCTATTTTTTGTGTCTTCATTTCCTTTTTTCCTCTCAAGTTTCTTCTATTACACGTATATCTCCTCTTCTGATCTTTTACTTCTCTCATCTATACACACACATTTTCACGCACAGTTTCACTGCAGGGTGTCTGTGATTCCTAGTTAAAGGGAACTGACTTTGCAGTGGCATGACGAAAGTGTCTATGTGTAAAGTGTGTGCCTCTGCCTGCAGGTGTGTGCGTCTGTGTGTGTGTGTGTGTGTGTGTGTGTGTGTGTTGCTTTAATTCCCTGATCAGCAGGCCTCAATGTCTTTAATAGCCCTCACTGCATTAGTGCATAATTAAATGTCACTAATTAAGACACAATAAGAGGAGTAATAATGCAGCCATTATTACCCTCCATGATCCTCTGTCCTCACAACACCGGAGTTCGATGCCTCTGGAATCATAATATCACATGAGGTCTCCTAATGGGCACATGTGTTTATGCACAGGCTAATAGGAGGTGTATGTGCAGTTTATTTTTCACACTGTGATGGCTGTGTCAAAGCATTTAGCAGCATATGTTAAATGATTTTCAGTACAAGTCTGCAGAGCAAGTTGGGAAATAGAGATGCACGTCTGAGCTGCATTTAGTTTTGGGGGTATGTTGGTATGCAGGCTCCATCATCGTGTAGGATCCTATACCTGGCTGTGTATTTATGTGGGGTGTCAATACAAACATTTTTGTTTAATATGTAGATAGCCATTGTAGTAGCCATAGTAACGTAGGTAGCAGTGTGTTCCTACAAAGTAGTTGCATTAAAAATAACTTAAACAGCTGCACTCTAAGTTATCTGTACAATTACCCAGGCATGAATATTTTGAACATTTTGAGTTTGTTTTTTCTTTTAACAACAAATATCCAACCTAAAAGTAATCATCAGATATAATCGTAACACTTTTTTTGAATAGTTTGCTAAAAGGTGGTTTATAGAGTATTTGTAACATTTCAACATCTTATGAATTCAGCTGTTTCATTTTATTCAGTAGATGTTTGACAGATTAACCAGAGTATTTGTGACAATTCATGAACTTACCTACATATTCTTAGAATAATTTAGTTGAGCTCAAACTATTCACTCAACCTGTGCAGTACAGGTTGAGTGAATAGTTCAGATTATTATGAGAATATGTAGTGAACTGTCATATGTACTTAACAGATAAACATCTACAGACAAAACAAAAGCTGAATTGTTGAATCTCAACTAAAGTGCTGCTGAAATGTTACAAATACTCTATAAACTATCTGCAGATGGGCTATCCAAATAAAGTGTTACCAGTATTATTGATTAATTATTGTTTTTTCTTTGTTTAAATCAAAAATACACAGCTCACTACATGCCTCTCCTCACTGTGAGGTAAAAGCGATCAGTAACTTTAATGCACCAGACTGAGGTCTTTGCAGATGTGGGTTGTCCCATAGCTCACCTGGTAGAGCGTGCGTCCAGTGTATGAAAGGATGAGCCCTTACCGCAGTCACTGGGTTTGATTCCAGTCCGCTGCAGCTGCATGTCAGCCCCTCTCTGTCTCCCCAGTTTCTTGTCTATCTTGAGCTGTCCTATCAAATAAAGGCAACAAAGCCAAGTAATAATTTTGCAGATAGGAATTGGAAAACATCTTAGAGTGATTACAGTAATAATGGGAAAAAATGACAAGTACAAAGGGTTGTTTCAGTGTCTCATTCCAAAATTGAAACCACAGGAAACTGCTAGTCTTCTGTATTGAAATGCTACAGAAGCAATCACACTGTGTTGTCCACTCAACTGACTTCTTAAAACAGTGATGAGGTTTTACCTAAAAATATCAGGGAGGAATCAGAAAATACAGAGAATTGAGTTCAGTTTTCTATCAGATGATTTACTGGTGATGAATATATACCTGTTAAAGTAACAACTGAAGAGTCAAGACTTGTAGCACCAACACAGAGCTGTAATGTAACACAATGCGTCCAAAGACTGCACCAGAAGTAAAGGCAGTTTAAAATTTATTTCAAACTAATTATGTTTGGTTACTAAAGACGTTCCAAGCATACAATATATAAAAACTAATAAACAACAGTAAAAACACTGATGATTTATGACAAGGACAAAGTTCAGTAACTTGTGCACCAGCCTGTAAAATTAGTTTCTGTTTTTGGTTTTAACAGCTGACCCCTAATCATGCATCCATTACAACAACAGGTTTACAGAAATATGATATTTCAGTTACTCAATATTACACCATATGAGAAACAGTTAGCACTGATAAAAGTGTGCAGGACATTAATATGTAAAAACTGTTAATCATGTGAAATATGAGCTTAAAATGAATAATAGGAGTCTTATGGATGAATAAAACATTTAGGTCAGAGGTGCTTCACTGTCAGCCCTCAGAAACGAAACGTTACGGTCTTGAATAGGCGATGATACATTAGTGGTAATTACCCACACTTCATAGGGGCCAGGATGGCAAATTCTACATGCGTTTTTCTTAATGACCAGCAAGAGCAGGCCATCATAATGAGCAGCTTAATTCATTGATCTGATCTGCCATTCGCACTGACTCAAGCACACTGGCGTGCATACACATTCACACACGCAAACATGAACAACCTTAAATATTATTCTTTGTTCCAGACCGTCTGACTTTTATTCAACATATTGGCAACATCAGATAACAGAAATTTGTTCTAATTTCTTTAAACCTATAATTGAAGTGCACGGATTCCTTGTTGAGTGGAGCCATTTCAACAATAAATGGAGGCATACAACTACAGCAAAGCAACTATTAACTTTGTTAAACAGCTTTACCAGAGACCAGAAATATGTCTATCACATGACCTTCATAAAGCCCTCATTATCAAAAGTTAAAATGCATCCAATGGTTTCATTATTTGCAGAATCAGAATACAGTGAAGGGAACCCATTACAAAACTCACTACTGGAAGCTGGCTCAGGATTCTTTACCTTTTAACCACAACCACGAGAAATGAAAAAGAAAGGGGGATGACACAAGCAGAGAGAAGGTAAAAGTGTGACAAAGAAAGAGAACATGAATGAGGCAAGAAAGAAAGAAGGAAAGAGGACATTGTACAAGAGATGTACAGCTGAGGTCATTAGGACATCATACCCTCTTACAGAACTAATGAAACTGTAATATTCTTAAGAGGTTTTCTTTTTGTCACAGATTACAGGATGACTGCTGACCTCATAATGCAGTCTGACAAGATTTGTACATGAGGACCTTGAAACAGACAGACAGACTTTAGGGAGACAATTTAGGGAGACAATTTTATGGACTGGCTGTCTTAATTATGTTTTAATCAGCAAACTGTACTGACACAGTCTCCGAAAACACAAGTGTTCCTTTTTATTGAAGGAACCCAAATTCCATTATACATAACAATACAGTGTAGTGCTTTTAAGTCAAATATCTATGAGAATATAGATACCATAGTCTTAATAGTGAAGAAGATAAAGAGAGATCCAAATGAAATATGAACTGAAAATGGAGATGGTAAAAATAAAACGACGACATACCTGTTTGTTTCTTGATTTGTCCACATCCACATTAGATGAATATAATCTGGTTTCAGATGTCCTGTAGTTGTTGCATTAATACAAATATTCATATTTTTGAAAGTCCGTTGGCCAAACAAATATAGACAACAAGTTAGTCTATTAGTTTAACATATATATCTCATATTTGAGTTGTAATAAAAAAAAATGTAAAATATTCCACATGTTATTTTTCTCCCATATTTTACCTTCTTTCACCTGCTGCAGCAATGATCTCATTATGGAGGCTGAACTGTGCCAGTTCAATAATAACAGACTTGTTTCACTGATTATACATAATCAATTGGTTAATATATAGAAATATATAAAAACATAATGGAGAGATGGTGATAATTAAGAGATAAATCAAATCTACATTTAAATTATGCCTTTAAGAAAACCATTAGCAAAAGAGTTACACAAGGACAATTACGTAAATGTGCTAATTAATAATCCTATTATCCTGTCTTTAAATTATCAGCAGGTTATTAAAATTTCAAATGGTTTTGCATTTTGAGAATGTACTCCATGTTAATCAGTTTGCTTATATATCTCCAATTAAATTTACATCTCACAAATATTTTGTCTTTTGCATTAACAAATATCAATTCATGAAGACGCCTACAGTATCTTTAATTTCAAGATGTGTAGTGTGACACACTGGATATTAAAGGTCCAACCTACCAATGGAAGACGTCACTGTTTAGCTGATGAGGGCTTAATCTTGCTCACAATATAGGAAATTATGGCTGGTTGATAAACGTTAACTGGAATTACTTTTTAAATGTATTCTATTAGAATATATGTAATTTCAGTCCTGCTGTCGTGTATCATGATGACAAATTAACCTTAATTCAAACTGTGTCATTCTGCAATTTGAGTTTCTCTTAAACATGTCGACTCAGTTTCCCCTATTTACTCCATTAATCTAAAAACCTGCCTCAAGGGATTTCTAAAATCTATTTCATGTGTATCTGTCATCAATTTACAGATGCATATAAAATGAGGGGGAATCTGACACTGTTTGAAAAAAAGATGGTCAAAGTGGTCAAATTACTATCATGGGAAAATATCAATGAATAGAAGCTACCAGAGGAGCACTTTCTTACACTTTTTGTATTTGAACTTTATGTATTTATTTATCTATTTATTTGCGAGAGTGTGTGAGTGATTTTCTCTTTTCTTTTTTTTAATGCTTAGTCTTATGTTGCTGTACAGGAAAGTTGGAATACTGAAAGAAGAAAAACTGATTATGAACCATTAAATATAGATAGTGGGCAGAACCTTGAATATGAAAAGGAATCAAAGACATTTTTCTATGACAGAAAAATTAGGATAACATACTTAAAAATTCAAACCTGTACCGTAACTGTTGGTGTTATCTGATGTATCACTGGGTGACACACATAATGCCATCAGAGCTTTGCAATGGCTAAGATACACGAAATGACATGATGACAATAAAAATATATTTTTAAAAAATTACAGGAGTGTATATACTGACTTTGAAAAAAAAGAAATATTAGTCTTGTTTTTCTGAATTAATAAAGATTATTATCCCCACATTCTGAGAAAAGTTTTCATGAAAAAAATTCTTTCACCATGAAAACATCTCTCATAATTCTGAGATAATAATGTAGTTAATTCAGAAAAAACAAAGCAGTATTTTTTTCTCAAGTGAGTGCTTTACGCTTCCAAATGCTTATGTATCCATTACATATATTTTTTTTCTAACCTTAATTACTTAAGGGAAGTTTTGCTGAGAGTATTGCCTCTGATCACACTCACACACTTACACACATTCACACATGAAGCTGCCCAGTTCTGATCTGCTGGTCACTGAGCGGCTCCACTGGAGCAGCTGGGGGTTAAGTGCTTTGCTCAAGGGCACCTCAGTGGTAGTAATGAGGGAGGGGTGGTGGCTACTTTCCTACTGCCGGTCCAGTGGCGAGCCGCTCCTCATAATATTCACAGTATCATACATTTACCCTTTTACTCTTCACCATATGTACAAACACCATGTGCTTTAAAGCAGTGGTTCCCAACAGGGTATAGTCAATGTTAAATTGCATAGGCCAGTTGAGAACCACTGCCTTAAAGTACGTATGGTGTTTGTCCACTCACTGTAATGGTGCAGTTGTGGTGCATGTGGTAACTTATGTGAGTATATGTGATTCAGTGCGAGCAGGCAGGCGGCATACGGCCACATCTGCTCTTACCTTGATAATGGTCGTCGTGTCATATTCACTGCCATGGTCTTCAAACGTGGGACGAGGGGTCATTGGGCACGTGGCAAGGGAGTCAGCATCAGCCAATGAAAAGGCCATCTGGGGGGATTAGCATATTGGCATCAGGCCTGGAGACAGAGAGAAGTTGTCAGGGGGAGAGAGTCCTAATGACAGGTCACTCTGGACCACTGCACATTACTATAACTCTTCTCCTGTCTCTGCTCCATAATGTAGCACATTGTCTTTCCCTGATTACACTTTATTTCTCTGTCTCTCTCTTTGTTGTGTCTTAAAATGCATCTGATCCTGTTGGCCATACAGGATGTGAATGCTTCTCTGAATGTTTTTGTCTTTTTAACCATTCTTTTCTCCTCTCCTCTTCTCCCAAACAGTTTCCCCTCTCCCCTTACATTCCCTCATCCATTTCTCTCCCTCCCCTCCATCCGTCTCCCTCTCCTTCCTTAATAATTAGACAGTGATTCACTGATCTGGGGTCAAATTTTATCTGCCCCCTCTGGCTGAAGTGTATTGTCTCTGCGCCGTCCTCGGAGTAAGGTCTTCTGACGCAGCTCCTATCGTCTTCAATCTGCCACCTATCTTTATTGGCCCAAATTATTACACCTTATTATCCATTATTACATTTTATTATCAATTCAAAACAGGTCAGGAGTTCAGCCGTTCTGGCCCCCTTCCCACCATTTCTCCTCTCCGACTTCCCCACTTTCTCACTTTCCCTTAACAGTTCACACAAAGAAGTTCTCTGGCCAAAAAACTTCAGCAATTTCATAAGAGGTTAAGTGCTCTGCGAGAGAATGAGAGGCCATATAGGCTCACTTGACTCCTCAATAATAGAGATTAAATTGAAATGGAAAATAACAAAGTGTGACATCAGCTCTTCCCCTGCACAGAGTTTGTACTTGGAATTTTAAATCTCGTCTCACAATGTCAAAACATGGTAATTGGCAGTGTTACAGAGAACACCTTATAACAAAGGTTTGGCTTTCTAAAACTGCCTTGGATCTGCTGTAGGCAGGACTTGTTTGGTTACATGAAGGTACAGAGAGAAAATGTGTACAATACATAATCAGACATTTCCTTTAGAGACTATAAAACTCCCTAAATCAGGCTAATAAAATCATTTAAAGTTTTGACTCATTTCTGTAAAACACTGTGTAACCTAGGGATTTAAAAACTTACCCAAACATTAAAGCAATCCAAAACTGGTGATGCTGAAACAGTGGTGTTGAAATTTACAATTAAAGGCTATTACCTCATCAGTGTGTGCTAGTTCTGCAGTTTTCTGTAACCGCTTATCCTTTTAGAGGTCGTGGGGGGGGCTGGAGCCTATCCCAGCTGACACTGGGCGAGAGGCGGGGTACACCCTGGACAGGTCTCCAGACTATCACAGGGCTGACACATAGAAACAGACAGCCATTCACGCTCACATTCACACCTACGGGCAATTTAGAGTCACCAATTAACTTACATGTCTTTGGACTGTGGGAGGAAGCTGGAGCACCTGGAGAAAACAAACATTGACGCGGGGAGAACACATGGCACAAGGAGGTTTTCATCATACTGCTTTCTAATCTTTCCTAATTTCTTTAAAGGCATTACACCACACTACACTTAATTTTACATGATATGTGATTATTTAATTAGTATATGGTTTCACAGTATGGGTGTAAAGTTTTGCCTATCGCCTTGCAAAAATACTACTGAATAAATCTTCAGCAGAGTTTCAAATGGCACGCTGACATGAAACTGATTTATCATTCGAAATCGGAGCTTTAAACAAAAATTACCCACAGAGAATCAACAAAGACTCTCTTGACTGATCTTTGATCATCAGACACCAGAGGTCTTTCCTGTCCCATTCACTACACCGAAGTGAATCCCCACCAACTCTTAGGAATAATTCCTCCTTCTGAGTGAGTTTGAGAGAGTCAGCTTCCATGAAAACAGAGTTAAAGTTTCCATTGTACCGTCTTTGTGATGAAGGAAGGCTAAAAGGTCACGTTTAGCTCTGGGCTGGTGGTTAGCGGGATGAAGTTACAGCCTGTACATCAATTATAATGTACGCACTATCAGTGAAGTGGCTGTTTGCTCTGGGTTTTTACTGGCTCAACTCTCAGATGATATCCAGAAGCTCCTGGTTCTTTCTTGCAGCAGACACTGGTGTGTTGGCCTGCTCCCCAAATGAAAGGAAAAAGACTGTAAATCTGAGTTTGAATAAATGTTTAAATTATGATGCTTCAAAGGGTATATGCATGGCATTTAAACTTGTTTTGGGCACTAGCTACATTTACATGCACACTAACATTCAACTCACAATATGACAATATTCTGAATTTGAGCTGGGTCATGTAAACAGCATGTTCAGTTTGGATATTCCAAATTAGACCTTTTTCCGAATGAAACCTTTTCTGTCAGGATTCTGACTTGGAATGTGCCAGTTTTATTCTGGTTTTAGGAGCTTTCTTCGTGCATGTATGCAGCGCATTCAGAATATGCATCTTGACTGGGGTTTTTACAGCAGTTTGTGACACACAGCCTCTTGACTGTTTGCGGTCGGCTCTGTGCTTGTACACAAACCAACACTCCAGCAGTTTGCAAGACTGTGGGGAGAGATGCATGCCCAACAGAAAAGCCCACATTTCTGGTCAAAAGGACAAACACACCTACTTTTAAACATAATGAAAGACTTGGATATCAACAGATTTTTGGATATGTGCAGATATCGTAACATCAAACTTTTCCAGAAAGTGGTTGAAGAAATGAGAGAGGAAGGCTAGTTTGATGCAAAGAAGCAAAATGGCACAAGCGGTTCCAGCTGTTCCACTTTTCCATATTCTGACAACATGTTAGGGCACATTAACTGAGGTATACACAGCTGCATGTAAATAGGAATATTAATTTTCATTAGCCCTGTAAACAGCTTAGTAGGACTACTGTCTTCTTCGAAACAAGGGCAAAAAACTAAATATTTTGCACATGTAAACGAAGTCTGGGAGTAGCGTAAAAGAGGGAAAATGTTTAGAGCAGTGGTTCCCAACTGGGCCAAAAAGGGGGGCAGGTCCATTCTGAATGGACTGCAAGTGACTCACAAACATGTAAGGTTGTCAAAAACACACTTTATTTTTAGGTACAGTGAATTTCCAGCACAGAGCTTTAATTTTGAGGTGCCATTTCGTGCTGTAAAGTGAATGACTAACAGACACCCACTTGACAGAGCTACCCAAACAACATGGCTGAATACAAGGATAATGCTGAATGTATTAAACTGTGTGGACCTTAAACTAATGACTAAGGAGAAATCTGGACCCTATGGCTGGACCATTGGGAACCACTGGTTTAGAGTGTAGCTCTATACTGTAGTGAGAGGGTGTTAAATTACATAGTACTTCACACAAATTCACTCTACTCTGCCTGATATTTGACCAGTGTATTGGTGTTTTCCAAAAGCTAGGTATGGAATAAAACATGGCTCAATAAATGACTACTGAACTTAATGAAAGCACAGTTTTAAGGTTCTGAGTTTAAGTCCTACAAAAGTCTTCACAAAACAAGCTAGACTGGAAAGAAAAGTGTGTATTCGCTGAGACCTTTAAAGCATTTTTGGTTGATTGGTTAACATCTTGTTCTACTGAATGAATTAACAAAATGAAGCCCACAAAATATATAAAAAAATAAATTATTATTTTAAAAATGTGGCGCTCCAGAACAAAAAGGTTTAAACACTAATGCACTTGACAGCGGTGGAGCATTTGGCAACAATGCACTGTTCTCTCGTTAGCGTTAATTGCAGCTGTGACAGCGGTTAAAGGCAAAGGTCCTCCTCTGACTCCCAATCATTTATCTCTCCATTACGGAGAGCACTCTGGGTTTTTATTGGCGTAATAAAGTCGATCTTCACTATCACAAAAAGCCTCCTGACCCCTGGGTGCTCCGGAGGCCCCTGACTCCTCCCAAATGTATTCATCATCTTCATATTCATTCTCTGTCACACACACACACACACACACACACACACATGCACATGTACAGGTACACACACTGCATGCAAACAGTGGGCACACAGGCAGAGATGTTGTTTCTCACTTACTGTTTAATTAGAACAGAGAGGATCATTTTAATGAACCAAGGGACAGGTGTCTTGAGGGTGTGTTTTTGCGCGTGTGTCTTAAGCAAAAATGACTAACTCTGTATTTCCATTTCATTTGCAATCATTTTCATAGATGTTTTAATGTTAATAATGTATACAAATATATCAACTATATCCCACTGATGTCTTAACTGAGACAAATAAGAGTTTAAGGATGCTTGTTAGTAAATCTGGTACTTGTGCGCCCTCTTGTGGTGTGAAGAACTCACATTGTTCAAAGGACCTGTTAGTTGTGCAACCACATACATGTTTGATAACATGAATGTTATGTAATTTCTTCACATAGTAAGGTCCAAAAAATAAACCAACATAACAGGTGTCCTTAGATAGAAATGCCACTGTCTTATAAATTAGCTGAAACATTTTCAGAGGAGCATGAAAAGTCCAAAAAGGGTAATCTAAAATAGATAAAATCACAATTCAATTAAAAATCTGGACACTAAACTAGAGGAAGAGAAGAAGTGGTAGAGAGGCTGAGGAAACAAGATGTTTTTCTGTGTAAAAATCTTCAGTTTTAATATGTATAATTCCATCAGTGCCAATAAAAAGTCAGAAACTGTCTCATCTGCACACTGAAAATGAAAAGATTGAATGACAGAGGAGGATGAATTCATCCTGCAGATACAGATTACCTTCTATGCTCAGTGACTCATATGCCGAGTTGGCATTTACCGAGTGTATTAAAATCAATAAAGGCAGTCAAACGAATACATGTTGTGTGTTACATAAGCCTATGATTCTGGTCAAATAGGTCACCATTTCTTCTGCTGAGTGTAGAGGAGCAATGTCTGCATTTACAAGTATATCTGTCATGTTTGAAATAATAATAAAAAGACATTGTTGAACTGATTATAAACAGTATTATCTTTTTTTTAATCTTTCAAGGATCAATGCAAAGTCACAAAATGTTCCCTCATTTACGTGAAAATAAGTGCAAGTTTTTAAAAAGTAACATGTTTCCTTATATATCTGGTCAGTTATGGGTGTGGACTGCCAGCTGTTTAAAGGTTAGTGGGTCTTTGAGGTGGTGGGTGCTCTCTGTAGGCCTGTGACGCTACCTTTGAATCTCCTTTGAACAAGAGGTCAGCTCTCTCGAAAACAAACTACACCTACGTCATCACGACCACAACACACACTTCAATGCTTTAAGTAGTTTTAGTTGAATTAGACTAAAGGAGGGAACTGGGACACACAAATCTAATAGCGGTGTATCGTGAATATTCAACATCTGTCTGAAATATTTCAACTCACATATCAAAATGTAATTGATGTAGTATCAAAATGATCATTTTTATAGATTAAACTGTAATTTATTGGTATGCTGCATGTTAAAGGAATATTCCACTCAATTACTCACCTCGTGTTACACTGAATTTGTGAAGAAAATCTTCTTTTTCTTGCATGCCGCTACATTAAATGATGAATTCATAAATAATGAAGGAAAACAGTGACACACATGTATGAGTATTTGGCACATTCGGGCAAGTGCATGCAACTCTGCTCAGTGGAATATGCAAGCAGAGCTCAAATGCAAGCACTTATCCAGGTGTGTTACTTGTTGGCCTAAGTGTTTTAATGGTAAGCTTTTAGTGAAAATGCATGTGTTTGGGTAGTACTGAGGATATGACGTGACTTGCATGAATTATGTGAGAGTTTGTAAATGGATGTTTTGACATAGTTGTGCTGCTGTTAAACATGACCTTTTCTTTGTTCACTGTGTTGGCGTGGAGGCATTGATATCCAAATGATTATTTTTATGAGTGAAGTATTCCTTTAAAGAGGAATTCAGAGCATCACACATAACGCTTTGTGACTATGCCCTCCATTATTTACAGTGCAATAGGCGCATTTCACTGTTGTTGTAAACTGAAAAGCTGACGTCACATCCTTGTAGCACAACTTAATGCACATCGATGCCCCCGATTCTGACTGCCACCCGCCCACCCTGTCTCCCACAGACACTGAGTGACATGATGCACATAATGTGTGTGTATGCACGTATGAAACCTGTTTCTGACGCAGGCGGGGGCGGCAGACCAGTGACGCAGAGCCTCGTACTCACCTTTAAAATCTGTCACTGGCACATTGGTGACACTCATACAGATCTTCCTTCAGAGGTGGACAGATCAGGACCTCAGCAGGTAAGAGAGAAGACAATACTTGTCATTTCACCATTTGAAATAAACTTTAACTTTCTGTATTTCTAGTTCTGTAAATTGTTTTCTTTATTTGTATGATTAACCTCAATTATACTTTTCATTCTAGGTGCAAAAGGAAAAAAAATTGACATCACAGCATATTTAATCACCAGAAAATAACTATGTGGGTCTTTGAGAAGATCAGGGAGAGTGTGGAGAGCATTCCCCTGGAGCTGAGTCACTATTTGGGGAAGAGTGAGGAGGACATCCTTCTGTCTTCTAAGGCCAGTCTCTCTCACAAGCTACACAACAACATCCTCACTCCGGACAAGATCCCAGAGTTCTGCCTGCCGCCCAGGCTCTGCAAGAGAGGTCCACTGCTAGAAGCTGAGACAACGGTACCTTACCTACACTGTCTGAGGAAGATGCCCAAAAGCAACACTCCTCCAAACACTATGCATGTGAAGAAGGATGGTGATGTATCAGTGGCTACAAAGAAACCTTTGCCATTCTCTGCAGAGGGGTACGGCCTGGCTGGGATATATGAGAGCCCCAACACTCGAAGGAAAGAGTCTCTGTTCCACTCAAAGTGCCCTGCTTACATGTTTGATAGAAGCCTTCCCAATGCAGCACCCAGGCTGGCAAAGGCAACAAACCTGCCCAAGAAAACTTTATCGAGGTTTCTCCCTCTGGTGTCATCCAAGAGCCTGTCAGAGACAGGAAGCACAGGAAGCGAAACACCTTCTTCCAGTGACTCATCCCCCTTCAGTTCCCCTTATAGTGCTAAATCCTCCCCGTACTTCCCACCAAGCAGTGGCCGTCTGAAAGGAGCAACATCCTGTCCCTCGTTAACTGACAGCAGGGAGATTAGAGGGAGGTGGAAGAGGGCGATTTTAAGTTTAACAACCTCGCCCAGTAGCCCTCCAAGCTTAGAGGGAAGCTCACCCACCTTAGCCCCATCTGCCCTCTTCCCGTTGGATGTTCTGCAGTGCCAGGAGAGACTTCAGCATGAGCACATCCTCCCTTTGCAGTGCCGTGGTAAAGTGCGCCTCTACATTGAGCACAACACATTGTCCACCAACACAGTCTCACCCATTTCCACAGTCAGAGTCCGCGTGGTGTCTGTAGAAGGCCTATGGGATGACACTGACAGACGAACCCTCAACTGTGCAGTCAATCTGTGTCTGACCCCAGGGAAGCTGCAGCAACAGGAGAGTGCCACCATCAGGAACTGCCGCAGCCCTGTGTTTAATGAAGACTTCTTCTTCACAGAGCTGAGCAGAGAGGATCTGCTGGAACTGCAGCTCAGGTTAAAAGTGGTAGATAAACCTGCAGCTGGAACGCTAAGAAGAGGGACAGTGATTGCAGCAGTCACCAAACCACTGTCTCAGTTACTCCTTCTTAAAAAACAGGCAGAGGAATAACTTATTTTTCATCATTTGGTGGGAAGGCAGATATGATACATGATCAAAATGTGTGGTAATTATTAGAATATGTACAAAAGAAAATGTTGAAGAGAAGGAAATAATAAATAATGTAGCTTGTGTAGGCTTCATTTACGTTTTGCAGCTGCTATGTAAATTTTCCCTATTGGTATTTAAATATGAAACACAGTACACAAGGCAGTCATTAGGTACTGAATATCACTGTACTTTTGGTATTCCCTCTTGATCATCTTAATGTACATTTGTGAAAGCTTTTTTGACCACCAGCTAATCTGCTGTGTGATCTGTAGCATGTTTATGTAAAGTCACATTGTTCTCAGACTAAACAACACATATAATAACAGCGTGGGATGTGCCAGTTAGATTAGTTGTGTTTTTTTCTTGTCTTCCTATAAAGCACCATTTGTGTAAAATGGATACTTTGCCAATTTTTAACTAGCTTTGTATCATAACAAACTGGGTAGCATGTGTAAATGAACTATGGCAAACTTCACCCCATTTTACCAGCGCCCACATCTCCCTGCTCATCTCTCAGCTCAGATCCACTGGCTCTCGGGCTGGTGCTCGAGCTACAAGTTGTTCTTCCGAATTTTCATCAATGTACCTATAAAATTTTAAAGAGTAACATTATAGAAGTGGTTCAAGAGAAATGCCAGCCCCTCACTCTCTCTCTCAAACTCAGATCAGACTATGAAACTAGGCAGTGTTGATCAAATATAAACCAAGACTCTGTGACTGTATTATCTATTTCTCACCTAAAATGTCTCCAGAAACATCTTTTAACATACTGTTTGGCTGTTTTGTGAGAATTTGTGCACCATAATGTTTCTTGTATTGGAAAATGATTCCAGATTGTTTGCTTCAACCTGGCCACAATACTGCTTCCTGTAGAAAAACATAAATAAATTTATATATATTTGATCTTATCAGGAGGAGCATGCATTGGTTCAGTGCCATGCAGTGCATTCTGGTAGTTGTCGGTTATCTTTTTTAAAGACCATCTTTCCGTCAGTGAAATACTTCTTTTAGTAGGCCTACTGATTTGAAAAGAGCTATACAGTTTTACAGGGGACAGATCAATGTCTTTACATAAAAACAGAGCACATTTCATTCAACTTATCAGCTGTCATAAGAAACTGTTTGTTAACTGTGTCAATATAATGTTTGGCTTCATTCATGCATTGTAAAAATAAAGGTTTTGAATATGTGGATATGGTATTTTTGATAATATGATTAGACAGTAACTGTAAAGCCCATATAGAGGCAGTTAGCATCTACTTACCCTCGATTCCTTTCTTTCAGTGCAGCAGCTGGGATACATGCACATGGTAGAAGTTTGCCTTCAGGCCTTTTTACCAGCAGGCCCGCCGTCAGGGGAGGTCAAAGGGTACAGATGACCCTGGCCAAAGGCTAAGGGGGGCCCATGAAAAGGTCTATGGCTGACCCTTAAATTGCATCAAGTACAATTTACTTACTGACTTAAATCACTGATAATACAAGTTATATGTATTAACATGATAAATAAATATAATTTTATAATTAAACGACATTTCAACGTGCCACCTACCCACCAGCAGGTACCATGAAATCTGACATGGGTCAGGTTTGTGATGTGCAGAACTCACAAGTGCTGCAGATATAAATGTGTGAGGTGGACTGCTGCCTGATGTGCCAAGTCAGAATGCCTCATCAAAAATCAGGAGCTCCTAAAGGAAAATCCAGGGTACAGAGAGAATGAGAAAATAAAGGAGCAGGGAGTGATGGACAAGTGTCTGGAAAAAAAATGTGAAGAAGCAAAAGGTGTGACAGGCAGAGCTGAAGGTAAAAAGTAGGGCAGAGTAACAGTAAAAAAAATAGTAACATGAAGACACGTGTATCATACAGTATTAAACTAGAGGTCCTAAGGCATCCATTGGTACCAACCATGTTATGCTGACTTGTCGGAAAGGGGGGCAAAAAACACTCCAAAGTTACGCTAGATTTTGACAAGGGAAAAAGGAAGATTACATAAATTGGGTGTGACCAGAAAACTGAGAGTTGACAACTTTATACTCTTCACATTATTTCAGTTCTGCACACAATTTGACCAATATTTAATTAAGGACTGAATAAATAAATGTAGAAAAAAAGTTCACTCATGATTTGATCTTATGATTTACTAGCATGCAGTAATGTTTCTAATCAATGTTCATTTTACTTTTCTCTAACCATTCATTGGAGGACATCTTTTTGGCCCAGGATACATGACTACCTCTGCTTTTCAAAGTATAAGAACAAGGTCTTAACACGCAGTAGATACAAAATACATTCGCATAAAGCATAAAATTTCGCATAGTGATATGTAGAGTAATTTCGCCCACGGCCCTTTGATGGGTGCGGATGAGTGGCCCACTTTTGAAAATGTTGTCCCCTTGCCCATATCTTCTATCAGCTGGCCTGCAACCAGAAGCCCTTTCTGTAAGAAATCTCACCCCTTTCCTGCAGGAGACTCATGTGCCTTACAAGTCAGTAACCTCACCTTGCTGTAACCTCACAGCAACTGCCACCAACAACAACATGGAGGTTCACAACTTTATTGAACAGTGTAGACATAAGACACAGCCAGACATTCAGTATAAAAATGAGTTATATATTTCTCTCTATTTCAGCATGTCTGTGTGCTTGATTTCTGTTATGGTACACATAGCTCTTACTGGTCTTCAGTATTGGGGAAATCCAGCAGCATCAATTCCCTTATTACACCTGGTAGTCAATACATGTGCAGTAATTTACCCTGAGTGCATTCATCTTTTTTAAAATTACACAGGGAGCGAAAGGTAGCGGTAGGTAGGTAGAATATTATGACATATTAAACATTACAAGATGATTAGACATTAAAGGGGGACAAAACACACCCTCCCTATGCCTACATTTATATTTCAATAGACCTTTGTTTTCTCCGTGTCCTACCTCACATTGTTCTTTAGAAAGAACAAATTATGAATTTTGCATCAGGCCTTTCCTGTCATATGGAATAAATGCATGTGTTTCGCACTTTTCCTTTGCATTTTTTTTTATACCTTTATCCATGCAGCCTTTAGATTTTTCTTTTCCTCACGTTACTGGTGTACTGCCCAAATGCTAACTGGTGAGCCTTTTTAACTGCAGAAAGTATTGCAGGTGTTTCTTGGTAATCACTGCTCTGACACCACTCGTGCAATTCCGCAATCATATCTTTCACAGTTTCTGATGGGCTTACACCGACAGTGGTGCTCTCAATCAACTGGTTGCCACATTCCTCTGGCAAACTGTCTTGCAGAAGTCTCTCTGAAAGTCTGAGGCACACACAGATTTCTTGAAAGCTATTAGCAAGACATGTGCACTGTTTAGCTTGCGCACTAACAACCCCAAAGTCATTTTGATGATGTACAATCAGATGCTCTCCATCCCATTCGTAACTTTGTTGTTCAAATAGTGACCTTGCCACCTCCTTTCTAAGGTCATCTATATCAGCACCCATTTCTTGGCATTTTTCTTTGGCCAAAAGGATGTGCTTACACAGATTACCTCTGGTGGAAACAGCACACTGACACTGCATCGTGACGACATCAACATGATAGTATTTTCCTTCAACTTCAGAAGGAACTGAATACAGACCGGCTTCCTTCACCATAATTTTGTGAAGCAACCCTGCACTCTTCATGCTGGATGCAGCTTCCACTGTGTCTTGTGTCCTGGAGTCTAGAATCGGGTCAGCACCGTGGAGGTCGTCCATGTAGCTTTGAATAAGGAAAGACAATGAACATTACAGAACGTGGAAATAAAATGAGTGATTTGCAAATTTTAAACATCAAAATTCTTATCTTTGTCTCAAAGACCCAGTTGTCTAACATGATGAAAAAATATTATTTAATTCACCCTCTACTTGGATCTTAGAAAAGCAAACTCCCTTGGAATTAAAGAAAATAAATTAAAAGACCTATCTTTTCAATTTGGCTTTTAATATAGTTTAAATTAACTGGTATTATTGTTATTTTTTGTGTGTATTGTGATCAAACTGTTTTTTTCTGTGTTTGATTGTGTTGTTTTCCCCTCACTATTAGTTTTCAATTGCTTGTTATTGTTTATTTTCATATAATCTTGTTTAGACAAGCACTTTGGGCTGCATCTTTGCATGATATGTGCTATACAAATCAAGTTATTATTACTATTTAGAATATACAAACAGGGTCACCAGGACTGCTGACTACACATGCTTTTCCTTGAGTTCAGGAGTGCAAATATTCAACTATCAGTATGCTACAAACCTGCAGTAGTTGAAAACTTTTTTATTCAAGAGTAGAAGCAGTTCATCAAGACGTCTGTTAGCATATCCTCGAGGAAACTGATACTTGATGCTGAAAAAACAATATTAAGAAAAGAAGGGTATGAACTGAAACTGGCCACAGAGATCACTTCATGTTAACATTTATTTCTTTTTTGTTATGCAAATAACTAACTGGAAATGCTATAAAATATGATGTATACTGTTACATTAAAATTGTTTTAGTATTGGATTTAAGAGCCAAACCTCTCCACTAAGTTGTTGGTTTTGTTGCTTTGATGAAAAAGGCGTTGTCCATACTTGGCCCACATCTCTGCATGTTGGAACCACTGTGTTTGCAGATACGTGGAGATTGTTTTGGTGCCAGTCATTGCATCAAGCTTCTCTGTGACCTCCTTAGCTTTTTCAGTGAAGTCAGTTGCCTATATAACAATAAAATACAAAAAATGAGGACCAGTTTTTAAATTCATTGTATCAATGCACTGCCCAAGCACCTGAGGTCATTTGCACCCAACTGGGTCCAACAGGCTGACGTAGAAATCCACACCACCATCACCTGTGTGTTGGTGGGTGCAGTTCAAGGGCACTCCAAAAAGGAAATGGCACTGTAATAACAAATTACTTACAAGTGCACACTGCTTCAGCAGGATCATTGACCTAATGACCTCATAACGTACTACTGGGTTCTTGTTGCAACCCTCCTGCCGCAGCATCCAGCGATGAACAGCCTATTCAATACAAAACATGACAAAATGTCTCAAAAGTATAACCAGAGACAGTCCAGTGATTTTAAATATCAAAAAATGATACAGATGACTCTCCATTCAAAGAGACAGTGCTCAGGTCGTGTTAGTCTTCCAAGTCCCTGTCATCAAGATAGCAACAGCGTGAACTGGCTTCTCTACACTTAATATGACATTAGCACTGTTCTGTTTTGACAGTACTTTATGTCTAGGAACTTTGGCATTACCTGGAGAACATGGAACCAACATAACAGTGTTTTTGCATGTGGGAACACGTTGCGTATTGCCTCCATCTTCTTCACATCACGGTCAATCATGATGTACCTGTAAACGGAAACAACAGACTCTTTGTATGGAATGTTTGTGTAGTATTTTTTCTTATAATATGGCTGCCTATAATGATTGGTAACCATGTTTAAAAGAAAATCCCTAATTTCTGTGCATTGGGATGGTAGTTAAAATGTTGGTAAAGCATATTACCAGATTCGGAGCACTGTGGAAGTTTCGAATAGAGAAATCTGCAACACTAACGACTCCACCAACAATGAAGTACTTTCTACATCACAAACATATTCAGATAAAATAATGAAAAGTGATTTGTGACATCATCATTTACTGCATCTAGAGGTGAAATGTGAATTTTAAAGGTGTTAAAAACTTAATCATGGTCTCTAGTAAAAGGCTAAGTATCGCACAGAGAGAGGTTACTATGGTTACAAAGGACTCTTTAACAGATTAGCATATTAGCCTGTCCATCAGGGTGAAAGATATAATACATAGATGAATATTTATACACACTTTAGACAGAATTATTTGTGGTGTGGTATTTTAGACGAGTTACCTTGGATGAAATGGACTGGCAGCCTCTTGCAGCTTCTGCAAACATAGTGACAAGTATTGTGATGATTCCTCGCTCAAGATGAAAAAAGCAACAGGGACACCCCGGCCATGGTCCGATTTGATGGCAACAGCATATAATACAAATCCATATTGTGTAATACCCTTGTATGTAGCGTCAAGATATATCATCTCAGGGCCATATTTTTTTAACTGTTGAATTTGCCAGGGTGAGCTTAAAACAATAATCAATGGCTTCTTCTTACTATGTGAAAGAGTCTGATAGAAAATTACACTCTCTTTTAACTCTGTTTTGACCAGATGATCGACAGCAACACTATCATTGCCGATGACATGCACTCTGGTCTGTGACTGAAAGTTCTTTTTTAACAGTGTAATGTCCTTAGGGGTAACAAAGTAGCTTTGATCTGTGTGATCCTTCTTCCCCTGGGCCTTCGCCCACTCTTTGCATTTAAGCAGGATTTCTGCATTTGAATCTCCCAGCTGAAAACAGGTATGAATGTAGGCAATCAAATCGCTGTCGACCTGATTTGAGCGATCTTCCTGAGGATTGCTGAGGTCATGTCCCGAATGCTTGTTCATTAGGCGCACAATGCAGTTGTTGAAGGTGTTTTTGCTCACAAATGTAAATGAGACATAGGCTCCACAACTGTTGGCCCTTGTGGTCATGGGATCTCCGCTTGACTTCCCTTTACATTTATTACCTCTTTCACACCGCCACTGGATCTGGTCTGGTCCCCTTTTTTTCATAGCTGTGAATATTCCAGTCCCATTACTTTCTAATTCCTCCAAGTGTCTTGACATGAACTCGTCCCGTGTCTCATTGCGGGGTACGTTGTGTACTGTCCTTTTAACGTCTGGATGGCGTTCTTTGCGGAGATTACTTTCCAATGACCGCAGACAGTAAGAATCCATTTCACTGAAATACAAAAGAAAAGGAAAAGTCAAATAATCATTGAACAATCATGACATAATTTAAAAGGAACACTGTCTAATGAGAATTAAAAGGAAATTTAGGTCATTTACTTCTGCTCGACTGGCAATGGCGTAGTTGTAGTTGATGAGGTGGGTGTACTACGAGGTAGATAGGTAGGTTACTGAGGAGAAAGTGGGTATACTCTTCTATATATTCCATCTGCCTTTTGGCTGACAGTTGGGTATACTGTGAATGGTCAGAAAAGGAGGTGGATATACCCCATATACTGTGTATACCGTCCACTACACCAGTGAGACTGTGAGAAAGTATGTGACATTTCACAAACAGTATGAACTTATTCAAACTGTAATTCTCAGTCATATCTATTGAAAATGTAAATCTATAATCCTACTGGACATAAACACTACACTCATCAACTAGTGCAAGCTGTTGTGTCAAACAAACAATACAGTACCTACCAGTAATAAACAGAAAAACTATTTCCTAATTAATATTTAATAGATACCTCTGATAACTACAATAACCTGCCTGTTTATATTTGTTTCTTGTGATAATTGCACTAACCATTCTCAGAGAAACATAGTTGATATTACTAGCTACTAGTGATAATAGCACTGTCCTTTCTGACAGAAATATAATTAGTTTATATAATTAGCTACCCGTGATAAATGTGTTAACGTTAGACTTCTTATTAGCTATCAGTAGTATATGCGTTGGCTTTTTCGACAGGAAAAACTGTTAAAGCTAGCCACCAGTGAAAAACTGACTAACCTTTCTGACAGGAAGACCATTGTTATTATTTTTATTTAACTAACATTACTAACTTATGTCACAAAATGTGATTTATCTTTGGAGCTGCCGGTGATAAAGCACTTTTAATTTAGCAGACTAAATCCATCTTCAACTGCTAAAAGGGGC
This sequence comes from Epinephelus fuscoguttatus, assembly GCF_011397635.1. Classification (NCBI taxonomy): domain Eukaryota; kingdom Metazoa; phylum Chordata; class Actinopteri; order Perciformes; family Serranidae; genus Epinephelus; species Epinephelus fuscoguttatus. The sequence continues at coordinate 24,342,075 of NC_064757.1, forward strand.
TAATGTTAACGCTAATGTTCATTTAGCAATTTCTGCAAAAATGTAGCTTGCAAGCTAACATTAGCAAGTTAGCTTGTTAACTCTCACACACAAAAAGCAATAACTAGTTTGTGTTAAATCAACGTTAATAACTTCATTACTTACGAATGATGTAAACTCTGGACGGTTGGTCGGAGCGGAACTTTTTGCACCACTGGTCGGAGCGTACCGGATGTTGCACATTGGACTTCCTTGGTTACAGCAGAGTGGGACAATTCTGCCGGAAGTATGACGTTGGGCACCGCCCACCGCAGAACGTCCTCATCTGACGTTGGGGCAAGCGAGTCCTCAGAATGTAAACATGGTGACAGGTAGATGAAAGAAAAGCCAAAATGGTCTTCGAAAGCTTGGTGGTTGATGTCCTCAACCGGTTTTTGGGGGACTACGTTGTCAACCTCGACAGCTCGCAGCTAAAGCTCGGCATATGGGGAGGTAACTGAACTTGTGTTTGTCGTTTTAGTGGACGAGCTCGCTAACCAAGCTAGCTAGCTAATGCTAACACTCATTAGCCGTCAGTCGTGTGAGACAGACTCCCTCAGCTGTCAGTGTCAGTTTGTCTCGTTCAACGTTAGCTGTCCAGTTTGAGCTAAACAGTGCAGCCAAATGCTAGTTTATACACAGACCAGTCAGGCTTGTTAGTTTTTGGCTGCTACAATTACCTTATGTCAACGTGCCTCATTTGCTACTGCAAGGCTGTTTGCTCACTGCATTCATGCGAGTTACAGAGGAGCCATCAGTTCGGGGTCACACCCTTTCACACACCCAGGTTAAGACTCGTCACTGTGCTTCATACTGGGTCCCTTTCACAAACTCAGCCAGGATCGTGCACAGTCACAGCTCTGTGCACGATCCGGGCAAATGAAAGGATTAGTAGAGAGGTTTCAGAGCCACTGCTAAACATGTACCAACTTGTAGCAAATACTCAAACCACAGAGTAAACACCTTCTTTAATTTTTTTTTTTTTTAACCAAAGCTTCCATGAATGTTTTTTTTTTTAAATAATATCTGATTTCTATTGCCTGAATGTTGTGTTAAATCAATAGACAAAGGTCAAAAATCTCGGACTACACTGTGTTTCTATGCACCTTACAACACAATACTGATCTGTTTGGCCTCTCATAATGTACATAGTAACAATCAGTAAACAAATACTCCTGTCATTGCAGGTGATGCTGTTCTAACAAATCTTGAAATAAAGGAAAATGCCTTGGTAAGTTGCAAATAACTGTTTAAGTAAGCAAAACTAGTCTGTCATTACATTCTGGCATTCATGATGGATTTGTGTTACAATGATTGTGTTACTGCTCTTTCATTGCAGAGTCAACTTGACATTCCTTTTAAAGTGAGAGCTGGTCATATAGGTGAGGTTGTTATTTGTCACTATTTGTCACATACCCTTTGGCAGAGAAGAGTATCTTCTCACTTTGTGTTTCTTTTAATAGGACGGCTGGAGCTAAAGATACCATGGAAGAACCTCTACACCCAGTCAGTGGAGGCGACACTGGATGGTGTCTATCTGCTTATAGTCCCCACAGCAAGTGAGATCACCGTCGACATCCACCTAAATTCATAAAAAAATCATGAAATTTATGTTCTCATCATAGACATTATAGCGTATACTGTTGATTCCCACCATTTCAGTCAACACATACAGTGCCAAAAGGATATTAATCTCCTTTATGTCAATGTTAAGATTTTTACATGTTAAAAATTAAAAAAACACAGTAAAAAATGCATTCAAGTCAGTTGCTGTGAAAAAATATGTAAGTGTGGATTTAAAATACTAGGTATATCATGTTCAGTCAAATGAATAAGCCTTATGATTAGCAAACACAGCTCAGTGTGGCACACTAGTCAGACAAAGAAGGTCTCTCACTTATTCATGATCCTAAGGTACTTGTCAGGAACAAACAGAGAACTCAAGCTTAACCTTTTGTATATTTAATTGTTTTTAAAGATGTACAGACAAGTTATAATTTTTATTGGCCCCATTCTTTCCAGGTATAAAGTATGATGCAGACAAGGAAGAAAAGCAGCTACAAGAGGCTCGTCAGAGGGAGCTACAGAGGATAGAGGAGACAAAGCTGAAGGCTGCCGAGCAAGGTCAGGGTTAATCTTTTTTTTTTCTGTGTCTGTGTGTGTAGACATGTGAGTCTGATAAACATTCTCTGTATGTCACTGCATAAATTAGGAAATTTTTGCTTCCAGGTAAGTTTTTAACAGGTTTCAGAGACATTATTAGCCAAACAGTGAAAATGAATTACTGCCAGTGAAAAAATTAAGTTAACTATGACTTCAAACAGCAGTAATGAGAACTAAGGCTCCTTCAAACCCTCCCTTTGGGGGGGAGTTAGAGGTCAAATTCTTGTTCCTAAAGCTGCAGGACCAGATGAGTTCTAATATTTATCATATTTGTTTCTGTATGACAGAGGACCCTAGTCTGGAAAAGCAGGACACCTTTGTGGAGAAGCTTGTCACTCAGGTCATCAAAAACCTGCAGGTCAAGATCTCTAACATCCACGTACGCTATGAAGATGATGTGAGTATTTATACTGGGTTACCTTAGTGGTGTATTTATGTACAACGTAACTCAGATTTGCATTTGTAAAAATAGCAACAAGTGATAGACACAGGGAATAAGATGTGTTTGCATTTTTACAGCCCCTCCGACAATGTATTCTTGTGCGTAAACAGTTCACAGGCTTGACTCTGATTTCTTTTGTTTGTTTTCCAAAGGTCACAAATCCAAACTGTCCTTTGTCATTTGGAGTGTCACTGAAAAAACTCAGCCTTCAGGTAATGTGCTGTAATGTCCCTCCTGTCAGATTGTATCATATATTGCATTCAGAAATTAAGGAGTTCTTAAGCCTAAATTAATACATGAAATTTAAACATAATTATATATATATGTATCACAATTTAAAGTAATCTCATGAAAGCCCCTATATCGCACTGCTTGTTTGACCAGTGACTTCCTGGGGCGCTGCTCAACTTGCGACCCAGGCAGTAGTGCTTGCTGCATGTTGATGACTGCCCCTCAGTGTATCACCAGTAGATCACCACCTTTAAGTCCTGGTGTGACAACCATCCCCTCATTTTTAATAATAATTAAAATGAAGAAATCGTATCTGACCCCAGGGAGGTGTGAGTCAATGATCCTGTAGTCATTGGTGACAGTGAAATTGGGTAGGTGTGCTCTGAAAAGTACTTGGGCATACAAATGGACAGTAAACTATGGAGTGGAGTGCCCATGGTGAGTGTCTGTGTGCTAGGCTGACTCTGAGACTTTACTTTTTTCATAGCCTCAGACTGTTTGGTTTGGGAGACCGAGATCATGTTAACATTTTACAGTGCTGTGCAGGAAAGTATCATTAGATATGGTGTGACACCCTTACAATTAAGTTAATGATGAATTCTGCAATGAAACGTAAGAAAGAATTCCTATCGCTTCACGCTATCTATGAGAGACGTGCAAACAGAATTCTGAAGAACCGGTCTCATGTTCAGTATTCTGAATACAAACTATTACCTTCAGGTAGACGTTACAGTAAATTTAAAATCAACCGCCTCAAGGTTTCCCGTCTTACGAACATCTACACTCGTCAACAAGAAAGCAGGTTAAACCATAATCATAAGTTTAGTATGTAAGAAGGCACTATTGCACTTTGTTTCATGGGTTATGTATTATGGTTTTTATGACTTCTGTCTCATTTCTACAATGCCTATGTATTTATATCTTCTTCCAAGGCTTGTGCAATACTTTATATATCCATGTTTTTAGTTTCATTTTGTGTAATTTATAATACCTGTGATGTACCACTGTATTGTCACATTGACTATGTATTGCTTCAAGTTAATTGCAGCTGGGTGTAGCACTATTGCCCAAGCAAAATTGCCCTCTGGGGATAACAAAGTATATTATGATCTTATCTTATCTTACAGACATCTGACAAGAACTGGAATCCCAGTCTTTTGGATGAGAATTCCAGGCTTTTCTATAAGGTAAAAGATTCAACTACTTAATCTGTCATTTATGCCTGCACTTTATGACCTATACATTTATGTTTAACGGGAAATTTAAAATGTGTCCAGTGTGACAAGTTTGTCATTGCATTTGATGACTTTGTCACCTCAAGTAAACTCAGACTTCAACTAACGTTTGGTAGCAGTTGTTCAAGGAGCCATTTTTTCCCTCATAGCCTAATTTTGGGCCTTGATCCAAACTGTAGAAGTCATATTATACTGTCAGCTATGTTTCATACTCATGATAGATAAATATTTGTACTGCTATAATTGATTTGTTTTTCCTCCTTTCAGCTGGTCCAACTAGACAGCTTGTTTGCCTACTGGAATGTCAACTCACTTCTGTTCTCCAACCACAGTCCAGATGAGGCCTTGGTAAGTCTCCCTGTCACTACTGGGTTGTACCTTGTCTCCAACAGCTAGGATTAAGTCCACCTATTGACTGTCTTTATCTGCTTTATTGATTTTAAAGCCTTTGCTATTAAATTCTTTTCTGTGAAAGTTGGAAAAAAAGGTTCTTGAAATGCTTCTGTGATAAATGCAGATTTTGTTCACCTTTCATTTAATCCACAGAGGCTCTACTCATCATAAGCCCAATGGGTAGAATGTGTATGTGTGTGGTGTTGTGATGGTTAATTTTTCTGTGTTTAATAAAAATAGATGAAATATGTTAAGAGGTTAAAGAGATAGTTTGGACCTTTTGAAGCCAGGTTGTATGAGGTACTTATCCATAGTCAGTGTGTTACCTACAGTAGATGGCGGTCGGCTCACGCCCAGTTTGAAGAAGAGGAGGAGCTGCTGGTCTACCACTGCTTCAGTTAGTTAGTTTGATTGTATTATTCAGCGAATCTAAACTAAATGCCCAAGTCACACAATAATACAAACAAACTAAGATATAACAGCTTCAGTTCAAGGCAGGTGCAATTCAGTTCCTCATTGGAAATTGTCTGACGGCAAGGTGAAGTACCGAAAACATTCTAAATATAGCGCACACTTAAACTGATATTGATTTTTTTTAGGTGACTAAGATGTGTTTTGTTGCTGACCCCTTGACAGCACTAGATTGCTTAGCTTCTGTGTCAGTACTCCTGCCTGTTTTTCCAAACTGGGGGTGAGCCCAACGACATCTACTGTATGTAGTACACTGACTATGGATAATAACCTCATACAACCCCACTTCATAAGATTCAGACTGTTCCTTTAACAAATAACTGACAAAAGAAGACAGATATAATGATAATGAAGCTCCTCTCCCTTTGCTCTTTTTGTAGCGATGTCTCCAGAGCAGCATTGACACCCAGAGCTCTTTTTCTGCCAACCATGACTTCAGTAAGTGTCGTCCTTTATTCACACTTGTTACAGTGTTCAATATGTTCACTTTGAGAGTTTTATCTTGACCACCTAATGAAACCCACCGAAAGCCACGTGTTACTTGACATGCAAGAATCAGTAGTATGTGTATAGACAGTGAATTGACACTCTGTATTGGCTATGTTACACTGCAGTGCCTGACAAATGTGTGAATCACACAGCTTGATGCACCATCACCACCGACACATTTCAACAGATTTTCAGCACATTTCAGCAGATTTTGTTTTGAAGCACAGGCTCACAGATTTTTGAAGTTTCTTACACGAAACATATTCACAATTTTCATATCCCACAAAAATACTGGTCAATTTGTTGCCCATACAAACATTAAGTCATGTATAGTACAACCCCATTTTTTAAACAACATAATGCCAAGGTTTACAGTTTGCTTTGAATAATCAGTTCCTTGTTGCTGGTCCACAGTCTTTCGTCCTATATCAGCGGATGCTAAACTGCGGATGAATCCGAGGTCAGATTTGGACCACTCTGCTCCAAAAGTGGACCTAATGGTCAACCTCAGTGAGGTGGCCATTGAACTCAACAGACCCCAGGTAGGTGTGTGTGTGTGTGTTGTGTATGAACTTGTCTTTGTAGAAGCCTGTTTGAAACAAGGTTTTCTGGGAGAGAGAGAGAGAAAGAGAAACAGAAGACAAACAAGGTGACAAGAAATTAATTTATAGTTGAAATGCACAAATAATTGAGTCAGTTGTTCACTGATGACAGCTGCACTTCTGTCAGTATTCTTTGCCAACTGGTAATTGCTCTCCTCTTTTTCAGTACATCAGCATCCTGGAGCTGCTGGGCTCAGTGGATATGATGTCGCGGAATCTGCCGTACAGGAAGTACAGACCCGTGGTCCAGCTTCACAAGAACGCCCGCGTGTGGTCAGAAAACACTTTTACATTTTGACTTTAATTTTTGAAAGCAATCTGACCAGACAGTGTGTGACGTTTAACCTCCATTGCATGTGTTGGTACTTAATATTGCAGGTTGTAAAGTTGACTTTGTGCTTCTATGTTCCTACCCCGCAGGTGGAGGTACGTGATCACAGGCATCCTGGAGGTGGATGTGAGACCTCGTCTCCATATGTGGTCATGGCAGCACATTCGCAGTCACCGGCAGATGGTGAAACGCTACCGAGAGCTCTACAAGACCAAAATCACCAGCAAGAAACCCAGTGAGGAGCTGTTCAAGGCGCTAGAGGTGAGACAGGGCTGAACTGAGCTGAGCAGCAGGAGGGGAAGGAGATATGTAGTTTCCCACTTTTATATCTTAGCTTATTTTTGTTTGATTTTAATATTTGCAAATGCTCTCTGGTCAGACATTACTGCTCGCACAAGTCCAGACCGGCTTGACTACAATGACCATAATATGAAATATAAATGTATATAATATGCAAGTAGTTAATTATACCTTCTCAATATCCTTTCAGTGATGCTTTGCTCTGGCCACAATTACCCACTTATCCAGTGTTCAGTCCTTTTAAGGCATTGATTGAAGTGCATTTGAGATTGATGATGTTCCTCAGAGAAATACAACATAACATCTAAAGGCTTTGTCCTCTGTCTGTGATGTCCGAGCATCATCTTTCCCTTCATGTGATTAATAATGGACATTTAGTGATGATGCATTCTGGCATGGAGTAGCAGGAAGCCACTGAAAGCTCTAATCAGCTTGTCTTGTATCTGTTCTCAGGAGCCTGAGAAGACCTTGGATATTTTTAACATCACGCTGGCCAGACAGCAGGCGGAGGTGGAGGTAAGCTCTGTCTCACCTACTTTATAGCTGGCAGCTTCACTTTGTATACTTAACTTTGTACTATGGCATTTGTAATGACCTGCAGTATTTAAGTTCACACATTCAGCGCTCAGTTGGTAATGTTCTTAAGATCTTTATATCCCCAGTATTCTACTTTCACAGATACAGAAAAAAACAAGTTAATACTTTTCCATGATGGATTTGAGAAGAAATAGACACAGAAATGATACACAGTACACAGAGTTTATTGTATGTTACCACCAACATAACACATATGACCAAAGTGATACAAGACTAAACACAAACCAGACAGTGGTCACAGTTATCAGCAGTGGCATCTAGTGGTTGAGGTTTTGTCAAACATTATGCACTCAAGATGCAGCTGTCATTTCCTTTTACTTGACAACTGGTAAGAAGTTCTTACATAATCTTGGCTTCCCTGCACAGCATTTTGCTATAGACTGCAATTTTACCACTGATTTTTTTTTTCATATCATTTATTGCTATTAGGTTTATTAATAATGAAAAACATTGTTGGCCAGTAAAAAAGATTTTTGTTTCAATGCTCTTGTGTGTGTACCTGGTTATTTCATGTGTCAGATAATGCAGTGAATATGTGCCTCTTTAATTTGCCTCTGTACTTACACAAGCTGAACAAATACATGCAAAACAGTTTAAGCTTAGCCTTAACACTCAGACTGAAATAAGCCAAAGTAAACAGCCAACATATGTAAAACATCTTTCTATACAATTAGTTGAGATGTTTCATTTCTCATTTGTTTACTGTGCTCTTGTAACACAGCTTTGGTCAGATATTACTGAAAATTTGTGTTGCCTCTGTCTCTGCGAGAGCTTACTGGCTCCGAACTGTAGTTGGGAACATGCTGGCTTATTAACATTAAATCAGCTTGCCTCGTTATTAGCTGGTATCTAGCTTCTAGCACTCTGGACTACTCTGCAGAAGGAAGGATGGCAAGGCATTCAGGTGCCATTCACCAACAATTGCTTTATTGCAGTCTTCACCAAAATACAATAAACATGGCCTTCTCATGCGGTTAAGATGTAGCCCTGAGCTTATCTAGACACTTAATTATACTGCTATCATCACTCTTTGTCGCCTGCCGTCCTCACTGTGACGCCCCGAGAGAGCTGCTTCCCTCCACACACACAATGAAGTACACGTCACACCCTCACAGGCTACCCATAAGGCCACCACCCTTAAAGGGCAAAAAAGGGTGTAACACTTGTCATGTTTGTTCACATTAAGATATCAAACCTTGTCTGCTAACTTGTATACTAGGTGAGAAAATGGCCATTGCGCAACCAAATATTGTACATAGTATCAGAGTTGTTCCAATACCAATACCATTATTGGAAATTCCTTTAATACTACCTGAAATGTCTGAGTCAGGTATCAGTGAGTATGTGAGCCTGTGAACTGATCTGATATTAGTAATTTATTAATAAACTAAGTAAATAGTTGCACGCCTTTATAAAATGGCACTTTTCCTGGTTATCTTTTCTTCCTTGCAGCTCTAAACAGTAGCCTACACGGCAAGTTGAGCAGTGCAGCCACTGGCAGCTACTGTTTTAGAGCGGTGAAGAGGAATTGATTTGTGGTAAATATTGTTATATTGGCTGTTTACAACAAAAACAAAATGATAAAGAAAGTTGAATGGCATTTATTCTCTTTATTTGTTCATGTTTAACAAAGGGTTTAACCTGAACCATGCCATTCAACAATGATAGCAATCATTTCACATTGATACAGCGTCAGTAGTGTACAGCTGTTCTTTTGTTGTTTTTAATGTAATGGTATCAGATTGGTACTCTGTAGTGGCCGATACACAAGCTTATAAATCAGTATTAGGAAGGAAAAAAATGGAATTGGAACATCTCTACAAAGTATGATTATTCAGTCTTAAACTTAATGAATTGAAAACTACATGAACTGAAGTGTTTCAGCATGGTGAGCTGGAGTAGAAACCTTATGAACCTGCTATCAGTGAAACACGCTGCTCTAATTCTCCAAGACGATGATAGGCCTGACGAACTTTATGGACCCTGGAACTTCATTAGATCCTGTCTGGAGAAAGCTTGCAACGATTCTGTGTTATTGAATCCCTGTTGGTATATTCTGTAAAAAACAAACAAACAAAAAAAAAGGTCCAGCTCTCAACTCTCATCTGTCTTTTTCAACTTGCCCAGGCTAGCAAGGCAGGTCTACGCATTTACCGGCCAGGGCTTAAGATGGAGGAAGAGGAATCACAGGGTTGGTTGAGCTGGGTGTGGAATTGGGGAGGAGAGCCCGAAGCAGAAACAAAAGAGGCCAAGAGTGGAGGTAGGATGTAGAAAAAGGACAAAAGGATATATGTATATGTAAAAACATCATGACATGTACATTTATAAAAGATAATATGCACGTGTGGCTAACAGGACCAAAGCAAAGTGCTCCAGTGTATTTTTATGCAAACAGTTATTTGTGTTTGCTTTTCTTATTCCTCATTTTATTCCTGTTCCATTTACTCTCTCTTGCCCTGTCCGTCTGTCTTAGGTTTTGATGAGCTGTTAACCCCTGAAGAGAAAGCCAAACTCTACACTGCCATTGGATACAGTGAAACCGCTGCTAATCCCAACCTGCCAAAGAATGTGAGTCACTTCCCCCCCAACACCCACCTGTCAACTAATAATACACTTCCCTTTGGCTGTCTGTCCCACAATATTACTAAAATCAAAATGCACATGCAGTACCAGGTGCTTACATTTGGCATTTTGTTGTCATTTCTTTGTAGTTTGAGGACATGAAGGTGAATTTCCACATGGAGAGGCTGTCCGTGTCCATCAAAGACAACAAGGACAAAAATGAGATCATCAGGCTGACTGTGGGAGAGATGCACTCCACACTCACACAGAGACCTGGAGCACAAGCCATCAAGTTTGTCTTAACTCTTTGTTTGTTTTGTGGGTCTTTGTGGGTGTAGTATTAGTACTGTATGTTTTAAAGACCCTGGTCTACAGTTCAAATAAGGTTTTTCATTTGATTTTGTTTCATTTAAGAAACACATTCAGCACAAGAACTTTTGTTTGATCTTCATTAAAAATTGAATATAAATCCCACTGATTAAATATTAAAAAATTAAAACAGCAACACCGTGATTAGCAAATTATTGCTAGAACTGATAGAGGCAGTTTGTGGTTTTACTTTTGGTCAATTAGAAAACAACACCCCTCATTAACACCAAATCCCTATAAGGGAATTTTGATGGCAGAGTCTACTACAAAGTAGCAGCCTTATAGTTGGTGTTGTATTTTTTTCAGCAGGATGGTAATTACCCGTAATTACCATGTTTTTACCGCAAATTTTTTTGTGAAGTCCAACATTTTTAGATCTGTCCAGTCATAACATCCGGTTAAAATAATTCCCTATAAAATCTTGTCCTAATTGAATATGACTTGAGCGAGCATCAGCAACAAAATAAGTCTGATTGCACTGTCTTCTATTGCACTGGCCCAGCTGGCCAGGAGCAAAGCTGTGCTGCCATTTTGAGCTGAAATTTTGTCTGATGCACTGTTTCTGTTTGATTATGTTGCTTACTTTGGAAGCACGGTAATGAATGAAGTATGGCTATTTTGGGAAATGAGAAACACAGCACAGTACACTGCAAAAACTCAAAATCTTACCAAGAATATTTGTCTTATTTCTAGTCAAAATGTCTCATTTCTAGTCAAAAAAATCTCATTACACTTAAAATAAGACTCATCACCTAAAAAGTTACTTGTTTTTAGGCAATTTTCACTTGTTTCAAGTAAATTTTCTTGTAATAAGAAAAAAAACCTTGCTCCACTGACAGATTTTTCTACTTATTTCAAGTGAAAATTTACTTGAAACAAGTGAAAATTGCCTAAAAACAAGTAACTTTTTAGGTGATGAGTCTTATTTTAAGTGTAATGAGATTTTTTTTGACTAGAAATGAGACATTTTGACTAGAAATAAGACAAATATTCTTGGTAAGATTTTGAGTTTTTGCAGTGTACCTCCTTATTTATCTACCAAAACTTCAATAAGTTGACAGCAGGCCGGAGGGAGATTGCCAGGGAGCTGAAAGTTTTTGGTAAATGACCATTGCTAACAAAAACCTACTTGTTGTTGGCTATATTGTGTGTCATTTCTAGTAAATTTAAAAAGCGTGTTTTCGGTTTAAAAAGTGCAAATGTAGGAAGATGGCAAGTACTCTCCCATTTTAAAGTGGTTACATCTCCAGTGGAGATGCTCTATGGAGCATAAGTACTTGGCTGTTGGATACTTGATTGTTTACATGATGCAACAGTTCTAAACTCAATAAACATAGATACTATTTGACAGGAATCTAATTTGTCCAGGATTTTAAAATCTTCCAGGACATGTGGGCTGGCACAGAACCCTGCAATGCTTTTAGTATATCTCATCCTCAGGATCCTGGGATGGGTGTCACTGACATTTATATATTTTTCCTCTTTTTATCAGAGTCACCGCCCAGCTTAGTTTGTTTGAAGTCACCGGCCTGGCCAGTAACCGGCCCGCTCCAACACTCCTGTCATCGAGGAAGGCAGCCACAGGAGCAGGGACCCCGCTGCTTTGCATCCTGTTTGAGACCAACCCACTGGACGAGAGCGCCAACCAGCGGCTTCATGTGGAATCACAACCCTTAGAAATCATCTATGATGCTGTGAGTGGTGTCAGTCAGTGTGCATGTATTAGCATGGACAAAACATTACAGGGGCACTTGTCAAATGTATTCTGTGTTTGTGTGTGTATGTAGATAACAGTGAACAGCATGTCAGCGTTCTTCATGCCTCCTGACGACCTGCAGCTGGATGAGCTCACCAACGCGACCCTCATGAAACTGGAGCAGTTTAGAGACCGCACAGCCACAGGTCAGTCGCACATACTTGCACAAACATCCATTGTATGTCAGAGGTTGATTCCAGGCTTGGTCACAGCTCTCTGATGGGCAAATGTTTCCATTCCTCAGTCTTTGTGTTTACTGGGTCATTTTTCTGTGCTTACACACAGCCAGCACGTCTCAGCCACTGAGTTACTGTTTATCTCTGTCAGACTAATTGTTTCCCAAGAGTGTTTGCTGATGTTCAAGCTCAGTTTTTTCATACAGTGGCATGATTCACTGTGGCCCATTGCTGTACATTCATAGAAGCGCTGTGATACTGATAATATATCATAACTGCAATTCAGGGATGAACATTTGAAAGACTTTTCATCATTAGAAAATAACTTAACGGCATGGATTAAATTAAACATAATTCGGCCATTATTATTATATTTCCTTCTGAGACCCTGTGTCCTTATTTGAGGACATCACATTTTGGGTTCACTTGACCTTATGCTTTATTCTACTTAACACTTCTATGTGCCGCCTAGTGGTAGTAAGAGCATAATACACATGTTTAATTGCACACCAAAGAAAAGCTCTGGCCTCTGGAGCCAATGATTGTAACCTGAGAGTGCACTAACAGCAAGGTGGGAATTCTTTTGGGTGGGGTTGCTTATTATTATTAGCTTATTAGAAAGTCGAGTATACTTGATCACAAAGCTCATCTGTTGTTTGTTCTGTTCTGGCTGTGATTGATAAGTTAATGACATTTTGTTTTTGTTATAGGTCTGATGTACGTGATCGAAACTCAGAAAATTCTCGACCTGAAAGTGAACCTGATGGCCTCCTACGTCATCATTCCACAGACCGGCTTTTACAATGGCACTCAGAACATCCTGCTGTTGGATCTTGGACATTTCCAGGTCAGAAAGTTAAAAACTTTGCAAACAAAAAGGCTTTTAACCAGAAAATTGCTCAAGAAAGATGTACTAACCATGAAGGAGTGGATCATCTTAGTGTACAATATATAGATAATGCAAAGTATTGCATTTAAACCAAGGAAGCAAATTGACATCTTTGATGAGTTTGATCAAAATGCCTTTCTCATGTATCAACTGTAAGGTCTGAATTTTTATAGTAGTACTATACCTACATAAAGGGCATGTCTTTCAATTTAAAATAATGTTCTTTTTCTCCAAGAGTGTATGTATAAGGATATTTAATGGCTATGTATATATACTTATACATATATTTTTTTGGGATATTTAAGGATTCTTCCCTAGTTGTTTATTTGAACCCCATTTTTTCTTTCCTTGTACTTATTTTTTAATTTGTTTTAAGTGTGTTTTTTGTGTCTGGTCCTACTTTTGACCATGCAGTACAAATAAATGATGATGATGAATAAATGAATTGTGGTTTCCCTGAAGATGCAGTGAAAAACAAAACAACAACAGAATGAGCCTTTTGATAGTTTTTCAGAGGCTACATTTAAAGGCTATAAAATTTTAATTTGTTGTCTTTTCAGATGTCCAGTCAAAGCAGGAAGCATCTGCCTCAGCTGTCAGTGGGCTACAGCAACATTGAAGACATCATGTCCAGAGCGTACGACAGCTTTGACATACAGCTTAGCAGCCTGCAGTTCCTTTATAGCAAACCAGGTACCTACACAAGAGCGTTCGCCTGTCACTTTTTAAAGGTTCTTTACTGAGTCTCTGTAGAAACTAGGAGGTCACATACGAGTTTAGGGTTTATTTAATCTACTGTTTGAAAGTCAGGAGGCTCAGACTTTTTAGAAATTGTTGATACTTTTCACAATATAACACAATTCATACAGAGGAAACTGTATTCACCGTAATCAGCAGGTAACTGTTGCAGCCCTGATGACTGTACTTTGTCTCAGCCAAGAAAATAATGCACAGACATCAGAATATATCAGGTCTCAAAGCTTTAATGGTGTTTGATGTTGAGGGATCATGTATAAATGGAAAAATGGAAATCATGTATTTCTCCAGCAAAAATGTATTTTATGTTTGTTTTTGTCTGTGTGTGTAATAAAAAGATATGCAAAACATTTTCTGTGTGTGATAGATGGCGACTGGAAAAAGGCCCGTAAGCAGAAACAGTCACCGCTGCACATATTGGAGCCAGTGGACCTAAAAGTAGTTTTCAGCAGGGCGATGGTCGTCAAAGACTCCCGCATGGCAAAGTAGGTTTAAAGTTTTTTATTATCTATACACCCAGTTATTTTGTTTCCCATGTTGTAAGGTTCAAAAGTGCATGGCACACTAAAGTTATAGGCTGTGTATTTGCATGTGTATCTTTGTGTTTCCATGTTTGCATATGTTTTTCAGGTATAAGATGTCTGGAGAGCTCCCTCTGCTGTCTCTTCGTATTTCTGATGTTAAACTTCGAAACGTTCTGGAGCTTGTAGAGAGTATCCCACTGCCTGAGAGCAGACCTGCTGCACAAGGCTCTGCTCCATCCTCCACTTCAAAGGTCAGAATAACAGGATGGTCTCTAGATGGCCCTGATTACATTTGGTATGGAGTCAGATACCTGGAGGAAGTAGAACCAGGAAGAAAAGGATTTTTATTTTCTGCAGTTTTTTTCTATTGTTTACTGCAGATTAATGTTGTTGTTTTTAAAAGAAATTAGAGAATGAAGAAATAAAATAAGATGAATATCAATTGATGAATACTGTGTGCTTTAAAAACAACACGTTTGTACGTTTCTTGCTGGTATGGCTCATGTTTTGATGTTGTATCCTCCTCAGCCAAGGCAGTCGTTTACCCCACAGCTCACTCCCAGAAGACCCCCCAACTTAGCCGACCAGCGCTCCTCTGTCATTTTCGAGTCATGTGAGACCATCAGCATCACCTCATTGGGTAATATACACTGCATGTTCTATACAAGCGACAACCTCTGGGGCTGAAAAATGAAGCCAACGCAGAAGTGCCAGAAACTGCAGTTCCTTGAATGGCCACATGAGGCCGGCTCCAAAAGCCAGTCATCCCCCCCCATGTTAAAATGTTCAACTTCACAGCAGAAATAAATAAGTTTACAGCCTGGTACAAAAAAACGGTGTTGGTCTCTAAAGCAAATTTCCCCATTCTTGACAGCTGTACAGGGGTTAAATTTTAATATCATTCACCCGCATAAATTTATTCAAATATGGTTGCCTCTGGTTACAACTGGCTCCAACAAACGTAAATGGCCAAAATGCCAAACTTGAGGCCTCATAATTGGAGCCCACAAACCAATGAGTGATGTCACGGTAGCTACATCCATTTATATTTACATAAATTTATATTCAGTCTATGGGTCTATAGCCATGTCTCTCACTCTCTACATCCCTTATGCAGCCACACATGCATAATCATTGCGCCACATACATGGCAACACTCTGTGTGTGTGTGTGTGTGTGTGTGTGTGTGTGTGTGTGTGTGTGTGTGTGTGTGTGTGTGTGTATGTACCTGCAGTATCACAGGTGGGTAATTGTGTGTGTTTTTGTCTCCACTCAGGGTCAGAGGAAGATTTGTTCTATGATGCTCCCAGTTCCCCTGTTGGTGATAAACCATTCTTCCCAGACAATCCCATGCCGCTGCGCTACGCAGACTTAAACAAAAGGAAAAGTTCAGAAACTCAGAAGAACATGACTGACTTCATCATGACGTTTGAAATCAGTGAGGTAAAGAGAAGTCCTGTTGAACAAGGTGACAAACATAAGTCTGTGATGCTGTTTTAATTCTTTCGTTGCCTTTCCTTGTATTCTAATCTGTTTTTCCTCTATGTTTTCCTTCTAGTTTTCTGTTCAGTTGTGTCGTCTCTCTGAGGAAGAGGAAGTCACAGTCCTCCACTTGGACATAGAGGGTCTGGGCACTGAACTGAAACTACGCACCTTCGACATGACGTCTAACACCTACCTACGAGAGATCTGCCTCAAGTGCCCTGAATACATGGGTCAGTAGATGCTTTCAGGATTGAGGTGTTGCCTCAAACAGTTCAGGAGACATTCTTCATAGCTCAAATTTTGGCTAGCATTTGGTGATTTAGAAAAATTCTAATAAGCGTTTGTGAATAAAAGTCAGGCGAGTCTACGCTGCAGTTTTTATTTGTCTTGTTTCTTTTCTTTTCTTATATAGATTCTGAAGAGAAGCAGGTTCAGCTGATCACCACTCTAGACAACACAGAAGTTGACCTGCTCACCTTGGAGTATATTAAAGTACATACAATACCTTAGGTTGAAACAGACCCCTTCACATCCATTTGTTCACAGTAGTTCCACAGATTGTCAGTATGCTGACTGATAATTCCCCAAATGGCTGTAAATGGCCTGCTCACTTATGATTGTGTGTCTTTTCTAGGCTGATAAGAATGGCCCAGAGTTCAAGTCTCAACACAACAATACAGAGCAGCTCATCAAGGTGAGGGAAATGTTAATTAAGTAGTATCTAAAATGCTTCTATGGTATTCTGTTCTGCTGTATTGGAGTAAGTTTATTGTGATGCAAAGAACATATTTAATTCCAAACTTATCTTGATGTTCTTGACAGTAAAATTACAAGTAAGCAATGGCACCTGATGCAAGAATAGCAAAGATGCTATTTGACTAATATTTAAACATTCTGACATACTTTCTCCACCAGGTGACCTTCTCTTCCCTGGATGTCCATCTCCACACTGAGGCTCTACTCAACACCATGAACTTCCTCAACAACCTTCTACCTCCATCCACTAAGAAGGAGGGAGGGGCTGAGGAACTCCCCACCATCCCCGAGGAGGACGAGGCAGAACCAGAGAAGGAGGGAGAGAAGAAGGAAGACACTACTCTAACCAGGAAGAAAAGTACTGGCATCACATTTCACATTCCAGAGCCTTCATTTTTCGTTGTCATCTTCAAATACTCATCTTTTCCTTCTTGTCACCTTTTTCTCACAGGTACAAAGACCTCAAAGTTTGCAGGTGTGGTGAATCTGCATATCAGAGCCGATCTCCGTTGTCTGAAGGTCTTCATTCGAGGACAGAAAGCCAGGATCTCTGAGATTAGTATCGAAGGTATGAAAGTGTTGTGACATCTGCTCTGTGTTCCTGAAGATGCTAAAATCAGTCCCTCTGCATTGCATTTTTGTAGATATTGTTTGCGCTGTTGTTTCATCAATCATAAATGGTGATGAATGTGGCAACAAGTCTGGTGCCAAAATTCTTTCTTTGTCTTAGGATGCAACCTTTTTGATTTGCTTCTCCATATGTTGCACACAAGTATGCCATCAACAGGAAAATGCAAAGAAGTGCTTTCTCACCATCTCACTTTTTTAACCATGCAGGTCTGGTTTCTGAGGTTCTGATGAGGAAGAAGGAGATGGAGGTTCTGGCCAACCTGAAGAACATCGTGATCCTAGACTGCGACAAAGATGCAATGTACAAGAAGGTACAATCAACAAGCGTCCTTCATTCAAAAATGTGAAGACTCCATAGAGCTTGTAGCGATGCAGTTAATGTACTTCTAATTCGTCTCCTTCCTCTGATTTGTGTTTCCCCATAGTTCTTTAATCCTGTTTTCTTATCTCTCATTAATTGCATAGGCTGTGTCTATTGCTGATAAGGAAGTGTTTGCCTTCCGCATGGTAAACTACACAAATGCAACAGGTGGAGACGCCTATCTGGACATGTCTAATGTCGACACCGCTGTCACGCTGACTGTGGGATGCATCCAGGTCATCTTCCTCAACAAGTTTGTCTCCTCCATATTGGTAAGAATTCTGTATCCTCGTCAAAATCCAGCACATTAAATAGTTGGTGTTGTGTGTGTATCAGTTCATCTGTGTGGGATAACGATGGTAGAGCTGCACATGCACATTTATGTGTAAGGCAGGATTATTATTTCATGAATATGTGAGTCTTTCCATTTGTTTTATAAGGTGATAATGAAATTAGGAGTGCCATAAAACTTAATTTAATATGAATTACTTACTGACTCACTTAAAACTAATGATGCATATATGTTAATATTTCTGTGGACCTGTGTTTTTTCTGTATTTAAACCCAGACTTCTAATAATTTCTTTCCTACATTCTGTTGTTTTCTCTTCATTCTTCCTCTCAGGCATTCATCAATAACTTTCAAGAGGCTAAAGATGCCTTGGCTGAGGTGACAGTTCAGGCTGCAGAGAAAGCAGCGTCAGGTGTGAAGGAGCTGGCAGAGCGGAGCACTCGTATCGCTCTGAACGTCCACTTCAACGCTCCCGTCATCTTCCTGCCCCAGTCCTCCTCTTCCTCCAATGTCATTGTCGCTGACCTCGGTCTGTTGTCAGTCAAGAACCGCTTTTCCAAGCAGCCCTGTAAAAGCGATGCTAAGATCCCGCCTGTTGTGGATATAATGACTGTGAGACTGACTGACCTCAAGATGTACAGGTCAGAGACCAGACATTTTAGGGATTATGAAGAGTCACAATAATCACATACTCTCTCAATAGCTTCTCTCATTATTTGTGTGTTGTTGCTTTTTCTTCCACAGGACCACATACATTGATGGGGGTTTTCAGGGAGACACCGAGCTGTTGATGCCGGTCAGCCTGGACTTGGAAGTGCAGAGAAATCTTTCATCCAACTGGTACCACAGCATACCAGACATAGAGATCACTGCTCATCTAAAGCCCATGAGTGTAAGTAGTGCTGTAGCACTGCTAGCATGAGAAGGAATGACTGATATACAGCAAATTAATCTTTCTTAAACACTAGTGCGCTGACAACAGCTCATGACAGATTTCTTTGTCTGGTCATCTGTTCCAGGCACGTTACTGCATGTGTATATATTATGTAGCTACGTGCTAACATCAGGGGAATGCATACTTGGTTGCCTTTTTGGTCATTTCTAGCTTTTATTGATGATTTTTCACTGTAAAAAGTGCTTTTATTCTCACAGTTATCTAAGATTAAAACATGTAAACAAGTTCTAGTAAGAACCAAAAATACAAAATGAACCTGAAAATGAGCATATTAGAATTTTGTCCATTCTGATATCTGATCCCAACATAAGGTTTACGGTAAAACTCTAAATCGACAACCATTTTCCCAAGTAGGTTATTATCAGTTTCTGTGTGTGTTCCTAACAGCTGATCCTCAGTCAGGATGACATGACAGTGGTCCTGAGAACTCTGAGTGAGAACTTGTCAGAGAAGTCTGATGCTGTTCCACCTCCTGCTCCTCCGCCCATCAGTGACCACTCCTCTGACTCTGTCTCTAACAAAGAGTCCCAGGGCTCTGGAACCACTGGACCAGCCAGCAGTAAGTCATTGTGGTCATGCTTGTTTGTGTTTGTGTGTTAAGTTCTAGAAATTAGACAGAAGACGTAAGATATGAATGGACACATAAGTACATGTGTCAGTCCACCAAATGACAATGGACCATTTTATTTTTGAGTTTGACTGATAAGGTTTGAAGAACATTCTTCAAAGCTTACAAAATCTGAAGATGTGTTTTCTTCAAATGAAAGTATTTTAAACCATTGTAACCAAAAACAAATGAACCTTCATGACATGGATTTGTGCTGTGATAACTTTGTAGGTAACACAGTAGTGACGGCTGCAGTTGTAGAGCCCCACAAAAGCAGCAAGTTGAAGAACACGCTCAAATTAGACTTCAGGTTTGACTCAATGACGCTGGTCCTGTATAGCCCTAATGACAATGAGGTAATGCACGCACACACACACAAAGTTAGTCAAGCACAAGTGATGTGTGAACATGAGACATGTCCTTCCTCACTTTACAATACTCGCACAGCCAGCACAATCTAACACAGTGTATATGTCATTATCTAGTTACAGCTGTTGGACTCACACGATGAGCAGCTGAAGCTGGCAGAGTTCACTCTGGGCACCATCTCCACCTCCGTCCACATGTACTCTGACAGCTCCATGAAGGCCTCAGTCAGACTGGCTGCCTGCCTTCTAGATGACAAGAGACCCAGAATCAAGATGGTCACCCCGAGGTACTAAAGACACACACACACACACACACACACACACACACACACACACACACACACACATATTAATTACTCTAGGCACACAATACACTCTACACTGTTGCACTCATTCATACGCATCCAGTGAGAGATGTCTACTTTTGTACTTTTGCTGGTCAAACCATGAAAAATGGCCAAACCCCAAGATGACAAGAGAATGTTTTTCCCAATCGACTAATAGTCCTAATAGTTCGTAAATGTACAATGACTAGTCAACAAACAGTTCAAGCTGTCTGTTGACTAGTCATTGTACATTTATAGTATTAATTCACTAGTTATATTTGGGGGGGTGGGGGGTGTTGAGAAAATGGTTTGAGTTCCAGGGCTGAGAAAGAATGTTGTGAGAAACATTACAGAGTACTACAGAGTACTACATTGATAATGAACCACAAAATATACATTTTACAAGTGCACGCACAAAGTGAGCTGCTTGTTAACGACAATGCAAACCGCAAAAGCGGTAGTTATTATGAATGTGTTGGAACAACCAGCAAGGAGACTGAAACACAATAAAAGATGACATTTATGAACCTTTAACAAATACTGTACTGCTGTAATGATCCTCTCTCTGAGCTGGAAATAAACTCTCAGCCAAATCTGACACTGCAAGTATATCTTGTCTCATTTCTCTGCTTCAAGGAATAAGGTGATCTTAAAATGTTGGTCTAGGACAGCAGCTTGGATACACAATATATGCTGGTCTCGAGACTCCTTGTGAGCTCCTATCTCTTGTCAATTTGTTCTGTTAGTTTTCTCTTCAGTGCATTCACAGCCGTGTTGTCATCATCGCACAGCAACAAGTGCCATCTCTTTCTATTTATAAGTCTGCACTGACTGACCAATGAAAACTTGGTTGACTAAGACTATTCTCATCGACTAACAGTTTGGTCAACTATTAGGGGGCAGCCTTAATATTTAGTTAAGATTCTACACACCGTCTTCTCATTATTCACTCTCTCAGTCTCTCTTTTATATCCATCTTATGACATTTATACTCTCCTCTGCATCCCCTCTGTTGAAATCTTTAACTTGTGTCTTCTTCAGGATGATTGCAATGCGTCCTGGTGCAGAGCAGAACATGATGGTGGAGGTGAACTACCGTCAGGGCCGTGAGGGCACCACTTTGGACACACTGGTGCAGGATGTGTACCTGTGTGCCAGCATGGAGTTCCTTCTCACAGTGGCAGATATCTTTCTCAAGGCCACCCAGCAGGGTTTTGCTCAAGTGCCACAACCCAAGAACAGCACTGGAGGAGGAGAGAAGAAGAATATTAACTCCTCTACTACATCTAAGGAGTCCAGTGAGTCAATCATACCAGTTTTACTTTAGTTGAAAGTGATCCAAGAAAATAAAACTATCTGCATGTTCTCTTAATCAGACGAATGAACTGATGTTTTCCTTTTATACCCTCTGCCACTGTCAGCTGTAGCTCCAGCCGTGGTGTCAAAGACCGAGATGAATGTTCTGGTGCGTAACCCTGAGATTGTCTTTGTGGCTGACCTGACACGTGCTGATGCTCCGGCCCTGGTGATGACCACGCAGTGTGAACTAGTGATGAAAAGTGGTGCAGATGGATCACAGATGACTGCTGGGATCAAGGACCTCAAGGTTTGTATTGTCATTGTAATGTGACCCTGAGAAAGGCAGATTATTAAAAGAATTAAAATGTTATTGTGCATGCAAAAATATCTGATATAAAAGAGAATGTCTGGATAACGGTTGTTCTTGTAGGTTGTGGCGTGTCCCTTCTTGAGAGAGAAGAGGAAAAACAATGTGACCACAGTGCTGCAGCCTTGTCAGGTGTTCTTCCAGAGTACTCAGACCCCATCCTCCCCTCAGGCTATGGAAGTCTCCATCAATGCTCTCACGTTAAAGGTAGTTATTCTATTATTATTATTGTTGTTAGTATTATTATTACATATTCTGAATCCAGGAGTTAAATCTATGAAATGCATTGTTTTTAAATACAAATGTTAAAATATTTTTCCAGGGATTAAGGAAAAACACAGTTAGACACTGACATTTAGCTTTCAGCTAAGAAGTTGGTATGAACCAGTTTTATGTGTCTGCTGTCTGACTCCCAGGTATCTCCAATCATCATCAACACGGTGATCACCATCCAGTCGGCACTGACTCCCACAGCAGAGACCCCAGAGGAGCTGGACAGTCCTGTTCCTGTGGACCTGTGGGAGAAACGGAGCTGGAAGGAGCTCAAATTGTGGTTCCTAGAAGAGGAGGGGGATGAAGACACGCAGTCACTGGCCCCACTTATACCATCAGGAGAGTCATTACAGGTATTTGGCTCCATTGTGACACAGCCAATAATACTGTATGGTAAATTGTATGCTATAATATACAGTCACTGTTATACCACAAACCCACGTTTGGTTTTGCGGTGGTATTTTATTCTTTACACAGAATAAAGAGAACAGATTGTGTAATTTCATTGGCTATCCATCCCTGCAGGTGACCATCAGATCAATCTGTCTGACTCTGGAGGCTGGAGTGGGACACCGCACTGTCCCAATGCTTCTGGCCAAGTCCTCCTTCCATGGAGACGTCAAAAACTGGTCCACGCTCATTAACTTACACAGTGAGCTCAACCTGGAGGTAACACACACAAGCACTGTATTTATTTCCTAGATTTGATCCGAGGACATTATCCTGATTCCAAAATTAACATCACTGTAAAATAGCCCTAGAAATGTTTTTGACTTCTAAAGTTGTTTTCTGTGTTTTTGGTTGGTGGTTCATTCAAGTATAAATGCATAATAGACTTGTAAATGATGTATTTTTATACTTTATGCCCTGTAGAGATTAACCCCCCTATTTATTTTAATTTCTTATATTAATTAGATACTTATTTTATCTTTTTTTTTTTCTTTGTTGATGGTTAGGTCATTTTGTTTTGTTTCTTTTTTTTCTATTTGTTTAATTTAATTTAATTTTATTTTAAATTTATTTTGTTTTATTTTATTTTTCCACTGCTTTTGCTTGCTTACATTTTCCAGCTTGTTATGGCCAGAGCTCACATGGCTGTAAAGGTCACTAAAGTTTCTTACCTTTTGCCTTTAGGTTCATTATTACAATGATATGATGGGAGTGTGGGAACCGCTGCTGGAGCCCTTGGAAGATGACACAAGAGATGGTTTCAGGCCATGGAGACTGGAACTGAAGGTACTGATATACATCAATACACACACGCATTCTGTATCATCACACATGCATACACACATGCACAGTGATTCTAACATTTCGCTATCCTATAACCAGATGAAGAAGAAGCCAGTGAAGTACACAGGTTTGTCAGATGAAGTGGATTTCAATGTCCCAGACTATAAGACGGTCATTGTCATCAGCAGTGAAGATCAGCTCAACATCACCCTCTCCAAATGTGGACTTGCCATGCTAAGTAACCTGGGCACGGTAAGAGAAGCGGCGTTATCATTTTAACAGGAAGTGAAAGGATGGGCGATCATCTATAATGTTTGTGTTCTTTTCCCAGGCGTTTGCAGAGGCTGCTAAACAGACAGCTGACTCCTTCCAGAAAGATGAAGCTCCGTTTGTAGTGAAAAATCGCCTGGGTTTGCAAGTGTCTGTCCGCCACAGTGAGATGTTTTGTCCCACCGGCCATCAGAGCACCAACGGCACAGTGACGCTGCAGGATGGGGAAACGCTCGGGATGGACTATTCCACCACGACAGACTCCGACCAGTTCTCAGCCATGATCTCCCTGAGTGGAAGGGACTACTACATAGAGCCTAGTGAGCTGACCTGCATACACAATTATACTGTATATGCAAATGCTAGGAAACACTGATGCAACTTGGCAGTCAACTTGGATTTACCATGAAGTTAAAGCACAAATTGTAAAAGATAAAAAAGGTTTTGATTTTTAAATAATGAAATGAAATTATGTCTGTTTTTATTTTGAAAAAAATGGTGCTTATCTTCTCTGACAAATGTCAATATCATTTATTCTCCCTCTCCTTTCTCTTGTTTTTTTATCAAATTATCTACTATAAGAAAAATGTCATGGTAAAATACTCAGTCAAACGCATATGAACTTCTCCTATTTCCTCTGCCCTCCCCAGCTCCGATGGGCCACACCTCAGCCAGTGTAATCCCCCTGATCAAGGTGGGCAGGGGAATGTACAGCGTCATGCACAAAGACTCTGGAGTCACTCGTTTCCTGGTCTGTCAGATTTACTCTGTGGAGGGCAGCAAGTACATCAAGATCCGCTCTCCTTTCCAGGTAACACAGTGATGGGCTAATTCCCAAAAGGATTACGCAGCTTTTGCAGCTGCTTAACCTGCACAAATAAGACAAAACGACACCACTCAATACTCAAAGCACCTGCAAAGGGTGATGATATGCACCCCTAACTGCTCTGCCAAGCAAATAGCGTGTCTGTGCTCCTGTTCTATTTGCATTTTTTAAAATTAGGTAATATCCATACATATTTGTTAAGATAGAATAGGATTAGAGATCAAATTGAAACACAAGACAATACGTTTTAATCCTAATAAATCCTTCTTGATTTTGTCCTCTTTTATGCAGATCATCAATCATTTCTTAATCCCATTCAAAGTTTTTGAAGGATCAACATGTCTGGGAACAGCTCTCCCGACTGAAGAGTTCTGTGTGCCTCTGGACTCATACAGGTGAGGGCAAACACACAATCAAGCTTGTACATCTTTTTCCAGTCTCTTTTTCCGTCTGTCTGTGCACAAAACAGCAAACAGAGGGTATAATGAAGAGAGGCACACATTTTATTGTACACACTCCTTGCCCCATATTTTTTCTCTGCTGCCCCCCTCAGGTCTGAGCTAAGCCTTCAGCCAGTAACAGAGGACGGCGCTGACGATCAGGGTGAGCATTTCGAGTGCTCAGAGGGCTTCAGCTACGAAGACATCAGCAACCACCAGCCTGAGACAAGCCTCCAGCAGACCTGCCGTCGCAGTGGAGATCAGGGTGGTGTGCTGACGGTCAACATGGTGCCATTAAAAGATGCCGTGACATTCAAACACACTGGAGGTGTTGGGGAGAACTTTGATGTACCCTTCGTGCTTCACCTGTGGCCTTCCATCGTGCTACGTAACCTGCTGCCTTACCCCATCTCTTACAAACTGAAGGTAGGATGTGTGTGGTAATCATCTCTCAGAGTAGCCTGTGTAGACTCGAAAGGAACAAATGGGTTTGCATGTTTCAGTGCACGACAAATTTTCAAAACTGCACAGTTGTTAGAAGATAGACATTTGAGACTCGAGACAAACAAGATAATAGACAAACAAGATAAACAAGATAATTGTGATTAAATGATTATTGTGCCACATTCTGTTTCACAATGATGCCCTTGTTTTGTCTTGTGTATAAATCCTGCGCACACCTTTTCTTTACAGCCATGCGCTCAGTGTTACCAGCTTGGTGACGTTCTCTCTAGATTTAGCGGCTTTTCAGACACTTATAGTGACTTTATTTCTAAGAAGCAACTAACGACTAATGTAACAACTTATTCAATCAGGTAAAAAGCATGAAACATATTCATTCCTGTTAATCGCTCCTCTGTTAACAGCGCTCTCCCTCTCCTCTTGTGCCTTGTTTATATCAATATATTATTTATTTTCTTTATCTTGTGTTTTAAAACATTTTTTTCATTTGCTTTTCAGTTGAAATATATTTAAAATTTAAATAAATATATAGAAAAATCACTGTTAAAAAGACATTGAATAAATCAAGTTATCAGAAGTATCATGTTAAAATCATCGTGATTATTTTGCCATAATTGAGCTGCCCTGTTTCACAGCATCCATGTTTGCTTGTTGATTATCCTTTAAGTTATAATTTCAAAAACACAGCTTGTAAATGCAGTGATTTTTGAAAGACTTCTTCCAGATGTTTGAGCATCAATGAATGCACCGACAAGAAAATTATAGTCTCTTATTGCAACTGCATTGTCGCCAGAAAGATAGAAAACCTAAAATTTTAAGAATATGCTACACTGTGGAAAATGGTCAGTTACTAAAGTGAACACACTTTGAAGGTAAGATGTGCAAATTCACCATCATGGTAACACAAAGGGTGCACATGATTAATATAAGTGCACTAAATATTGCTCTTGGATCATGTGGAACAAGCTCTAAATTAAGTGAGAGAATTCCTTTTTCTTCCTTTTTTCTTACATATTTTATTAGAATTAATACTGAGCCTTTTTGGCTAACCAATGAAACTCAGTGTCCCTCTCTGCCTCCTGCTCAACAGGACAGTGGAAACACTGCACCTGAAGTCACTCTGAACCCGGGCCACTCTGCCCAGCTCCAGACCGCAGTCATCAACCAATCAAGTCTCGATCTCGTCCTGTTGAACTACTTGGCTCAGGACTGGTCCTCTGAGTACAGGTTTGTTATCAGTTTGATTTATTGTTAATGTTTTACTTTCCTGTTGTTATTCCTGTTGTCTACATATGTTGAGCACATTGGTCATCACCAACGTTTTTGTGAAAGGGAAATTTCTTTATAGGGGAGTCATTGTTCTACTTTTTTATTCCTGAACATTTTTACATTGTAAGAGCAGGAGGAAAAAGCAAATTCGAAACAAAAAAAATTATGAGGTCGTGGGATGATCAGTAAGTTAAGTCAAATTTGCGTAATTTAAAATAAAATATTGCACATTGTACATACAATAGTTAAGATCTTTCTCATTGGCTTAATAAATACTTTTCACACAGCTTTTCTCCCAATTCTTTTTGGAGTCATATAAAGTTGGTCTGATCATCTGTTCAAGGAGATGTAGGTGGTAAACAGTATGTACAAAGAGGGCAGCAGTGGGACAGTTTTACTGACACCACTATTTTGTAGTTGCCTTTTTACTTGCTGCCAGCAAGAACTTTACTGTAGGAGGTAGGTATCATCGTGATTTAGGCTGTTAGGGATATGTCCAAGATCGAGAGATGTGAATGTTGTACTGCCACTGAGATAATTCATGCTACTACCTTCCAGAAAGTGTGAATACAGGGACAAGAGCAGTAAACATGAGCTTGATCAACAATGATTTCTCAACATTCCCTCCAGCAGCATAGCTGAGTGCCAGGTTGTATAGACATCTGTTTGGGAGTGATAAAAAGGGAATCAGGTTTATCCAGGTCCAGGAGTTGGTGGAGGGTGACTGTCTTTCCCAGGCATTCAGCCACATGTCCTCAGTTATTTCCAGCTCTTTTTCCCATTTTTGTTTCACATAGTCTGTGGTGTAAAGAGCAAATCTAAAATGCTTTCTGTAGTAACATTTACATTTCTAATTTAAATCAACACATTATCCTGTCTTACAGTCTCCGCAGTGACCAGGAGGAGATCACCTTCATAGTATTCCAGTCTCAGCGAGAGAATGACGAAGACTATGGTGAAGGGACGGAGAGGAAAAAGGCTGAGCTGGACATAGCAGTGCATGTTAAATACGACCTGGGACAAACAGTGGTGGCTATCCACTCACCATATTGGATGGAGAACAAGACAGGCAGGTTGCTGCAGTACAAAGCTGATGACATCCACCGTAAACATCCCCTCGACTACGACATGCCACTGCTTTTCTCCTTCAAGCCTCGGTACTTCCTGAAAAACAACAAGGTGAGAGGGTTTTACAGTTAAGCCTAATCAATTTTGAAATCTGGTTGCATTATGCACATAAGGAGAAACTTCACAGATGTTGACAGAAAAAGTTTGAGAACTACTTGTGTATATATATGTTGTGTATTTCTTTTCATCACTCAGGTCCGTCTTATGATCTCAGACAGTGAACTCTCTGATGAATTCTCCCTGGATACAGTCGGTAGCTACGGAGATGTCAAATGCAAAGGCCGATACAAAGATTATCTGGTAAGATTTTGCCACACTGGCAGATATTCAGACATAATTTTAGACTCAATGTCGCATACCCTGCATTTGGAAGGAATATTAAATCACTTTTTATGTGACTATGGTAGGTTATGTAATTGAATAAGTACATAATCATCATCTGTGTATTTGTGTGACACCTGTCTGACCTCAGGTTGGTGTGAAGATTGATGCGAGCAGTTTCAGTCTGACCCGCATCGTGTCTTTCGTGCCGTTTTACATGCTGGTCAACAGAACCAAGCACAGCGTTTTCATATGTGAAGAGGGGCAGGACAACTGGACCGAGGCTCTGCCAGAACAGGTAGGAGCCAAACCTGTTATTGTTTACATCTGTGTTCTCTGCATATGCATTATTGTGGAATACTACTGCTAATGATAGTACTACTTCTTGTAATTACACTTAAGTGTATACATTCATTATTATGATTTCCTGTGTAACATTTAAGATGAAACCTTTACTTCCAGTGTTTATAAAGGGTTTTGTTTTATTCCACATTTAGTCAGCCATCCCCTTCTGGCCTGAGAACGACACCAAGCGGCTAAAGATCAAAGTAGAAGGTTGCTTATTGCCTCCTCGCACTATTGACTTCACACGACCGGAAAACTGCCTGTTGCTGCATCTGGACAACTCTGTAAGTACACACAAAGATAAGAGTTGTCCCTTTATGTGAAGTCATTTATTACAAGTGACAGTTGATGTTTAAGTATATTGAGTCCTGACAAAATGTACTCACACTGGCTTCCAGAGCATTTAAAAAACCCTTGTTTTGACAAGACTGTTATTTGCTTCTTTTTTGCAGGTGGGCGGGATCACTGTAGACGTGAACCTGTCAGAGCACTCGGCCATAATCCGATTCTCTGAGTATCATGACGGCGCAGCCCCCTTCCTCATCATCAATCACACAAAAGACCAGACACTGCATTTCTATCAGAGGTGAGAGAACAAAAGAAGGACAGTTAGAAGGACATAGACATTTTTTGAACAATGCAGTTTTGTGTCAGCGATTGTGCGAATATGGTCAGACTAGGGAGGAGAAAAAATTAGGTATGCGCTGATTGTAAAATTCTGAGACAGTACTGATTCTGATGCTCAAAAATTAGCAGTTGATGATACAGATGTATTGTCGTTGTTGTTTATTTATCATCCTGTGTTCCTCCTCTTCCAATATTAATGATAAAAAGAAAAGAAAATTACTGGTACTTCACAGCTTACTTCTTAGTAAGATACATGTTATTCTTTACAAAGATGATAATATCTGCTTTTTGCAGCTTAGCCTATTTCTTTTCTCATCCAAGATATGAGATGCGTAGCTTGACAGCTGCCCACTGAAAGCAAACATAAAAAAAAAAAAACCACAAGCCACACATGCACCTGGCAGCTGTTGCCCTCCTAAGTCATGCCAGAGAGGGGTCCAGCCAGTGGTTTCTTCTCTACATCAGCAGCTGGCTATGCTAGCTACTGCCGTCTGAAACTGACAGCAAATAACCAACACTACATTTGGCCTGTGCAAATTTGGTGCAACACAAAAGGTACGCATCAGCCTTCAGCCATTGCCATTGGTTAATATCATCTTAATTGATGATAGGCTGATGGCATTCAACAAGCCGAATATCTGGGGATGCATACCTAGAAAGAAAAGAAGTTTAATGCTAAGCATGATGAATGAAGCATGTCACCATGGTTCATCATGTGATCAAGCGTGTGACACAGAGGCTAACACATAAATTAAAAATGAAAGTTATCTTGAGGGCTCAATAAATGACCTGATTGAGATGCAGGAGCGAGGAAGGAGACAGGGAGTGAATGAGAAAGGAAGTGAAATGTATTTTAAGTATTTGCTGAGAGAGGATCGGCACTCCGTACTTTATTTTGGTGTAGCTAGATATAAAACTTGAAACCTTGACATAGAATTCAGTTTACTTGAAACCTGTTACTTTCAGTTTGTGCATAACATTTTGTATAGCTTTGTTTCATACAGTAATACGTCACGGTTTCTCTGGTGTAAGTCTTGTCTGTAAATGTGATTTCAAAGTGTTCCAGTTTTCATTTAAATTATGTTGCCCTGATGTCGCACTCGCCTTAAGATAAAGAAGTGAATAATCAAGTTTAACAAAATAATCTCTTTGGATGACTTCCCAGTTGTGTCATGCCCGTTCATTCAGCCTCTGTGTTTTATTTTCACTTTAGGTTTCTGCTTATTTCTATCACTTTTTTTTTTTTGTTTCTAAATTAAATCTCTTCAAATGACTCACTTTGTAATCGTAGAATTTCTTCATGTGAATCATTCACATTCATATTTCATTGATTTGTATTTTGCACATTTGCTGAATGACGATGATACTTTTTTCCCTCTTGTTTCAGAAGCCTTTAACAGTTGAGTTAATGACAACTAACAGTGTTTGTATTTGCTGATAGCCATTTATGTTTGTGTGTTGTGGGTCATGCAGCGCCCGGACAGAAACAACGTGGGTGGCTGACGAGCTGCTCGACCTCTCCTTCTCATTGGAGGAGGACAGGTAGAAAATATGAAAAGGGGAAACTCTTCTGATGCACTCTGAACTCAAATAAAGACATAGAATTATGGACTGGAGAATAAGAACAGCTGCAGATAGCTAGCATTGCAGCATGCTTATGCAAAACGAGGGGGGAGCCAAGGATGACAGTATAATTGTAGCATTAAAACACTTCCAAAGACCAAGAATGATCCAAATACTCATACGCATAAACACACAAATGATGCAGCACATAGATACAAATTGGTGGAATATTGTAAGTCTGATATCACAGGCAAATTATTGTGACAACACACTTGAGTGCAGAGTATGGTCAGATGAAGAGTGCAGGTAAAGATAAGTAGAAGAAGACTGCTTCAGTTCTGAGTCTGGTTTGTCTGTGTAATCTGCTCCTAAAACTTACCAATGAGAAATATATACAGCACAGGCCTCATCAAAAATAATATCATCAAACTTTCTTGTACATTTTTATTAAACTGCTGGAATTTTTCACTGATCTAAAAAGTTTAAGGACCATTGAGATGGAGTAAAAGGAGCAGGTTAGACATCTAAGCCTATTTATTTATTTATTGCCACGTTTCTTTGATCTCTTATCAAGTGTTAAATCATCTTTACTTGTAGAAGTACTAGTTTTGAATGCTGCTGACTGGATGGGATTCTGCCAGCGGAATCACACCTCCTGCTTCCTCCAGTAGTTCTGTTGCTTCCACTAGTTTTCTCTTATTTTCCACCTCCATCTGTAAGTTATTTCATTTTCCCATTCCTGCTTTGTTTCGCCCGGATAGAGATTCGTATCAGAGTGAACATGCGTATACATGCCTTATCTCTCCAGTTGGAGGTATTGGGGACTTTTTGGTGTTTGGCTGTCGTACCGTCACATACTGTCATTTTTCTGTCTGTTGATGGGAACTGTTTGTGTATTCTGTCGGACAGGTACTTTGGATTGGATGGTTGTCATGGCGGTATATTCTTGGTGGCTGGGCTCTGTTATATTGTCCTCTGTTTTACTGTACCGTCGTCTGTCGTTGTTTGCTTACTGTCATCTCAACTCAGCTGATTATAATTTCTTGTTTAGTAGTAGCTGTAAGTGATGTTACTGATACATATGGTATGTGTGTGTCTGGTTGCGTCTCTTGTGCGTGCAGCTCTCAAAAAGAGGCGGAGCAAGAGGAGCTGGAGGCAGGGAAAGCTGTGCACTACACCTGGACGGAGCCCACTGGATCCCGGGAGCTTTGCTGGAAGTGTGGTTCTTACAGTGGGAAGCTGAAGAGTGAAGAGGTACTGTGCTGAACCCGAGATACAATTACTGAGATTTATTTAACTGTGTAGCATGTAATCCGTTACTTTATTTTACTTTAGTTAAATTTAGTTAATTTAAGAGGGGACTGTGCAAATTAATAAATACACATGGTATACAAATACCAGAATAAGCAAAAGGCTATTTTTCATCTG
Source organism: Epinephelus fuscoguttatus (assembly GCF_011397635.1). Taxonomy (NCBI): domain Eukaryota; kingdom Metazoa; phylum Chordata; class Actinopteri; order Perciformes; family Serranidae; genus Epinephelus; species Epinephelus fuscoguttatus. Next base: position 24,374,009 of record NC_064757.1, read on the forward strand.
TCGTCCCCTGGCCAAGATGTTACACAATGCTACCTAGAATACAAGAAAGCACAAAAAAGCAAACAAACAAACAAAAAAAATATTTTACCATTTCTAGTTTTTTTTAAGTCACAAGAATGTAATGATCATCAAGTGTAATTCAGTGCTAAAACTCGAGGCAAAGTTGATGCAGTATAAAAAGACATACAGTTTTTAAAGCACTAGAGGCAGCAGTGACATATTTTCATACAGAACAACATTGCATTGCGATTACAGTAACACGTTGAGTCACACTTTTCATGCCTCTGTGCCAGCAATTGCTGTGATGGCCAGATGCATCATGTTTTTTGGTTGTCCGTTCATCCCATTCTCGTGAAAGCAATATCTTCAAAGGCCTTGAAGAAATTTCCTCAAATTTGGGACAAAAGTCAGCTTGTACTCAACGATGAACTGATCCGAATTTGTTCGTCAAATGTCAAGGTCACTGTGACCTTGAATCTGTCTCTTTCTCACGAACGTGATTGGTCAAGAAGGCCTCGAGGGAGTTTCCTCCAATCTAGCATACATGTTGATTTTGAGTCAAGCATGAACTGATTAGAATTTCGCAGTCAAAGGTCAAGGTCACTGTGACCCTATGTGTCGAAACATTGTTAATGTGATATCTCTAGACCGCCTTGAAGGAATTTTTAATCTGTCAGTTATTTTCCCAATAGATTGATTAATTGTTTGGTCTATGAAATGTCAGAAAATGATGAAAAATAGCAGTGTTTTCCAAAGCCCAAGATGACGTCTAATGTCTTGTTTTGTCAAAGAGGAATAAAGAAACTAGAAAATATTCACATTTAAGAAGCTGGAATCAGAGATTGTTTTTTTCTCTTAAAAAATTGCTCAAACTGATTAATCCATCATAAATTAGTTGGTGAATTAATTCATTTAATAGTTTACAACTAATTGATCAATCAACTAATTGTTGCAGCTCTAGTGACAATATGTACTTACAGTGGAGAATCTGTAGAAATAGATTTGGTCTAGTTCAACCATTTTCTGCCTCTTTTAGGGCCAAATAATAGTCTTACAATATGAAATGTTGAGGCAGTTTAACCTTTGTTGTGTTTTAGATGTGAACACAATTGTTAGATGAGACACTGGGATGTTTGTGTAAATACTTTTGTGTGTTTGTCTGCTCTTGTGTCTTCAGGACCAGCGTCAGGACATGAACAATGACGGAAAACTGTATGTGATCTCCTTGTATGAAGGTAAAGTAAAAGGAGCTTAACATGAAATTCTGTACTTTGGCCTTATGCAGTCTTGTGTGCACTTCTCAAATCTTCGCAATCGCCAGTTTATTGTTAGTGCATGAATGTAGCCAAGTGCTAAGAACTCACTTTCTAGAAAGATACAAAATATACAGTTTACACAGACAACAAGGTGACATTGAACACGGAATGAGGTCAAAGCTTGTGTTCATCCTTGATGGACACAATCCTGTAACTCATCCTGACCTCTGACCTTTGGGGATGAATAAAGTGGGAAATCATTTTGGGGGGTTATTGTTGATTCAAAGGTCTCCAACGTGTTGTGGTGTTCACTGAGGAGCAACGCATGTACAAGATCCTCTGTGAGAGCGAGAAGGCCCAGCTAGCTGAACAGGAAATCATCCTAGCGCTGCAGAATGTGGGCGTGTCTCTGGTCAACAACAGCACCGGCCAGGAGGTCTCTTTCATCGGGATCACAAGGTAGATAACCAGCAACATACACATGTGGACCTGTAAAAAAAAAAGCACAAAACCGGGCCAGATTCATGTTATCACTGTGGCTTACTGCCTGTACAATACATCAAATGTGTCATGGCAGTGATAGTGATGTTGTGATGTTGTGTGTGATTTGTAAGTAATAATTTATAAATCAAGATATTTTCTGTAATATGCAGTTGAGATTGTCAGAAAACATCCCGCGTCAGACATGATGGGCTCAGATGAAATGTAATTGTTGGCCAGAGTTTTAATTGAAATCTAAGATAATTTAGTGACATTTTGTAATCTTTCAAACATAAAGCTACACTAAGATGCATATGTATTTGCATTATGTTTGTCTTCTCCTGGTCAGTCCTGCAGCTGTGTACAATTTAATGATTTCACACTCTCATTTCTTGTCATAGTTCTGATGTTGTGTGGGAAATAAAGCCCAAGAAGAAGGGTCGGTGGAAGACTATGAGCACCAAAGAAGCTGACATGCTGGAGAACAGATACAAAGAGTACACGGAATCTGGACCTGTGGACAACGCCATTGTCGATCTGGAAAACAACTTCCAGGTTAGAGACTAAATCCTGTACAGTCAGTATTCATGATTTCAACCAGTAACAAGGGATTGATACAGTTTAAAAATGGTACAAATGAAAGCTGTCCATTTCACTTTACCCATGCAGGCCATATAATCATAGACAGAGTTTAAACCATGTCAATTGCTGGTGGTAAATAGTTTAAAGAGGTCCAAACACCAGCAACACCTGTCGTATATAGATCAGCTGTACTGTAAGCCCAACGTGTTTCAGATTGTAGCCTTCATTAGGCTCATCAGAAAAAACATTGCAACCAACAGTCAAATAGGGCAGGTATCCCTCAAGGATCTGTGAAGATTTCATGCAAAGAACAAGACAATCAGGAGGGCTACCTTTACCCAATTTCTAGTTCTTCTATTGGGTGGTGAATGTACGAAATATGCCTCACTAGCTGGGTGCGCCATCTGCAGAGGTACCAGCATGACTCTATATTGAATCATCACACTGTGGTATAACCTTATTGCAGCTCCTCCATTAGAAATGTTCACTTACGTGTGTAATCCGTCGGTATATAATTCTCTCAGACTTGAGTAGGAAAAAGTTATGATTACATTCAGTGTCGATTCTGGCACCAATTTACTCCAATCATATGTTTTCACCTTAAGATATGGAACAGTAATGGTATATACATCATTTTAAGCACCTGTATGTAGATAAGATATTTGCCTCATTTACTCAGTTGACTCAAAAGCGTAATATCCCACAGGCCCATTTCTTCAATTTTTACAAATTAGAAATTTCATGTGGAGCAGATTTCCCTAGTTCCCCAATTTACCACATGAAACAACTTTAGATAGAAATCTCAACATCTCACACAACAATGTGAACAGGGGAGTCATCAAAGTGATATATACTACCAATATATTATCAACTCTACATTCTTCGCCTCTCTCTACTATTAGATCCCAGTGGGAGGATGACTTGGCCTCCAAAATCACAGATCACGATTGGCAGTCCATTCTTTAAAGAGCTCATTCTTCCTTGTTATAGGAGCCATCCAGGGTGTAAAATGTGTGTAGGCTGCGAATTTGTCCTGTAGTGGTCACTGTATTGTCATGGGTGTCTTCCAGTGTAGGCAGGAACCATTCATTGAGGGACAGGTGTTGCTAGATGGGGGAGCACACATAGTTTTTTGACAGCAATGCCAGGCCATGTCAATTGAGGTTTACGCTGCTTAATACAATGGTGAAAATTTGTACATTTGAACGGTTTATGGACACAGATTCATGAATGTTTGTAAGTTTTTCGTTGAAGACTACAGCGATGATAAATAGATAATGCATCAGAGAAGAAGAGGAAGAAATGGAGTCTGTGTTTTCACCTGATGAGCAGCGGTCTGTTTGGTCAGGCGAGCGTGTCAATTAGTAAGTAGGGAGTGTCCTATAAGGGACATGGGTGGCACCATTTTGGTCCACAAACTGGAGAAGCACAAACAACGGATGGTACTAAGTCTTTCCAGAAGATATGATGTGAAGATATTTAAGAACCACTATAAAAACATATTAATTGGTGGTTAATTGATTAAAATAATCATTAGTTGGAGGCCTGTTTGTTCAGTCCTGTGATATTTGTAATTGTCTCTCAGGTGTCCTTCACTCCCAGTGGTATCGATATGCGGATGCTGCAGCCGAGTGACGCTCCTCTCAGGAGGCACTTCCTGCCTGGGGTGAAGGTGGAGTACAGCGTCTCACCACGACAGGTCGCCTACCGAGTCCAGATCCACCGTATCCAGGTGATTAGAAGTCAAATATAAACAAAGATCTTACATATATCCATGTCCGAATTACAGTACTACAAGTCATCCAAATGCCTTCCTCAACATTTGTTTATTAATGCATCTTGAGTCCCTTTTTCTGTCCTCTGGCTCATAGTTCACATCCTTTCTTCCAACAGATCCAGAATCAGTTGCCAGGAGCGATCTTCCCCTATGTTTTCTACCCTGTAAAACTGCCAAAATCTATCACCATGGACGCAGGTCTGTTAGTCCACCCTGTATGTCATGTTTAATTAGAATTATGTGCTGATTATATGCAGTGTTTCAGTCTATAATATGATTTTATTTTTCTTACAGAACCCAAACCTCTAACTGATATCAGCATTGTTACCAGAGCTGCAGGACACTCTGATATCTTCCGCATCAAGTAATTGTTTTTCATTTGATTCTTCTGTCACTTTACTGTCACTTCCTCCAGTGCACCACCTCTGTCTTTGCTATTTGTGATGCACTATGCTGTATTTGTGCTCTGTTTATCCTCTGATTCTGATATGCTCTCTACAATCTCATTCATACTTAAAATGCCTTTTAGCCACATTCTGGTATATACTGTAATCCATTAAATATGGAAAATGGTGATCAAAATGTCTGTCGACCTCAGGTACTTCAAGGTGTTGATTCAAGAGATGGACCTGAAGCTGGATCTGGGCTTCCTGTATGCCATCCTGGACCTGTTCACACCTGAGAATGCCAGCACCATGACCTCAGAGCAGGAGGTCAGACACTCACATATTTTATTTTGTTTTATTTTTATTTCATTTTATTTTACTTTATTTTATGATTTTATTAATTTATTTATTTTAAAGGGACTATGTACAGTTCAAAAATAGTCCAGATTTCAAGGTCAGTGAGTACAGAGCTGAGCAGCTTTTATCCAAACACAGTGAACATATTGTTTCTCAGAATCTGTGATACATCATAATAATAATAAGAGACCTGAGTCACTGAGATCCATTCTGACTTTTTGTTGCTGTGCCTGTTTTTGTTTGTGCTGGTGTTATCCCTCTAGGTGGAACTGTTTGAGAAGGACATAGAGTATGTAAAGGCAGAACTGAACCATGCCTCTGCTGCTGACACCTCTCCCATCAGCCTCTATGAGTACTTCCACATTTCCCCCATCAAGGTTTGTACACTATAGATTACTTATGCGAGCCCCACATTTTGTTTGTCATCTCTGCAACACCAAAAGTTTCTTAAAATAAAATGGAAATTCACAAGACAGCTGCAAAGCACATTTCAGTTGTGTGTTTAACACCAGAATCACTGATGCTTAGTCATGTTTTTTTATTTGCAGCTGCACCTGAGTTTGTCTCTGAGCACGGGAGGAGAAGACGGCCTGAAGGAGAAGCGAGAAAAAGAGCTCATTCCCGTCCAGTCCCTCAACCTGCTGCTGAAGAGTATCGGCGCCACACTCACTGATGTGCAGGACGTCGTCTTTAAGTACGATTGACAACACATAAATCACACACATAAGCATTTATATATTTATTTTTCTGTAAATTGTTTTGGGAGGTGCTACTTGACTGATTCTGTTGCTAATTTCAGGCTGGCCTTCTTTGAGTTGACCTTCCAGTTTTGTACCGCTCAACAGCTGCAATGGGAGGTCATCAGGCATTATTCAAAGCAGGTAACACAAATGCACATAATAACATCAGAAACTACACAAGTGTTTTCATGTGTCATTTATTTATGAACAACCAATGCTTGGCTGCCACCAAGCTCACCAGTTTCTATATATGTATCCCTCAGGCTATTAAACAGATGTATGTGCTGGTGCTCGGCCTGGATGTACTTGGAAATCCTTTTGGACTTATTAGAGGACTGTCGGAGGGAGTGGAAGCCTTCTTCTATGAGCCTTATCAGGTAGTAATGTAATACAATAATAATAATAATAATAAGAGTAAACTTTATTGATAGGCACTTTTCAAAACAAAGTTATAAAGTGCTTAAGAAGGTTGAACCAGGATTTAACACGTTGCAGGAATTACACAAATAAATTTAGGCAATTTAAGTCATACAGAAAGTAAATGGAAAAATGCATTTAAAAAATGTATTAAGCAGCAAAACTAGCAATAAAGATAAAGAACTAATAAAACAAATAAACAATGTGTGCAATTACACTACCCTTAAGATTTTATCGAGGCAAATAAAACCAAACAGTTAGAATAATACAAATCAACAGTGTCGTAGCTTTAAAAAAAAAAAGTTTAATGATCATTATTTAAGCTGAACAATTACTAGATACTCTATTCTGAGTATGAACATATTTTAGGACTCCAGAGATTGTGAGCATTTATTAAAAACCTATTGAATATTCATGATGTGTAATGTGGTTTATGTTAACATTTACAAAAGTGTGGCTGCTTAAAGCCTCCAAAGTGTATTTCTTCCTTCTATGTAACTGTTATCCGTGGTTGTCCAGGGAGCCATCCAGGGACCTGAGGAGTTTGTTGAAGGAATGGCTCTTGGAGTGAAGGCTCTGGTAGGAGGAGCTGTCGGTAAGTATGAGGCTCCTATAAAAATGATATCTATTAAAAAGGTGTCTGATCTCTTCAGGTGCCCACATTAAGATCTCTGTGGTATATACAGGGTGTCTATGGGTCCTTAAAAAGTCTTAAAATGTCTTTTTGTGCGAATGAGTGAAGCCTTTCTATGTAAATGTCCACATTCCTGATGTTACACATTTTTAAAAACTATAATACTGTCATTTTACTTTGTACTTGCACTTTCCTCCTGCCAAAATGTATGCACTCAGTCTAAAAGCATGATAGTTTACAATGTCCGAGTATGTGAGTTTAGGTTGTGCATGTGGGTCTGTAATCTAGCCGTGGGCTGCCACGTCATATGGATCTATGTTGTTTATCACAATTAGTTTGTCCACATACCGTTGCTTGACCCCCATAGCTGGGCACAGGTAACACAGTGTGATCATAACAAGATGGCGCTTCTATCCCAGAAATTGAACACAGTGTGATGTCAACTTCACATTCTCTATACCTGTAATAAGAAATGTGCCATATGAATTAAATTGCCAGAAGATGAAGACACAGTGGATTACAGAGAGTAGCACAGTAACAGTTTCTCCCACAAGTCATTTGAGAAGAAATAGACTTATTAAAGAATTTAGTAACTTTAAAGACTCACATCTGCCTTCCAGGGGGTATAGCAGGTGCAGCCTCCAGGATCACAGGTGCCATGGCAAAGGGTGTTGCTGCCATAACGATGGACGAAGAATACCAGCAGAAGAGACGTGAGACTATGAACAAGCAACCCAGTGGCCTGAGAGAGGGACTGACCAGGGGAGGAAAGGGATTAGTGTCTGTACGTACTCAAACATGTGTTTATTGGTGAAAAAACATACCTTTTGAGGCATGTTTTAAACTGTTAAAATGTACAGTTATGGCCTTAATTAGATTTTCTGCTCATTTAATTATTAAACAGATTAACTAGTAAGACTAATAATGTGGATTTACCACTGGCTGTAAAGAGGGTCTGCCATAATGAATGAATCACGGCTGCTTGGTAATATTGCTGTGTTTTCCTGTCAGGGTTTTGTCAGTGGGATCACAGGGATTGTTACTAAACCCATTAAAGGTATGTTGAATTGGACTCTCTTTTATGATTAATTTGATGATAGTTGGCATGTGCTGATAATGAAAATTTAATAGCCAAAATAATGGCATAAAATCCTTGAATTCTGTCCTGATTGTGGAGCAGTGTACCAGCTCTGTTTTATCCATTTTAATGTGATGATGTGTTATTGTGCAGGAGCCCAGAAGGAGGGAGCAGCAGGCTTCTTTAAAGGTGTTGGGAAAGGTCTGGTTGGTGCAGTTGCCAGACCCACAGGAGGCATTATTGACATGGCCAGTAGTACTTTCCAAGGGATCAAGAGGTATGTCCTTTTCTGGGTGTGCGTATACTCATGAATGTTCTATAGTGTAGAAGTCCTGATTTCCAGCTTTTCAGGCTTATTTTGTGGCTGAATATAATTTGTAGCTTCTTAAAATATGAAGATAGTGATAGTAAGATACTGGCTACAGTTGCATTTGTAGTAGTGATGAAACGGTGAAAAAACGTAAACAAAACGAGCATCAGATGGACTGTATTCATGATAAATACGCCACGATAATATATGTAAGCAGAGCCAATTAATTAGTCATTGAGAGAGTGTGTGTGTGTGTGTGTGTGTGTGTGTGTGTGTGTGTGAGAGTGTGTGAGTGTGTGAGAGAGAGGACAAAAGCACATACAGTAAGCAGCAGCAGTGACCCACCGTCTGACACTGCCACACTGTGAGAACAGAAACAGAGGGCTGGGTGGGATGGAGCATCTGCTGCAGTCATTTTGACTTGACCAGCAGACTTTACAACAGGCCGATTGGCTGTGGAGACAGCTAATGAGCCTTACGTTCTAAAACCAGCCACTGGTGATTTGACCATCGAGTTTGGCTTTAGTCGAGCTCAGACCAGCCAGTTCACACCGCTACAACTTTTCTCTGCAATGTTCTAAAACGGTTTTGTCTTGTCGCAAATCTTTGGTCTGAACTGGGCTTTAATGTGATACTGTGTTTGTACAGTTATGCATTATTCATCCATGTTGTGTGTGTGTTCATAAGGAAGCTGTGTCTCAAAATGTGTTTTGTCTTGTCTTGTTTTCAGGGCAGCGGAGACTTCACAAGATATAGCCTCCCTGCGTCCTCCTCGCTTCATCCACGAGGATGGTGTCATACGACCATATAAGGAGAGGGAGGGCATCGGCAGTCAGATGCTCCAGGTAGGACAAATCATTGTCAGCTCTCCACAGTCTGACCTGGGCAAATAACAATTGGTCATTATTCTTTATTTAACTGAGATTTTATCTATTTATTTCATTTTCTACTGAGATTAAAAACTCACAGCAAACCGCAATTTACATTAAACACTAATAAGCAGTGTTCAGTAACAGGACATGTACATTCAGTTGAGATGAGTAAAATTCAACATTCACTTAAATACCACTGAGTATTGTTATCAGTATTTTTATTTCTGTGACTATACTCTGAATTAAGTGGTGCACTCTCTAATTTGCCCAGGTTTGCCAGTGGAGTTGTGTGTGAGCGTACATGCAGGCACACACACGCAGACATTAATTTCTCATAGGAAAACCTTCTTTCAAACCCTGCTCCTGTTAGTCTGCTTTGTTTTAATTATCTTTAAACTTATCTCAGCAATTGTATGAGCCTTCCCTGTTTATAGATCCTCAGAGAGCAATTCAGCTTAATTCTCAGTGATTAATTCACCTCTGTGGCTGTTTGGTGTTGTGAGAGGGTAAAAAACACATCGCATAAGCAAAAGCAGAGAGAAATTTAAGAACACCTTCAGTTCCAAAGTAAAGACGACCGTTTACTGAGACATTTAGTGTTCATTCACTTAATTAGGAAGGAGCTTCTGTGCAGGGAAGGTACCTCAATGTTTCTGCCCCACACTGTTACTCAAACAACATGATGGAGTTAGTGTCTTGTGGTGTGTTACGTTGCAAGTGTTGTCCTCAAGGTTTTAACACAGGTAACTGGGGTAAAAGTATTGTCGATTAACACATGAAGCTGAATGTAGGTGCGTTTCCATCCACCTCTTTTTATGTGCATTTTCAATTTGCACGTAAAAACCTGAGTGGAAACGCCAAACATTTTTAAAAATCCCAAAATGTTGCAGAACAGTATGCTTGGGGGATTTGGAAAATTGGTGTATTGATAAAAGGTAAATGTGTCTCGGTGCAATGGAAACAGATTGAGCAAATACATGATGACACAGAGTCATGACATACCGTCGTTGCATAAACCACTGCAAGCTCTCTTCATCATCTCTGGCTTTTAACACACTTACATGCACACAGGGCTGTTACCAGAACGTTTCCAAGAACACATAGCTGTATTGTTAGTCGCTCAAAACTCTCTAGTTCCACTGTTCAGTTGTCCTTTGTTTGAGGTTTGACTGGCGCTGTTTTAAGTATATCTTATCTCATTGAAGCAATTCACAATAAACACATAAGAACAGCGGACGGAAATTAGCATTTTCTTTTGTGCTATATTTGGATTGAAACCCAGTTGAGCTGCTGTCAGTAGAAAAGTTTTCTCATAATTGTAGATTTTAGTATAGCTTTGAAGTGTTTGAAGTTCTTTAAAGTGTGGGACACTTTTTTGTGCTGACATCGCTGAGCAGTCGTGCTGGCTGGAGTGGGTTGAAGTTTCTGCCTACGAGTCTCAGGTCAGAGCTGCATTGTTTGGCTAATAGTGAGGATTTGTAGTAAGGTGACAAATTGAAGTGCCTCAGTGAAGTGTTGGATCACAGCGAGCCTCCTGAATAGCTTTAATGCTCCTCAGTAAAGATTACACAAATATCTCAATCCTGCTGGAAGGAGATCACCTTGTTTGGAATTTTGACGGTGGTGGTAGGGAGCACTGATCAAGACATCAGTTTGGTTAAGATCTGGGGTCTCATTTATAAGACAGTGTGTGGAAATCATACTAAAAATGTACGTACAGACAGAGCCAAAATAAGTGTGCACCTGCAATCAGGCTTATAGGTCACCATCTGTGTTGCCAGTTTCCCGTCTCCAAAATGTTTGTAAGCATGGGTAAGAGTTTCTCCCATCAAGTCTGTTTTTATAGATCACAACTTTTGCATGGGAAGTAGCGTACGCCTCTTTCAGGCCTCATTTTGTGCACACACAGTGTTTATAAATGAGACCCCTGGTGACTGCAAAGACCATAGCATATGATTCACAATATTTTCATTCTCATCAAACTATTCAGTGACCCCTCTGTGTAGAAGCATCTGCATTCATTATGTTTCTCCCAGCATTTCACCCAGGTTTCTCCTTTAATTTGTCACCTATGTGTATCAGCAGCTTTAGTCCTAGGCTAGATTTTAATGTATGTTGATGCATTATTGACAGATTATTCCCATTATGCCAAGTTAGGACAGATGACACAGGTAATAAAATACATCTACAAATCATGTGACTGTCACATTTCATGCTCGTGTTTTATGATTCTGTTGTAGCTGGTTAAAAACTGTATTTAATCCACTTCATACTTCAGGTGGGAAACTAAAGTAAATTTAACTGGTCTTTAGTCAAAGATATAAATGAAATATATGATATTTAAAACAGAATTATTTTTATATAGAGGAGAGACAAGGCCAAACTCACCATCATCTTGGTCTGAATGGTTTTGATCCGTACGTCACTGACAGTGCGACAGTAGCTGGCTTCAGTTCTGACCTTGACTCTTCTCTCTTGTCATGTCCACAGAGGAGACTGGCCCATAATGAATGGCATAGAACTGGATCACAGGATGAGGTTGATGAGGAAGAATAGCTAGAAGTGAGAGCTGTAGTGTAGTGTAGCAGTATAGTGTTAGTGTGTTGAGTTTGAATAAAGTGATCCAGGTTCACTTTTAGAAGATTTAAACAAACCAAAGAAAAGGCCTCTGAGTAATGTGTTTCTTTGTATTTTATAGTTTTAGTTTATAACTTTATGTGTATTTATTTATTTTAGTGAGTGCCTTTATTTTTCATTGTTTTACTCCATCAGTTTACTTTTTATGTCACTCTTTTCTTTTATCTTCTTTTTACAAATGAAACCTTTCTTTTCCTTGTTTTCATTGTCAAAATATATCTCATGATTGTAGAGATTTGTCTGCTTTCTTTATTAGTTTCATCATCCTGTCATCCACAACCACTTTTCACTGCCCTCTTGTTCTCAATAAAATAAACTTCCACCTGCCATCGTCTTTGTCTTTGTTTCATCCCATCTTTCCTCACCACAACACTACATTTTCACGCTGTTTGCAGAGGACCCTGGAAGGTCATGCTTAGTTACAGTTTGCAGTTGTTTGAAAATGTTTTGAACACACTGGAGCACAGACATCCTGGCATTCATGTTTTAGTTTAATGCAGACTTTGAGGTTTTTTTTTTTTAGTCTCACTGTTTGTTTAAACCAGGTAAAAGAGTTTGTCCTAGATCTTCTCTATGTTAAAGTGTCCGTAGATAAACTCATTCAAAAGCATGTGCCCCGTGCACAGCGCTGTCAGTCCCTATAACTTGGTGCAGGTGATGGCAGGAAACATTAGACTGATAGTAAATAAGCAGATACACTGCACACAATAGGGCTGAATTGCTTCTTCTTTTAATTCAGTCTTCATTTGAAGTTCATTTGAAATGTTAGAAACAACACGCTTCGCCCATGGCTTCATCAGGTTTGTTGTATAATACAATGCACAGGTGCTTTTAACAAGAATCCAATCAGCAGCAGGGTGGATCATGAGTAAACTCCATATATGGTTCTGTACACACGCCCACCAACCGGGAACCACCCATTTGTCCTGAGACGACTTTTGTTATGACTTTGCATTACATTCACTCACTTTCTTTCTCTCTTCCTCCAGAAAATTGAAAATGGACGCTTTGCCAAGTACAGATACTTTGCTCACGCCAAGGTCAACGAGTCCGACTTCCTCATGATCACCAAGAGGTGAGTGTTTTTGTCATCTGATTGAAAAAGAAAACAGCTTTTCGGCTGTGTTCTCATCTCACAGCCATTATACAGCGCATCCAACAAAAACAGAGAAATAATTGAATAAGATTACATTTAAAAAAAATACAATAATAATTAAATAACATTTTTTTTAAAAAGTCAGAGAATTAAACCTTAATAGACATCAAACAAGTATGTTAATTAACCATGTAAAATTAAGTAAAATATTGTCTACTGTATATATGTAAATGTGAGTTTAGGGTAACCGGTCATCAGAGGCCGTATCATGTTGTATGTCCCATAATTATGAGAAGCCTCAGAACCTTAAGAAGTATGTTTATCAGGTCTACTGGTAAATAATCTGCACAGCTGATTTTTATTCCTTTTACAACAGCCTGTAAGTCTTTTTTTTTTATAGGGGAGTGTGTTAAAAATCTCTCTGTATCAGAGGGTAACACTTGGCGAGAGGTCCAATTGTGCAGGACATTTTTTCAAGCAACTCAAACATGCTTCTCAGAAAGTTTGTAGTGTGATGCAGGGAGATGCAAAAAGCCCAGGAGGTGAAAACATCGGGGCCTTCTTTAATTTTTATTTTAAATATCCCACTAATTACTTTGAAAAGAAACATGCCCAGAATCTGGAAAATGATTTACATTCCTAGAAGCAATGGAAATACATCCCACTATCAGCATGCCACTTAATGCTTAAAGGACAAACGGAACGATTTATTTTGTGCGAGGTGTTCGAGTTGTATTTGACATGAGCATTACTTTTGTTTGCCTATCATATTTACACACACCAACAACAATTTTAAATCATTATGTCATCTTCACTGCATGCTTTTATCAGATGTAAATCCCACTGTATTTTTGTAAATAAGTATTTAATATTTCTATGCTGTGCATTATACTGTCATAAAGACTGTATACTGAAGCCTTCACCAAAAATACAGGGTCCTCAAAGGAGATACTTGTTGCCTCTAACTCTTCTTATGTGGTTTCTTTTCCAGGGGAATATTTTTTGTGACCAAAGGCACATTTGGCCAGCTGACCTGCGAATGGCAGTATTTGTTTGAAGAGTTCACCAAGGATCCAATGATTGTAGAGGACCGCCGACTCCGCATTGAAGCCAAGGTACAAAAGTAAAACTCTTCAGGCCCTGACACACCAAGTCAACTATCAGCTATCGGTCAGTGTCAGGCTGTCAGTGAGCGTCTGTCGCCCTAGTGTCTGTGGTGTGTCATGCACCGTTGGCATTATTCGGCCCTTGTGGGCTGTTTTTCGGCCAATTTAGCATGAAACAATGAGGGAGGCAACAGAGCTTCTGATTTGCAGCTCAGCTCAGTGCAAGAGAAGGGAAACGGAAGTGAGGAAAGCAAACAAACTTGTCATATGAGGTAACTGGTCACTGGTGCACAGTAGATAGGCTATCATTTGTTCTTGCAACATCAGGTTGAGTCGTTAATGTTCTAACTGGCTAACTAGCGTCTTGAATCCATCCTGTCAGTAATGAAGATTACAAACTACTGCCGCCTGCTGCTATGGAGAATTATTTCCTCTCACCCAGGCACAGAATGTACATGCTAGTTGGCCGTTGGCTGTAGTCTTTACAGTGTGTGTCAGCCTTTGTCGCCAAGAGTTCTTGTCAGTTTTGTGTGTCTGAGCCTTTAAATGTCAGAAGCTAGCTTTTTCTCCATAGGAGACTAATGTTTGTTACATATTTATAGCAGGTTTTAATGTTATTTAGCAGATTATAGCACTAAATGCCTTGTTGTATGCACTGCAGGAGAGAGTCAAGTCTGTGTTCCACGCCAAGGAGTTTGGGAAGATCATAAACTTCAAAACTCCTGAAATAGCCAAGGTGAGCTGAGAGTACAAAAGTGCCTGATTGTGATCTGCTGACTATATATAATCAAAACTTACACTTGTGCCTCCTTGTGTCATCCAGGCCGAAGTTACTGTGTGTGTCCAACCTGCAGTCACAGTAAATTATCGCTCTAACTTTGGTTCTTATTTCTTTTCAGTGGGTTCTTGCCAGATTGGATGATGCAAGAGAGAGTTTACCCAAATACTGACTCATCGAGATGAGTGAGGAATCAGATACCTAAAAAAAAAAAAAAAAGAAAGAAAGAGAAAAAGAAAACACACACACAAAGCCCGTGTGTGTCAGTGCCTTTGTTCTTTACTGCATGCTCCCTTTGTTTACCTCCATGTGTGAGTCGTGGTAAACGATGCTGTATGTTGACTGTTAGCGTGTGTCGCGTGTGTCGAGGGTGAAAGGCTGAGTGAGAAGTGTGAATGTGTGCATGCTTACTGAAGTGCTATAAATAGACAGCACAGAAGCTCAGAATGCACTGAACCAAACTTAACTTCACTGTCTTCACTCTGATCGCACTCATCCTGTCACACACACATAATTGACTTTTAATGATTTACATGTTCGTCTTATCACTGATCTGCTTGGATCTGACATGCTGGTGACATTTGAGGATTGTCTTGGCATTTAGCTTGCCATTCTTAATCAAACACACATTAAAGGGAAACTTTGGTATTTTTCAACCTGGACTCTATTTTCTCATGTGTCTGTGTCTAAGTGAGTGATAGAAACAAAAATTGCAGTGTAATCCCTACGGGCAGTTATGCACCGTGAATTTACGTCCACCAACAGTGCTCGTTTTTGCCACTGAGAGGTTCAGACTGTTATTAGAAGCATCTGATAATATTATGGAAAGGACCTTGCCGAGAAACAAAATGCTTTTCATGCTTTCCTTTTGCTGGTCTATTTGTTATTGTGACCGAGTCTTGCTCAAGTAGAAGTTCTGAAATCCCGCAAGAGGCGACAGTGGTGGAAACATGAGTGAGAGTCGTAGTACAGAAAGGAGTACAGAAAGCTTAGCTTAGTGTTATTTAATATGTTTTGAGTCATGGCTGAAAATGAAGCTGATTTGGACAATGTGTAAAAGTCTGGAAGATTTTGGAAGGAAAGATTTCATTGCCTACGCCCAAAATGAGGCCTGAAAGAGGTGTACGCCACTTCCCATGCCAAAGTTGTGATCTATAAAAACAGATTTGATAGGAGAAACTTTGACCCATGCTTACAAACATTTTGGAGATGGGAAATTGGCGACGCAGATGGTGAAGTGGAAGCCTGTCGAGTATTTTCTTGGCGCATGCCGTTTTTGGCTTTTGCCTATATGTACATTTTTAGTATGGATCCTGCACGTTTTATAAATAAGACCCCAGATCAGTGAAAGGTAACGAAAAATGTTTCATTTCTCTATAGGGTCTTTACTGTAGTGTTATTAGACACTTACGGTAACAATCTGAGCCTGTCAGTGGCAAAAATAATCACTTTTAGTGGACGTAAATGGAAGTTGTGCAGTTGCCCTCACTGTTGAGGCTGGAGTGTTCTGTCTCAGTACTGGACCAATCTCAAATACTGTCATCTCCATTAGTCACTGAGACACAGAAAATATGGTCTAGCTTAAAAAAATACAGAAGTTTCCAAAGTCACTAATGTCATTCAGTTTTATTTTTCCAAGTAGTGTTTGGCTGTAGAAGCAATACTATTACAGTGCTAGTAAGAGACGTGGTAGAGAACAGCTTGAATAACACTGAGGCCAAATCAACCATAGTAGTTGTAGCACATTTAATGTTGTACACTGTTTATTTTACTGGATTATATAAAAGGGAAACTAATTTAAATTCTGAGTATGCCTCTGTAACACAAAGAATTCAAAATGTGCTGATTTTCAAACGCTGTTTCCTTTTACTCTCACTTACTCTCAAGTTTCCTTTTTTTTTATACATTTCTGCAAGATGAAGACTGTTCAGTGTGTTATTTAGAGCTGCATGCTATTTTTATACCGTACTGAAATGTATCAGTCTGCTGTATATTGTTCTAATATAGCATCCTATCTGTATATATCCATCCTCACAAGATAGTCTGTATAACGGCGTTGCAGATTGTAATTTTGTGATTTTTATGTTTTTATACCACACATATGCAATGCCAACTATGTTGATGAATTATGCAGAGAAAAGTATATTTAAAAGAAATGAATGCTAATTATTAACAGCTGCTGTTTACTCTGATGTGTATTTTAAAGGTTTGCTTTTGGTTTGGGGCACATTGCAATTTAATACGACTAAGTATTTCTGTTGCCATTAATGTTCACTGCAGTGGCTTGATTTCTTTTTTCTCCCCACTGTTTTAAAAATAAATAAAATATGTGTTTCAGATTTTGTTTATTGTGGTCCATTAAATGTCTCAAGCACACAAATTGCACTTGTTGTTAGGTAACTATAATTGTTTATTGAAAATGACCATAAATATAATGATACCCAGTTCTCCTGAGAAGAAACAGCTTTTGTGTGTTTGCAAAAAGCAACTTGAATTATTTACATCTAAACAAAGTCAGTGGCTGTCCTGAGTCAACAAGGCACTTGGAGGCAAAAGCACACACCCATGGCTCAGTGTTAAAAACAATGGAGAAAAAAATCTTCACAACATTAAATCACAAAACAGCTATGACATGAGCAGAAAATGCATACTTGGATCCTATTTCTAATACATTGTAAAAGGTAATAAAACAAGTAGTCCACACAAAAGGTCAATGCTATTACATTCTTACTTCTACTGCAAAGTATCATTTTCTTAGAGCACATATCTATAAAGGCTGGAATAAAAACTAAAGTATACAAAACACAAAATACACAAAACAGCATTTCAGACACAATGTCCTACAGAAACAGAAGTTTGGACATGTTACATGTTCATATTCTCTTTGGCTGGATTTTTACAGGCACCAAAGTTGAAAAGTGAAAATATTTAAACCTTTGGATTAAATAAATCATAAATATTCTCAGTGGATCTAATTGTTCTCTGTTTAGACAGCACTGTGAAGTTTTGTTTCATGTAATTCTCCATCCTATCTCAGCTCTCCTCATGTCTGTCCTCCTCCTCCTGCTCCTCTTCACACCAGATTGAACTCCTTCAGGTTGTGTCTGAGGATGGTGTCTTTTACGGCCACAAAGACGAAGCGGATGTTTTCCGTGTCTGTGGCGCAGGTAAAGTGAGGGTACAGCGTCTTGCCCTTGTCCGGGTTTTGTTCTTGGTACATTTTCAGGATGAATTCTTGAGCTGCTACAGGATCCTGCTGAGGTCCTGCAATCCAGGGTTAATATAATTGTATTATATTTTTCAGTAAATTCAACATTTAAATGATTTTTATCGTTTGTTTAGATAGATAGTTCCCCACAAAATCAAAAGTATTTTTCCTCCTACAGTCCCATACAGGGCCCATTTTTCAGCCCGTTTACTACCCACATGGGCCTCTCATACAAATGTTGGCTGGGAATCTAGATTGATAAATAGCACTACAGGTAAGAGAAGGATGTGGATTTTTGAGTGAACTGTCCCTTTTTAATAGAAAATTATGCCTGTTCTCTACCGATTTACAAATATGATGAGTGACCAAATGTGACACTCAATTGCTGCTGTATTAGGTACACCTAGCTTAAAGTTTGCGTACTATTGCCTGCCCAGGGACTAGAGATGAAAATGAGCCTTTCTGACTCACCTTTCTGATTGCACTGTCCCTGTTAAATAAATAAATAAATAAAAACTAAAATTACTGCCCCACGGTTTCACGCCTCTGTGCACCAGTCAAGTTTCTCTTACAGTTTACATCCATGTCTGAAAACATGGATGCTTCACACACATATTCCCCTCGACTGCACAGAAAATCTATACAATCAGCAAAGTTTCAAGGTGGACACCCAGTATTTCCCCTTCTGTTCCTGAGATATGACGATGAATAATGGCCAGAACGGTATGATGTCACAGGGAAGCTGACCTTTGACCTTTTGTCATCACTTCATTATTTCATCGTATTAGACATTTGTGGGAAGTTTTGTCATCATTAGCACATATATTCTCAGGTTATGGCCAAAAACATATTTTGTGAGGTGACACTGACCTTGACCTTTGACCTTTAACCACAATATTCTAATCAGTTTATTCTTCAGTCCAAGCGGATGTTTGTCTCAAATTCAAAGAAATTCCCTAAAGGTGTTCTTGAGATATCATGTTCACAAGAGCATGAGACAGATGCAAGGTCACACTGACCTTGATCTCCGAATGCTGAAATCCGTGACTTTGACCTTTGACCACCAAAAACTAATCAGTTCATTGTTGAGTCCAAGTGGACATTTGTGCCAAATTTGAAGAAAGTCCCTCAAGCTTTTCTTGAGATATTCACGAGAGATTTGCAAGAATGAGATGAACGGACGGACAGACGGATGGGCAGCCTGAAAACATAATGCCTCTGGCCACAGCTATGGCCAGCTTGGAGACATAAAAAAGGTGTACCTAATAAACTGGTCAATGAGTTGTACATCACAATCACAAACAAACAAACCTGTGAATTCAGGGAAGTATGTGGCTACATGAGAGTACATGATCTTCTCTTGGAGGATGTCAGTCTTGTTGAGGAAGAGGATGACAGAGGAGCGCTGGAACCAGGGGTAGGTTATGATGGTTTTGAACAGGGCCTTGCTCTCCTCCATACGGTTCTGAAATCAAAATTACACCATAAAAACAGGCAGCAATGAGGACACATGTTTTTAAAGGGTCAAAGTCCAGAAAATGAATTCTCACCTCGTTGTCGCACTCAGCCAGGACCTGGTCGTACTCGCTGAGCGCCACCAGAAAGATGATGGAGGTGACGTTCTCAAAGCAGTGTATCCACTTCCTCCTCTCTGACCTCTGACCCCCCACATCCACCATCCTGCCGTAACAGCCAATCCAACAACAACAACAACAACAGAAAAGGTATGCAACATCACCAGTGATGCCTCCTGTTCCTGCAGTCATTACCTGCCATAGCGCTGTGTTATGTTTTACCTGAAGATGACGTTCTCCATGTCAAAGGGGTACTCGATGATACCCGTGGTCGGCACTCGGACTCTGAGGATGTCCTGCAGGTCAGGTATATAGGAGGGCTGTGAAATTCGATCCAGGTCGGTGAGATAGCTGGGGGGAAAAAAGGAGAAAATTAACTCAAGTGGAAATATGAAGGAAATTAACAGAACTGGGGACATCCTGTGGCCACTAAAACTGGAGCACCTTTTGTGCTGACATGCAGCCCAAAGTGCTTCAGATGGCAAAATTGAAACAACACAGACAAAATAAATAAAGTTAAATTAAAATTAAACAACCATAAATAAAAATCTGCAAGTCCAAAAATTACAATAACGAAACAGTAAAATGTTAAAAATCAATATATTTAAGACAATAGAATACAATTAAAAAGGATAATAATGTAAAAACCAATGAGAGACAGAACATGAAAAACTGGATTTATCTACTACAGTCCTAAAATGAAGTCATGTGATCATAAATTCTAATATCGGATTAAATGCACATGTATGTGGATTACTTGCAGTTATCTGTGCATCATCACTTAAGTATTGTCATAGGATTTTTGAGTGTCTGTTAGCGCAGCATAGAGTGGAAACTGAAACCATTAGAGAAACAAGAGTTTTGCTTCAGTAGAGAAGTACAAATAGAGAGTGTTTTAAAAGACACTGCATCTGCACAGCCAAAAATAGCAACCACAAGCTAAAAACAGTCGCCTCTCTTTTCCTTTTTTATCTGGATCATGAGCTTCACAAACAGCAGTATCTTTATTAATGCTAATTGATGTTCCCATGTGAGCGAGTACTCATCTGTGGGGTCAGAGGGGACACCTCCTGTGCTCATTACAGTGTCTCTTCATACTTACAAAACATTGCAGCCAGATTGACACAGCAAGATACAAAGGGTGGATCTTTACACATTTTATCTCCCAGCATTGACATTTAAATGTTTGAAACCTTTTCCAGTGCAAGAAAAAAAACGTCTTTTATTTCTTTACTCATTTAAGTTGGGCTAAAATTAGTCCCGACTTGACTGGAAACACAGGAATCAACATTAAAAAACCACCATGTGTATGTTTGAATTGAAGGTAAATTCCCCGCCAGTTACTAAAAACCCCAAATTTACAGAAAACAGAACCAAGAACAAAACCTCAGTGTCTTTAAATGTCGCTACAGCTCCGCCCATTAAATGCAGTCCCCTTCAGCAGCAAGTTACAAGTTCTAATGCTCACTATTTGGTGGAGTCGGACAGCTGGTACTCCCTGCGTCTGTCGTAGCATTTCTGTATTCCTGCATCGTCCCACAGACTCCTGATGGCCGCCGAAAGGCTTGAATCTAACTCCTCCACCTTATCCACCTCCACCTCCAGGACTAAGTTTGCATGGCTCTGTGGACACACACAGATAATACAGGGACACAGTCAGAAAATGATCCATCCCGCATTTCCAACGTCTCACTTTATACTTTGTTAAAGACAAAAATGAACCTGGACTCCAGAGTCAATACTAAGTCTGACTCTGTCTGTTCAGTACCTGGTTCTGGGGATCAGCGAAAGATATGCTAAGTGCCTCCATGGCTCGGGTCATGGCCTGCATGGATGTGACGATGTTCTGGTAGACCAGTTTGGCGTAGCTCCTCTTGTCCTCATCTGTGTATCCTCCTCCGTGGATAATCCTCATCTGTTTGATGAAGGTGCTCTTTCCACTCTCTCCAGTACCTGTAGTCAGACACAGTGAGGGTTAAATCCAATCACACCTTTTCACACTCATCTGTTTCTTTGCAGCTTGTTATTGAGAGTCAAGTTAATACTAATTTATAGACCTCTTCATATTCAAACATGCCATTAGTGCAATAGATATAGCTGGTGTACCTGATGAACCTGCAACAGATGAGAACATTTATATTTTATCACAACCCCAAGATCGCATTGTGGTGAATGTTTATTCAGACAGGTACAGGCTCAGTATGTTTTTGTGAGACAAAATCAGATTAATGTGTGTGTGCTTGATCGTTTCATGGGCCCCTGTAGAGTGTCAGCACCACCTGAAGACCATTTAGGGCAGGGCATAAGGAAAAGTCAAGCTTTTGAGAATAAATCAAGCTCATACGACTGCCTCTACAAAATGCCTCATGTAGATGAATTGGTGAAATGCTAATTTGGAATCGTTTTTAGTAACGAGGAAATGATTTCTCTTCAGTAATAAGTATTTGGACTTTAAAGAGGTTGCACAGAGACTTGCATCTCTTCAGAAGGAGAAGAGGTAGCTGCATTCTTGAAATGGCTAGCTCAGTCAGGAACACTTAAGTCAAAGAAAACTTTATTTCCATTTGCAGTATTATATTTGGCGGTATGGGCACACCTCCCTGCCCTTCCATGCGCCTACATGGAAAGCCTAAGGCAGGGAGAGCAGCAACAAAAAACCGTTGGGAACAGAACAGAGCAGCATTAATGACACTGATAAGACAGACACAGCATGAAAAGGAGGAGTTGGGGTGGAGGCGGAAGCAGGCAACAGTAGCAGGCCTGAGCAGTTTAAATAGGGCACCCTGAATGAGATTTGCCAATTGGTTGCATAGACATCTTTTTCTTCCTATATACCTGGCCCTAATATTCTCATGTGCATAATGGCTTTCAACGAACGAACGAATAGACACACACTATAGATAACATTTAATGATAATAAATTCTAAGTGCCCTAACTCACATTGTTCACTGACTGTCTTTTTTTAAAGATGTTTTTTTTTTTTTTTTTTGCGTTTTTGCCTTTATTAGACAGGACAGATCCAGAGTGAAAGTGGGAGAGAGAAGCAGGATAACATGCAAAGGGCCACAACTTGAAATCAAGCCTGCGGCCACTACGGCAAGGACAAAGCCTTTGTACATGGGGCATCCCCTCTACTAGGTGAGCTCTAGGGCGCCTCTGTTCACTAGCTGTCTCAGTTTGACACACACACAGTCTCTGTCTGTCACGTTCCCCTTCAGTTCAGTTCAGTTCGGCTCCTAATTTTCTCATACAGACCACATGATGCTGAATGTATTTGTTTAACAAATGTGTGTTGTCACCAGACCTGAATGTTTGAAGTTGCCATGTGTGCGAGTGTGTTTATGTGTGTGTGTGTGTGTGTGTGCGTGTGTGTGTGTGTGTGTGTGTGTGTACATGCCTTGCATCTGTATCCCTTCCCATCAGCAGAGTGTGTTAGAGCTCTGTGATGACACTGAGTGGTGCTAGGCAGCAGTGTTCTTGTTTCCGGGCTGTTTTGCATGGCATCATGAAAACTTGAGTCTTTACATCTCAGCAAACAAAGCTTAGACAAATCGGCTGCATTTGAATGCACCTTGTTTACAAGTCAAGTTTCTTAGAGATGAGGGGGGTTCGGGTCAAGACGGGGCAGATAAACACTGACATAAGAGGCAAATCATTATCCTGCACTTCTGCTGGGTTTGACTTGTTCAGAGAGTGGCAGTTTTGGATGAGAGGCCTCACTCTTTAATCAGAGTATGCATCCTGGCTTTCAGGTCCCTTGTAGGATTCATGTGAGGTTTTTAGGTTTATTCTGATTGAGATATCTTTGTCTTTAGTTAGTTTAGTGACTCTAACATCAGATGTTAGCAGATCTGTGTTGCTCATTGCTATCTAAACACAAAGGGTCAAGATGGACTCTAATATTCCTCTGTGTATTAATATCATGAGGGATTATTTAATAAATTAATGATTAAATTACTTGTGTTATAAAAACTCAAAGACAAAAATCTGTGTAACAAGTAACCAGTGTCCACGAAATTTCTCTTTTCTTTTTTATCTGTAAGTTCTCCCTAAGTTGACACAAGTAGCTCCAATAAAATAAAAATAATAAAAATGTATTCTTGAATGACTTGCTCATGAAATAATGAACATGTCATACATATCTGAAACACTTTAAGGGGCACTCCACCATCTGTGGCTCAAGAGGTACAGCGGGTTGTCCAATAATCGGAAGATCGGTGGTTCAATCCTCCTCCAGTCTGTACGCCTTTGAGCAAGATACCAAACCCCAAACTTAACTGAACCGACAAGTGGCACCTTGTACGATAGTCAGTGTATGAAAGTAGCGTGTTGAAAGCACTTTGAGTAGTCAGAATACTAGAGAGGTGCTATACAAATACCAGTCCCTCACTATTTCACACATAAAGTTAATTTTATTGTCCATGGGGAGTGATTCTCAGCCTGTACACTGTTGTATATGATCAGAGACGCCTTATTGGCTTGGATTTGGAAAAAAACACATTGTTTAATGCTGCATTGTGGTGGCTTGTGTAGGTCAAGTGTTTGTCGCTGTAGAGGAACACAAGCTCATTTGCCTACATTTGTGTCTTTGTGTACATCTGCATGTATATACGTGTATATGTCAGAGGTGGTGATTTACAGTTTCCCTGTGGGTGCTGACCACAGCCGTCTCTACACACACGCACACACACACACACATAGAAACAGTCAGGAGACATGCCACTCATAAAGAATTGACCATAAACACAGCCTCACACCTACGCATAGTTCCTCATGATGCCATGCCGGCTCTGTGAATGAATGTGGTGGGAAAATCACCAAGATAATAGCTACTATCACTTGTCATTCTGCCCTCTTTAACTACAACTGAAGCTAACATACCAGGTGAGGCTTTGGAGGAAACTATAGGCCAATTATACACACACATTTTTGTCAACATGGTCCATATCTGCAGATTATATTCTCCTGTTCTGTTTAGAAAATGTCATTTAGTCTCCATTTAACTTCTTCTCAGCTGTGCCACTATATTTCTTCTCAGGAACAATAAAAACTGAGAGACATGAAAACAGCTGCATAATAATAACTAGTGGTGGAATCTAACTAATTCTTTTAACTCAAGTACTTAAATTCCGTTTTATGCTACTTTATACTTTACTTTTAAAGCTATAGTGTGTAACTTCTACAGGTCCGTAAATGTCAAGCCACTACTAGAGGAGATGACACAATGCTGATTAAGCCGATCGGCTCCTCTAACATCTCACAGTATTTTTCAATATATATCATTTTTAGTATGCGTGTCAATCGGCGACATTCCCGCGCTGGTGCACAGGAAATGCTTCCTCACAACAAGAAGGGAGGAGGAGGAAGAGCGGAGAGTGTCATAGCAAGAGGTAGAACGCAGGTAGAAAGAGAAAGCAACATGGCGGAGAAGCAGCCGAGACACGGTTCAGAAGTGGAACCTACCACAAAGGCAAGTGTTACTCTGTGTACACGGTGTGTGGCGACTAGCAAGTGTTACTCTGTGTACACGGTGTGTGGCGACTAGCAAGTGTTACTCTGTGTACACGGTGTGTGGCGAGTGTTACTCTGTGTACATGGAAGTGCCGCCGGCTTATTAGTTGTAATAACGCATTATCCGCTGGGAGGCGACAGAAGTTACGCACTATAGCTTTAACTCCACTATATTTATTTCCCAACATCACTTACTTTGCAGGCTCTGATTATGAATACAAAACATTAATAGACTTGTACAGTATGATGTACTATTATAGTTTAAACTACCCAGCAGTATAAGTAATTAAAATTTGCCCCACTTTTACCAGCTGCAGTACTACAGTGATGAACACACTGATGCGTCAATAATTATAATATGTATTCATTTGAAATGGGCCACTCTGCACTGGGAGTAGTTTTACTTTTGGTACTCTAAGTATCGATTGTTCTTGTCTGTTCTCTTTGAGTGTTTTGTGCTCGCATGTGTTTGACTTTAATATTTAACATTCATACTACATCTATTCAGATGTACAAGCCTACATAGTTTGTTTAGTCTGTAAAAGTGTTCGATTCCTGCTTTCTCTCACTATATGACCTGTGCTGTCTCCAGTAGTCCTGACATGTGTGCATCACCCTACAGCTTTTCAGGTGCAATTACTGAATGGACAGAAGAGGCAAAATGTGTTGATCTTTCATTCTGTCTCACCCCCACTTGTCCTCTCCAGGGACCTGACTGTGACCGTCCTAATGAATCCACTGAGAGCTCTGACTTACTGGTAAGGACTACACGTTACTTGATAACTTGATCAGTTAGATGGAAAATCAAAAGAACTGTAAAGCGTAAGATACAAAGATACACAATAAATATCCTGTGATTCAGACAGCACTATGGCAAACCATGATTACACATTAGATCAAGATCTGCAAAATAGTGTTTTAATGTTTCAAAAGTCACACTGAGTAGTGAAGTTTGGTGACTAAGACATATTTTTTCTGCTGACCTGATGCACTTGTTCCTGTTTATCAGATAATTCAGTTTCAGTTCATCTGTTTCATCATCCCACATTTATTCATCATCCTCCCATGAACTGTACCAGAATCTATGCATTGCTGAATGTTAAGGCCTGCCACCCTTTTCAGATCATATCTATCAGTGATGCATTGGCGGAGCAGAGCTGGAGGTTTGGGGCTTTCAGCTACCAATATTTTATCAAAAGCCTTAAATCTATGCTGCTCCATAAAGAAATCTCATGTAATTGACTAAATGTTCTTCTGTTTACTCGACTTTGTTGGGGATCATTGATTTGCAATTAGAGCAGCCCAGATAATTATGAGATGGATTTAAACATAGCAGGGTTGATGGCCAAACATTTATTCTGTAAACTCTACTCTACTTGACTACTCTATAGTGTATTAAAAAAATGGGTTTCAAGGTTAGTGATGCTGTTCATGCCAAAGTCCTACGCTACTTATGTAACTTAAAAAATAGTAACATCGGACCATTTCTGCCTCTTTTTATGTGACAGGAGTGAAAATTAGTCCTCCTCAGCATTTGTTGTGTTATGGTTTCAGAATAATGAAGACAGTTGGAGAACAATTAGATACAAAATATGATGTCAACACAGCAGGATTTTGTTTTTCTTGGCAACTATCATGTTTTTGTTTACAGATTTTTAGGCATTCTCTCAAATGTCTTGAAAAACTGTGCATATAGCTTCCATACACACAGAAAAATGTTGGTTGATCAGCTGTTCTTCGCATGGGTTGAGGTGCCACATAGCACCGCTGCCACACAAATATCTTTTTAAGCCCCTTTATGGTTCTGTAGAGGATCTCTACTTGCTCTTTCCCCACTAAACTAAACTAAACTAAACTAAACTAAATTAACCCAACCAAACCAAACTAAACTAAATGAAACTAAACTAAACCAACCAACCCCAACCCAACCAAACTAAACTAAACTAAACTAAATTAACCCAACAAAACAAAACTAAACTAAACTAAATTAACCCAACAAAACTAAACTAAACTAAACTAAACTAAATTCACCCAATCAAACCAAACTAAACTAAACTAAACTAAACCCAACCCAACTAAACTAAACTAAATTAACCCAACCCAACCCAACTAAACTAAACTAAACCAACCAACCCCAACCCAACCAAACTAAACTAAACTAAACTAAACTAAACTAAACTAAACTAAATTAACCCAACCAAACCAAACTAAACTAAACGAAACTAAACTAAACCAACCAACTCCAACCCAACCAAACTAAACTAAACTAACCCAACCAAACTAAACTAAACTAAACTAAATTAACCCAACCAAACCAAACTAAACTAAATTAAACCCAACCCAACTAAATTAAACTAAACTAAACTAAATTAACCCCAACCCAACTAAACTAAACTAAATTAACCCAACCCAACCAAACCAAAGTAATCTAAACTAAACTAAACCACTAAACCAAAATAACTAACTACCAAACTAAACTAAACTAAAACTAGACTAAACTAAACCAAACAACCCCAACCCAACCAAACCAAACTAAACTAAACTAAACTAAACTAAACCAAACAACCCCAACCCAACCAAACTAAACTAAACTAAACTAAACTAAACTAAACTAAACTAAACCAACCCCAACCCAACTAAACTAAACTAAATTAACCCAACCCAACCAAACCAAAGTAATCTAAACTAAACTAAACCACTAAACCAAAATAACTACACTAAACTAAGTTGAAGAACCAGCAGTGAACTTTTTAAGCCCCTGTATTGTTCTTCAGAGGCTCTCTACTGGCTCTTTAGCTTAGTTAAGTTAAGTTAGGGAGAGAATAAAACACTACATTACTACATTAAATGGATTACTATTCCATTCCACATTAAAATATTATACTATATCCAGGTAATAACACATTGAAGAAGTGGCTCTCGTGCACGGAAAAATTACAGGTTTGTAAAGGTAATGCGTTTCTCAGTAAGCATTTTGGGAGGATTCAGAATTTTTAAGGCAACATTTCATAAGAAATTATTAATAATCATTCATATTTTAAGTTAAAGTGTCATTTAGAAGTATTTTGACTCATCCATGGTATCTGGTGTCATTGAAGGGCCCCTAGGCTAAAAATATTAAAAACAATATAGCACTATAAGTTACCCCTAATGGTTCTATAGCAGTATTAGATAAATGCACCATCTAGCACCTTTAAATGATGGGTGCCATGTAGCACCAAACAGATTCTCATATGATAACAACTTGTGGGTGCTGTTTAGCATTGTTTTTGTTGAGAGCGTGAATGGGAAAAAAATTCTCTGTGGGAGCATGCGCTTGGAGCCCCCTAAGTTTAGGCTGACCCCCAAATGTTTGCAACCTTTGGCTCCGGCCCTGTTGTGTTGGTAATCTACTGTCCAGTGATCTGAGAAAAGAATTTTCAAAGCAAATTAAATGGGATTTATAATAAATTGGGTTTAACCCTTCCTAGGAAAGCAGCGGAAGCAAACCTGCAGCTCATTTCTAGGTCAGGGCTGGATTTGCATAACTTTTGCATGAGGCGCACCCGCAGCAGCTAGTTATGGCTTTCTAACACACCACTGACCGGAGCCTTGACAGTGACTTGTGTCCCTGAGGTGCTCCCACACTGCTGCTGTCAAACAGGCTGTGTCCAGAGACCTGATGGAGTCATGGATTCGTTTAAACTTCCCTGATGTGTGAAGTGCTCCCAAAGCTACACATGTGAACACAGATCACAGTGTCATAGTACTGACAGAGAAAACCTGGGTTCAAGCCTCAGGCCCTTCCTCAATTGGACCTGCTTAAGTGTCCTTGAGCAATTCAGTGAACTCACACCAGGAAGTAAGCTGTGTACGCCCTTCCTTCACTGTGACAGAACAAGTGAAAAAACTTTAGCTTCACATTATTAACACCTTTTTTTAAAGGCCTCACAATGTATAAACATTACAATCACTGATGATGTACTGATAACTAACAGCTTATACTTTCCCCTCACTATTTCTCTTTTTACTCCCTTCAAGTTGGCTGGAGTTTATACCAACAGACGGACAGGAAACACCCACATTTTTCCAGTCCATCATGAAGCAAACACACAGCTCTCTGAGGGAATTTAACTGGAAATGAACGCGTTGTCAGCAGCTAGTTTCGGTTTCTATAGACATTTAACTGGAAATGAGCAAAAGTCAAAACGCAGTCTCGTCTTAAATTGTCCAATCTCTCTCTCCATGCGACTTTTTTCAGTACTTTTGGGCAGGCGGGAACTAAATGAAGCCATTAGACTACATTTATAAAACTTGGAAACTCTCCACGGTGCGTAAAATCAATGGTGCGACTATGGCGCGCAGCTGCTCACACCCTGAATATTCGGGGAAAGCCAGTGCGCCCTGCACTACATCCGGAGAGCAGAGAGAGGAATGAGGAGAAAGGAAATGTGGAGAACAGTTAGATATGAAGCTTGTGCCTCCTGATGCACAGCTACATCGATACAACCCATCACACATCTCATAATAAGCTACAAAGAATGGATATCCCACATGCTCATTGAAATACATTTTGACAGGCTGATGGTGGCCGTGTCACCTGCCGTGACACCTGCATGTCCAGGTGTGGTCAGGAAGCAGTACAGCGGGCTATCAGAAGCATTTTTAAAAGCTTTGAAAGATTTTTTTTTTTTTTTTTTTTTTAGGAAATGCGCAGATAAATATAAACATGGAGTTTCATCCCATTATGACCATATTTCCAATCTACAGTTTACCCCAGTGTGTCATATATTCAGAGGTAGGGTTCACTAATGTGTGTGAGAAAGGCTGTGTAAACCCCCCTGAGGTCTGATCCCTGGTCAGTGATGCTCACCCAACAGCAGCAGCTTCAGCTCCCTGCGAGAGTCCTTCTTGTCTCTGCGCAGCTGCTTCTCGATCTCCTCATTGATCCTCTGGTTCTCCCTCTCCTCCGCCGACACACAACATCCAGCCATCGCTCACACACTGACCGGCTCCCTCTCCAATGAGCCCTCTGCTGTCGCCCTGGCTGTGCTGAAGGCTGTGAAGGTGTCCGCACCGCCGCGCTCACTTCACAGACTCAGCGGGAAAAGACGCAGAGCATCTTTAAAAGTGATGCTTTCTTCTTCTTCTTCTTCCTCAAATAACACAGACACTTTTTTTAAGGAAAAAAGACTTTCCAAAATAGTTTGAATATTCCGCTGGAAAACAGAGAATCCTCTTTTAGGGGGAAAGTTCAGAGATATTTTTAGTTTTTAGGAGTAAAAGGAGTTGGACCTCTCTGACAAAGGTGCTGCGGTTGGTCTGTAGCAGGAGGACACTTGTTGAACTTTATCCTGCTGGCTCGGGAGGGCGTGGCAGTGTCTGCAAATAGAAAGGGATAAAATGGGAAGTTCACGTCGACAGCTAGCAGACAGTGCTGTGTTCACCCCACAGAGATGACTGTGACATGATGAATAATGAGAGCTCAGACAGCAGGAGTACAGGGTTTACTATAATCAAAGAGAAAGCTGCAAAATAAGGATGATAGCCATCAGAGCCATTGGACTGACTTAGATAAACTGGCACTGATAATATGGCTGCCAGCTGAAAGCAGCTTTCTTTTTCTCAGACATGTATTAGAAGAGTTCAGGACATGAAACATCTTCCAAAGTTTAGCAGCTCTTCACAGAGAGGGGAAGTGAATTCTCCTGCTTCAGTGCATCCTCTGACACTGCCATGTCTCCTAACGGCCACTAGAGGTCAGGAAGGCCAACTGTGACTGACTGAGTGGGTGTTTGAGTCACAGTACATCCTGGGTTCATGTGAAACTTTGCATTTTAACACTTCAGGTCTTGTAGGAGAACAAAGGAGGGGGAAGCCCGGTGTGCCGTGCTGCCATTCTAGGTGTGCCGTGGGATTTTGTGTTAACCAGACATTATTATTTGCAGTATTCAGCTGGGCCTAAAAAGTTATGAATGTATCAGTATGTTGTGTTCATAAAGAGGCAAACTCTAGCTAAAAAATGTAATTTAATTTAATTTAAAAAACTTTCTAAGGGAACCTATTTGTCACCATTCATGTGCAGGAATTACAAGTGTGTGACAAATCAAAAGCCCTGATTGGCAGCCAGTGTGAGGGATGAAAGCACCAGCAAAGACGACCTTTCCCCGAAAGAAAAGAGAGGAAAAATGAAAGCTACCTGTCTTATTTTTCTTATTCTTACTGTCTTATGTCAGGATATGAGTGATAACACATGTTAAAGAAGCTATTGTGCACAGAAACTGAATAAGGGTCATCCGAATCCTAGCCTCATTTATCCAGTCGTAGGCTCAGTACTTTCCAAACATATGCAATTTGACTAAAACTTTACAATTGACTTAAACTTTTCTACTGAAAATACTTCCACATACAACTAACGCTCCTTTGGCAGAGCAAGTTCAAAAGCAAACGCTTGCCCAGGCCCACTACTCATCTGTGTGTGAGACTGTTTATATGGATTATACTGCATGAGCTGTGTGAGAGCTTGTCAAAGGATGATATAGTATGTATGATATAGTTTTGCTGTTGTTAAACGCAGCCCTCTTTAACTCTAGCTCACCAGGAATTATCTCTGGTTTTGGATTCTCCGTTCATTGTGGAGGCATGAGAGAAAAATAGACACACAGGGTGAGTAATTGATGTATAAATCATCATTTTGTGGGTGAAGTATTCCTTTAACACAAATGGCTAAATGAAGTGAGCATGAGTGACACCAATCAGTGCTCATTATCAAGGTAAACTAGAAGCAAAAACCTTAAAAGACAGTGTGGATGTGGGTGTGGTTAGCAGTCAGATGCAGGGGACAGGTGTGGGGGGGCTCATGAGAGAAGCACCAGGTGAGCTGATTGACACAGCTGCTGCTGGTTTGTTCTGATTACATCGCTCCCTTTGTCATGTAGTACTGTGCTGGCCCTCAGATGACTGCGGCCCAGACCAAGGAGAAGGACACTGCCTGAGTTTTTGGTTTAAGACTTAAAGGACTGGGAGATGTGCCGGAGGAGCCGGGTAGCCATAGGTACATGCTGTTGACTCATTTTGTTGTTGTTTTGCTGGGCAGCTGTAAATGCAAGTATTGTATTTAGATGGAAGGCTGAATCTGTGTCTGTGCTGGGGCACTCACAGGGGTGCCAAGAGAGAAAACAAAGTAACTGGGAGAGAATAAATGATGTGTAAATAAATTCATGGAAATATCAAATGAAAGATTATAAGAGATGAGGAAAATGTACAAAATGTTCTCAGTAATTACAAATACATTGTATGAACCTGTAGGAACAATAATGGGGATTTTTCTTTCTCCTCTTCTATGGTGGTATAATCCAGACTAGAAAGAAAACATGAACAGAGGAGCAATGAAATAGCAGTTGTGGCCCTGTAGTAACTTCATCAATCCACACATTAAAATACACCTTTTAGAGATACTCAATAATAAAAATTAATTCAGTATTAATAAACATAAAACATAATTCACTCATGTGAGAATGAAATACAGTATGTTAATGTGTGTGTGCCCTGGTCTCAACCATGATCTTAATCATTCGCACATTAAAATATATAAATGAATCATGATTGCTTAGTGTTGGGTGTACAGTCGCTAACCTTGATAAAATAACCACAGTCAGTCTTCAGGCTTTTTTGTGCAATTTACTCTCTGTTTATCCACACTTGTGTCCTCTTTTTGAACATCGTTCTCAACACATACATCTTAGACAAGTCCAGTCTACTCTGTATCATCATGATTGCTTTGCAACAAGAACATTTACAAAAACAGAGACTGAACACATCGGCGGTAACGGTACAAAGATTTCACTTTTTCTACTGAGTCGATCAGGGAGGATCTGCCAACACAATACCCTAACTCCCATTTTTCAGTGAAGAATCTGGCTCATGACAATTTGTTTTTGTGAACATCAATTCTTCAAGAATATAAACACAGTGTGTTTTATGTGATGTGATGGATTTCCTCTGTCTGTCAGGGGGATGATTAACATCTAACGGGAAACCTCAAGTCGAAGTTTATAATTCTACTTCCCAAAAATCACATCTGTGTTCACTTGTTACATTTTCAGTGCTTGACAGAGATTTCTAATACAAACTGGAGTTCAAATACAGCTTTACTCAGGACATGTGGGCAGAAGATTTGGTGGGGACTAATGATGTAGATTTAAAGGCATTTAATTACCACACTGTAACAAATGATAGCCATAACTAAAATCACAAAGAAAATCAGAGTTGACATACTTTTGATAAACAGTAACATGTTGAAGGAGCGCCAGTTTGTGGATACAGGAAATATTTTACACAATGATTGGACTATTTCAAAATGAAACTCCAGGATAAAAGCAATCAAGATGATGTGTCTGAGTAATAAGCAGTTTATGGAAAGTTTCTTTTCCCCAAGCTGGACCCTGCAGCTCTACACGATGCAGTCCTTAATATACTGTACGTAACACTGCGCTGCTCTTGAACATACTGCGTGAGATTTCTGTCAGCAAGCCAATACCAGCTGGAGTCTGTGCTCTTATAGGGAAAATCCAGCTTGATAATAACTCATATTTACTCCCTCAGAGTGATGAAACAATCAAACTTTGTCGCTCCATATTTATTTAACAAAACCCAATTATAATTTGAATTGTTGCCAGTACAGTATACTTCTTTTATGATCTGCCTTCATTGTGTGAAAAAGCTAAGCTTACTTACTGTGGCTCACAAGCACAGCCGGGCGGTCTCTGCTCAGTGAATGCAGTGTGAGAGCTCTCTACACAAGGATTTTCCCTCTAAGTAGCAGGGACAGTGAGCACTTTACAACAGCAGGGACACAAGTTACTGATTACTGCAACTCTACAACAAGTGATCATCAACACTGATAAGTTGAAACTATAGTCCAGCTTCAAAACATCCCTGGCAATTAGTAGAATCACTTTAACACCATTCAGTAAAATGTGTGACGAGTTGGCCCCCATTTTTCCCCATTGAGCCCTGCTGTTGAGAAGTGGTTATTGTAAGATTTACTTCAAGTGAATTGGACTGGAAATTAACTTGTTGTCGCCTGCCAAAATCAATCATCCTTGTAAGAAATTTCACCGGCCAGCTGAAATATCTGAAAACAACAGGGCCTCTGAGTGAGGGTTGGGCACCTGCCAAAGCGGCTGGCAGATGCCGAACCACAGCCAAAAACACTCGGCAGGTGTCTGGTGGTGGTTTAGAGTCCAGATTGTGGCACATTCTGCACATCCTGATGACTGCTGTTTAATCATACTCACATCAGGCAGTTCAATGCACTGTAATGCACTGCGGCGTGGGTTTTAAGACACGAATCTGACATGAAATCAATAGAAAGTGTGTTCTAATTACAATGCACTCATGATGTTCTTATGATGATGTCATGTTAGCTACATGAGCTACACCTCAAAGCTGTTCCCAAGGCTTCTTATAGAACAGAATAACAAAGAGAGACCACTGAGCCAAAAAGCAAACAATCCTCCAGCTGCACATTGAGACATTACTGGCTGCACTTCACTTCTTATAGAAACACAGGTGCCTTGCATGGGACTTCAGAGGCACAGCTTATTCAATAAGGCAATTATGTACATGTGAACTGTCGTGTGTTTTCTCCAATGTTGTCATCTCATAAATAAAGTCTAAAATAATACTGTACATTCTAATGGAATGGTGGCAATTAAAATGGAAATGAAGTAAAAAAGAAAATATAAAAGCACCTGTAAATATACTGTCCTACTTAGGCCAAATGGCTGAGTCATTCTGTGTGTGTACAGTAGTCACTGACTCTGACAGGCAATACTGAGTTCTATCAGGGCAGAGGTGGTATTAAAGGGATAGTTCACCCCAAAATCAAAAAACTTTATATCAGTTATGCTTTATATCAGTCTAGATTGTTTTGGTGTGAGTTGCAGAGTGTTGGAGATATCACCGCAGAGATGTCAGCCTTCTCTCCAATATAATGAAACTACATGGCATTTGGCTTGTGGTGCTCAAAGTGCCAAAAAATACATTTGAAACACTCAACAGCAATGTCTCTTTCCAGAAATCATGACCCAGTTACTCAAGACTCAGACCTTGCTGTGATGGTTTCATGTAGGAACTATTTTCTATAGCATCATCAAGCAGAAGGAAACATACATCTAGCACCGAGCTAACTAACATTACAGCTCAGCCGAGGACGACACCAATAATGTTTATATCTCATGCTGTCACAGGCGCGGGCCTCTTGTCCATGTGCAGATGCATGCTTTCTTCTGAGCATGCATACTGTTTGCAGTGTAGTTCATTTATTCATTCATTTTCCATATCCTGTTGGGGGTTGCTGAGGGACTGGAGCCTATCCCCGCTGACACTGGACAAGAGGCAGGGTACACCCTGGACAGGTCACCAGACTATCACAGAGCTGACACATAGAGACAGACACACTCACATTCACACCTATGGCCAATTTAGAGTTATCAATTAACCTGCATGTCTTTGGACTGTGGGAGGAAACCGGAGTACCCGGAGAAAACCCACACTGACATGGGGAGAACATGCAAACTCTGCACAGAAGGGCTCTTCCACTCGAACCAGGAGCCCTCTTGCTGTGGGGTGATAATGCTAACCACTGCACCACTGTGCCGTTCAAGAAAGAAAGTAGTTCCTACATGAAACTGCTCACAACAAGGTCCGTGAATTATCTTGAGTAACCGGTTCATGATTTCTGTTAAGAGACATTGCTGTTGAGTTCAAGTGCATTTTTTTTGGTGCTTTGAGCACCACAAGCCGAGTGCCATCTTGTTGTATTATACTCAAGAGAAGGCAGAACAATCTAGACTGATAAACAGCACTACAGGTAAGAGGAGAAGATGTTTGTTTGATTTTGGGGTGAACTGTCACATTAAAGGTGACGGCATTCCCATGTATTAGCATTAACAATCCCATAATTACATCCTTAAGATTTTTTTTTTACAGAATCTGAGCCAAAGCAACATTTAACCTGCCGTCCACCTTGATCTACATGCTAAATAAAACCTATAAGGGTGGGTGGGTGTTGGAGGGAAGGGGACTGCTCAGGATCACTAGGTGTGCGGTACGCTACGAAATCTCAAAGTTAACCAATACTTATTGAGATGCTGTGTGATTAAGTTAAATATAAAAGAACAAGAATGAGTGACGTGACTACACCTATATGACAAGTGCTCTGTTGCCTTTAAGAACTAAAGGATTGCAGTTAGCCCTGTAGTTTGGATTCGGTCTGCAGTTTTTCATATAAAAGTCAATTCAACAAACCGGCTACTATGAGTACTGGCATATACCAATCAGCATGTTGTTGGGTAATAATATTCCTCTTTATGCAGTTCTGAAGCTGAACAATGTTTCTTTGCTGAGAAACAAAACTGGCAAAACACAAAATTTTACATTCTCCTCTTAAAAAAAGGAAACAAAAACAAACATGTAAATAACATATTCTTTTTCTTCCAAAAATGAATTAGCCATTAGACATACAATACAATTACATAGATACATATTTTCAATACCGCACATTCAATCTGCCAAGAAAGTAATGATTACAAAGCCAACAGAGATGCTGCCATATATATAGAGAGATGTATGTACAATGATTATAGCATTCATAATTGCACTATGCCTCAATAAATGTAAATTACAGGCTTATGTTCGAGGGAATCGTTACAAAAAAATACTCAAAGTAACGTGGGAATGAGGGGATTGCAAATCAGAGGTGCCAATAATGAAAGAAGAAGGGCTTACTTTGGTACAAACTGAACATCAACACTGTGCCCTTTCACATAGGAATTAGCCAAATTTATTCTCCACTGCTATTGAACTACAACAGTCAAGACAGCTGGGCTGTGATTGGACGAGGACAAAGACACGGCTAAGATGGGACTGGATGGGGTGGAGGCCAGGGGGAGGCTGTGATTGGACAGTTTGAGCAGTTCAGCACACTGGGTGATGTCCTCCTCTCCTACAGCCTGATAATCAACTGTAGCTTGAGTCAGTCCAGGCTGTGGTTGTCTGGGTGGAGGTTTGCTGGGAGGGCGGGGGTGGGAATACCGTTGACTTTGTCGAATACTTGCAGGAATCAGTCGGTTGATTGTTCATTAGTGATGCTCTTTTCCGCTCTTCAACACTTTTCATTTGAGTAGTAAACAGCGCAAAATGGAGTCCGGTGCTTGAGTTGTTTTGGCATTGGCAATAAGTACACATATTACCGTAATAATAAAAAGCGTTAATGTGGCACAGTTGAACATAATCATTTAACAACAATGTCTCATAAATTATCACATCCTCATCTCCCTCCAGTTTGTGTAAAGCAACCATTGTGATTTTCATGACGTAGCAGAGCGGAGGTCCCCCTGTGCACCCTCACCTGCTTGCTCGAAGATCAGAGTGCGTTTTTAAAGCCAATTTCTCTCAAACTTCGTTGATATTTCACCCCCCACAATGTGGCAAATCCACGGTCACACGTGCTCTACTCGTTGGATGGTACCAAAGTCAATGCAATGTGATAATGATTTAAGTCAGTCAATACCAAATCAATATGAAATAATTTAAAAATCACAGTTTATACGTATTTATCAAGTGACTTGCCAATCAGTCCTTTAAGCAAAATGGAAGCTCTCAGTACGAGATCTGTTACATCATTTCCTGTTGGGCCAACAGGTGAGTGCCCAGGACGACAGATAAGGAGGGAGGGTAAAAAAAAAATTAAAATAAGGAATGAAAACATTTTTCTTGTTTATAAAAATGCAGGAGGCAGGGAGCACATTGCATTCGGTCCAGCTCTGATGTATCAGACTGACGGACAAAACAACCCCCCAAACCTCAAGTGCACAAATTAGTTCCTTTCTTTCTGTCAAAAAAAACAACAACAAAACTTCACAATGCGCAAAGCCTAGAAATGAGGATTGTTGCTGTACATATTCAACAGCAAGTCCCTCGCTGACCCTTCCAAATATCTTGACCCCCCCCTTCCACCCCCCACCCCTCGTATATTTCGTCAACTCCTTAAATAGCAAGATAACATTTACTTTGCTCACCCCTTGGGGACCAAGAGATCAACAAATGGCAAATAAATTAGTATTATGCAACCATTCGATTTTTTTTCTCTGATTTTCTTTTCATGTGTGTGTATATGATCTATCTCTTCACAGATTATGTCAGTCAGTGTGTGTGTGTTCAGGGCCTCCTGTTGGCAACCCCGCTCCCCCGCTCTACACCAGGTTGTACTCCTTTAGGTTGAGCTGCAGGATGGTGTCTTTGACGGCAGCAAAGACGAATCTGATGTTCTCTGTGTCAGTGGCACAGGTGAAGTGAGAGTAGATGATCTTGTCACTGTCTGGATTCAGGTCCACAAACATCTTGAGGATGAACTCTCGCCCTGCTTGGGCATCCCTCTGGGGACCTGAAGAGGGGAAGACAATGCTCTGTGAGTGCACTTACAACAGGGAACAGCTGTTTCTGTCATTACAGTAAGTACCTGCACATCCAAAATACATTTGACAGGATTTGATTCTCCGGCAGGCTAGTGCATTTTAATCTATAGGGATACTTATATTATTCTTCCTCAGACGTTGAACTCAAACCATTGTTTTGCCCCGCCCAAAATATATAATTTAATATTATATATTAAACATAAACATAACATAAACATGTGGGTGACTGGTCGACTAAGATTCTTAATCGGGGGCAGCCCCAAAATACACAATAAAAAATAATTCCAAAACTCATTATGTCCAATACTGTTCTTTCTTCATTACAACAAACAAAAAAAGGAAGCTTTGTTTGGTACCTGTCCTGATTTATGTCTTAACACTCAAGAATATTTAGACAAATTAATTTAATGTTGTTGAATCTGAATATCTTTCATAAATAAACAGATAATTGCCACATTTTAAGACAATTGTTTTATCATGGCTGAAAGAAATGAAATCTCAGACTTAAGCCCTTGTAATTAACCAATATAAAACAAATATATCTAATACTGTATAACAGGCCTATCCAGCTGGCAGCC
Organism: Epinephelus fuscoguttatus; assembly: GCF_011397635.1. Classification (NCBI taxonomy): domain Eukaryota; kingdom Metazoa; phylum Chordata; class Actinopteri; order Perciformes; family Serranidae; genus Epinephelus; species Epinephelus fuscoguttatus. The sequence goes on from NC_064757.1 coordinate 24,412,847, forward strand.
TGTGGGCCACTTCCAGCCCAGAAGCCACCTCAGAGTGGCCCAGCATACATAAATCTGATATACTGTGTAAACTCCATAGAGTGTCTAGAGGTCGGTAGCGAGTGAGCCATCTCACCTCCTTCTCATCTCTGTTACACATGCCTCGTGCTGATCGGGCAGGATGCACAGATCAATACAGCGACATCACCAATTATATCTTTAACAAATCAACATTTTCTCATGTGATGCAGTTCTGATCACACATGGTAGCTTTTTAAAAAACCCATGCTATGGTCAAACAGTACAAAAATGTGTCCTGTGTCTTTTCCTAAATACTTTTTCTTGACCTCGAAAATGTCATGAGATGAGGTGTGTGTGGTACAGAGAGGGGAGTAACATGTTCTGGTTCTGAGCATTGATAGTAGGGCTGCAATGATTAGTCGACTAATTGATGACTAATCGGCGATTAGGAAAAAAAGTACTATAATAAAAGTACCCCAAAATACTCTTATTGCAGCTTCTTACGTTCAAATGTTGGCAACTTAACACACTCTCCCATGACAGTGAACTAAAACCCTTTGGCGTGAGTACGAAACAAGACATTAGATGACATAATTTTGGGGTTTGGGAGAGACAGACCGACATTTTTCAACATTTTAACACATTTTCCGATAAAATGATTAGTTGACTAATCAAAGAAATAATCGACAGATTAGTCGACAATGAAAATAATTGTTAGTTGCAGCCCTAATTGATAGCTCTTTTTCATTCTGTTTCTTCATTTCATGATATGTCTGGGTTGGATATGTGACTTTCGATTCTTTTATTTCAAAAGTAAAACAATAAACATTGATATTTTTATTACATTCATTTGCATTTTTTTTTTAATTTGTCATTACCAAAAGCTAAAAAAGGTCTTTAATAGGCTGCTGAAACTGTCTGGCCTCTCCATTTCTTGGTTTTACAATCTGGCCCAACAAAATTTGTAACTGAAAAGCTCTGCTGTATTATGTATCGCACAATTTTTTTTGCAATTTTTGTCAGATACTGAAACTGACTGATATATCAAGCAGCATCATTATCTAAACAGAACTACAAGGATAATACACTGATGGTATTTAATGTTATATTTGCCAGAATAATACAGAATATTAGGGATCAGAGGCCAGATTCTGCCTAGTCAGATGATCCCTCACAGCAAGGGCTTGGTCTAATTGTCCAGAAAGTTATCAGACATAATGGCACCAAACAGACAGAATGTAATTGAATACTTTGTTAGTACATTCACTGTACCATACGCAGTCTTTTGCGATGTATTTATCGCACAAGTTGATATCATGATGACTATTTAAAAAACAAAAAAACGATACATAGTGCAGTCCCAGCCAAAAAAGCTAAACTGACACTTTGTGTTCTTTATTACATCAAATGAACAATAACACAAAAGTCACATGGCCTAATTTTCAGAAGAAGTTTATTACCCTGAGGAAGGCATGTCCAAAAAATCTGCGAAGCACCTGCGTTCGTGCTTTCACAGTGTATCACTATGGAGTGACGCAAACTAGCAGCTGACAGGAAGAGCTCTGTGCTGTGTTTCAGGTGTTTGATGTTCGCGTTGGACCGAGCCGTCACTCACCGTCATACTCTGGAAAGTAGTCGACCAGATGAGAGTACATGATCTTCTCCTCCAACAGATCCTTCTTGTTGAGGAAGAGAATGACCGAGGAGTTTTGGAACCAGGGGTATGTGATTATTGTCCTAAACAGAGCTTTACTCTCCTCCATCCGGTTCTGCAGAGAGAGTGTGTGAATGTGTGTGTGAGGAGAGGTGAAGAGAGGGGGAGAGAGACATACAGAGAGATAGAGAAGGACAGAGGGAGAGTTAATCACTTAATTAAACCACAGTCTTTCATACTCATTAAGTACAGATTTTAATAAACGCTTTACCACACCAGAGGGAGAACAGTAACGATGAGAGAGAAGGCCGGCCGTGTCGCCTTCAACAGTTTAATTTCTCCCTTGCACTTGATTTCAGTGTTTAATTGAACAAAATAACTGTTGTGAAAGCAAGCCTCAGACATCACCCGGCAGAGCAGTGTATTAAGAGTCCTAAACAGAAGATCTCCTGTATGTTATAAAAACGAATCTACTGACATCAGAACAGAGAGGACATGCAGCTGGTCAGTCTTCTTGTTCTTGCAGGGTTGTGGTAACAAAGGAAGGAAAACACATGGGCGCAGAAACAGACGACACACACATACGAACACACACCTGCTCATTAATACACTTTAACAAACTGACACACACGCTATGTCCTCTTAAGAAGGAGATGTGGCCCGAGGCGGTATTCAAAACAGCTGGCTGATCATTTACAAATGCTTTCCAAGGGAAAAAAAAGGTGAAGCAAGGCCAGGCAGGAGGAGAATCTGATTTCCATTGTTTTAAATAAGGAATAGATTTTTATCTTCAGAGCCAACTCATCTTCCACATCAAATGAAATATTAAAGTGTTTCAATAGGTGAGGTGGTTTTTTTGAATATGTGAAGCTAAGACTCACACTAAGAATATAGTTTGGTTATTAAATTTACTTCTGTTCATCATTCACCTCATTGTCCGATTCCACCAAAACTTGGTCGTATTCGCTGAGCGCCACCAGGAACATGATGGATGTGACGTTCTCGAAGCAGTGGATCCACTTCCTCCTCTCCGACCTCTGACCTCCGACATCCACCATCCTGTCGTGGCAGCAGCGTGCAGGAGAGAGAAAACAGTCAGTATGATATCTCGGAATGTCTGCTTGAATTTCTTCCTGACACATATTGCGGGGTATTGCGTAATTAAAGAAACAATAAACCAAAAGTGAAACACATGGGATGACTGTGCTGATCCTTCGGCGTGACTTCGATGTGATTCTAATATTCAACTCGGTGAAAGCAGAACATTAACATTTTGACCTTATCTACTACTTTAACTTATAATATTCAAAGTGAGACAAGGGACAAAGGGGGTTAATGTGTCATACACTGAAGAATCAAAAGTGAAACAGCAGCTCAGTGTGAAGCTGTTTCAATGCTTTCCTGAAGCTGTGATAAGAAAAGAAAGTTTATCAGTGTTCTAACGGGAGAATTCTGTGCTTCAGTCAGGAAAATACTCAAATCCTTTACAAGAGTAAAAGCAGTAATGCCACAATGTAAATATACTTGTGAACAAGGCAAGCAACTTTTCATAACTTTACTGTTAGGTACTATAAACCTTAAAGCATCTTATGTTACTTACATTATATCAGCTTATTGTACTTTTGATGTTTTAAATGCAAAAACAATTATAACCAATAGATTAATGTAGTTGGGTGAAAAGTACAATATTTCCTTTTTACCTAAACATCAAGCGACATTGTTTAAAATCTTAAGATAAGTCCAGTAAGATATCTGACAACTTTGCATGAATAAAGGCACTTTCTTACTTTACATCTATGACAAACATAGTTGTGTAAATATGTTGTAAACTAAAATGTTTGGGAATCCTAAACTTATTAGGATCAAAACTCCATTCTCCTTTAGGTCAGGTCAGTAGTTGAGGACTATTATTATTCTATATTATGTGAATGGCTTTGAGATCTAAACGGACCCGCTTTCTTTTAACATTTCCCTAAACATTTTCTGTGCTTTTACTGATCTGAACAGCTGTAAAGACAAAATAACAACAGCAGCACTGTCATTGTGTTGGTATGTACCATAGACTGTCCAATAAAGATGGACAGTATGACAGCCTCTCAAAAGTGAAGCCAAAACACCTCCATCACCCTTTGGTGGCTGGCTGCAGTACAGGTCATAAACTCCTTCCCCATCATGCAGCAGATGGGACATGAGCCAAACTAAAAGCAGAGTACACGTCAAATAAATTTTTCCCAGAGACGGTTTCTGTCATTTTAGGTAGTTCTTATCACGCTGATGTTCAAGTGTTTTCTGATACGTTTGGTTTTCATAAGTTATTTGATGCTCTAAAAAGGTGGTGTGACATCATGACTGACAGCTGTGACAGACTCAAGATTGAGTCGGGTGGGTGATGGGGCGGGACCTTGATGCCGTGGCTCCATCCCTGATCATTACTGCACAGACTCTGGCTCCAGACGCCAGACTATTCAAGAGAACTTTAACAAAACTATTAATATATGCAAACTTCATACCTGATTATGTAAACCTCTTGTGAGGGCTACAGTATTTTTTTTTTTCGCTTTATGCATAGTTCTGTTGTGGACCTAATGTCTCTAACTCTTTGTCTATCCTGTACCACATTCCCTGAAGATGTATGTCATGATCACCAACTGCATTGTTTCAAAAAAAGTCTTTCATTAAAAGTTATTAAAAAACATCACCAGTGCAAGATAGCAGCGAATGCATCCAAGTAATTTTGGCTTCATTTTCTTACAGCAGAAGGAATGTAAAATGTGTTGTCCATCTTTATATATGGTCTATGTTATGTACACAAATGCTATTCATGTTTTCTGATCCTGAATATTTTTTCTTTCTCACCTGAATATGACACTCTGCAGGTCAAACGGGTACTCAATGATGCCTGTGGTGGGGACTCGAACCCTCAACACATCCTGCTGGGTGGGAAGGTAAGACGGCTCAGCGATCCGGTCCAACGCGTTCAGGTAACTACAGTCGCACAGAGGAAATGAAACAGGGTGTGTATTTGTTATCACATCCAAAACATTACTCCAGTTCCCTCCAGAAAGTATTTCACCATAAAAAGCCTGATGTCAGTTCATACCCAGTCTGGTTTTGACATTTGTATCGTGTTGTTTCCACTCTACTCACTATTTAGTGGAGTCTGAGAGTTGGTATTCCCTCCTCCGATCGTAGCATTCCTGGATGCCCGGGTCATTCCATAAACTCTTGATTGCATCTACATAAGGCTTCTCGAACATGGAGACCTTTTCTACGTCCACCTCTCTCACGATGTTGGCGTTGCCCTAGAGGGAAGGAGCAAGAAAAAAAAAAAAAACATGCTGTGATGTCCTGAGACTCATCTTGATTTAAAAACCCCAAACAAAAAGTAGTACATAACCTATCAAAAACTTCATCAAGCTTTTTGGATAATGACTATGAAAGACAATCAACATACAGGTTATGCAGTCCTAATTATCACTGGTTTATTTTCTCCCTCACTCAAATATTCTATATCCAGAAATTACTCTGCACCTCCAGGCTCAGCATGGACCTAATATCTGAAGCTCAAATCCCTCTGGGGCTATTAAGGGGAAAGTTTGATGCCCCAGATTCCCATTAAAACTCTCCTGTGTCCCATGACAAGAGATCAACATGTGCCTGCATGTGGAAACTGTTCCTCTCTTATGTGCTGCACTAATTATAGTTAATACACAAATAGTAATATAAAAGAATATAATAAAATTAACAAGTGAGATGTCACAGAGGAGAAAACACTTGTCCAGAAGACATTAGATGCACTGTGCTATGGTTGGCCTTGTTTAACCTACAATCATTGCATTTATTATAAGTGGCCAGACAGCCAGTGTAAACACGATCGACAGGTTTCATTTTCACTTCCTTTGTCATGTCAGTGAACGCCTTTGTCAAAGGTATGGCACTTCCCATTTTCTGTATATGAGAGCAGAGGGATGTTGGGCACAGAGTATGACAGGCATTCAGTAGTTTTGTAGTACACACACACACGATGTTTGCTGAACTCAGGTGCTTTCATTGTACACTGCCAGTACTCCAGTGTTTTTCCACTGAGTACTGACTGTCTTTTGAATGACTGACATGTATTTGTTTTAATGAAAAGGGATTATAGTAGCATTATTTTTACTCTGAATAATTGTTCTGCATTGTGTTCAAAGTGGGTAAAACAATGGTGAAATGGCCAGGCTGAAATAGCACATTCAGTTTCATTCTTCATGAGCACGCACATGTGGGGTGGGAAGCGAAAGTTAATGCGGACAATAGTGATCCATCCACCACAACAGCAAAGAGTCAAACTCAAGTTATGGTGCCATTGTAAAGTGTCGGTGCTGACCAACATGTGGCGGCATCTGTTATGTGGCAAACTGTTGCTTTACCGGGCCAGCAACCTTCAGAAATCTGCTTATTAAAGGGATAGTTCAGAAGTTTTGAGGTGGGGTTGTGTGAGGTACTTATCCATAGTCAGTGTATTACAACCAGTAGATGGAAGTCAGCAGGCCCACAGTTTGGAGAAGCAGACAGAAGTACTGACACAAAACTTAAGCAACGTACTGCTGTGATTGGTGGTTTACAGAAAAACATTTTTCAGGCACCTGAGAAAAATCTATATCAATTTAAGTATATGCTACATTCAAAAAACTTTAATCACTTTACATTGTCATCAGACAGCCCTTTCTGATGGGGAACTGAACTTAAAGTGAAACTTATCTGTGGTCCCTCTGAAGCCAACAGAACCCCTTGGCCAAAAAACAGTAATTTTACCTGACTGAACATGAAAGCTGCTGGTCTACCACTGCCTTGACTGGGTTCCCCATACATTCATTTATTTGTGGCAGCCCGCCATGATATGAACGTCTGGTGCCATGTTTTGATTTTCTATTTTTGGAGCTGGACCGTTCATTAGGTGCACTGAAAGAGCTCCACATGCCGATGGTTATTCACTGCACCACAGTATTGGGGTGCAGAGCGTACTCTGGGCACAGACGGAGCAGCAGAACAGCACACACTTTGAAAGTGAAATTTAACCATTCATTGCGCTGGTTCTAAAAGTTTGCTTTCACTCACAGACAGCTGCTGCTGCTCTCAACCAATCACCCCCCACCGTCATCAGCTACCGCCACACATGGTAGCTCATTAGCAAAGCTAGCACACTGTCATATGGTCTCTCCAAATCCACCACAAAGTTACATTTTTTTTAAACGTACTCGTGGCAAATTCAAGACCTTAACTTTACAGAGGGAAGAGTTTCACAGGCACATTGGATATCACGGAGATTCCCATAGGAATGAATGGACTTCCAGTTGCCCCATCTCCGTACTCATACGTAAGTGGAAACGAGGCCTTATTATTGTGTGACTTTGATGTTTTAAAGGGTTTTTCTTTAGATTCACGAAACCCACACAATAGCACAAACTAACAGATTGAGGCAGCAAATTTTTCTCCCCTTTTTCTGTGTGTTACCAATAAAACACACCCTAACACTCCAGGATTATGATCTGACTTTAGGATATCCCCCTAAAATTTACTTAATAATTTATCAGCCCCTCGTAACCAAATCTCTACAAAACCTTTCAGAGAGAAACGTCTGACTGGGCTGTGGCCCGGCAGGAAGAAGCTGAAGCAGCGTAGTCAGCTGTCACCTGAAATGGTCTGATTTATTTAAAAAAGGTGATGATGACTGCGCTCCACTGCTTTTCAATTGTCCCTCTCGCAGGGAATAAACCGTGAGTAAGAGGTTACTGTAACAGCTCCCAAAGCTTTGACTACAAGGGTGACAGAGGAGACAAAAAAAGGACCTCAGGAGAAAGCTACAGAACACTGAGGTCAAATTTGGGTGAGGAGTGCAGGGCAGGTCTTTCTTGTGTATTTGCATACGTGTATTTGTGTGGACATACGCACTCACAGATTTGTGTGCACTGTAACACAGGCAAAGACAAATACACAGAGGGTGTGATGGAGAGCTGGAGTGCTTTAGGGACACAGGAAGTATCAAAAAGGACAGGAAACGATTATGGATGGCTGTTCCAAATAAGATAGACGGCTCTCTAAAAATATACAGGGACTCTGTGGCTACTCTGTAGCGTCTTTTTTCCCTTAAACTATTAGTCATCCTTTGCAACAGTCGTCATTTCTGTTGAGGAATCTGAAATGGCTCGGGTGAAAGGTTCTCATTTACCTTATTGTGCTCATATTTGAAGGGGACCTTGAGGGTCTCTGAGGCTCGGATCATGGCCTGCATGGCTGTGAAGATGTTCTGATAGACCAGTTTGGTGAAACCCCTCTTGTCTTCGTCAGAGTAACCAGCGCCGTGGATAATCCTCATCTGTTTGATGAATGTGCTCTTCCCACTTTCCCCAGTGCCTGAGAAAAAAAAAGACAAAGACAGGGAGTTTATTTATTTTGTACGTTTGTGCAGGGTTTCTTTTAACCAAACAACACATTTAATCTCCTGCGTCGGCATCCAAACTCCTTATTCCTACCATACAGTAGAATACTTTGAAAAGATTTTTAAAATACTTTTAAAAGATAATATGTGAGTTTCTAGTCACAGATTTTGCAAGGACTGGGGATCTTGCAGGTTCACTATTTGCAAGACTAAAACCATTTAATGCTCCTGCTCCATCGAGCCAAATCCCTTTGAGAAATATGACATCCTAACAACTGTCCGCAAAAACACACAACTCTAGAAACACAAGAGAAAAGGTGTCATATGTCAACAATATTCTTGTCAATCAGGCATTAAAAAACAAAAACAAAGAGAAACTGCATTCGTGTACAAACTTAAAATTTTGGCTTTTGTCGCCTGAACTCGCTACAAGCCCCCACTAGTTAGCTCCATTATTTTAGTGGGAGGAGACCGTGGGAATGAGAGACGAGCTGTTTCTAAAATTAAGATTTCTCAACTAAAATAAGTGCCGCTTGGTGGATCAGACACACATTGACTTAAACACTGACTCCTGCTCGCTCCACAACTTGACCAGTCTCTCCTCCTTTACCATAGTCCAAGATGAGCAAGATTTGTTCGAGTTCTTGCGCCTCCCTGGCTTCTCCTCCATTTTGACTATCTATCTGGTTTGCTGCTTCCTGGTGCTGGAGGGAGTGCAGCTATTGGCTGCTGAAAATGTTCACATCATTAATCTTCAGTAATTGCATGAGCCAAGACTAAAAACTTACGATAATATTAAACACGTTTGATTTTATCGTGATGTCAAGACGAGAAAAAGACTGACTTAAGACAGCTCAGACTTAGTTTTATGACCACCTTACACCAAACGATTGAGATCACGGGAGCGCAACAGAAACTCCCACGATTTTCTGTTGACATTGGTAATTGGTCTTCAATAGTGAAATCGCTTGAAATGTCTTTTGGGTGTAAGGTGGGTACTGAATGGACATTTAGATATTTATGACTTTTATGGACCTCTAAACTGAGCAACAAGAGGACAGCCATAAAACTTTCAAACATGTTCTTGCAGATGAGAGTGCAATCAGAGACACAGCTCCACAGTTGGGGTAGCTGCTGCTTTATTAGTCACTTGCCCAAATACAGACTGCCGTCTTTACTATAGGCCCTTTTAATCAAGGTGCACAGAATAAGCTAAAGTCACACACCTTATAAAGTTCCTCTGACAAACTTTTTGGCAAACAGTTGCCTGTTTACACAACCAGCAGACACAAGGTCAGATCGTGTAAGAACATTTCTGTAACATTTTAAACGACTCTAGTCTGACTGGGATGTTGTGAGATGTTTGTAAAGCCTGCAGCAGCACAAGGTGAAAAACACACGGAGAGGTTAAATCATCTTGTACAACCTTCTAAGATCTCTGTAATGCATTTTTTTTTTAAATCTCAGTAATCATCATGAAGCCATGAGGAACATTACCGAGAATTAATAATTAAAGCAGTTTTAATTAAGAGCAAGATTTGGCTGAATATGGGAGTGAAAATCCTTCTAAAAAGATTTTAAAATGTAAATGTGAGGACTTCTCCTCAGGGGAAAAAACTGAACCGTGGCTTTTTGTAACACAACATCCTGTCTGGGGAGAGACATGCGCGCGCGCGCGCGCACACGCACACACACACACACACACACACACACACACACACACACACACACACAGATGTACAGCACATGCACTCAGTATGTACTCACTCACTCACTCACTCACTCAGTCAGCCACACATATAATATTCTGCGCTGGCTACTTTCCTCCCAGCCTGTTTGCTTGGTCTGGTGACAGACCAAGAACAACATCTCTCTCCTCTCAGTGGTGACAGGGACTATTTGGGTGTGAAGAGCTGGGGGTGTAATTTCTCTTTGGTTCATTGAGAGTCTTGGCAGACGCGCTGAAAGGTCTAACTTTACCTCACCACACTAACTCTTGAATAACTTTGGCAGGAAGGAGTGTATGTGTGTGTTTAGCATGTCAGTGGCCAAGAGATGTGTGCTGCATTCCAGTGTAACCCCAACATCTCTGTTATAAAAGTCTATATTGTGGAATATAAACTCTATTTTAGCCAAATTAGGCTCCTTACTGCCGGTCCACAATACAGACCAAGCACTTAACAAAACCAAGATAAAGACATAACTTCAGCTGTAATACCATAACCTCCAGAGAAACAACTTTTCTATTGTGGGGTTGCCAATTTAGAAGCCTAAAATGAGCAGGATAAATAGTAATGACAAAACAGGAGTTAGCACAATTTCACGCTAAGTGCTCTGGAGCCAAGCACTTAACTCTTAAAGGGACAGTTCACCCCCAAATCAAAAATACACATTTTCTCTCTATAGTGCTTTTTATATTTTGGTGTATGGACGAGATTAGTTTACAGCTAACCAATACTGCTAGCTCACCTAGCGCCACTGAGCTGGCTAAGGTTAAAGTTTAGCATAGGAGGACGCGTCTCATGTGTAGATGCATACTTTTTTCTGCATAGTGATGCAGTCGGTGGATATAGTTCGCTAGAAAGAAAATAGTTCCTACATGAAACTGCTCATAACAAAGTCTGTGGATTATCTTGAGTAACCAGGTCATGATTTCAGGAAAGAGACATTGCTGTTGAGTTTTTCAGATGATTTCTTTTTTTCTTTTTTTTTAGCTTTCAGCACCAAAAGCCGAGTGCCATCGAGTTCCATTAGGTTGAAGAGAAGAAAAAAGTACAGCCGATATCTTCAACTAGGGCTGAGTGATATGTCCTGAAAATTGTATCACAATTTTTAGGCTATATCTCGATACACGGTATATAATCTCAATATTTTAAAATCTCCTCAAAAGCACTCCATTAATGCTAGGACTGGGAGACAGAATGGAACATAATATTTCTGACCAAATACCCTCCGATGCAAAAAAGTTGTATGACTATTGTTTTTTGTTTTTTTCAGAAAATATTAATACACAATAACGACTAAGTGGGTTAAGGCAAGGGTTAAAACAAAAGCCTTTATTATTTATTTTCAGCTTTTGCACAGCCTTTAAAAAAAATGAAAAAACACCATTTATGCCATATCATGATACGATATCCAAAATCTATGACAATATATAGTCTTGAATCTCAATAACGAAATAATCTCTTCATATTGACGCCATATCTCCAACACTCAGCAACTCACACCAGAAAAATCAAGACTGATAAATAGCACTACAGGAGGGAATAAAAATATGTAGTCTTGACTGTGGGGTGAACTGTCCCTTTAAAATCCTATTTACAACTGTATTTTGTTTTTTTCTAGCCACTTACATTACTAATTAATTTTAACTTATACATTCAAACTACACCCTTTTTCAAGACCAAGGCCATTTCAAACATGCTTCCACTATTTGTTGTTGCGTTGGTTTACCTGTTAGCGCTACATGCTAATGTTGTTCCTCTGGTGCACCTTAAAATATTCACCTTGTGGCACCGAAAGCAGGGTGAGACTTGTCACCACCTGGTTTCCACCCACACACTCTGCCCACCCATAATTAACTATTACAGTAACCTCAATGACAAGCAGTAGTTGTTGCAGGCTACAAATAGTGTTGCACAAGAGTTAATGCCTTACGGCATCCACCCCTAAAAATAGACACACTCTATTTTTTTTTTTTTTTTTTTAAACAGGCGAAGTGGAACAGTGAGTAATCTCAAAAAACATAAATTAACTGCCAGTGGGTTTTGGACTTGTACTGGCACAAAGGATCTGGGTTGCTGTTGTGTGGCACAGTTCTGATCTCCTCGCTGTTCAAACACAGGAAATGGGAGAGAACCTGATGTCCTCGCACAAGAGCAGGAATGTGAGTGGCTCATGAATTCATCCATGGATAGGAACATTTATGATTAAAGCTGCCTTTAACTTGCCAAAATGACCTATTAAATTCAGTTTTACGTTACAAAATTGGGATTTAATGAATTTTAAGACAGCTGAGTCTACTTTTAAAAGTTTCTTTTGGGGATTAACCCATTTATGAAAATAATCCTCTCAGATAAACTTAAATATATAAATGACTTGAGGTGGGGGGAAAATCAATACAGCACAGTATTGCAATATTTTGACAACATTTTCCTTTGGAGACAGAATTTGTAGTTGTAAATAAAGGTAATAAATCACAATATATGTTATCACAATACTCAACATATCACAAAACGTTTAAAATCGCAATAATATTGTATTGTGACTTAAGCTATTTTATACAGGTTACCTTGGATTATAGAAAAATGAGAAGGTTACACAGTGTCGTATAACCAACAGCTGTATGTAAGATAAGAAAAACGATTCAGAAGCTTTAAAATATTAACGACAATTTCTCCAGAATATTCCAGGATCGCTTGACCACATCAGGGTCCTAATGGATCTTCTCTATTACACCAACGAGAGACACTGAGGAAGATAAAGAGACAGCGAGTAAGCTGGGTATGAGTGTGTGTGTGCTGGCCATTAGAGGCTGCTGAGTCACCTTTCAAACCAATGCAGTGACCCAGGATTAACCCCGTGTTTGAGGCTGGCGCGAATGGCTCGACATTACATCTGAGAAGAATACGTGATGCGCCCCAGGACTCGTGAACGTGGACGAACTCAGGGGAAGGAGAAAAGAAAAGACAAAAGACAGAAGGCGCGCTGCTCTGTGTCTGTGTGTGGTGCGTTCATTGACTTGTGCAAACTTGACTGTAAGCTGTCAAGTATTCATAGCCTATGCTTTCACAAGCTTTAAGTGTAAGAACAAAGAATAAGCACATATAAAGATAATCAAAAGGATCATGAGAATTTGGAAGCCTTCTCCATTAAAAGCTACATTTTTTAAGAACTGCTGTCTCAAGTTATTGTAATTGTTTTGTATGTGATCTGTTTGTCAGGTTTATTGATTTTTTCTTTTTCTTTTTTTTTTCTTTTTTTTTTACTTATCTTATAGATCAATGTTATGCTCATCAGTTTTTGTAAAATGTAATACTATTTGTCACGCATAATGGGTAGCCTACTTGTAATGAATATTTGATCACAAAAGTGTAAATTTGCAATAGTGTGTCCCAGTGATGTCATTTTTCTGTAGGCCAATGTGGAAGTTAGCTTCTCCCTGACTGCCTCGTCAAAAAGCCTTTCGCATTTTGGATAATTACAGTAAATAAACTGTGGCAAACAAAGGTTTATGATATTTATACATTTTGTTTGGGAAGATCATTTTCACAAGTGAACACCAGTTTTATCATTTTTGAAGCCTAAATGCAACTGCCAGGAGTAAAAGGCAAAAATGTCGGGCTATAAACTAACATCACCATGGTCACGACTTAACATCGCCACCACAACAAGGCTGTAAAGCTGTGTTCAGCATGATGATGTTCTGTAGTCTCATTTCTAATATACCTAAAAGTGTCAATTCATGAGTTGGCTATTTACCAATGTATTTTATGACGTAGATCAAAACGTGAAAGTCTCTGAAAGTTGCGGTAACCACAGACGTTATTTTTAGGCATTAAACCAAACCCATTCAAAAAACTTCAACACAATGGAACTGGGAGTGCAAAAATGCTAACTAATTTTTCAGCACATTCTCACTCCGACCTCGCCACTTATTGACGTTTGGTCATGGACTTTCCACGTCCACATATGATGTGCAAGGTACTCTGGGTGCATTGGTTGTTGAGGTTCTGGGACACCGTGTCAAGTTTTGCCTGTTAGGTGCATTGTGTTCTTTCGAAATACACGTCCGTTTTCACAGGAAATTTACTATTTACATACAGTCTCTTTCAAAGTAAACACAATACGATGGTATAACACCACAAATTGACGTTTTCTTTCCTTCAGCAACAAATGCACATGGTTGGGTTTAGGCAACGAAAACAGATGTGGGAAAAAAGAACAGGGTTTGGCTTTAGAATCTTACACCAAACTCTCAGGTGAAAGTTGGTGTGTGTTGGACCCATACACCACCCCTCCCGCCTACCCCAGTTAGACTTTGTCCGCCTCAACTTCTGTCCTTGTCCTGCTGCCGCCAGGCGCCATTAAACTGTAACAGCAACCGGCATTCTGACATTAAAGGACTCCTTTTTCCTTGGTTTCTGACACTGCAAGTTACTGCCCAAGCGTTTTAAGACTCATTCCTGGAGCAATCCATACCTCATGGTGGAAATTTTTGTACACCAACTGACCAACTAACCAACAGAGTGACCTATGGAGCTGCTGGTTGAAGCTAAAAAGGCTGTTGTTAAATGGCCATAGAACAAAGTCTTGGAAGCTGCGCATTTCCACAGTCCCTGAATGCACCGCATCAGTGTCAGCTATGCACAGAGACGCCTGCAGCTGACTTTTTAAACCAAATGGGATAAAGGATGCAAGCGCACCACTATGATGCTCGAACATCATTATAAAAAATGCATGAGCAAAGAGGAAATGAATTCACCACTGAGAGCTTAGCAGCACCTCGAGGAGAGAGTTTACACACAGAGCACAGGGAAGCTGTAGTACACACACACATTCACTTTTACAAATGCTATAGTACAACTTGCAGATTGTTTCTCCAACTACAGTGTGTAGTAGGCTATCTGTGCAGTAGTCAGATCTGTAAACACCACATTGGTTAGATTTATCCTTACTTAACCTGCATCATCACACTGTGGGCTGTGCTTCTCACAGCATTTAACAAGGGTCAGACACTGCTTAGATCTTATCATGAACTATAAGGTTATAATGTGGTTACAACAGAATTATTATGGGATCACTGTTGTAGGTATTGGTAAGAATGTCAAGCTCTCAACAATACATGAGCTCTTCTCCATCTCAGCTAAATGAACATGATTTTCAGCTTTTGCACTTTGATGAACTGAAAGTTGAGAGCTCTGTTCTCTGATCTGAGGAGTTGGTTTTGGTTTTCAATTTCATAGACAATAAACTCACTCCTGTGGGTGTCAAATATATTCAGTGTTAATGGCGAGCGGCCTTACGCCAGCACCAGCAAATCTCAAGGCAAAACAAAAGGCAAACATGAATTTAATGAAAATACTGCTTTGTACCGACGTACCTCTCTAGACAGCATTGTGATGTTCTGCACCAGCATTCACCATATATGTGTATATGCCACTGAGAGTTATTTTAGTTAAGGACAACTGGATGTGAATTACACTGGAGAAAATCAGGATATATTAAGTACTGAACTGCATTACCATGTGTTATGACCTGGAATTTAATAATATTGTAAAACTGTTTTTCCTCCTTCATCTGGCACTTTCTATAGCTGCATTCATACCAGAATCATATGACATCTTTAGTGCTTCCTCTCACAATTACAACCATGTGTTTGTTAAAAGCTTGTTAAAAGTTGCGATGGACTTTGTTCAGCCGTAGCCTTGACAAAGTTCCCACAGCGTTCATCTGGCTGATAAAAGCAGCTGACAGTGATTGGGTTAGATCGACACTCCTGCACATGTTTCTGACAGATGATATGATAAGTTTAAGAGTCAAAAGTGTAGATTAAACTTGTTGTAATGCAGCAATGACCTTAAAAGTCACCCAGCTGTGCAAAATCTGAACACAGTTTAGCTGATATAATTCTATAATCTTAATTGTTTAAAACTGTTGTGCTTGTTTGGATGTTTTTAAGCCGATCTACCTTCAGATCCCGTCATCGCACTTATCTATGATTTCCTCTGTGTAAGTGTGTAAAGGGGGGCAGATATCATAAACTAGGTCCAATGGCCTCTTGAGGGTTGAAGCTGGGCCGTGCCACTTCTGTAATTGAGCAGTTTTAAATCAATTTAGCAGACGGAGATGAGCCTGGTAATTATTCACGTGTGACCCTTTTGACTGTCAACAGATGTTTCAGACCTTAATGCCCAATAAATAGAAGTCAGATGTATGCAATGCAAGTAGGAATGCAACAGGGAAGTAGAAAGTACTACGCAGCATTAACTATATCCTAGGAGGGTAAAACTGAAGGCACCTGACTATTGATTATTTTTAATTTTGATAAATCTGCCAATCATTTCTATCAGAAAATTGTGATAAATTTACATTAAAATTTACCAGAGCATGAGTTGACATATTGAAATTGTTTTTTGTTTTTTTTTTTACCCGAGCAACAGTCCAAATCCAAAGTTTACTATCATATGTGACAAAGGAGCACCAGAGTTGCCATAAGGCTGCGGTAGGCGAGGTTCTGCCGTTAGGTGTGGCTGTGTTGCTCGGAATAAAGAGAGAAGGGGTGGCCACTCCGATCTTTTAATACCGATTCCGATTTTGTACAAATAACGTGATCTGTGCCGATACCCAATCCAAGGACACAATGGTTCCTATCCACAACTCAAAGTTTTTCAGTTTACTGTCATAAAGGAGTAAAGAAACTAGAAAATATCCACATTTACAGTAAGGTGCTGGGATTAAAGAATGTTGACTTTTTTTTCCTTAGAAAAATTACTCAAACCAATTAATCATTTATCAAAGTAATTAGCAATTAATTTAATAGTTGACAACTGGTCGATTATTCGAGTAATTACTGCAGCCCTAGTGATTTTGCTCATGGGTATCTAAACAGGTTTGGCCTCAGTGGGCAAAAAACAATATCTCAATCCACTTTGATAAAATAGATTATAATAAGCTACCGAAATGCAGTACCATCCTAGGAGACCCTACACTGTGCATGTTTTAGTAGTTTCAGTTCAGTGTTGTGTGTGTGTGTGTGTGTGTGTGCGTGTGTGTGCACTAAACACACGCCAATCAGGCAAAGCATCTCTCTTACTATTCATGATCCACACAAACATGGACGTCCTACAGAAGGAACGAGGGAATTTGGTTCATTGACAGGACTTTTTTTTAAGTTCAAGCATCCATTAACTGCTATTGTACCATGAGCTCACCAAAACAAGTTCCAAAAAAATTCTGTTGTAACAGCACTTCTCTACAACTTTCCAGTCTCCAGTCGCTATGTCACCATTCCTCGGCTTAGCTGCTGCTTTCCTTTCTTCTTCATTCATCTTCCCATGACTGCACAGGTCTGGAATCTCAGCTAATGTAATGGAGCCTTCTCTCCCCTGTTGCTTTACATTTCTCCAGACCTAATGTCATGCTTACAAAGGAGAGGTTCTCTTTCCTCAGAAATTAAGGTGAGAACAGTCTGACTTTAGTGGTATTCATCATTTTTACCATCATTTAAGATGTACGTCCCCTAAATCAAGGTCTCGCTTCTCAAATAAACATTGTTTTAAGCTAGACACCCCCGTCACAGGCACATTTCAGAAAGTTTGGCAAGTTAAAGAGAAGTGCTCTTCTCTATCTCAACAACCAGTCAAGTGCCCTCTAAGCATCGTCAACTCCTCCTCCAGTGGAGCAGCTCAGTCAATGAGCCTCCATTGGAAAACAAGAGAGTTCGCTTGTGCCGACTTCCGTCCCAGAGAAAATTCTAAATGTGCAGACTGCACCTACTCAATTTCTGCTGGGCTGTCAGTGGGAGGGCCGAAGATTAATTCTCTGTCCCCACAACCGTCTCATTTCTCTGACATAGAAAGTCAAAGTCAAAGGTCTTATCCAGCTCATGGTGTTATTATGCATCACTTTGTGCCTATGTGCCCGTTTTTGCTTATGTGTTGTGACATCCTATGATCAGGTGGCTAATGAGGTAAATTTCGCTGTTAGCATTTTATGATTAACTTTTTGTCATAATTCATAATTATCTTTTGAGTGCAATAATTCAACTGCCACAATCTCCTGTGCAGTTTTTCAACTGTGAAATATTTTCACTTCTTGAATATATATCAATTCGACATACAATGCACACAACTTGTATATTCCTTATGTTTACTCTAATTCTGTTCTTATTCTATTCTACTGATGTATATATTGTAGTTATATTTTCACACTTAAAGCCTCAGCACACTGGCAATATATTTTATTTTAATATTTAATTTTTTATATCTTGAGTGTTAAACACGGTAGCATCATGCACATTTTATTTTATTTTAATCCACATTTCTTTTCTATTTCATTTTATTGCTTTGTATTTACATACTTTTATTTCATACTCTTATTCTTACTTCTTAGCTCCATTCTTTACATCGAAGCAACTGTAACGAATCATAATTTCCCCTAAGGGATCGTAAAGTATTTCTGATTCTGATTCTGAAATTAAAGTTATACATTGCAGGAATTGTCGGTTTCCAGCTAAGTAAAAGTGAAAGCAAACCCCAGATTCACTCTTGGTTTGAAACAAGCTTTGTCTGCTTGGTGTTTCGCCTCGCTATCGTTTTTTCAGCTGTTCGCAATTTTTGTAGCTTCCTCTTATAGATGCAGCTGCTAACCGTCAAGCACCTGGTTGCAACCATTTTTAAAAAAAATCCCGACCTCACCCTTTTCTGTCATTCCTGCTTTTGAGAGATCTTGCTAACCTACATCTGGTTAGCCTTGCTATCATCAGAAAACTCTCATGTTTTCTCTTGTTTTATTGGTTCCCAAATGATTCAAATAAACTTATGTTTTACTCTCAGTATTAATAGGGTCTTTTGTCAAGCATGGCACATGATGCAAAATATCTAAAGTTGATACAGCTACATTTTGGCTAACAATGCCAACAGCGGAGACAGTGCTAACAACGCAATAGTGCTGACAGAGCGAATGGTGTTAATGTAGGGGGGGGACTGGAGGGTGAGCATTATGCTTCTGCTTCAACACTGTTCTGGCACCATGGGTTGGGACTGTGTTATCAGCAGTAACAGCTGTATGGACACAGTGCAGAGCGGCAGGGACGTACATGCACTGACATGCACTTGCAGCCGGACAGTCTACCAGCACAAAACAGAGAAGCTCGAATTACAACACACACAGAAGGAGCAAGACTTCATCGTCTGCTCAAGATGCCATCATTCCACCAAATCTGCTGCTGTATCAATGCTCCTAACGTTGCATACAGCTCCTTTAACATGAAGCTTTGAGCAAAAACAGGCGGGGGAAAAGATTTATCTGTTGTTTCTTTCCTTGTAAACAATAGGAGGTCTGCGCTGTTCTAATGATGACATCACTATGACTAATATGACAGTGATTTAATTTTCAGTTAATGTGTTTAGGTGCATATATTGCTGGAGGAGATCGAATTCAGTGTGCTGCTGCCGAGATGCCACGCCTTATTCTGATTTGGCTGACACTGATTTTAACTGCACTTTTCCTGAGTCACCTATCTCAGTGAAGCCTTTAGTGTCTCTGACTCATTAGCTAGCTTTAAACTATGTGTGTGTGCCAGACGGCTCCTAAGCATTACACTACATTACACAAACCCCCTTCTCCTCCGCCCGCTGCAACAACTCTTCCACTCTGTTGCTAGTTACGTATTCTTGGTCATCTGCCCGGTTAAATGAGTGACAATTCCAGTACATCTCCCTTATTAGTTTACAACGCCTTAATGGATATTAGGTTGCACAAGGAGGATGGATTAAAGACTCGTAATGTTTTTTAAACTTCCTCATTTGTTGTGTTGTGTGGGCTTCGATGTACCCGGCCTCTGCGGATATAAAGCAATTAGTGGGTTTGAAAGACTAAGTGGAGAAGCTGAGATGATTTGTGAAAAAAAAAAAAAAAAAGAGCAACGGACATTTTGAAAATTAGACAAACTTCTAGACTTGACTGAAGAGTTTTGTTCTAGATCCCACGGGACATTAGGCAATTAGTGAGTCTGAAAACCCGCAGTACACAGACACTGTAGCATATGGGTTAATGGAGCCATAGTGGAGCACGCACAACTTCCTCCGGTTAACTCTGGCACTAGTAGTGAGAGCAGTGGAGTCTGTGTGAAATATACCCACGAGTGCTTTCACTGTGAATCCAGAGCCCTGTGTGTAAGCTCATATATTCGATGAGCTCGAGTGTCACTGAAAAAGTGGTTGATTTAGCCAGAAACGTGAGCTCAGACACCAGCATGTTGGTGTGAGATCACACATATGGTTCATCATTACTGGAAACTTTTTACTCTGCTACTTAATGGATCGCATCTTCCCTGCGACTCAATATTCAAAGGCATTAATTGTGAACATCCTGTCATTAGAGGCCATAAACCACTCTGAAACATAACACCACACACTGATAAGAAGCTACTACACACAATATACATACTGTCATTTAGTTTGGGCCATCACTCATTTATCACTGAATAAATACTGTATTTTATACTGTTTTATGAGAAATACAGTTACGTCTTCAGACTTAGACATCACCACTTTTCGGTTTGGGTCATTGGCTGTTTGTGCATTTGCATAATAGGCGAATTGTTGGGTATTAAGAGATTAGAGGAAAACAACAACACAGTTATTTGTGCATAGTTAACAAGGGAGGTGGCAGTCAGCTCCTTTAAATCCTGTTAAGGGGATTCATTTCAGCATTTTGAACTACCCTTCAAACTGTCCTAAAACACCCATAAAGAAGCAAAAACCCTGCCGAAAGTAGTCTGGATAGTACAATCTTAACTCCCAGCGTGCTTCACCACCTTCTCCTCCATGCATTATCTAAGGGACTGAGAGACGATGGCTCTGGATCAGGAAGAAAGGGTTCTGGCTCCGATCTCTACAACTACGGTCGTCACAACTAAATGGGCTTTTTGTTTGCCAATCTAAAAACGTGATGGTGAGTAGATGACTTTCTCCGGTATGACAAATACTTCTTGACAGGATTAGCACCCAGCTTCATACCACAATGCACAGGCACCATAAGATCATTTACTGGTTTTACAAATGGCACTATTATTTTATGATTCTGTGTGGATGAACAACATAAACGGTAGGATCAAGTATTTCAAGTCACTGCATTTGGTTTCAACTTGTTTAAGAATGATTTATGTAGATTAAAGTGGGTGCATGAGCATACCATCACACAAGCCTCTACTACAGGGGTGTCAAACATACGGCCCAGGCTCCAAAGGGTCCGATCCGGCCCACTGGATGACCCTACACACCTAATAGTGATGCACTGGTGAGGTCTAAGAGGTGCCAGGTCTCAGGGACAAGTACATTGAGTAGCTTTCAGAGGCCTTTCCACTCCGACCTTAATGCAGCTCTTTTCTTAGACTTTAGTTTGGTGTGGACTGAGAAATATTTGTGAAATTGCATTTATTCTTCTGAAGACATCACAAGCTGTTTGTCATCTGCTTTGTAAATGGATTAAAGTTTATTTCTTTAGACAAAAAACTAGAAAATTTTGGAGGTGTCTGCATCTATAGGATGGTTTTACAGCTCCGGCCCACTTGCGATCAAATCAGACTGTAAGTGGCCCGTGAACTAAAATGATTTGGACAACCCTGCTCTACTATATCTTATAGCAAAGCATGTTTCCAACCTTGCTCCATACACTGACACCTGTGATATAATCACTGCCAGGGTTAGGTGTTAAGCTGCAGTGCTGCCTTGATTACTCCCAATAAAACCCTAGACTTTGGCCCAGCCAGTGTTTGACACACTCATGAGCACACCACCTGGACGGGCCCTGTAGGCCTGGCTGCACAGGTTGTTGTCTCTCCAGTGACATGCATGGAGAGGTAAAAAGGTGAGGCCCATGAGCATTTGTTTCCTCGACACTAACAGGTCGCAGTTATTCAAATCAGGTGTTTTTTGTACACTGGGAGGCCTGACTGGGCAGCATCACCTGCCAATCTGTGCACTGGACTCACAACACTCAGACACATCAACCAACTTCACTCAGGTGGGAAGCCCCATTAACAGACCCCCACCCCTAAGGTGTTTTTGGGTGAGAGGAATGTGCGCTTTGCATCTCCTCTCCCTCCCCGTGGAGCTTACCGAGAAGCAACAGTTTCAGTTCCCGGCGTGCGTCTCTCTTATCCCGGCGGAGCTGCCTCTCGATCTCGTCGTTGATCCGCCTGGCTTCTTTCGCCTCCTCGCTGAGGCAACACGCCATTATGGACTCCAGGGTCATTCTCACTCCTCTTTGATTTAAACAAAACTCCGCTTTTTTCCCCTCTCACTGACTCATTCAGATTTCAGATTGGGTTAAAAAAAAAACACACAAAAAGCAGAGGCCTGTGAGAGCCAAATAACGTCCTCATACAGGCCTACGTATGGTGAAATAACGCGTGGACGCCCTTTATAATGAGCCCGTGCACAGCGCACAGATTGTGGTGGAAAGGAAAATGAGATATTTGAGAAATTATTGACCCCCCCCTCCCCCCGTTTCCCTTCGCTTTCTGGGCTTCCAGCCTCAAAATAGTCCCCCAAAGCTTGCTGAGTTGAATATCTGTGCAATCTTAATTGGTGTAATCTGCTTTTCCTTCTCAATATGATCAACAGATCCTTTTAAGACACATCCTCCGTGCTGGGATCTCGTTAAGCGTTGCCATCCGTGCCCGGACACCCTCCCTTCAAAGTCCTCAATGTTGCTATTTTTTCAATCAGCAAAAATCCCCCGTTTTCAAGTGGTCGTCCGTGGGTGAGGGCCACGGGAACAACACATGAATAAAGCTGTCCGTTTATTTTCCAATGGCTCCACTCCCGGGCGTGGTAAGGCAGAATATGGCGGACTTTCACTCCAATCCGCTAGGCTGGGATACAGTACAGTTATCTCTCTCTGTCTGCTCAAAAACCCAAGAAAGCCACACATAACATGGCTTTTCAGCTGGAGCTGTCGATGCCGCGACGCAAATGTATCTCAGCTGCTCTCACAAGGCGTCCACGACACGTCCACGGCTGCTCGGCGGGGCGAGCGGAGAGGAATACACGGCGTGTTGTTGCTTTCTCCCCTCGGCCAATCTTCTCCTTTTCCTCAATTCTCTTCATGTATTTTTATTACACAGGCCATCCACTCCTCCGCTGGCAGAGTGACGTCGGCCTCCCATCGACAAGGGGGGAGTGTCACGTCAAACACACGCCACACACAAGTGTTGAGCCTATACTCCAACCTGTGGAATAGAAAATGTGTATGAATGGAGAAGTGAGCTGTGTTTCTTTGTGGGCGTGGGTAGAATACAGGACATTTTCACTTAAACTTAATGTCTGTGCTGACTTAGTTACAATATGTGTTGCTATATATGACGCATTTTAAAGGAAAACAATTTATGTCGATATGATTTTCTGCAAATGTAATAACATTTGTGTGTGTAGTTCTGATTGCATAATGATCACCTGGTGGAGGTCAACCAGCCATGGGCGGATAATGAGACAACAGGCCCCTGGGCACAGACATGCAGAGGCCCCCACCACCTCCCCATTATGCATCTCTCTGTAATAATAATAATTAGCTCCATTCATACAGCACTAAACATTTAAAACACAATGCGAATAAAACAAACAACATGTCATAAAATATCATCTAAGTAAAAGATAAAATAAGCTGGGATGTCAGCTGGGATAGGCTTAAGCCCCCCGTGACCCCTAACAGGATAAGCGGTTACAGAAAATGAATGAATGAATGATTTTCTGCAAAAATAACTCATTTTTGTGTCTACCTCTGATTGCATAATGATCGCCTAGTGGAGGTCAACCAGACATGGGCGGATTATGAGAAAACAGACCCCTGGGCACAGACATGCAGAGGCCCCCACCACCTCCCTGACAA
Organism: Epinephelus fuscoguttatus; assembly: GCF_011397635.1. Taxonomy (NCBI): domain Eukaryota; kingdom Metazoa; phylum Chordata; class Actinopteri; order Perciformes; family Serranidae; genus Epinephelus; species Epinephelus fuscoguttatus. The sequence goes on from NC_064757.1 coordinate 24,436,534, forward strand.
CCTCTTTCTGTAGTCGTTATGCATAATGATAATAAACTTTATTTATATAGCACCTTTCAAAACACAGTTACAAAGTGCTGTACAATAAAACTAAACACGCTGAAAACACAAGGAATCCTTACCTATGGTCATGAATGGATACAAGCTGCAGCCAAAAAGAGTTTCCTCTGGCTAGGCTCAGCCTCCGAGATAGGGTAAGGAGCTCGGACATCCAGAGGGAGCTCGGAGTGGAGCTGCTGCTCCTTCGCGTCGAAAGGGGTCAGTTGAGGTGGTTCAGGCATCTGATCAAGATGCCTCCTTGGCTGTGTACATTGCTCCACAGTACACAAGTACGGCCTCCTGTTTTTGTTGTTGTTGTTTTGTGTGTGCCATGTTCAATGTCATTTATGGGCAGGAAAACAGATTAGTAAACAGTAGAAAGCAGCATGAAGTTGCTAGCCTGCGCCGGCAAAGGGGCTAAAATTAGCACATCCACCTGGGTGTGGTATTTCCATCACTTCCAATTGGATCTGATCGGAGCTGGAACCATAAATACCAGTGACTACTACAAAGCGAGTTTTCCCAGGACTAAATGCTGATTGTGACCTTTCCCTTAGTTGGTGTTAGTAGATTTTTTGTTTGGTGGGAAAGAGGCTTTTGTGGTTCTTTTGTGCTTGTGGTCATTTTGAGCATCCTGGTCAGTATGTGTGGGACCCCTAACACTTAGGGACCCTGGGGCTGAACCCGGTAGGCCCACTGAGGAATCCATCCATGTGAATACTTTCTATTTTTGTTGATACTAGGAAGTGTGCAGATTGTGAATATAAAGTTGATTCTCTGTGTCCCAGCAACGTCATAATATTATACGTTCCATAAATGTACATTTTTACAGCAGGACAGTTAAGTTGCATTATATTGTACAAGTCGTCCTTTAAAACCCACCCTGTGTCATTGTTACATGTACGTCATCTGCGGCATATGCCTTTAACAAAGCGGAGAGTTACCCAGCAGTTGTTAGTCACATTATTCTAACAATAGGCTCCCACACACTTACAGATTGATGAAATGATAAGTGGATGGATGGATAGATGGATGTTAGAGGCCATATCATATATCCACAGTTGTTCCATTACTCTGCGATCCACCCCACTGTTCTTGCCTCAGCCATTAGTGTTATCAGAGAATCTGTGTCCTTTTTACTTCTGCCTTTTCCACAACCAAACAATTGACCATCATTACCCACTCATTATTGGATGGACAGTCAATCATGTTATAAGTCATCAACACATTACTGTGTCAGTTTGGGGCTCCATGAAGGTCCTGTTCCTACAGTGAACTTCTAATGAGAACAGTAATGAGCCCTGGTCAGCATACTTAACTTCTCATTTGGACCCCAGTCAGATTACGATCAGTTGCCAGGACTGTAGAATGAGTGCTGACCTGATTTATGGGCTGGTTTTGGTTTCAAGGCTTTTTGTGTTCAAGGCCTGCCTGAAAACATACCAGTTTTGTTTATGTGGTGAGTCACATGCTGCATTCCACCTGTACACTGACTCAATTAGAAATCATTTCTCGGCACTGCTTTGCTACTTTTTAGGGGAAACAGCCACACTACTTACAATATGTGAAACTTTTAAATGGAAACATACATTTTACAGTCTAATTAGTGGACGGGCATTCACAGGGCAAAGTTCAGGACTTTTTAACTGCATCATAAAAGATCTACATTACTTCAGCATACTCTCAGTGCTTTCAGCAGTGTGTGACATAAATCTCTACATAAGTCCTCGTGACAGTGTGGGAGAGGCAAATGGATCTTGGCACCATCAACTCAGAGATAGGGATTATAGTGAAGTCGGAGCACTTGTCTTCATCTTACAGTGAGTGAAGTACAGTGTATCTATGTCAGGGCATAATTTATGACAATATAGTCTTTAGAAGCCAAAATTTAGGCTATAGACTTCTGTTTGTGTACCTGTGCAGAGACATATTACTGCCTCCACTGTACACACTAGGAGAATATAGTAAAACGTGTAACTGGAATACATTTTTTGTAAAATTTGTAATACCATTATGTGATAGGAATCAACATTGTTTTGCTGTAAAGTGCCTGACAAACTAATTAAAGAGTTTAACTCATGAAAAAAAAAACATTTGCTGCAAACAAAAAGTTTGAATTGAGGTCACCCCACATAGGTATTGAACAGTGTTGATTGTAACCTAACTAAGTGGCCCATTTAAACCACTTAAATGGGGACATCCCAGTCACTCACTGCTTTGTAGCTTGTAATGCATTCTTTCAAATGCAGCTCATGAAGTCAAAGCTTGTCTTGTCTTATCTTTCCTTACTCCATCTACCAAGCAAAAATCAATCAATGCAATAAAGCACATGAAACATGACATGAAAAGAAAACCTGTGAAACAGTTCCAGTAAAATTAATGTTAGTCGTCCAGGGACCCGTCTGATTCGTCCCAGATTTCCAGCTTGGGTAACTATTCAACCTGTGCCTGTAATGAGGGTCAACTGAACAGCTCTGTGGAGGGACATCCAGCCACAGGTCAGTAACATTTTGACCTGTCATGTGTTGTAAAGGCGATATACGTTAAACAAATGCATTATGTTGTCGGCTGAGAATCACATCGACCCAGTTTAATTTCTTATAGAACACGATGCAAATGGCAGGAATTTATTGTGATCAAGCTGTGTAAACTTATTTTAACTTACATTTTAACAAAAGAATATACACACAACTTTCTTGCATCCTTCTTTGACAGGGTGGGGATAGAAGCAAGAGCACTGAGACATTGATGCTATCTGGGAAGAAAAGTTTTGGGTTGTTGGTTCTACTTTAGACAATGTTAAGGCTTTTATAAATTTATTGGTAGCTCACTGAGGGGAAACATGAATAAACTATGTTACTACTACTACTACTATAGACTATGTGAATAACAGCATGTGCAATGGATGTCCAAAATGTGTCGGCAGCTACACAGGGTCAGACTGGGCTAGGCATGTTTAATTTAAGGTAGATGCAGATAGTACAGTCAGTGTGTTGTCTCTAGAAGGGCACACACAAGGCTGGATTACCAACTGGGAAAATTTGGCAACTACAGAAGTTAAAGCTCCAGCAACACTTGTAGGAGAACAACTTTATTGTCAGCCCAACGTGTTTCAGCTTGTGGCCCTTGTCAGGGTCATCAGCCACCAACCAGGCAGCTGCCCCAGGGACCCTCAAACACACCAAGTTGCTTTTGTGGCAGCTGGTTTGTGCTACTATTATTACTTGTTTTGATTTTGTTGAGGAATATAATGTGAAAAAATGAAGTCTTTATGCTGATGATACACAGATGTACCTGCCTGATAGAGCCACAGACACTGGGATGACTGCCTTACTGATGTTAAAAGCTGGATGTCAAATTTTTTTCTTCAGCTGAGCTCAGACAAAACAGAGATTGTTGTCATGGGGCCCCAGCGCGTTACTCAACAAATTCCACCTTTGGCTGGTCCCCTCTTGGATAATATCAAATCTGTTGCAAGAAATCTTGGAGTCTTGTTTGACAGTAATTGAAGTTTTGAGCATGTCACAAAGCTTGTGCAATCATGTTTTTATCATAGAAATATTTCAAAAATACAATCCATTTTAACACAGAGACAATTTTACATGCCTTCATCTCTGCACCTCTGGATTACCACAACAACCTCTTTTCTTGCCTGAATCAATAATCTATAATTGGCCCCAGACTGTACAGAATTTAGCTGCGAGGCCCGGCTGAAAACTGAAGGGGACAGAGTGTTTGCTATCAGGGCCCCGAGGCTCTGGAACAATCTACCCGACTCAGTTATCTCTTTTAAGTCCCATCTTTAAACAAACTTTTATTGGAGGACCTTTCTTGATTTTACATGAGTTTTAAGTTCATTTAACATTTTTTTATTTCCTCTGTTTTTATACACGTAAGTGTTTTTATCAGTTCTTTTAAAAGTTGTCTTTTTCATGTATTTTCTGTTTTAATTATTGACATGTAAAGCACTTTGTAAGTCTGTTTTGAAAAGTGCTTTATGAATAACGATTATTTTTATCATTATTACTACCGAAATATAGATTACTAGCACAACCATAGATGTAGTTTTCCAGGGAGGACGCAGGGGACACGTCCCCCTCAATATTTAGAACATGTGCATTTGTCCACCCTAATAAAAATATGAAAGTAGTAGAGGATTTTTATTTTGTATTTTTGTCTGTATTCATTTTTTTTTAGATTAATAGAGGAAAATTATCATTTAAGAGGGTTGTTTATTTATGAAACATACAAAGAGAGAACAATGTGAAATACCGATGTGTTTCAGTATTGTGAGTCAAGTTATTGAATGGACTCAGTGCTGATTTGAAACTGTGTAGCTCTCTGAGTTTTAAAAAAGCCTTAAAATGCGAAATGATTATGGATTATAATATAAAATGATCAACATGTAAAAGAGTGGATGATTATAATGTAGACTCTGATGTATTTAATTAGCTATTGATTGATTTATTTCCTGTCTTTGGTATAGTTGATATTTTGGGTTATCCTTTGGTTAATGCAGGATAGGCTTCAGCCTATGCCTTTTTTGGTTACTGACTGAGAGAAAATTTGTGTGAAATAATCTTTGTTTTTCAAGATATATGTAACCAAAATAAAAATTATTCATTCACACACAAAAGACACAAACTGTTGCATAGAAATTCACCAAAATACAGGACATTAAGTATTCCATGTCCCCTGTTTTATGTGTACACGTTGAAACCAACCCTAGCCTTTGTGCACAATATCAACTGATGATCCCAAGAACCTTAAAATGGGTCCCACTTTATTACCTGGTCTTGTGGCCTTGTTTTGTAAAAGCTTCTTGTGTCAAAATTCGGTTTGAGGGCTATAACTATTTTAGCTGATACCGTGCTCACATGGTACATTTTGAATGAGAAGGGGTTGATGGGAGGTAGCTCAGCAGCACACTTGTCCCAGAAGGGGGAAAAAGTCAGCCTCTTAAATATATCCCCTAAAAAAGTGGATTGTAAGTGGAGGAAACATACAGGTCCATAAATGTCACTAAACAGTAAATCAGACTTTTATTTTGTTGGAGGACGCTGTCGATTACTTCCTGCCCCGTGTCACGTGACCCCGCCCTCGCCTAGATACGAGAAAGCGTCGCTCCATGGTCGCTACGGAGGGAGGGATGGGTCCGCTGTAGGTGAAGAAAGACACTTCTGAGCACTTTCCCACGCAGTTAGGACAACTTTCTGTCATGGCACTCTGTGGGAAACGTTTCTCGGTCGTTCTGACAGCGGCTCTAGCAGGTTTTAACGTTTTTACATCCATGTTTTGGTGCTACTAGGGCATTAATCTTTCTTGGCATGACAGATAAAGATTAGTTAGCATGCTAGCGAGCTAGCCGCACACCCTCAGTCAGCATCACACAGCGACCACACCTGCCGCTGAAAGGTAAGAAATCTTGCTTCACTTATCTGTAAGAGTGTGTACCCCACCACTAGTCATGCACTGTGTTTTTTTTTTACCATTAGTAAGTGCGGTTTAAATGCCTCGGTGTTGTTACACAATGATTGCCAGCACAGTTCATAGCAGGTGTTTTGGAGCGACTAATTCCTTGTGACAGTAATGATGCGGCTCTAATAGGATTTGAGCCCTCTCTTTCCTGTCGATTGTTTGAGGAGTACGCCAGGATGAAGGAGGGAGGAGCAGAGCTGTGCGTGTGTGTGAGAGAGTAGTGTTTGCGTGGGAACGTGTGGTTTAATCTCACCTTGTAGACTGGTCTGTCTCAACCTTATGCAAGATATTTTGCAGGAAGAGACTGTGTCTATTTAAGTTGGGATGTGTGGTATATGTAGGTGAGCTCTGTGTTCTGGGGATGATCTGCCGCAGCTTTTGGAGGAGGTCACAACAGAAATGAGTAAATTAAAACAATAAATTGTCTTGAAATTTAAACAACATTAAACAAAACTAAATTTATGTTGTTTGGAAACTGCAGTACAGACACAAAAATACAGATTACAATTGATAATGTTATTGTGAAAAGAGTCTATGAAACTAAATTTCTGGGAAAATATACAGTGATACATTTACAGCAAGAAAACACTTAGTTTATCAAGTCAGATCATAGGGGTGTCATCCTGAAACATTTAGAATTTCAGCCTGAGTGTAGTTAATGGCAATGATATACTTCCAAACATTCAGTGTGGCGCTGCTTTCTTTGTGTTTAATGTTTTTGCTAATGAGATTTCCCTTTTCGAGGTTCTGAAGTGAACTGAACTCAAAAAAATAAATAAATTTGTAGATTGATGTCTAAATTTGTAGATTGGTGTCTCACACACTTGCCCAACCCTCATGTGTTTACAAGACACCATTACAATGACGTTGCAGTAACAATCAAAATACATGCAATTGAACTACTCAGTCCAGAAACAGAATACTCTGCCTTCTACTCCAGGCCTGGCAAAGACATTTAGCCACAAAAAAAGTTCCCCTTCTGAAACAAAACTCAAATTTTTCATGATCAGCCAACCAAAAGACATCAGCACAGACAGAGGTCATCTTATGTCAGGACAGGAAGAGTTGTAAAGTGGCTTAATCCATTGCCCTTCACCATCACCACTCACTACTGTTCCACCTGCTTCTTTCATGTTATCCGTTACTAATTGGGCCAAACACACACACATAACTGGCGTTAGGGTAATGGATCTCCTCACACCCAGCCTTGCAGAGCCAAATGCTAAGGCCATTGCAACCTCAACAGGGCAGGACATCACATACTCACTCAGTCACCACCTTACCCTGCTGCACTGCAGGCACAGGCACAGGGCACTGAGCTTCAGAAGGGCATGCATTGGGAGAAGCCTAATCCCTGCAGCCGTAGCTGCCTCATAGGCCTCGCTGAGTGTGTACTGCTGTCTGTCATTGTATGTAACTGTGTGCAGCTTATGTGTACTGTTTGTTTGATGTGTACTGTGCTGTGGAAAAGATGGTGACGATGAAGTCTAAAGGGAAGGATAGACATAATTATGGATGCATCCATGATTTTTTTGTCTTCTCTTATTGTATCAGTGTGGCTGCAGGTCTCTAGCAGACATGGGCAAACTACAGAGCAAGTTTCGTAAGAGGTCTGACCTCTACAGGTGAGACGTGCACTACTGAAATGATTGTCCTTGTATGTATTATATTACTACACATACTTATTAGAATCAGGATTTCACTATATAGCCCGTTCACACTAGAGAAAAATAAAAACAAAGAACCACTGAATATTAATTATTTCCCATGTGTTGTAGCAGATACTGGTGCTATGAAGATAAGTTTATTGCATGCTGTATAAAGATGATTCTCGTACATAAAGTGTAGTATTAGTGTATTTACCTTGTTGTATGTTTATATGGGCCATGTATACAGTGTAACGCAGCCTGTAAAGGAACATAATATGCACATAGTACAGAGATAGTTGTACTGCAGACTAAAATCAAGTTATTTAAAATAGTTGCTGGTTATGTTATTTTTTTCTATTGTCGTGTCCTGTGCAGGGCATCTCAGGGAGAGAAGGCGGATAATGCCTTTGACAGCCAGGTGGTGCAGTATGAACCTGCCCATCAAGGGTCCACCAACACTGTCACCAATCTCAGCCCAGATCTGTGTGTTTCTGGTGGGAGTGACCAGGTAAATTACACTGTGCAGACTTTAGTAGCACTTTTTCTCTGGTTTTTAGAGGGGTTCAGGTGATAAATGAAGGAGTGTAGTAGTTTTAAGATCAGTTGAGTCATACCTAATGCAAGAAAAAGACTGAAATTATACAGTTAACATTTTCATTTACATGGTACGAGAAGTAGAAGTGTGTTACACAAGACAATGGACCCCAATTGCTCCCGATGGTCAGGCCAACACCCTGCCATCAGTGTGTGAGTGGGTGAATGAGCAACAAAACCTTGTAAAACACTTTCCATCAAACTGTGCACAACTGTCACCATTCACCATTTAATTTCTATGACAAAAAAAATCCCTTAACATGCAGTGAACATTGGGTGCACATGTGTTTACATGTGTCTGCATACGTGTGTCTTTCACCCCTGCAGGCTGTGGTGGTATACGACTGGAAACAAGGCCGCATGTGTCAGTCCTTCCAGGGTCACAACCGAGAGGTTACCAAGGTAACGTTGATATCGCGTGTGTGCACAAACTGATAAAGGTGTGACGCTGGTCAGAGCTGATACACATGTGACATACGCGTCTCCTCTGCCAGGTGGTGTGTTATCCAGGCAGCACATGGATATTCAGTGCCTCACGGGACAAGACTGTTCTGATGTGGGACCTGAACCAAGGGGACGAACCTATTCAGGAATATTGTGGGCATGAGTTGGTGGTCAATGGACTAGCTATCAGCCCTGGTATACATGAATACACACGCTCACACACACACACACACACACACACACACACTTGATGAGTCTTGTCACTCTTGAGTGAATATTTTAACTGTTGTCTTAAAGCCTTTTTATTGCTTAGGAGTATACTTCACCACAAAATGACCACCTGCACCCAGCAATGGAAACAGTTCTCTTGTTTTATTGTCATATACTTAAAGTGAAAAAGTCTAGTCCTGAGGCTGTTGTCATGGCTTTATAATTTTGTGCACATTGTCATTTATTTCATATCACTGATCTGCACTGAACATATGAAACTGTTTGTTTTTATAGAGGGGAGAAAGCTCTGCACCGGCTCTCGTGACAACTGGATGTGCCTGTGGGATATAGAATCTGCAAAATGTGAACAGAGACACAACATTTCTAGAAACCTGGTGAGAATGATTGTATGTGCTTTCATGTGCACACAAGCTTGTACTTAGAATTGTTTCAAGCACGCTAAATCGCCTCAGGTGCGTACTGAGCATGTAAGAAAAAGGATCGAATCAATAAGCCATTCAATCTGACTTTTACTTCCCGTGTTCATGCCCTGAAGACTTTTAACTTTTTCACTGTCCTTTCCTGTCTGCCCAGGTGACTCATGTGTGTTGGGTGCCAGGCAGCTCCTCTATAGTCCAGACCTCTGAGGATAAGACCATAAGGTACAGAGAGATATTACTGTAGATGCACATGTGCCATCTCGCCTTTTTATACTTTATCTGCCACTGATGCTTTTTTGATGCTAAAATGAACTGCACACAGACTTGCACAGTGGTTGATTTTTTAAATAATGAGTTTTTGAAACAGATGGTGATGGCTGATGCACCTACAGCAGCCAATTAGCATAGCAGAGATGAAATAATTCTTGGGATTGTGAGAATGAACAAATTCTCTAAAACTGAAACAGATGAACGTGTTTATTTGTTTAAATTACACTTTTAAAGAACCATTGTAACATCACACCTTCTTTTATTATCCAAAAAAAAGTCCAACTAACTAACCCAGGTAGCCAAAATGACCTGGCCCAGTGTTGGCCTAAACTCGGTATGCCAGATGTCATTAACTGGGCCACATCTGGTTGCCCAATCCAGCTGAGACTTGGCATGAATGACGCTCTAGAAGTGGGCCAAATCAGCTGGCCTGATCCGGCTGCCGACACTGCCATCACTTGGCCGTTATCAAAAATGACCTGGCCCAGCATCGGCCCAAACTCGGTAAGCCATATGAAATTAGCCGGGCCACGTCTGGTTGCCCGACTCGGTTGAGACTTGGCATGAGTGAAGCCTCAGATTCGGGCCAAATCAGCCTGCCTGATTCCAGCTGCTGACACTGCCATCACTGGGAGAAGTTAGATGTGTCCACTCCTGAAAACAGCAACTGCTGGTGTCTTTGATTTTATGCACTGGATATTGCACAAGTGTATTTCTACAGTAATGTTTTCTATGTGCACAGGGTGTGGGACAGCCGTGCATGGCAGGTGACCAACACTTTTCCAGCCAAGCAGTACATCCAGACCCACTGTGACGTTTCTGCAAATGGACACTACTTGGTGTCCAGCAGCAACGGCTTTGGAGGACAGGGCTGTGAAGCCACGGTGAGACCATTGCAGGTGTTTGTGTAGTTAGATAGGAGTATAGGTTCAGACCTATTGTCTGGGTTCATTTGAGTCGATGCAAGACGAATAGCTGAAACAAACAATGTGTTTTGTGTTTTTACAGGTGTAAAACCTGGCACCTATAAAGCAGGAAGGCCAGTAGCTTCTTGATTAATACCAGTTCTTTCTAAAAAAATGTTCTCAAACAAAACAGTAGACATTGCCGTTGTGCAGATGGTCTCTGAATGTTTCCCTTGTGGGTTTGACTCCACCAGCTCGACCAGTTTCCAGTCTAATCTGAGTCTCCTAAAAGTAGCAAGAGACAAGGGTCAAATATTAAGTTAATCCTATTTGACTAATTATTAGTGGTTCTGTAGTACAGTCCAGCCTAGTAACAAAGCAAAGCACATTAAAGCAGTGGTTACCAACTGGTGGGTCGCGGTCCAAAAGTGGGTCGTACGCAGCTAGTTTTTAAATCTCTGACATTGTTGCTTGTTCTCAGTGGATTTGTGTCTGTGTTGTTAGCTCTGGGACCTGCGTCAGCCTGGCTGTAAAGTTGTGGAGTACAGAGGTCATCTCCAGACCACCGCCTGCTGTATGTTTCTGCCTACGCCTCCTGGTGGCGCAGCCCAGGTAGCAACGTCCTCCCATGACAGCTCCGTCAAAATCTGGGATCAGAACACAGCAGGTAAAGCCTCCTACAGAATGTGAGGTTTTAGCAATCTTATAAGTTTAGCACAAGCTTCAAGTGTGATGTATGCAGACCGAACGATGACACTGCCTACTGAATCGCTACGACGTATGGTGCAATAGCTTCCTATACTGAGTGCGCAAGGATGCTGCACGGGTTATTACTCCTCCAACTGTGAAGCACAACATAGAGGTCACATTATTATATGACCTAAAGTTTTGTGGGCACTTTATACTGTGATGTGTCCGTGTGTTTGTTTGCTAGCTGCTAGGTTGCTCACCTTTGTCCTTCTTTACACGTCATCGTGACAACAGCCATCCTTGAACCTCTTTTATCGTGCGGCGTAGGACCACCATTTTAGAGGCACGACCAAAGATATTGCCATGTTTCTTTGACGTTGGTCATCTTTCGTCTGGGACAGCCCAAAAATCGCAGCGTGTATGCCAGGCTTAACACCCATCATGGATGGAAACACTGATATACAGAAATATACACTGATTAACATGGGCACATATACACAGACATCTCCTCTAACCTTCCCTCCTCCATCCCCTGTTCAGCCTGTTTAGCCACGTTGTCTCTGGATGGTGCTGGTCCGCTGATTTGTCTGGCACCCACTGACTCGACCAACATGCTGTGTGCCAGCTTTAACAACGGCCTCCATCACATCCAGCTGGGCCACGGATCAAACCAGGCTCAGGTCTCCGGAGCAGGTTCAGGTGGAGCTGGTGGTCTGGACATAAAAGTCGTGGCGCGCTTCTGACAGCCCAGAGGAGCCTGGTGTGACTTGTAACCCTGACCCGTGAACAGACAGTGACTCAGCGCAGTGTGACTCACTGGATATGGACGTCATGACAGTTCTTTTTCTTTTGTCTTTACTTTTTTTTCTACAATTTTACACATCTATAGACATTTTTGCTTTACTAGACTGCCATACAATGAAGAATGACAGATGAGAGCAGCGAGAGCACATGTACAGAGGATGCACCTTTTGTCCAGCAAAGCCACCTGGATGCCCATCGTAGCTGCTCCTCTGGGAGACTGGTCTGTAAGTCACATTACCTATTCATTAATGAGACTATAAATATCAAAATGATCCTGCTGCCTTCTTGGATCAAATCAGAGTAACTGGGGATTACCCTCAGATTTTTTACAATGCTCCAGCTAGGTGGATTGGACGAGAAGTTTTGTGCACATGTTGCTTTTATCGTTGCTGATGAATACATGTTTGAAGGACATCATGCAGCCGGAGAGATGTTGAGAATGTGGGAGCGCTCATAGAGCAGGAAAAAACAGCTATTTGGTCAAGTGTTGGTTCTCTTAACTCTGACAGAGAGGTGGAAGCCAAATAGTTTTTCATACTAAGAGTATGTCATTGGTTTTTCCTGGATAAACTGTAGTAGGTGCAGTCAGACCTGCAGATCTTATTTGTCAAACACTTAAAGTTTTTATCACTGTAACAGAGTAATACAGAACATGTGTATGTTGATAAATATCTGTTGATTAGCTCATAGCTTTAACCTGACAAGTGTTAGACCAAATGAATATGACACAAGACTGTATGAACGTTAGCTTTGTTTTTATGTAGATATCAATTCATGATGATTTTTAAAGATACAGATTCTGATATTTTTTAACTGAAGCTGCCGATAGCTGATGTCTGGTGCAGATATCCAGTATTTTTAAATCTGAGAATTACTATGCAAAATACAGAGTAATTCCCTTTTTAACAAAATATTGTTTTAATAAACAGATGGGAATAAAAAGATGTTGCAAGTACAAAAACAAAGCTGCTCTGTGACCTGTCAACATGAAACCTACTACCAGTTTGTTATGATAATGTTTGGTCAACATTGGTTGGGGTATTATATATTTTTTAATATGATGTTGCTACTGTGCTGATACCAACAGCTTTTGAATTACTCTGTTAGGATGAGCAATCCAGACTTGGCTGTAGTTTACCCAACAAATACTAATATTAATATTAGCAGCCTTAAAAGTGCAGTCAGATATTGACCTTTTGCACGGCCCCTCCCCTTTGTGAGGGTCCATCAAGCTGTCAGAGTAAGCATGGAGCCCACACTGTAACTAACTGCACTCCCTGAAGAAACATTATAAAAATTTTTGGAAAATGAAACAGTGATTCCAGAGAGAGGCAGACAGAGGGGTCTACAGTCTGTGTTTGAAGGATATATCCAGGATGTCAAACTGACTCAGCAGCAACGACAGGTTAAAAAGACAAAGATAGTTAGAAGCTAAAGCTGAACTATAGGCTACAGATCACAGTGTGAAAGTGAACCACCACATCACTGCTGATCGCCACACAAGACAATGAATATAAAGGGAATCTTTGCTGATACTGAACCAGCTGTGTGGCATCGCAGTGTGTGCAGATGAACAGTGTTTGTCTTCACCCTCTGCCAGCACCCGGATGGGCAGGGATCTCCGAGGGAAGTCAAACAGCGTTCATCTGCACACACTGTGATGACACACAGCTGGTTGAAAATCAGCAACGTCTCCCTGCTTCCCTTCAATGGTTCCTGTACAGCAGGGTCGGTCTTTGTTTCACTGTTATAATCATTAAAAAGCAAAAGCAGCATGTGTATACATTCAGTAGGCTATATCTTCAGTAGCTAGCTAGCTAACCCTACACTTTTCAGGGTTTGATTGTGGTTTTGGAACAGGGAAGAAACGTATATCTTTTTCCAACCTCTCCAGGTAACGAGTATCATTAATACACCACGTGTCCCAGGCACAACATTTAGCTTTAGGAAATCTGATCCAATACGCTTGGATCAAATTTTGGGAATATTTCATCACAGTATGCTAGCTGTTCATTTTGTATGTGTGGTGAAAAAAAAAAATCCATTGTGCATACACAGACCTGGCTCTGTAAATTGAAAACTATTCCAGCCAATCACCAAAGGCCATGGATGTAAAAAGAGAAAGGCAGTGGGAGCAAAGATAGAGGCTGTGGGAAGTACTGACGGGAGAAATGTATTTGTTTGGGTGTTGAGTTCAAATATCCACAATCTCTCTCCAAAATTGCTGACGCCACCTGAGTAAATTTGGCCACACATTACATTCCTGACTGAAACTATTCTAGTATTTTATGTGTACATTTAATACTGATTACATTGTCAGTTTCAGCATCTTAAAATGGCAGAATTTTCATTGTTTGTTCATGTTTGTAGATATGCAGGTTACCATCTCTTCTAAAGACAGTGGCTGCTATATCATTCGATTCTGTTTTAGAGAATTATCTGCAACTAGGAGGACAAAATGGACAGGTTTGGAGGTAGGGTTATCACCATATCAGAATTTTAAACTTTGATACAATTCTAGCATAAAACAATGATACTTAATACCTCTTTTGGTACCATGGCTAAAGAAACAAGCCCTTGGCACCCCAAATTATGATGACAAAATGCAGAAACAGCCACAGGTTGAGGACCAGTTGATTTTTCTTTCCCGTGGTTTCATCTGTGCAGCCTTTTACATAGCTTTGGTACTTTCGATACCATCAATTGTATAATTAAAGGAAGTCGTATTGTTATAGATCGAAAAAAATTATAGTGAAAAATTATCCAAGTGTATTTTTGACAACTTCATTAGGAGGCGGATCAGTAACCAGTTCAGTGGTAATGTACTCTCAGATGCATCCAAATACAGTTTTGTAAATATGCTCTCAAATCATAATTTGGTTTAGTATCTACTGAACATTGTTCCAGGCAGACGAGGCGCAGCAACAAAAGATCAGAGGTTAGGGTGAAAACTCAGTGTCTTTGCCATACAGTGCTCAGGAATCCATATTTAGTAATTAATTATTTTTCTAAAATATAGGCAACACTACAAACAGTAGTCAACCAAAAGTGATCAGACATTTAATTTAACGAAGATTTACTGTTTGGGTGTTTGTCCCTCTAAACATCACCAGCTGATTTTATATATCTGTGTTTGACGTATTATGATTAAGTAATAAACAAATCATTTGATAATATCTGAGGAGTAAATCGTCGCTCTTTTCGTCATCAGAGGGTTTTTATTTAATATGCCTCTAATATGAATGCTTGCTTTATCTTATCCAGTAGAGTACTACAGACTATAAAATCACTCAGTGCAGACCAGCTCACTGTGAGAGATGTATCCCAATACAAATCAGTATGTACTTTGTGCCCACTGTGAGCAAAGATAATAGAAATTCAAATTAAAATAATCTTATCCAGTAACATAACTAACTTTGACATGTCACTGGCATGTTTCAACAAGTTTACGCATGTTGTTGTAAGACTAGAATTTTCTTTCAGCAGCCACTGGCCAGTTTCCACTGGAGCTCCACAGGGTAAACTGTTTTCCTTAAGGGTAGCATGACAGTGTGTTTAAAGAATGGACTTCCCCCACCCAAGCTTTCCTCAACTGTTTGCAATCATTAATTCACTTTAACAAGAATGTCCTCGCCTGCTGTGTGAGCCACAACACAGCCACAGACTGTTGTTTTGAAGCACACTTTGTTACATGAAGAGGATCAACTAACATTATCGAGTGTACACAAATACCTTTCAAGAGTATTTTATGATTTGTATGTATACAACAATACAGTACTCTTACAGATGACACTAATTTTATTACTTTTTCAGGGTGTCTACAGATGTAACTAAGCTAAATTTAAGACTTTAAGACATTCTTAATAGCATCCTGCTCCTTACCTTTTGAACAGTAAGGAAATTGACAGCAGTTTGGTGAGTTTAAGTTTAATGTGTTTAATGTAAAAAGAAAACAAAACCTCATCGCTGTCATAAATGCTATTTACTATTGCCATTCTACAGTCTGTCCAATGACTGTAGTCATTCATTGGGTCTGTTAGGCCCCTAGAAATTTTCACCCTAATGACTGTAAATATTTAAGACCCATTGAATCTGAATTGAAGACTTTTTGAGGCCTTACATTAAGAAAATTTAACACATTTTAAAACTTTTGAAGGACTCAGACACCCTGTTTTTAGGCTATTGAGGATATGGACTTTTTTGTCCAGTTAACTGTTAAAAATGAGCATCTATTCCAAAATGGGCTTTAAGAAAAGAAGATTGATCAGTGCCACCTAGTGCCGGAATTGTCCTTGTTAGAAAGTTATCACCAAATAATGCTGGTGAGGAAAAAATACAATCTAATTGACATTTAATCTTCAAACATACTTGCATTTATCTCAAATGATTCCTATGAGTTTTGATATATTAAACATAGTAAAATTAGTATATAGTATATAGTAAAAATTCTGATTACAGCATAAATGCTCACCCACACATTCATATCTTCATGAAATCATTAATGAATCAAAGTAGAAGTCTTTGTCATACTGTGGTGTTTAATTTATTCAAATCTGGACCTCATTTTCACTGACAAAAAGAAAAAAAGGAATGATTTCTCCATGGACAGGTTTTTATAAAGACACACACTCACACAGACAACGGCAGGCAGGACAGTTTGGTGCTTGCCACTAAAGTACAGAAATATTCAGATAAAAAAAGGTCTAAAAATATTGATGAAATGGAAAAAAAAATCAACACAATTATTAAACAAAAATATAAATTATTGGCACAGCATGTTATAAAAAGCAGGCTACATGGCATAACAGGAAAAAGTAGGACAGAGTACATTAAAATAAAGGAATCACCGGCCATTTAACCGGCGGGTTTAACGGACAATAAATATAATCAGTGCTGAGGGATGTCGACAGAAACATCCACTGGCATCTTGCAACATCCAAGTGGTAATGACAAGTAGTAAATGAGTTGGCCTATGACGAGCAGCAACTTTAAGTTTACAATTTCTCTGTTTTCTCAAGCTGGTTTTTGTCTCACAAACAAACATTTTTGTGGTGCTAGATATAATCAATAAAAACAGTGAGAGAAGTGTGCAGTTCAAAGAAAAACAGTTTCACTCCTCATCCTTCAGTTTTCAGTGTCTAAAATACAACAACCTCCTAAGTACCTCTCAAAATCCTGAATCTTTCGAAATGTTTACTAAAGCTTCAGTACCACCATCCACTGGGAAACTGGCTACAAACAGTCCTTCAATAACACACGATTATTATGTTTCAATCATCGCCTTCATAAATTACACATACTGTCATTAGGAAAACACGCACAGGGCTTTAGACTGTAACCACACAACACAAGACACCAGCATCAAGCCCCTCTTTCAAACAGCTTTACCTCTGCAAATCGATTTCCCAACATATTATACAGTGGCTTTGTGTCCAGTTAAGTGTTATATTTGATGCACACAGTTCAGTACAGTCGTCATTTCAAATGTGACTGAAGTAATGCAGAAAAATAAGACTCATTATAACACAAAATAATATAATTAACTTCTTGACTAACTCCATCACATCACACATCACATTCTGTAAGAGTTCTCTACCTAGGCAGTCAACATGTATATAATGTAACATAACATTATAGGCATAAAGCATGCAAGAAAATCCCAATTAATTAGACTTTGGGTTTACTGGGGGGTGGGGGGTTACTGCGGGTATGAACTGGGTGTGTTTGGGGAGAGAGAGCTGTGTTCAAATATGAAACTGATTTTGCTGACTTAACTCCAACGAGGATGAAAGGCAGAGCAAAATATGAATCTGAATCCAGCCATTGTACTGAATGTATTATTAAAAATAAAACATGTGATAGTAATTATCTGACTGTGCTGAGACACAGAGCCCATATGTGTGGTATTGTGGTGATGCAACACCTTCTTTCTCAAAGAAAAATATTAACACTGCACCGTCACAACACTGAGAAACATGAGGAGGGGGGCAAAATGCATCTCGCACATACTGATAGTTGCTGAGGATTTTGTTAATGTGAGTGTCGAGGGTATAAATACTGGTTGGTTCTTTGGCCTGGGTAGTGTCTTTAACTATACAAGACTACTGACTTGCATAAGCGCTGACTTGGGTGAAACATAGGATGGCCAATAAAATTTAGGTAATGTCTGATGACGTAAGGAGGCTGTGTGCTCCTTAGTTTGGGCTGTTTTTGGTAGTTATCACTATAGTAGCTTCCAGGTGCATTAACACTATGCTAAAGGCCTTTCCTTTACACTGGAGACTCTCTTTACAGTATATGTTGTATCTGTTCCATCTCTAGTCTCTAACTGGAGTGATGTTGCACTGTTGAGACAGTTACGCACAGCAGATCTGCTGGTTAAATTTTGTGCAACCTGCATCCGACTGTTGTAAAATGACTACAGAGCCTCACATGATTATGTGCGCATCAAATGTGTCTTTGATTAACTAGTCTGCGCAGTTTCTTTTGCATGTCAGCAGGCATGTTGGAGACTGACACACTGAAAGCAGTTCACATCTCTTACTTAAATGAAGCTGGCCAAACTGGCCTGGAGCTGCACATTTATAAGTATAATACAAATAGATGTGGCTGTGATGGGCAATATAATGTGGTAGAGATCATTCAGGTTCAAAACTGAACTTTAAAAAACGATTTCTGAAGTCTTAGACAATAACAAGTTTCCTCTAAGGAAAACTCTCTGCAGGATTCCCAAACTGTCGGTGTGTCACGACGGATGGAGCTCTGTGATTAAAGGGGGTGAAGTAGTGATAATGATGTGTTCTTTCTGATTCCACCCCCCTAGGTGTGTCACAGGTGCACCAAGAGAGCCTGGCCACAATGACTTGTATCCTTAAGATGAAACTAAAAGCAACATTTTTCTAAACTTGCACAGCATTAGGGTCATTTGTAATGTGTTCACAGAGTCCAGATTTTATACATTGAAATTGCAAAAACTATGCAGAAGGGGAATATGAATAGCTGAAGACATAAATGTTAAACAAGGAGAAGCATGGCAAGGAAAGTCCCACTCTTATATAATGGCACATGATGAGGAAATATAAAAATTAATTGGCAGAAATAATGAAGACATAAAAAGCCCTATAAATCTAACTCACTAGCGTTGGCTACAGTGATGCACACCAAGCCTGTGTGTAAAACACAGCTTTAATAAGACATACTGTATGTATCAATCAGGCTGGTTGTAGATCTGTGGTGAGAGCTTTTATCACATATTAACATGAAGCAATTTAAAATATCGCACAGCTTTAAATTTTCCAACACAGAGCTAAATGGGGTTTTACAGTACAAGCTTGTATTTTTGCCACAGCATCAAAGGCACTAGCCCTAATTTAATGTGTAATCAAGTTGAGAAATTGATCCAGTTTATGCTAAAAATCCTCACCCAAAAAGATGTATTAAGACATGCTTCAAACCAGTGTGACTTACAACAACTTGAGTATTTTTTTTCTAAAGCATTTTTGTGGATAATTTGCTTGTGCGTTCACACATGTACAGTAAGTATTAACAATGCTTTCCAAAGCTGCAGTTCTAATCCCTACACTTATTCCATGCTAGTATCAAAAAGCTGGATTTGGTCATGACATAAGACATTTAACTTTTCAACATGATGCAAGAACACAAACTGTGCACCCATTTATCAATAAGTGTTGTAAGATACTGAGACAGATTTAAAACCATATCGGAAAAGCTGTAAAGTGGCTCAAAGAGACCAAGACATGATTTTAATATACTTGATATCTCTTTTCCAATTCTATGTGTGTAGGTTGAGTCCCTGAGATATTGCTGCCTGTCTGCATTTTCTCCTACTCTGATGGTGACTTTTTGATACAGTGCTTTTCCATTTCACAAGCTTGAAACACACACACACACACACACACACACACACACACACACACACACAAAACAATAATGCATTTGTACACACCTTTGAGTAGGTCACCCAGGTTCATCTGCTCATGCACCCATACACAAAAACACACACAATGAAAAAGAGGTCCTGATGTCAAACTATTGCCATTATGGGACGGTGACTTCATGAAACAAACTAGGACTACATGATTTCAACATTTTGGATGGAAAATGGAATAAATAAATCTTACTATGAACAACTATCCAACATCTTGAGGATTTTTTTTTTTTTTTTTTTTTTTTACATATTAGAAATACAATGTTTATATCGGGCCCCTGCATCATACACCCGAACCCAACCCAAACCTTCAGTAGGTTCAAAAAGGGGAATACATGTTTGTGGACAAACCTGTGTAAGAATCGTAACCCCCAGGCTATTCACAAGGATAGAAACAAACAAACATACATAAAATATGATTATTCATTTAGCAAAAGCATTGATGATGCTTATCCAAACCTCAAAAATTCAAACCTCAGCTTGGGAATTTCTCAAAAATAGCTGAGGTGTAGAATTAGGCCAGCATTTAGAAAAAAAGTAGACATCCCTCTGATAACTTCCTCACAAATGTAGCAAAAAGCTTTCGATCAAAGCCTCGAAAAACAAACAGAAAAAGTGTTTGGTTGATTTGTGTTAGCTCCGAGTGAACTGTCCGACCTCTGAGGATTTTTTAGGTATCCTGTAACTAAAATAAACTCAAGCCATTAAAATACTGATTTCAAATCTAGTTTGTCTCCCATCTGATAATAGTAAATACCCAGTAGTTGTGTTGCTGCAGATGTGTACTGGAAACAGCATTCTGCCATCAGCTGCAGCTGGTTGTACGATATCCCCTCCCTCCCCATCATCCTCGCTGCTACCTACTGGTCCCCAGTGCGTTCCAGGCCGTCTATGACGCGGCTCAGCCTGATGTTAAGCAACCTGATCTGAGTGTCCAGGTGGTCGATCTTCTCTTCCAGTGAACCTGCACCGCCTCCCCGACGCCAGTACGCTCCCACGGGCCCCGTCATGAAGTACACCGCCATGATAAAGCAAAGTGGCAGCACCGCGCGCTCCGGGTCACCCTCGAACTTCTGCAGGATGTAGAGGCAGGACAGAGCGAAGAGTGTGACGCGCGCTAGCCAGAAGAAGCGGCCGAACACAGCGTGCAGCAGGTAAAAGAAACCCCCCAGGAACATGGAGAGGAACCAGTAGGCCACAAGCACGGCGGCCACCAGGAGCAGGGCGCGTGCCGGAGAGTTGGTGAGAGATGTGGCGCTGAAGTAGTGGCTGAGGTTTGAGGCTACACAGGAGAGAAAAAGACAGAAAGGATAAAGTCTTACAATATGTCCCCTTCTTTGTGCTCATCTTTCTTTGTAGAAGTGTCATAAGAAATTTTAAACTCACAGTCAATGCCCATCACATCCAGCAAATCTGACCAGATCTTCCAGATGGTGTCCAGAAAAGAGTCCACGCCATGGACAAACCGCTCCGTCGTTTTGGAGAAAAACTACAGAACCCCAAAAATAAGGAGAGAAGGGTGAGACTGTTTCATCACATTACATTTTTAGCAAGAGTAAAAAGAAAAGAGGGGCGTCAACCACAATTGCAGTCATGCAGTTGTGCAACAGTCATGATTAACAGATTATTCTCCAATCTACTGTCAACAAGAGAGCCACTCTGTGTTTGCAGTAGCTGCCTTATGTATCACAGTAGCCTGTTAGCCAAGTTTTGTTGGCATTATCCACAGTTAATACTCATTTTGCTATTAAACACTAATTGCTCTAGCTGCTTACTATAATGTCTTTTGAAGCCTACAATATGAAGTGGACCGCATTAGAACTTGACACTACAGAAAATCATTACAGTCTTTTGAGCAATGCATATGTACAACACCATGCAATTTATATATTTTTTTAAATTTTATTTATTTATTTTAATTTTATATACTTTATTAATCCCCCTGAGGGGAAATTCATCTCTATGACTCTGTTAATAGCCTATGAGGCTATAAATTAAATAACTGTTTACTACTTCTCCAACCAACCATGTTCATACATCAGTAAAAAGTTAAAAAGACTGAGCACGTGCCTTTCTCACAGTGTGAAAGCAGACTGTTCATAGGAAGCAATCCGTGTGACTACCTACAAACAAATGCACATTTTTGCCAACTCAAAATTGAGGCTGCAACTAAAAATTATTTTCATTGTCGGCTAATCTGTCGATTATTTCTTCGATTAGTCAACTAATCATTTTATCGAAAAATGTGTTAAAATGTTGAAAATTTGTCGGTATGTCTATCCCAAACCCCAAAATTATGTCATCTACTGTCTTGTTTTGTACTCACGCCAAAGAGTTTTAGTTCACTGTCATGGGAGAGTGTGTAAAGCTGCCAATATTTGAATGTAAGTAGCTGCAATAAGAGTATTTTGGGGTACTTTTATAGAATTTGTCTATAGGAGAAAAAAAAAAAAAGACTCAACCCAATTAGTCAACTACTAAAATAGTTCCTGATTATTTTGATAGTCGATTAGTCATCATTTGGTCGACTAATCGTTGCAGTCCTACTCAAAATAAAGTTATCCCCACGACAATAAGTCTATTGGTCAATTCGGTGTCACTTGAAAGTCAACATAAGTTAAAATGCAGACTAACTAAAGCAGTGGTTCCTAACTGGTCCAGCCACGAGGTCCAGATTTCTCCTTATTCATTAGTTCAAGGTCCATAAACTTTAATATATGCAGCGTCATACTTGCATTTGGCCATGTCGTTGAGACAGTTTGCTGTCTCTGTCAAGTAGCTAGTAGCTAGTCACTTATTCTACAGTAGGGAAATGGCACTTCAAAATAAAAACCCTGTGCTGGAAATTCATAGTACTTCAAAATAAAGTGTGTTTTTTTCCAAGTGAGTCACTTGCTGCCCATTTAGAATGGACCCGCAACCCACTTTTGGACCGTGACCCACCAGTTGGGAACCACTTAACTTAATAGGTGGTATCTTATTTAATAAGATAATCTCAGCCATGTTTGGTAGGAGTTGCGAAAAGAGGAGTTTGGTGCACTGTGTGCAAATGATCATTTCTCCATAACTTTAATCAGCCATTATTTGTTTGCCTGTTGTTATCAGTAATACAAGACTTTCATTATTCATTTTTAAAGGGAAGCACAACTATGGAGCACTTTAAAAAGATGTACAGACACAGTATATGTAGGAGGTATGCAGATGAAGAGGGGTGATGCTGATGGATTGGTTTATCTATTTATCTGGGCTTGGTTGAGATGGGGTTTGTATGTCTTATATCTAAGACTGTTTATTGTAAATAAGTTTGGGATAGTTGTTGACAATTTCCTTTTTAAATAAGACATGAATAGTGAGAAGGGGGTAGGATTACATAAGAGTACACTTGTTCCTACTCTTTGTGTCTGTTGATGTTTTATTTTTTATATTTTAATTTGCTCAAATTAAAGTCATTCATTAATAACTAATTAATTCACATGGGCATATCTGAGTAAATATTTTTACAATATAGCTACACCTGCTGGGTGCAGTCAGGCAGTGTCTTATCACGAGTGTACAGTATCCTCACACATGTCACTTTGGTTTCATTTGGCGGCTACAAACAGGAACTATCATTAGATTTCAAAATGCAGGAAGTGCCGCAACGATGAGACATGAATGTATACATCCACTTGAGAGCATACAAGCTCATGTGTTACATTAGCAAGAGCAGCATTTCTAATAATTTGGAGAGGAGGTCGACATAAAGAAACAGCTGTCCCGGCCTGGACCACCGTACATGCAATCTGTGACATTAGATGCACTTGCTGAAACACCAGGAACAATGAATGAGAATATTGGCTACACGATACATTGCACAATTTAAGTGTTACTGTATGAAAACACACCCTTTTTTATCATGCAGGGCAGCGTTACATCATATGACATCTCTTAGAGACGGATAAAACATGGTATAATGGCTAATTTTTCAAAATGGCATCCGTGAAATTGTTGGCCAGGCCCGGGCGTGCTTGTTTCCTGTTCACCACACTCACACCACAAGACCGCTTTCTGGGCTAGCTTCTCCAAAATACAAAAAGGAGCTGTTATGTTGTCAAAACATGTCTTTCACTCACCTTGTACAACCCTCTGATGTTGTCCTCTCCGAAGACACTGCTCAGGGTCTGGTAGATGCCGTTAGCTGCCCGTCGGAAGCTGTTCTGGTTGCTGGTCCTGCTCCTGGCCGCTTCGGCTGTGCACGACAGAAACGCGGAAAGCACCAAGAAAACCACGAAAAACCTGATTCCCTTCATGGCCCCAGCAGTCCCGAGATGTCGCGCAGAAATGTGTATCAAAATGGTTCAATTAAACGCGGGATAAGACTGACTGTTAGCTGCCTGGAGTGACACCTTGGTGGGGGATGAGACGCTGACTATGATGGTGGTGATAACCCGTGCTGCCTTGAGGGACGCCTCGTAAACTCTGTTTCCAGCGCCCAAATATGCCTTTTCGTGTGAGTAAACGCCTTCGATTTTTCCTTCTGTTTGCTGTAAGCATGCGCATGCCAGCTGTGAAAAAAGACCCATCAAAACTATATAGAGTACCAAATCAACAAATTCATATTTATTTTATTATTAATTTGCCGTTTGAAACACATATCATAGCTCAGGTTTCAACATTTCCGATTACCCTTAAACGCCTCTCTTGTGTTCACGGTCTATGAAGCAGGACAGACTCATGTGAAGCTCACTGCTGCCCTCGAGTGGTGAAGTCATCTCAATGGTCTCCCTCATTTTTGCCTCCCATTCCTGTACACCAAACTAATTTCTTATGTCATAGAAACTCTATCATGCTTGTATGAAACATATCTGCATGATTGCATCATTCACTCTCCCAATACTGATGTCTATAATGACAAAATTAAACTACTAACCAAATAATTTAGTAAATAATTACCCCAGTTCTTAGCGATCAACTTTTTTGTAACTGTCCTCATCAATTAGAAACAAAATTATTACTTATGCCTAGTTTTGTCTGATTTTCTTCTCTAATCAGGTAGTGTAAGCCAAAGCTGTGTGTTATTCACTCTCCATGTAAATAATGCTTTTTAAAAATATTTACATGTAGCCTATGTGTATTGTTCATAAGGAAAGAGAATATTGATAGCCCAATCCATTTTTTTTTTTAAATTTTACAAGAAAATTAGCTCTTCTGATGCAGAAAAGGTTACATGCCATATTTTTTCAAACAATGATCTAAAATCCTTTCTAAACTTGGCTTACACCCAGATCCCTGACAACACATGTTTCTGGCTATGATATGGTCAGTATCTCAAGGTAGCAAGGTTATTTATTGTCAAACAAACAACAATTACAAGAGCGGTCTTTGCCATCGAAAAACTTGGTAAACTCCAACAATGCAATTCAAATAGGCTGTATGTAAAATAATAATAATAGGAGAATCGTAAGATCACACAAGTAGGAACAAAAAGAGAATACAGATATAAGGATATATGGTAGTACAAGTTAAAATAAAGGATAAAATATAACATAAATAATATATGAAGTGAGTGATATAAATCAGTAGTTGCACGAATAGACAGGCTATGGCAAGAATGTGCTAAAATGTATTTGCTTAACAAGTCTGTAAATAAATATGTATATACCAAGGTGCACACAGTTTAAAAAAAGGTGCTCTATCATGTTGTGTGATAGGGCTCGCTCTGGCACTGTGCATGTTGTAAAAAAGTTTAACAGATAAAAGAGAATAAAACAAGAAAAGGAGTTAAAAAAAAACCAACAACAACAAAGTCTATCTTTATGACATTTTCAGATGTATAATTCTTTCAGAAAACGTCTTCTGTTCCAGTCTTACTGACTTGGCAGCCTTTAGATGTGAGTGAAGTCTGAGGGGAGACATTATAATGTGAGTTTTAGGGGAACAGGATATCACCTTGAGCATATGGATGACTGTTTTCTGTGACTAACTGATAGACTTTCCACTTTCACTTTCCACCAGTGAGAAGCTGCCCACTACAATTAAAGTGATCACATCATTAATAAAATGCAATATATGTCTCCCTTATATATGATTATTATTGTTGCTGCTGAATTGTTGGATGCCCTCTTGTCCGACTAACTTTTCCTCCTGTGGATTAAGCCTATTATAATTTGTCAAATCGACTACCAGTGTGCAGAACAAACCTTCTGCCTCTGAGATATGACAGGAAGTTCAAATAAGGACACAGTTCACTGCTGCTCCAGCGAGGTATTTGTTACTTGGATAGCTTTCCCCTGAGTTCTCATTATCCATATCTTAACTACAATGTGAGGCCAGCTAATAGTGCTGGAGGAAGTAGGTCAAGACGGCAAATAATGATAACAGCAGTGGTGACAAGTGGCCACATGCAGGAACAGTACTACAGAAACAAGCAGTGTGTTGCTGAAATTTGATTAGGATTTTTTTATGATGAACTATGGTTGCCCCTTGACATCACTAAATATTAAAATATGCGCGGGATTAATGTAAAATAGACTAATTGTAGGAATACTTTACTGTAGATGAAAAACAGATTTAAGGTGATTTCACAAAAATGCAAGCACAAACAATTATAATAAAGGCAATGCAATTTATTGGAGTTATGAAAATATTCAGGTGATACAGGTGGTAGAAAACATAAATATCTTGTTGGCCTAAATTTTGGTACCACACTCATTTTGGTTTCCCTCTGTGTGCATCTGATTTGTGACATCAGTCCCTGTGTGACTGCGGCAAGTGACGGTATGTGGTATCCTAGCAACGACGCACGCAAAGTTAGTAACGGACAGAGGACTGTTTTAACCTTGACGCTTAAAAATGTGATGAAGTGACACTATTATTCGGTTTCAGAGACGATTGTAGCAGGTGTCCGAGTTGTACAAATGAAGTTTAGCTAAGCTACCAGTCTGTTTTCAGGGTAAGGCGAGTTGAAATGTACGGACGAGCTCCAAGAGTGACTTTCCTGTCAGCAGCCGGCACTTCATCAACAGTTGGCCCGGGCTCGTACGACGTCACAACAAGCAGTCCTAAGATATCAGGTAGGAATTAGCTAATTAGCAACAATTAAGATTTGAGGGACAAAGTTATAACATCAGGCTACTCAAGTCTCGTTTCAAATCATGAACATAACCTGCTTGTTGTTTTACAGCTTGAGAGAAAATGTTTGCCACAATGCACATTATTAAAATCATAGAACTATAATGATTAAAATCAACTGAACTTTATCTAGGATGTTAAAATGCTAATGCTAACCCTACCGGAAACCCG
Source organism: Epinephelus fuscoguttatus (assembly GCF_011397635.1). Lineage (NCBI taxonomy): Eukaryota > Metazoa > Chordata > Actinopteri > Perciformes > Serranidae > Epinephelus > Epinephelus fuscoguttatus. Next base: position 24,463,286 of record NC_064757.1, read on the forward strand.
CAAGCTAACATTAGTACTTTGGTCTTGTACCATAGTCTTTTACTGAAATACAAGTAGGAATACCACAGTGTAAAATACTCATTTACAAGTAAAAGTCAGGAATTTAAAATGTTATGTAATGTTAACATTGAAATATACCTAATGTAAAAACAGTAAAAGTAGCCTTAATTTATTAGAGTAGGGGGTGGCTGTGGTATCTATCTATCTATCTATCTATCTATCTATCTATCTATCTATCTAACACACACACACACACACACACACACACACACACACACACTGGCCACTTTGGTACACCATGCTAGTACCAGGTTGGACCCCTTTTGCCTTCAGAACTGCCTTAACTTGGTGGCACAGATTCAACAAGGTGCTGAAACATTCCTCAGAGATTTTGGTCCATATTGACATGATAGCATCACACAGTTGTTCCGAATTTGTCAGCTGCACATCCATGATGTGAATCTCGCGTTCCACCACATCCCAAAGGTGCTCTATTGGATTGAGATCTGGTGACTGTGGAGGCCATTGGAGTACAGTGAACTCATTGTCATATTCAAGAATCCAGTTTGAGATGATTTGAGGTTTTTTTTTTTTTTAAAGGTTATTTTTTGGGGGGCTTTTTGCCTTTAATGGACAGGACAGATTGAAATGGGATGAGAGAGAGAGAGAGTGGGGGTTGACATGCAGCAAAGGGTTGCAAGCCGGAGTCGATCCTGCGACCGCTGCAGGGAGGCGTCACCTCTGTACATGGGGCGCCAGGTGTTGCACCGAAATCTGTGACCGTCGGAATCTGTGACCGTAGGGGGCGATGTTGCACATTGTCTGCGTGTGTGGCCATCAGCAATGGCAATGGAAAGTAGATAGCCTTAAGGTAGATGTTGTAAATTACTTTTATTATAACAACGTTTTGTGTGATAATGTATGCACTGTTTAATAAATGAGTAAACATCGACACAGGTGCTCTGTTATTGCCTCAATATTTGGACAGATTTATTTTCATTTCAAAGTTTAACTGTAAAGAGCTAGATGCACAGCCATCAGAATATGTGACCTCACTGAATCTGCATAATAATGAGTTTAAACCTCAAAATAACTGTTTTCAATCCTTCTGTCATCCTCTCACATCAATATGGACACATATATTTGTATTTGGGATCATCACAGAGATAGAAACACAGAGGTCATATTGTGATGGCTGTACAGCGGTCACAGATTCCGATGGTCACAGATTTCGGTGCAACACCGGCACTATTCACTACGCTGCCGACGCCCCGATTTGAGCTTTGTGACATGGTGCGTTATCCTGCTGGAAGTAGCCATCAGAAGATGGGTACACTGTGGTCATAAAGGGATGGACACGGTCAGCAACAATACTCAGGTAGGCTGTGGTGTTTAAACCATGCTCAGTTGGTACTAAGGGGCCCAAAGTGAGCCAAGTAAATATCCCCCACATCATTACACCACCACCACCAGCCTGAACCGTTGATACAAGGCAGGATGGATCCATGCTTTCATGTTGTAACACCAAATTCTGACCCTACCATCTGAATGTGGCAGCAGAAATCCAGATTCATCAGACCAGGCAACGTTTGACAACCAGACAACCATGTCACATTCAGAGTCACTTAAATCACCTTTCTTTCCCATTCTGTTGCTCGGTTTATGTATGATTATGTTTAAATACCCTCAGAAAAAGCATGTTAAAAATCTTTTAAATTACACCAGTTGTCACAGTCAGAAACTGTGAAATACGGTTATTTAAATTATTTATTTAAAATAAATACAAGATACAACCATTTAAAGTTGAATGTTCCTCCCCTAAGCCAAATTAAAAAACATAGCCTAACTCCCTCCCCAGTACTTAAAAAATATTTAAAGTGCCTCCCACATTTTGCACTACCCCCTCCCCTCTCATAAGGACCAAACAGTCCCTAATGGCCCATTTCAGAACCATATATATTCTATTACTGGATTATAATTAATAAAGCACAATTTATAAACTGCTTTAATGTTGAAGCTGGTAAAGGTGGGGCGAATGTTAACTCAATGTTGACTGCTGCAGGCATCTTAATTTATTAGTTGATTTATTTTTAGTATTGATAGTCTGAATCTGCAAAGTAGCTTGTAACTTAAGTTATCAAATAAATGTAGTTGAGTAAAAAGTACATTTGACTCTGAAATGTAGTGAAGTATAAGTATAAAGTAGAATAAAGTATAAAAACAGTAATTATAGCACAAGTGCCTCAAAATTGTGGTTAAGTACAGTACTTTATTAAATGTACTTAGTTACTTTCAACTTTTGCTTGACAGTGACAAAGTCCAAATTTAAGTGATTTATTAATTTATTATAAATATGACACCACATTCAATATTGGGGTGACCTCCTGCTCACCTGGTAGAGTGTGCACCTCACGTAAGCTGAGTCCTTGGCAGCAGCCTGGGTGCGAATCCAACCTGTGGCCCTTTGCAGCATGTCATCCCCTGCCAAGTTTAAATTTTTCCTGTTCCTGTTATTTTGTTTATTGACTGTAGTACTTTAAACACAATTGCACCAATGCAATACAAACACAAACATAAAATCCACTATCTAAACTAACATAATGAATGAATCAATCAGCAACTTGTATATTCTACTTTTGTATGTCTTTCATTATTGTAGGTGGCTACGCGCCATTCCTGACCTTGACGGACAGACAGTCAGTATTCAGTCAGTCCGGTGAGATTACACCAGGACCTGGACAGTATGACTCCTCACCTGTCAAGGTAGTGTACTTATAATACCAGATGAGAGCAAGGAGGAGGATCTGTTGAGGAAAGTACTGTATGTTGTTGAGGGAATCTTTCTTGATTGCAGCCTCACTGTGTGTGCTTGTTTCCCTGTTGAACCAATGTCTCTTCAGTCAAACATCCATGGTGGCCGCAGTCTGCAGAACCGCTCTAAGCGTTTTGAGGATGTAATTTCGAAGGTTCCAGGCCCCGGGGCCTACAATGTACTGCCTGCCTCGGGAAACATGCTAAGGGCTGTAACGGCTAAAGCAGGACAGGCTGAGAAGCTTGGCAGGAAAACGGTAGGCATATGGGTGAAGTTATTTGGGCAAAGTAAATGAGCAGTACATTTAGATGACTTTTATACAGTATGTCCTTTGTAAATATAAGAATATATGTGGAATCCACCGTGAATCAGAAAATCTTATACTGTACAAAAGATAGGCATCGAGTTTAGCCATGCAGGCTTTTACTTTTGCACTCTTGGCGTATCTACTCCTAGTAATCAGATGCTTCTTTCCTGTGTATAATCAGTCAGCCTCATATTGAACTGAAATATTCCTCTGTACTGGTGAGGTCATCCTTTTCCAAACCAGTGCAGTGTCTCATCCTCTCTGAGCACTACACACACACACACACACACACACACACACACACACACACACACAGAGTTAAACATTTTATTTTCACACATACAATAAAAATACAATAAAATGTAAAACTCTCCTCAGCACTGTGTAGTGTGATGTGCTTTATCTGTGTCAAACAAAAGATATGAATAAAAGGGCTTCCTCCAAAAGTGGTGACTGCCAGTACTCACAGAGACAGTACCTTGCCAGTACCTTAGCCCTTATCTGTAGCAGTTCTGCCATCTGCAGACCGCTCAACACCACTCAACAGAGACTGCTATTTTTAAAACCTTTGAGAGGAAAAAAAAAACTTAAACGTTATAAAAAGAACGTTTGAAAATGTGTTGCATTCAGTAAGGCATACTTTGAACATGGGAGGAGAAACAAAGGAAGGACAGAATATGACATCTTGTGTCCGTAATAAGTCAGACACTCTATCACAGCTTACAATGTAAAGCCTCTTATTTATGTAAAAGCCATTCTGATTAAGCAACAGAGGCTCAAGTTGATTAATTTGATTTTAATGGTTTAAGTGAGGGTTATCTTTATCCTGAATATTAAAATGAGAAAGAGGATGTTAAGCACAGGGAGAATGAGCTAGTTTTCTGACATGAATTGTTTTCTATATGCCGCTGTAACATTGTGACAAAAGTTGTATTAGGTTGAGTATGTTTTTCATAAAATACATTGGCAAAGTCAAACCTAATTTTGTTCAGGATATGTCGGACTGAAGACGACTGTGTTTATTTTACCTCTGTTCTTTGTGAGCTTCTGAAACTTTGCTCACCCTTTTGTGTTTGGCGTTCACACACACAAGGAGGTTTTGGTAAGCACCCTTGACAGGTTAATAATTACCATTCATCACATTCAACAAATAGAAGTGCCTTGTGGCTTTGTGAATCCACATTTGGCACAGTGAGCACTTCAAATGTCTCAGGGGGTTTGAGAGCTCAAAACAAAGTAATTACAAAACAACCAAACAATTTCATCTTTTAGCTAACGAAATATCTTCCAATGCACTGTGGAGAAAAGATGTTCAATTTTAGATCGTGGGGCCTGTTCAGTAGCCTCCTCCAGATTCACCAGCAGTGATACCATGATAGTGAAACACATAAAGTTCAGCCTTGCAGTGAACTGAGATGATATTAGGATGATATGTAAAGTCTTTCCATTCGCCACCTGTGTTAAGTTTATTTCCAGAGTATACGCATATAAAAAAGCTTTGAAGCTCTGAGTTTAATCTGATCTTGACTGATACTTTCACTCCCAGACCTGACCAATTATGAGAGTCCCACAAGAGGTTATGTTCACATTTTCCTCCTTCTGTGCTCGCTGTAATTATCTGAATAGTATGCACACACACACACACACACACACACACACACACACACACACACACACACACCTTACTTCCAGCTATAGAAAATTAGTGGAATGGCTGTCCCTCATTTTGACTGAAATGGCCTTTGTATCCTGTTCTCTCAGTTCCTTCCCCTAAACTTCTACTTCTGTCTTCCCTTTCCCTTTTCCTCTTTTGTTTCTTATCTTCTGCTTACCCTCCTCGCTCTTCCTCTCTCTCTCTCTGTCTCTGTCCCTCCCTCAGTCTCACACTTTATTAACCCCAGGCAGTGCTCAGCTACTTTGTAAGCCAGGGCATCCTTTCCATCACAAATCCTGACTTCTCTCTGTCTTCTGTTTCCTGCCTTTTCTCCCTGCGCAGTGTCTTCAGGCTAAAAGTCTCCGGCTGGTTCGTCAGTCAGATATCCCATCCATTCCTTCCCCGGGCCAGGCCTATGGCTATGAGGAAGATGCCCTGGGTGTGCTCCTCAAGCAGCCACCCCCTCCCAGGGACACTACCCTGGGGCCAGCCTACTACAATCCGCTGCTGGTAAGGACAGATACACACACACACACACACACACACACACACGTGCACAGTCATGTTGAAGTTTGAATATACATCCATCACAGGATGTGAAGTGCTCATTTGTGCACGCATGTGTGCTTTCATTACTCTGTATGAGTGTGTGTCTGAGTGTACTTACTCTGCCCGCGAGGCGAGGTCCATAAGTGCTAGGCAGATCTAATGCACCGCTGAACCCCCACCCCACCCCATTCAGTTGGCCCAAAACCCATTTCCATAGCTAATGAATGCAGCTCCACTTTAAAAAAGCCACAACGCACCAATGCTCATCCATTTTACATGCCAACAAAGAGAGCCATTAGTAATTATTCTTCAAGCTATATTACAATATTCACTTAAAATAATGCACACGCCTGCTGGTCTGGCTCTCAATTAAGTCATTTTTCATCTGTTAATGACCAGAGGAAGTCAACAGCGTCCTTGAGTGTTGGCCGAGGTTGTGTCAACACACCGGCGCAGGCACAGAGGCGCGCTGTGATTTAGGGCTATCAGCAGTGCATCCATCCACAGCTTTTTTTTTCTGCCTCAACTTCTGTTGCTCTCCCTTTGAAAGTTCAACCTTTGTCTCTGTCTGTCTTCCTCCCTCTGTCTCTCCATCTGACACACTCATTTCTTTAAACTCAAACACTTCCCCCGCCCCGTGCTCCGACTGAGTTCAAAAGAGGGAAAGAGAGGCAGAATTAAGTGGTTGTCTGAGGACGTAACTTCAAAGTGGCCGGGTTAACCTTTGAATGATAAGACATGAGACTGGAATCAAAGAGCATAACTTTGTTTTCTGCCTGAATGTTATTGAGTGAAACAAAAACATCTTAATCGGTTATGTCCACTGACCCTAAACTTATGGTTCACGTCGGTATTGACTGAACAATTACTCTACTGCATCCACTGATATTTACGACTTCATACTCAGAATTAAATGCTGGAATAGTGAGTAGTTGTAGGCCAATATGGGCTTATCACAGATACACTGGTACAGGCACATATGATTGCTAAAACATGACTGTGCATAATGCAGTAAAAAGCTCTTGGGCTAATTTAGAAACAGCATCACCATGAGATATTTTGTTAGTTCAGACTGTGTAGCTTTATATTTGTCAGATTATCATAACACAGCTGGCCGGATGGTGATATGGAGCACAGACTGTGTTATGATATAGGAGACAGAGCAGCCCGATCAGTTTGGGACATTGTGAAAAATAAACATTGCAGCACTTTACAATTGGTCAATGAGTGAGTGAGCTGCATCCATGTCAGATCATACAAGTGGTAACATAGCAGTGGTTCCCACACCAAAATCTGTTGTAGAGATATGTTTTTGTTTCTACCAGCTTTCTGCTGTGCTCAACATGTCCAGTTCTCACAGCTGATATGATGGAAACAAGTGTACAGCACTGCTGTAATCCCTGTATTGAAAATTAAAGTATGTTTTGTGAGGCTGGGGTTCGCATTGGGAGGAAAAAAGTCAACATTTTTAAGCTTATGTTGCTGCTTACAATTAATGATGATATGCCTGCCTAAACTTAGATCATGTTGACTTTCAATTTACTAAAATAGGTGCTACAGGTGGGTAACAATTTAAAGGAAAAACCAGCATTAAGTATTTAAGTCAGATACTGGGCCACCATAAGCCACCAGAACAGCTGTATACTCCTTTGCATAGGTTCTGCAGGTCTTCCTGTCCAGTGTAAACCATGTATCTCTGAATCTGAATGCTTGTGATAAACCAAAGGACGATGTGCTCCTTTATGTGTTGAGATCATTCTTAAAATACTTAATAAATTAAATAAACTCTTTAAAGACTCTTTTGGATCAGCTGGAAAATGCATCATCACAAAGCTGAAAACAGGGCTGTTTTTCTGACACCATGAAAAGTTGACTTTTTAGAGATTTGTGGTTTTCACAACTTAAATAAAATAATTAACAATTAACAAATTAATAATTAAATAATTAACTTAAATAAAGGATCTGAATACATCTTCCACCACTGCTCACATCCTAATGTTTTCTCATGTCAAGCATGTCCAAAGTCAGGCCTGGGGGCCAACTGTGGCCAGTAGACTGATTTTTAACGGCCCCCGGCTTGTCTTTCAAAATATATTGTATGTTGCTCACCACACAATATCGGTTAATCAAGCAAGATAACTTTGCTTTTTTCGTTCAAGACCATCACATTTTTGTAGACATGCACCAAATAGGAACTACACAGGCAGAACTAATGTGTTTCCATAAACAGACAGTACACAAGTAAACAACCACAGCAGACATTCCTGCCAGGTAGCAGACATGGCCTCAGCAAAGAAGCAGTAAGTCAACAGTGAGGGCTGCTGCTGTCAGAAGCAATAGAAAGTTGAATAATTTTTCACTGAAAAAGGAAACAGCTGTGTTTGTCTCATTTTTATGTTTGTTTGTTTATCAGTGACACATATGATGCAAGAAACAGCTAGCCCTTAGGTATTTTCACATTATCCCCCGTTGAAAAAAGTTTGGACACCCCTGTCATATGTTAACACTTTCTTATAAACATACCTGAAAAGTGAATATCAGTGAATGCCAGTAACTGCTCTATATAAGCCAAGACAGAAGTTTAGTAAATAGTGCAAAACATACAAGGCAACCAATTGTAACCAACAAGACTTTTATTATATAATATGTCCAGGAAGAGGAGAGATATGTTTCTTCCTTGAATGGGCAGTCTTCAAAGAAAATTCGACCACCTATAGCTTTGCTTGTGTTTGTTGGTAGGTCTCATTTTGGTAGGAATTTTGCTCGACCAGAAATGCAGTAAAATAGGCTACATTAAAAGAAAAAAATCGTGACTTTACTAATTTCTCAACTCTGGCTAAAGCCCTGCACTGTACCAGAGGGATGAACACAATTCTTCCATAGTATATTATTTTAATTTAATTTAATTTACCTTAACTTAACTTAACTTAACTTAACTCAGTTTAATTTAATATTTTTGAATTATTTTTGAAGAGTCTGTGAATAGTAGTTTAATAGTCTGTAGATACTGTGCCCTACACATCAAGTATTGGTCAGTCTTTACACAGAATCAGTATTTGGTGTTAAGATGTGAGATGTAAATAGAGACACGGGCAGGATTGTCCTATCAATATAACCTGAATTAGATTCAAACCCATGCTGTGTTATGTGTATGTTTATAGAGAGCACACCAACAATTTCAGCCTGCGGATCCTGCCCACACGCAACTGTACTGACAAAAACTTATTCTCATTTAAATAATAAATGGCCTGCCATTGCATTTTATTAAAATTGAATGAATATGTTTATACCCACTAGCTGTGTTTCTGTTTTGCTTTTAAAAGCTCTCCTTGACAGAAATAGGTAATTTGTGCCTCTGAACTCAACACCAGCTGCGATACCATCACGGTGCTTGTATGTGACTGCGTGCGATGCAGAACAGTTATATTTTTCCTTTTTAACTCCAAGCATTTGAACATCCCTGTTTCCTATATCCCTTCCTCAAAAGTGGATTGGTAGATCACAGGGGACGGAACCTCAGATCTCGCCCTCCAGTCACTGTTGAAGTTGAGATAAGGAGACAGGCACCACATGGAGTTAAAAACTTTTTGAGACTCCCTGCCAATCCTCACATAACCTGCCTCACAGAGTAGACGCTGACAGTTGGGTCAAGGAAAAGTTAGAAAAGAAAGGGAAGAGTTTTAGATGCTTTGATTTTTTATTCAGTAAGGGAAGCTTTTTCTTACATGTCTGTTTCATTTTAGCACAGGTGGTTTCATTTTTGAAGGACAAGCAGCAAATATCTTTCAGTGTCTGGAATGCGAATTGAAGTCAATTCGGAGAATTAGGAATTTGGTTATCTCATAGTCAAATCTGGTCTTTAAAAATCCTTAATATCCCACAGTAAAAAAACTCCAGTGTCTGGCTTTCTTTATGTATCACAATTATATAAAATTTTCCCTGTCCCTGTGATTTGTCCCATGTTTTATATTATGGGGGGTATTTGTCAGGGGCATGATTTAATAAGTTCAAAATAGGTATTACAATACAAACACTTTATAGGCTCTGAGTCTTGTTGATGAATAACTCACCTTTTTCCAAGACAGAGTAGTGCAGGCATTGAAAATCCCATAGTCTTGTTTATTTTTCTTTACTTTGCGCAAACGTGCAATATATATTTGAGAAAATCTCAAACATAGTATCTCTTTAATGTGTTTGGTGACACCTGGCCAGCTCATTTCCAGACATAGCCTCTCTCAGTAGTTAAGCTGCAGAGTGGACTGGTCCTATCTGAAAGGCCGGAGGCAGAGGAAGCATGCTGTAAACTCAGAGAGATAAGAAAGGACGGAGGGTCTCCCCTAGATCTCTGACATACTCTGGCATTTGGCTGAACTTCACATTTCATTCAACCCCAACTTCATGAGCCCTGGCTGGAAAAGAAACCAGATAAGTGTGAATGAGTCAATTCTATTTTCTCCTTCTTTGTTCATCCATTTATCCTCATGTTATCTCTCTCCTACCATCTTCTTTTTCTCATCTTTTCCCCTGGCCAATCCCTTCTTTCATCCTCCACTCTTTGGTTTCTGTCTGCTCTCTCTTTCTGTAGTCAGAGAAGAGTTCTGCACAGAAATATAAAGGAGTCCACTTTGGCAACATGACAGGGAGGAGAGGGGAGGTGACAGTGCAGGAAGGACCGGGTCCAGGACAATATTATCCTGAGATGTAAGTATGACCTGTCATGGTACAATATCACACTACTACAATATTACAGTATTCAGTATCAGTGGCATTAGAGCAACAGCATGGATCGTCATGATTTTACCTGGCAACATGTTAAGGCCCAGACACACTAAAGCAACATAAAAGAACTAGTGGCAATGAAAGCCAACTGTTGCGCTGCCTCACATCGCCTGCGTCCTGGCCAGAAAGCTTGAACATGCTGCAAAGACTACAGCCAATGGCAAGCTTAGCTTAGCCTACCTTAGCTTAGCTTAGCATGACAGCTTGGAAAACAGCTAGCCTGGTTTAATCTATAGGTTCATGGGAGGATTACTGTATGTGCTGGACTATTTCTTGCCAGTCTTTTTGCTAAGCTAAGCTAACCATCTGCTGGCTTTAGCCTTTTATTTACCCTTCAGACATGATAGCTGTATCAATATTCTCATGTAACGCTCAGCAAGAAATTAGCGCATTGCCCAAAATGTCAAACTATGGCTATAAACTGTAACTTAAGGTCTAGTTTGTGGGATTTTGTGGCATCTAGTGGTGAGGTTGCAGAACTGAAACTTCTTCCATGTGCCATGCGTGGAGGAAAACTATGGTGGCTGATGAGAAAATGTGGATGGCGCTATCTGGAGCCAGCTTTGATTTGTCCCTGCTGGTTTACTGTAGAATAACATGGCAGACTGTGGGAGAGGACCCACACCATATGTAGATATAAACAGCTCATTGTTAAGTAACAAAAACACAGCGATTCCTATTTACAGGGATTATAAACTAATGAAATCACAGTTATGAATATTATGTATCATTTCTGCCAATAGATGCCCCTAAATCCTACACACTGGACCTATACAGGCTTGTACAGTGTTATTTTTCTTCTGTTTGAATTTGTAACCTTTTGACAACAAAATGAAAACATATACAGAAAGCTGTAGTCAGCTCGGGGAATGATTTATCTGTTTGGGAATGATGTTTAACTGAAATCTCAGGAAATCTCAAACAAAATAATGACTAGCATTTAAGTTCACTATAAACTGCTGAAGGTATCAGTACTTTAGGAAGTTTGCTAAGTAAACAAGTATGTAGCATCATCTGTGATTATAAGATATTCTGAACTGATTTTGATGGATAACCTTCAGAATTTGGAATAAAAACCTTCACAAAATCACATTTTGAAACATGGATAAAGGCTGGTTAGATTAGATGCTCCAGGGCATCTATTCTCAGAAGTTCACTGCTCTTGAGCTCTTACAGAGACGTATGCTGAACAGAGAAGCTGTTCCACCAAAGTGAAATATTGCTTTGATCCTACAGCCGGGGCATTATGTTTGACATTTCTCACATAGCATTTCTATTGATGGCCATGGAGGATGGGCCTTACTAAGCACTTCTGCATTGGTGGGCACACACCCAGCTCAGCTATGCATAAAGGAATCGACTAAGTAATAGAAGGGAAAATGTCCATGTGAGTGATCATACTGTGCACACATAGGTGTAAGCTGACATTTACACGCTCATACACACATCTGTGATACACATGTGATTACTGGAACCATTTAAAAATGTCTTTCTTCCTGTTACAGTTGCTGACAGCAGTTGTTTTGTCTGTTTTCTTTTCTTCCCTTCACTCCTCCTTCTCAAGTCATCCATTCTCTCTCCCATCTGTTTTTGCTTTGTTAATCTCTTCCCATTTACTTTTCCATTACACACCTCTCTTCCCCTCTCATTCAATATGTAGAATCTCCCCATTTCTCCTACTTTATTCTCTTCTATTTTGTAAGTTTTTAAACAACACCGTTCTCTTGCTCTATATTTTTTTTCTTTTAATTGTTTGTCTGTGTCTTCTATTCTCAAAGACATTGTCGTTGTCTGTGTATGTTTCAGAATCCTAGAAATACAGTATGAGAATGTGAACCTTCAGAAGCAGCAGAAAGGCAGAGCTGAGCTTATCATCCCTCGGTACCACGAGCTGTTGCCCAAGCAAGAGGAAAAGAAGGTGAGTGTGTGTTGGTGGGAGTTTGTGTCCATGTGGTGCGGTACATATTTAGCTCAGATGAATGAGACGTGTAAGAGATAAAAGCTTTGGAGGACTGGGATCAATGTGAAGCTTGCCCCCCGTAGGGGACATAGTCCTTTAAAGTGAGCCTATGTAACTTGCTTAGCAGTGGCCGCTGCGACCACAAGTGGCAGTTAAACCTGCATTATTGAATTTTTTGGGCACTCAGGGTCAGTGCAACAAGCTGTAAGCACAAGATTGACATGTTATCACTTTATTAAAGTTGATATGTTGAATTTGTAAGGAAACAGGTGTTTTTTTTATCAGTGGCATTCACTTGGAGTCAGGTTTCTGGCCACCTGAGTTATATAAGTCCAATATTCTCTTTCCTTATACCTCTGTCTTCCATAGTGCTACTGTAGTTTGTGTGCAATTGTTTCTGGAACCTCTAACCTTCAGATTCTGATTCTGTCTATTTTAGCATATAATGTAAAGTTGTTGTAATCATGCTAAAACACTAAATGAAAAAAATATGTATCAGGAGTATTTCAGTGCTTAAGAAGTGATCGGTTTTCTTTGGCAGTTTAACAGCTTGTCCCTCATCACTGCACTTTGATTCAAATAAATTCTGAACAAAATAGGTTTTGAAAACAGCAGATTGAGAATGAGTCGAGGTAGAGCATGGTGATTTACAGTGGGAACAGAGTCAAGGTAAGTACTTTGGATTTATTCATGACTTATTCAAGTACAGTTGATTAAAGAGGAAATGATTCAACCCCTCCTCCCCGTCTTAGTGTAATTCATCAGTTTATCTGTTCACCCATAGAGGGCAGTAGAACATAAGATTTAATCACAGACTGGCAACCAAACACACACACACACACACACACACACACACAAACACACAAACACACATTGATACATTGGAGGTGGTGGAGGGGAGTTACTCACCTGCATATGAACTTGAGTGTGCTGGCAGAGTAATGCTTTGTGATGCCTTATTTCTCTGGTCGGAGGGGTAGAGTGGGTGAGTCTGAAAAATGTTGGACTGGATTTGTGGAGAGAGGGGTGAACGTATCCTTTCTGTCAAGGACTCGCACCTACGCTGTTCTCTTCTCGTCCTCTCTTTCCTTAAACACTTTGCTCTGCTGCCTCTCCTCCTTTTTAGGTTTTAGTTCATGTAATCGTGCATCATTATACAAGCACTGCATTTGTTTCATCTCTATTTATGTAACATATGGCTACTTGATTTGATTTTTTATCTGGATCTCTTGTAGCTCGTTGACTAATCTCCCAAGTGTCCACATTAAAAACACTTAAAGCAAGCAATAATTCATAAACAATTTGACACATTCATGCTTACAAACACACATATAACCTTCAAACATTAGCACATACAGTATACTAGATATATTCACATATCCATCTGCATGTGCTCACTTTCAACATAATACGAAACAAAGCCTACTGACAGTGCAATACAGTAGTGCATTAATTACACTCAGATTGTAGAATCTTGCGAGTTGTGTGAGTTATTGTAGTGAATTCCATTTCAGGTCATGTTTTTGGTAGCACAAAGTAATTTTTATCTCTTATTCTTTTGTTAACTACTGGCTACTAAAATGACTACAAATATTTTCCGGCACACTATAGATTATCCTTTGACTTTGAATCAACAACTTCGCCTTCTGCCTATGCTTGCATGTATGCACCATGCTGTATTTGGACCCCCTACCGTGATGGCGGCACCTCTATCCATCATCATTAGTACCTGACACCTCAACTCACATGTACTCCCACACACACATGCACTGACCAGATGGGTCATTACCCACAGCAGGGACACTCAGGACAAACACCTTTACTTCCTAGAGATCAGCAGACAGTCTGCCTCTAATGGCTCGGGGCTGCTTGTGTCCCATAGAGTTTAAGAGTCCGTGATTTCCTGATTGAATAGGCATTCTGCCATGTCCATTGAGCAAGGCACTTTAACAAACCATTATTGCTATCAAAAGCAAAACAGACTTGTACCAAAGCAATGCCTGGTATTACCCTGTGAATATGAAGTTCACTGTCAGTTCATCATAAATATGTTGCATATTCCATGTTCCATGCTCACGTAAGCAAGGATGATGATGTTATGTCTGCAGCACTATTTATTTTTAGACATGGGGAAGCAGTATTTCTGCCACAGGGAAAAAAGAAGATAGAAAAAGCTTGGCGTAACTAGAGGTCGACAGATATTGGATCTTTTTAAAGATTGCTTTAAGAACGATAGTCTATTTTCACTGCCTTTTCAAGATCCACATTACAAAGTGCTGCAAGAAGGCAGCAAAATAAAACAGATAAGTCATTAAATCATCAGGTTTTAAAAGAAAACATAAAAAATCAAACAAACAAAAACAATCTTGTGTCTAAAAACCAATTTGAAAATGCGCTCTTAGCAGGTTAGTCCATCTTCGGAACATTGTAGCTTCATCACAGCAGACCCATGTCAATGACGTCCACCGTCACATAATTACAGAGCCTAGTGTAACCTGAGTGCAGTTGGATTCTCTAAGCCAGTGGTGTCAAACACACAGCCTGGGGGCCAAAGGGTCCAATCCAGCCCACTGGATGACCTTGCACACCTAATAGTGATGCAGTTGTGAAGGCTAAGACGTGCCAGGTTTTAGGAGCAGGTTAAGCATTGAGTAGCTTTCCTCATGTAAAATGCAGCTTCAGAGGCTTTTCCACCCCGACCATAATACAGCTCTTTTCTTTCACTTTAGTTTGGTGTGGTGATGTCAGGATTACTACACATATGGATAGATGCAGATGTAATGACTGTGAGTAGTAAACTGCCTGAATGTGGAAAAACAAAAATACTATTATTGAGACGCATTTATTCTTCTGAGGACACCACAGGCTGTTTGTCATCTGTTTTGTGAATGGATTAGTGTTTATTTAAAATGTATTTCTTTAAACAAAAGAAAGGGAAAAATTCGAAGGTGTCTGTTATTTATAGGCTATTAGGCAATGGTTTTACAGCTACGGCGCACCTGCAATCAAATTGGACTGTATGTGGCTTGCGAACTAAAATCCTAAGTCCTTTTGAATTCTCATTCACATTTTTCCTTGAAGTTTCATCATGATTTCCATTGAGGTCAAGGAAAAGTGTTTAGGAAAGAAGATTATTTTGACTATACCAGAGTAGTCATGGACTAATAGACTTTAGTTCTAGCGCTAATAGTGCTACACTATTGGACTGGCTGTGGTGGTCCAGGCAAAAATATGAATACAAGTGTAAATACAAGTTAAAACTATGGACTGAGCGCTAAGGCACACTCTCACAGCAGAAAGGACCTGCTTTCTCTGGAGCTGCACCCACTGATCAAGCTCCTTTTTGCTCCAGTTGATGCAACTCTGTCGTCTTCAGTTCCGGTTGGTGATGTAAGTTATGTCCATGCATGACTGGTGGAGGCTGCACAGCCATTGACCACTATCGGAGGCAAGTTCCACCAATGACAATAGTTCGTAAAATCTTAAAAAAAAAAGAAAAAACAGCCTAATCGATAAATTGGTCGACCTGTAGACACAACTAGGCTATATAATACTGGGTTTGAGGTTATCTTCCTTAAAACTGAGCAACAACTGAGACAGACTCTATACATTAAGTTAAATTCTACTGTATCTTTATGGATTTAAATAATGGACATCATTAAGTTTTTTTAAACCTTTAATTTTACAAGCTCAAAATCATATTGACCTTTATTTGAGCCGATATATTTTCACCTTGCAATGAAAGAGTACAGTTGGCCAAGCATGGAGATCCACTTATTCATCTTTTTGGCCGATAGAAAGAAAGAATAGTGAAACTGTTTAAGAATTTATTTCTGCATCCAGAGTTGTGTTGAGAGTTTCCTTTTTAGTCAAGGGTCACAGAGAGAAACTATAACACAAGATTTTATGAATGACAGAGACAAGGTGTACAGCCCAGCATGTCACAAAGAAATACTTCAGCTTCAGGGAAACAAAAATGTCTTTGACTCCAGGCAGATCTGGCAAAGAGCTGAAAATGATCGAAACAAGTGGTCTTGCTCCCTGCATTTTTATTTCAGAAAACTATACATTTTATCCTAAGAAAGCGTTCTCAATGGCAGCTTTATTGTGCATCAGCATACTGTATGTCTTTATGGGATATTTCACAGTCTGAAGACAAGAAACTAGTTTCTGGCAGGACGACACTGTAGTCAATGTTCATGAATAAAGATTGAGCTGTCCTAAGGTCTGGGGAAGACATATTGTGCTGATATTCACTACTGTTTCCCCTCAAGATCTGGATGTAATCACGAACAATCTCCACAGAAATCCATGCAGTTTTACTGCAAACCTAGTTAAACCACCTCTGGCCCAGTAACCTTGTGGGTTGACCACAAATACAAAAATGCCCTGGCTCTGCACTAGACAATGTGGAAATGTGTGTGTGTGTGTGTGTGTGTGTGTGTGTGTGTGTGTGTGTGTGTGTTTCGTTACCACACTCAGTGTCAGCATCTCTGTGAGTGTGAGGTCTGGTGTTATTAGCTGGTTTGCTAGTTACAGTAATTACTGCACGGAAATGGTGCAGTCGTCTTGAGTTGGCACATGACATGACTGTTTCCTATGGAAACATGCAGAGGTGTGTAGTTTCTCTTCCACTCTCTGTCTGTTTTTAACATTAATGACTTAATTGCAGAGCTGGGGAAAAAAAGGCTTATTGTTACTGCGCTTTCTCTGTTTTCACAAGTTGCTCACTCAACTGGCAATGCTTCATTTTGTCTGCTGTGCCTTTTATTTAATCTTTATAATAGTCTTTACCTCCTCTGTGTGTCCTTCATTTACCTCAGAAACAGACAGAAATCAAACTCTATCCTTTTCACCCTTTTGCTTCTTCATGCTCTCTCCTTATCTTCTATTTGACACAGCTACATGAAGGGTGATATTGCCAAAGCATCTGACCACAAATATCACCTTGTACTTGCTGAACATGTCTTGCTTTCTGCTTCCCATCAGGGAGTTCCTGGTCCGGGCCATTACCACATCAGAAGTCAGTTTGAGCAGCCTGTGAAGTCCAGTGGTAACCAGCCAAAGGTCACCTACCCCTTCCTCTCTCAGACTGAGGTACAACGTAAACAGAACTAGACATACAGTAGTTCACAGTAAGCCATTCAGTACTCTGTGTGGAGGCCTGTGGGTGCATTTTCGGGTGAATCAGGTTGTACTGTATAGAGCAGGTTTTTTTCTCAAGCAACTTTAGCGCTGCTTTTGTCCACCAGGGTCTATTTCAGGTTTGGTGTTTTGTGCTTTCACCTTCCCACTGCATTGATTTAATGTCTGCGTGCAGTCAGCAGTACAAGACTCCCAAACTACAGGGTTCTCTTTCCAGGAATTATGAGACCTGTTACGTTTGTCTATAAATCATAATTAAGTGAAGTCACCTATAAGTAAAAATAGCCTTGTGTAAATATGAACATTTATTTTGAATAAATGTTAGTTTTCACTTAATCTAAGAACAACATTGTAGGTTTTTAAAGCTTGTATATTAACTCACACTTTGTGTTTTAATTGGCCTTTCTGAATTTGCAACTGTTACGCTCATACTGTATAGATCTATTGACTGGCCACAGCGAGTGTGCTCACAATGAACGTAAGCACAGAACCAACGGTTGAAAAGAAAAAAATCAACCGATTGTCCAAGAGCCAGAGTATTGATTACTCGGGCAATAGATCGGGCGTCATGACCTCCCTCAAACTGCATGGTAAATGACCACTGATCTGGCAGAAATTTTGCCCAATTCCAAAATTAGTTGGGGGCACCCAGTGTTGAGTTTGAATCTAGCAGAATCCGCACAGTGTCTGCCTGTCTTAAGTCCTCATTACTGATTGCTAAGTGAACCTCTTGTACTGTAGCTTAAGTACGTGGGCTTTGTGTTTAAATCTGCATTCATTAAAGTTTTGGCCACTTGGGGGCAGAGCAAAAAGCTGTAAATGCAACACTGACATATTTCCATATGAAGCAAAACTGTTTCCAAACAGTTACCTACTCACAGCAGATTAGGACTCCTTAGGTGTTGTGTTTCTGGTAAGCTGGGAAATGAAAATCTAATAGTCACTCTACTTTTAGTTTTTAGTTTTGAGCCTGTCACTCAAAGCGGCCACGCACTTAATTATGGGTAACTTTAAGGCATAGTCAAATGTAAACAGGTGAATTAGGGATTAACCTGCTCAAGCTGCCATTCAAAGAGCTGTTGTTTTTGGCGCTTCATGTTGGCTTCATTTTTCAGCCCCAGAGGTTGTCGCTTGGTTTGTCACTATGAGTGACACCTGCAACAAGTGGCTCTGTAACCTGATTAAGGTACCTATAGCTGTGCATAAAACTAATTCAGCATCTTAATCTCGTGTTATCTGGCTAACACAAACAAATTTAGATCCATAGATTTAGTGGTATTACTCTACATAATGCACTATACACAGAGTAAACAATCGCACCATATTGAAAAGACTTTTCAGACATAATCTATGAGAGGCAAATATATTCAATTTACAGTTTCTCAAAGGACAGTGGATTTTAATATGGAATATTTAAGATTAAGTTACAGATCCAAGACACTGAGCCGGGCTTTGCTTGTTTAATTGATGTGCTGGGAGTGGAGGGTTTCTTCAGATGAGGGTGAAGATGAGTTTATTAAGAGGCTCAGAGGAGCGGAGATGAAGGATGTGAAAATGTGTAGTTTTACGTCTCAGGAATAGCTGGACTCCTCTGTGGCACTGCCCCACAGATTCACTCCTGTGAAAACTCTCTGACTGATGTTTTAATTATCACTCTGACACACACGCACAATGTGACGGTGTGTGCTCACACACACACACACGCACACATCAAAAATTCAGACCTATCTGCAGACAGATATAGACACGAGACAGACAGGTTCACAAGTACAGCTGACACGCATGCAAATGAACACGCCTACCTTTTTTATGTATAGACACACACACACACACACACACACACTCGTTCTCTGAAATTACCTTAATGACGTCTGAAAACATAAAACATCTTGGTAGTTTCCTGGTGTAAACAACTGATGCAAGATACTTGGGTGCATTTGATCTGTGTGTGTGTGTGTGTGTGTGTCATAGTTTGCTCTGACCTAATTTCCATGGCCACATGCTGTGTTAGTGCGTCGACCCTGTGATGTCGTCACTGACACCCACCAAGGAACCCGGGTGCGTGTGTGTGTGTGTGTGTGTGTGTGTGTGTGTGCACACGTGTCACAAGTCATCTCCCATGCAGAACTAAGAGCGACAGTTTTCTTAGATCTTCGTCTCCCTGTGAGTCCGGCTCCATCTGACACTGTTACCCTGCGGTCGGATGTAGAGGAAACGAGGGAGTGAAGGAAGGAGGGAGGGAGGGAAAGATAAGAGGAACAGCTGAAATCTCCCAGCTCTCGCCCCTCTCTCCTCCCTTCCTGATTTCCTAATATCAAAGCATCCGCCAATTTGTGAAAACATGCCTTTTCCTCGATTCTCCTTGCCCTTGCTCCCCCACTCATTCTCCATTCCCCTTTTTGTTCCCTTCTTCCCATTTCTCCATTAGCCCCCACTCTATTACTTCTTCTATTTTGCAATGTTTTTAAGGTTATCAGACTCTTTTGTTTCCCTCATTTATCGTTGTATTTCCCTCTCTTCTATTCTACGCCCTTCTTCTATTTCCTCATTTATGGTTATTTTTCTCTCAACCCCATCCTTTTTATTCACATGTTGTTTCATCCTTGAGTCCCTCGTGTCCCTCTTGAAACCGTCCTCTCTCTTGGTTTTCAACATTTTGTATGAAATAAAAAAAAAAGGCACAAACATTTGTAATGTGGGAATAAAAAACATTAAAAGCCACATAGTTTAATTAGAAGCATGTGCTGCGAATGTTCAAATTTTTATTTTTATGTATTTATGAGTGAAAACTCATAAAGCAGCAGCAGCAAGCAGCATGAAGTCCTATACCCATGACACCCATTCGAAATCCTGAAACACTCAGTCCTTAACTGCTCTGCAGCTGACTCTGTGCTCTGTCCTCTCGAGAATGAAAAACTGAGGCCGTTACCTTGAAGCCACGAGACTCTATTGACAAAAACTGCAATCTTACTTTGCAGAACAAGAGTTGTTGGTCTACTGCTGCCTTGATTGGTGAATGTGTAAGGTAAAGCTGAGAAAATATTCCAAATACAGCATTACATTACTTTTTTTGGTGGTTGTTTTTAGGTGGCTTAAATACATTATGCTGCTGCTCCCCTCCACAGCAGTACATTACTAAGCTTCAGTGGCAGTAGATTTGGTTTATCAAAGATGCTAACAAAGCAACACAGTACATAAAATAATGCAGACACATCAGATAGGTTGGACCACTGTGTTTAACAGTATATCTTTAAATGTAACAATTTTGGCTGAAAATGACAACAGAAATAAACCAGTTGTAGATTTCACATGTCTCTACAATTGAAATCAGTTACCAGCTGTCCACCCAGAAGTGATTTTGCAGTGTCACTGCAGTGTGATTCAGTCTATAGAACTGAGGGTGTGTTTGTCTATCTTTTTTAACCTGCCATCTTTGCCTTTTTTTTTTTTTTTTTTTTTTGTCTAGCCCAGGGCGGATTTGTGTCTTTGTATATGTTGTTATACAGCCTCTAAAATTCTCTTCACGCTCTGCCTTAACTCATATTTAACAGTTAAAGTGGGGTTTCATTTGGTGCCAGAGGGGCATGTGGGCACTTACACTACTTCTATTGTTCCATCACTGTGGTGTCATTAATCTACATTAACAGATGTTAAGACATTCTGTCACTTAGGTACCCACAGAGGCACCTCGCATGGACAACATGTTGGCTCTTGACTTGATTATCATAAGTGCTCCTGCAGGCATTTCCCATCGTACTATATGTGAAATGCTAACAAAACTCATTCAGTCAGGTCAAGAGAGAAAAAGAGGTGCACATGATAAGATGTAATCAAAACCAGTAAGGCAGCGATGGATTGACAGATGGTCACAACCCCAACTTTACCGTGACTTTGAATGAACACAGTTTGTTTTGGCCTTGAAACAGCATGTCTCTTAATTCCTGCTCCTCTTCGTTCTTCACTTCAAATACTCACTTCATTTCTAATGCAAATAATTCTCCTCTTAGTCATTTTCCTCTCCTCTATTTCCTCCCTAAGCTACACCTCTTTTTGAGTTCTTCTTTTCCTCTTATTTCTCCTTTTTAACTAAAAGCTCAATAATTGACCTGTGCATTACTAACACCATTTACATTACACCAAAACAAATTTTCCATATGCCGCATCTTGTTTAGACAGAAAATGCAAATCAATGAGTGCCATGTTTCCCAAAAAATGGGTGAAATTTAGGCTCATTCTTATAGTTTGAACGACTGACTCATAGTGTGTATGTGTGTGTGGGGCATTGCATTGTGAATGTAGACATGCTGGTATTTGCGGTAATCAAGTTCTTTTTATCCCCCTATTGCTTTTGATAACAACCAGCTGAATGGTTCAGTTGTGAGAGGCTGAAGAGAAATTTGGAGTTACACTGAAACACAGTTCACCCTCAGTAATTTTGACTGAGAAGGCAACTTATCTGCTTTGGCCCCATGATTGCCTGTGTTGTTATAATAGGCAATCAGATAAACACATTTATACCCTGGAAGTAAAGCTGGCAAGCAGTTGCAGAGCTGAATCAGCTCTGATATCAGCAAAATAGTCAAAGAACATTACATACCTGATTGTGTGCATCATTATTTTTGAGTTGGAGATGCTGTTTACCCCATCTCATCTTCTCTCTTCTCATCCTACCACTTTGTTCTGTCTGTATTCATTTTACTCTCCTTTACTGTTTCTCTCATGCATTTCTTTTTTCTCAGTCTTTCTTTTTTGTCCTTTCTGTTTTTCTGAGACTGCTTCTAAAGTTTCTGCATACAATTGGGATCGTAAGGCAGCAGACTGGTGGTACGGCTCCATGAATGTTATTGTCAATCTGTCTATCTGTCGGTAGGTCCACTGCTGTGGTCCAGACGCAAGTATCAAAGAACTAGAAGGGCACTCAGAGAGCGCAGATGTCCGCCAAGGCCAATACTCCAGTCTTCTATGATATGCAAATAAGCAAGCACAACCACTGTGTATGTCTGGATATATTTCCAAAGCAATTAGAATTATGTTAAACAAGTGCTCCATAATGACTGCTTTCTGTATGAAGTTTGAGCAGCTACATGTGTAGGAAACCCAAGAGGATTACTGGTACCCTTGAATGTGGATTGTGATCAAGCGGCATCCTCCGTGGCTGAGACATGAAGCCAACTCAGAAGTGCTAAAAACTGCAGTTCTTTGAATGGCCACTTGGGGTTGGCTTCAGAAGTCAATCCCCATGGACACCCATGTTAAAATGCCCAAGTTTACAGCAGAAATCAATATGTTTACAGCCTGGTACAAAAAATGGTTTTGGTCTCTATAGCTAATTTAACCGTCCGTGACAACTGGGGGTGAATTTTTATTTACCACGACTGTTTACATTTTATTTAAGGCTAAAAATTATGCATATTTAAGAGTGGGGCCGTGAGTGACAGGCTGTTTGCGAGGCGTCGCAGTTTATAAGTCAGATCCACCCCTCGCTCCTCCCCATTTCCTACCTCATCCAGGTATGGTCACTTTTGGCTCCATCCATCCATCCATCCATCCATCCATCCATCCATTTCATCTGCTTATCCGGGGCTGGGATGCAGGGGCAGCAGGCCGAGCAAAGCACCCCAGACATCCCTCTCCCCAGCAATGCTTTCCAGCTCCTCCTGTGGGGACCCCAAGGCGTTCCCAGGTCAGACGAGATATGTAATCCCTCCAGTGTGTTCTACTCCTTCCACTGGGAGGCGCCCAGGAGGCATCCTGCTCAGATGTCCGAACCACCTCAACTGATCCCTTTTGGCACATAGGAGCAGCAGCGACTCTACTCCGGATGTCCGAGCTCCTCACCCTATCTCTAAGGCTGAGCCCAGTCACTTCTATCCATGATCTCATTCGTCTGGTCACTACCCAGAGCTCATGACCATAGGTGAGGGTTGGCTCCAAAAAAAAGAAAATCGCAATGACTGAAATGCAGAACTCAAGGCTTCAAAACGACAGTTCACAAACGGGGTGAAGTCACAATAGCTACGTCCATTATTGTATACAGTCAATGACAATAATGGAGTCATCGTATATCTACAATTGGCTATGTTTGTCATGATTTAACTTTAATATCACCTACTGGATTTTAAGATGTATGGCTTTTATTCTGCCAAGGCCAAATGCCTCATATTGCAGTGTTCATGAAACTGATGATCTACTGCTGAATTACAGCTAACACTAGCTCCTCGCGCTGTTTCGGTTTGTGAGTGTTTTTAGTGGCTAGCGATACATCCTGGGGCAGACTATTTACTGGAATTTACCCGCCTGTCACTCATGCAACAAGCATGGTCCTTCTCAGCTTTCAATATCTGATAGTCCACCACTAACATTTCCGTCATGTCTCGCCTCATCAGGGTCATTGACAAAAATTTAACACTTGTTTTTAGCCACCTTAAAAAAAAGGAACACCTAAAAAACTCTATACCAGTTTAAGTTCCGGCTATATTTAGAATATGAGTCAGATCCACCCTTCACTCCTTCACATTTCCAACCTCATCCAAATATGGCCAAGTTGCAATGGCTGAAACACCGAACTTAAGGCTTCAAAATGGCAGTTCACAAACGGGGTGAAGTCATGATAGCTACGTCCATTATTGTATACAGTCTATGATTGTGATACGGAATCATCGTATTTCTACAATTGGCTATGTTTGTCATGATTTAACTTTAATTTTATCTACTGCATTTGAAGATGTTTGGCATTTCCTCTGCCAAGGCCAAATGCTTCATATTGTAGTATTTGTGGAACTGAAAAATAATTTGTGCATCTGCTCCACTCTGATCCACTCCAGAATTTAATGGGATCTTCCTTGGCCCATGCTACATCCTGCCACCAAGTTTCATGAAAATCAGGCTGGTGGTTTTTCTGTAATCCTACTGACAAGCAGACAAACAAACCAAACTGAAAACATAACCTCCTTGGTGAAGGTAATTAGAAAAGGGTTTGCACTCTTGAATCCAGGCTTTTCAAAACATAGTGTCAGCTGTGTGTAGCCAAAATCAGCAGTCCCCTACATGTCACCTTTTGCTTATGGAATAAATGGATTCTTTTTGTGTCTTACAAGCCTCAAAGTTTAGTGATGTCAAGCAGAACCTGAAGATGTCCTACGATGGGCACTAAAGATAAACACACTCCTTTCCATCCATCATCCATCCCCCAATTTTGCCTTCTCGTGTGTAATGAGCAGTAAAACGCCACAAGGCAGATAGTGTGATTATAGCCTGTTAGTCTTGTCTACATGTGGGCAGTTAGGCTGAATTTGGTCAGGTTCTGTCTCTGCTTGGTATCTCTGACTATGAAGGGATACGCTGCTCTGTCATTTTTTGCTCCTGTGGATAAAGCAAATATTCACAGCTGGATTTGTTTTGGTGTTCCAGATGGGCACTGTTCAGAGAAAATAAATGGGTTATTTATATATTTAAAACAGTGCTGATCTCAGTTTCATAAATAGAAAGTGCTTTTAATCATTACATTTTAGTGTCTTATTCTAACCTTTATTTGTCTCATTCCCTTTCATGTTCCTCCATTAGAGGTTTAGCTCTGCAAAAGAATTGTCGCCCCCTGTTGGTGTGTACAATGACCCACGCTCTGCCCTGGAGCTGCTGAAGAGGACCACAGGAGTAAAGAAAAGCCCATTTGGCATCACTTCAGTGCGCTTCCCTCATAACCACAAAACATGCTCCGCACCAGGTCAGTGTGTGTGTGGTTCAGAGTGCGCTCAAGTTGGATGCTGTTCAAAGTGATACTTCTCCTTGATATCTGTATGTTGTTATATTTTATAGATGTGATCCAGTTTTATCTTTTAAAGAGATCTAGCATTGTTCTGTTTGTGATAAGATATATTCACACTGATTTTTTCTACATGAATAGATTTCTCAGCATGAATCCAGTCCTTAGAGTCATCCTGTCAGACATCATTTGCACCTGAGTGTCACCTTATAATATCTGAGAACAGAATGTGTTAGCCTTTTTTGGGGGATTTAAAGTCTGAATTTTGCTCTCTTTTCATTTTCAAACAACCTATGATCCTTTTAAAGTTCAGATTTTGATTTGACATGTCCATTATATTTAATCTAACAAGTCATAATTAAGAATAAGTACTACTTTGTAGCTTGTATTAACATTTTGAATTGAACTGAAGGGGAACTGTGGTTACTGTGTGTGTGTGTGTGTGTGTGTGTGTGTGTGTGTGTGTGCTCTTCTTGTGAACCATCATGTTGAGAGGTATGAGTCATTTCCTGTGCCCAGTTTTGCAGTTAGCCCTTGAAATCACGGTGGTCTGAAATAGGTTTAAAATTATATTTTTTTCATTTTCTGTTTTAATCTTACAAATCAGAGCTCAGAATATTAACCAATGACATAAAATAGCATAAAATGCTAGGTGTATTTTTTAATCCCTGTACTGCACTGTATATATTATACTAAACAGCAGCCATTTATGTGGAAAAAAAATCTTCAGACTCCTCCAGACTTTACCACCACACTAACATTTAGACCTGTTTTTGCGGTCCCTTCTCAAAACGTTTCTGAATTTGAAGGCTTATTTTGATCTTCTGGAAAGATCTACACTGTGTGGTGTTAAATTTCAGGTCTGAAAGAGAGTTTGACATACAGATTGTGGAGGAGAATTAAGAAGTGAGATTCCTCCTTATTCCTAAAATGTTGTACCACATGGCTGATTTTAAGGGCCCTCCATTTTTCATTGTCATCTCATTAGGTTTGGGGTAATTGTTACCAGTACTTTGTTAGTGATCAATTTCTAAAATCCGATCTTGTCTTTTTTTTTTTTTACATTTTGCTGTTTGCCAGTGCTGTTTTGCATCATGTTGTGCTCTTTTGTTTACTCGTGTTTTCTTTATTTGTATCATGTTTATGAATTCTGGATACCGTGTTGTTGTCGTCACATTGAGGAACATGTTTTCTCCATTTGTTTGGTTCTCTGAATTGTTGAGTGTTTTCTTAAAGGTCCAGCATTTGATAGAAATAGTATATAATATTCACAACTGTTTTCATTAGTGTATATTCACCTGAAACTACGAATTGTTATGTTTTTGTTACCATAGAATGAGCCATTTATATCTACACCTTTTTTATGGAGTTCGCCATGGTGTTCTGCAGTAGCCCAGAACGGACAAACCAAACACTGGCCATTCCCAAATTTTGCGTTTTCACATCGGCTACATTAGTTCTTCTACATGCTTGGCACACAGGAAAATTTTCAGTTGGTTTTAATATTCAACCTCACCGCTAGATATCACTAAACCCTACACAATAGATGCTTAAGATGCAGTACTCCGGGCTTTCTCAGCCATGGTGATATAAAAAAAGGAGAACCATTCTTCTGAGTATTAAGGGATTTTTTTCTTTTCAGTCTCTTACTAAAACAGGCACTTACACATGCAGACATGCGACTGTGCTGCTGTGGAGACAGCCATTAAAATAACAGTTCTACATGAGTGTCTCCATATGAAATTTTGTGTAGTGCAGGTGTAGCGCAGGCATCATTTTGAGTGAAAGCCAACTCTACATACGCACTGCCAAAACTACAGACACAAAGCCAAAGTTATACCTATGCTTCATGTGTCTAATGCCTTTGTCTTC
The DNA here is from genome assembly GCF_011397635.1 of Epinephelus fuscoguttatus. Taxonomy (NCBI): domain Eukaryota; kingdom Metazoa; phylum Chordata; class Actinopteri; order Perciformes; family Serranidae; genus Epinephelus; species Epinephelus fuscoguttatus. The sequence goes on from NC_064757.1 coordinate 24,490,126, forward strand.
ATTTTAAGTCCATGTGAACTCCTTCTTCATTATCGTAGAGGCTTGAACAGAACTAATAGGTTTGAGGAAAAGGACATTATCTTGGAGTGTTAATCTCAGGACTGTTTTAAGGACTGTATAAAAACGTTCTCTAAACAGATACATATAGTAATCCCACCTTTATGTACTCTGTGCAGGTCCAGCGTCTTATAATGTGTTCCAGCATGGTGTAGCCCAGGACAGTTTAAAAAAGGCAGTTTTAGGAAGAACCACAAAGGGAGGCTTTGGCTCCACTGCTCAACGCAACACCATCTTCAACAACAAGAATTTGGCAGAGGCCCCAAGTCCATGGCAGTATGAGGTAGGAAGATCCATCAATGTATCTTATCAGAAATTCATTTTTCTGATAATAATTAGGACGAATAAAGCTCTATTACTCATGTCATCATTGCAATGTTTGTGCTTGTGTGTGAATGCTGTTTGCATTCAGACAGAGAAGAAGACAGAGGAGGACTACAAAAAACAGCACACTGCAGCTTTCAAATCAGCCACACAACGTCTGGCATTATCACTCCTGGCTAAAGTAAGTCTGCTTCCCTCCCTCTCCCAGCAGCATCCCCTGCAGTTGTCTTTGTTTCACTCTTTCTTATCCTCACACCAAGTTTCTGTTGTAAAGCCGTTAAAACCTACTTAACAGAGGAGTCGAAGATGAAGTAAAACAGCTCTACACGCCAAGTTTTTACTTTCTTAAATGGGCCATCACAGCGGTAGCATCTGACCCACTATGCCAAGGGTCCTGTTTTCCAGCAGTTAATTTTCTTTGACTGCTTCTTTTCTTCTGTTCCTTTTTCCTCCTAATGCTCATTGATGCTGAAGAAAACAGGTCACAATTTGTGATAATTAGCTTCTTGTTCCTCTGCCATATTCCTTTCCCTTTGCTGTGATTTTGCCTGTTCCTTTCCCTTGCCCACTTTCCTGACTTTATTTCTCTTAAACTGATGTTAATATAAACTTAATGTAATATATTTACACTCTTTCCACTCCAAAGTAGAACTTTAGTTGTATTTCAAAATAATTATTTTCCTTTTTATTCATGACCAAACTTAGTATTTCCTAAAACAACCTCTACTTTTATTTAATGATTCAGTTCTGTAACCACTGAGCATTGATCTTAAAGGGACAGTTCACCCCAAATCAAAAATAAATATTCCTTTTACATGTAATGCTATTTATCAATCTAGACTATTTTGGTGTAAGCTGCCGAGTGTTGGAGATATCAGCCGTAGAGATGTCTGTCTTCTCTTGAATATAAAGGAACTAGATGGCACTCAGCTTGTGGTGCTCGAAGCACTAAAAAAATAAATTTGAAAAACTCAGTAGCAATGTTACTTTCCAGAAATCATGACCCGTTTACTCAAGATAATCCACAGACCTTGTTGTGAGCAGTTTCATTTAAGGAACTATTTTCTTTCTACTGAACTGCACCTGCCAACTGTATCACCATGTAGAAGGGGTGAATGCACGCTTCCTTCTTTGCGGTGATACGATTGGCAGTTGTCATGACCCGATGACTGGAAAGACAAATGTATTTCAAATGTTCTTTTTTTTTTGTTGCACTTTGAGCACCACAAGCCGAGTGCCGTCTATAGTTCCATCATATTCCAAAGAAGGCAGACATCTCTATGGCTGATATCTCCAACACTCTGCAACTCACACCAAAACAAGCTAGACTGATAAATAGTCCAACAGGTAAGAGGCAAAATAAGTATTTTAGGTTTACTATCCCTTTAAGACAATGATACACTAGAGTGTCTTACAGGGACTAATTTATCTAAACCTTAGATCCAAACAGGTTTCAGTGAATTTGTCATTTAAAAGTCTTTGTCACAGGATGGTTTTTACTTGCATATAAATAATGTGCTAATGAAGAAACAAAGAGAAGCAGCTGGATGTGAGGGTTAGCAGCTACGTACTGACTCTAGTATTAAAAAAATGTTCTAGGAGGAAATTATGTAAATTTCCTGCTAAAGTGTATACTACAGCATTTTAATATTCAAGATACACAATTTGTATTTTCAAGTACCCTTCTGGGTACCAGCTGGTGTTTACTCTGATTAACTCCAAAGGTTAGAAGTGTTATCTAAATCTCGAGGCAAAGGTCTCCAGAACTGATCTTAACACTGCAAACTATGCTGCTCTCCAGAAAGACAGAGTTTAAAGGGTAATTTGGCACTCATCACAGAGGGCAGAAAATTGTAGGTGTGCTGCTCCACATCCCTGGGTTTAGTTCCTGTCATCTTGTAGCTTTCATACATATCTCGCTGCTGATGTGACTGACTTCCTCTCAGTAACACAGCAGGTGATTTCCCTCAGCAGTACATTTACACACACTAATGAAAGTAGGTAGGTAGTCATTTAAATTTAGAGCACATTCCCTGGTTACAAAGATATAGTTTTTTTCCCATAGCTCCAACCCTATTATGAAGCTTTTTTAACCATTAGTAATAGAAGATGCTGTCCCTTGACTTTTTCTAGGGTAGTGTGTGTGTTTAAGCAGACTGACGGCGCAGTGACAGGATAGAAAGACGGACTGGCAGAGAGCACAGCTTTTACTCACAGCAGAAATGTCTCAGCATTTGTCAGATAGACTTATAGAGGCTACTCTGGGATAGTTTGAGTTTAAGTTTGAATTTGGATGGAATTATTTCAAATATGAAGATGCATCTGTAAGCGCAAGTATGCCTCTTTTCATTCTCTTTCTCAGCTGTTACAGTTTTTCCATGTCTGAAGTCACTGATGTGCTCATGCGTTCATGTAAACAGCACATTAGAAACTCAGTTACTCACATACATGAATAGGAAATTGTTGTTCACCAAGAGATATCAAGCTTTAGAAATCAGATTTCTTTCCTCCCCTACCTCAGCAATAGAAAACAGGAAAACTTAGCGATCAAAAAGTACATTTGTGAAATGATGTTTTATAAGTTGGAGAACAGTACTTTGCTGGTTTCAGCCCAGCCGTTATCAGTCGTCACCGTAAGGACACAGAGCCCTGCTGCTTTTCATTCCTGCTGTTTAATCAGGGAGTGATTTACACCTCGGATACCAAGTGAATGCAATTAAATACCTGGTAGGACATAAAACCAGCACGACTCTGCATCTAGAGGAGCAGGATTGAGAACTACTGCCCAAGCAAATGAGGAGCAGAGCCTGAGAAATACACAAGTGTCACATGTGAAAATGTTTTTCCGCTGGAAAAATGACCTTTTCATAAAACTGGCTTTCTACGCAATAGAAAGATGCAAATACTTTGAAATTGGTGCTAAATGACCAGGGAAAACAAAGGAAAATGACTGTGGCATTTGCTTTATCTTTAGAGGTAGAAAATGTACAAGTACTAGAATGCAGTGCGCTGCACCAGACCAATAAACACTCTCACTGGTTAGTGACGTAATGTGAAATTATGTGGTAACAAACACTCTCATGTTACAGTTAAATAAGCTAAAATGTTTTTTTCTAAAAACATTTGAGGTGAGAAGTCGGCAAGTTGGTAACAGAATTTTGGTTCATATTTGATCAGTGCTGCAAGTTTTATGGGTTGATCACAAGTTTTTCAGCCTCTGTTTTCACTATGCAGGAAACAGTATGGCACCCCACATACTACCTTAATTTTTGTCATACAAAGCTGGCTGAAAGTTGGCGAAGTATTCCTTTTGAGTGAGCATGCCAATGTTATACATCAGAGACCTCCATAGGGGAAATTGGTCAGGGTCAGGGTCAGCTTTGCTCACTTTATTCCCTGTGCCGCCCTGCTGTGCCCAGGATAGTAGAATGTCATAAAACTCTTTGGATAGTAAGGCATATCATGCTTGCTGTCCTCTTGAGCTGTACTGTATATCGCTCTGCAACTAATAAAAGAATGGGCAGAGCATGGCATCTGCTACAGTTTCAGTTTTTACACTCTTGCTATTTTGTGCGGCAGTTTGGAAAAACTTAGTCCCCAACTTGTGTATATTTCTACATTTACATTATTGTTAGTGTTACATTGTTGATGCATTCAGATAATGTGGATCACTCACATTTTGTGCACACCACAAATGAACTTAAGCGAGTGTGATGAGCCTCATTAGAAAACTGAGAATGATCCATTAAGAATTCTGGTGCTGATCACCTCTGTAATAGTCTCTACCTCATATATCTGTCGGCGCCGTTTGCCATTTTTCATGACAATGGCTTCGTGTAGTTTTCTGTCAGGCTGCAGTATATTGTGCTGATGGATGATCAGGCTTACTCAGAATCCATGGTGTGCTAAATCCTAATACAGACCGTAGAAAACTTGACAGCCATACTGCACACAATCCATGTAATGTCTGTGTTTCACATTGCCAGGCAATATAATATGATGTAGCTGCAGTATAGATCTGGATGTTGAAGGTCTGCAAGTTCAAATGGTCAGTGATACTGTCATTCAATGCTGGACACACAAGATGATCAAATATTTAACAAGTGCTTCAGCTTGGTTCATTTTCAAGTAGCAGTGCCTCCAGTGTGGCTTTGTGTTCACACAAACATAATTGGCTGCAATCGCAGGTGGGGAGCTGGTCAAGGTGAAAAGAAACGGCTGGCGGCACCATGTGACACAAAGGTGGCACATGTCTATCTACAGCATTCCTCGAGGGTTAGCTGTGATAAGGACTGCAGTGCACAGGGTTTGGACTTTCTAAATTGGGACAAAACTGACAAAAAATAGACAAAACAGAAACAAAATAATAACATATTAAACTTTCTTTTAGATACACAATATTACCCTAATATTTCCCTTATTGTCTTGCTGTTTTTTTTCTTTCTGGTTTGTACGTCTAAGTGCTCCGTAGAGTAGATCTAAGGCCACTTGTAATGGCTCCACACAGAGCCTCCTTTATGACCAGTTAATGAAAAATCACCCTGGGACGTCTTAGCTGTAACAGTTAGCCACATGCCGTGCTGCAGCCTAGGCTGTATCCCTGGTAACGGCCCCCCCACTGGGACAGATATTAAAAGTGTCTAATTAGGAAACGGTCATGATCATGAGATCATGATCACAGATGTTTTTTTCGCCATATAAGTCTATGGGAAAAAGTCCCTCTGGGCGGCATAGCATCACGTGACGGTGTAATTACGGTGTTTAGCCTCTACCAAAATACGCTTCAAAGCCCGGCACACTTCTTAGCAGCCTGGTGGCAACAGTATTCGTACCTCTTTGATGTTTGCTCCCCTGCCTATCATGACCAATATGAACAAGAGAAATGTTGCCAATTGTGGACTGTGCTGTTGTACTGTTAGATCTCAAACTACAAACAAACGTTTACCTGCCTTTACCTTACCTGCCTCCTACGGTCTGGTAGGGCTCATGGGCCGTTGTATTGTCTATTTTACACGAACAGTGTGAGCACATAAATTGTAAGCTTTGGATTTCCATCGCAGATGATTTACTTGTACAGTGTGAATTGGAATTCAACAATATAATTTCCAAAGCGGTCTCAAATCCCACAGTGTATGCTCAATTTTAGCTGCTCTTCTTTTTATTTTCCAATTTTTAGGATTAGATTGACAAACACTGGTTAAATACATATTGAATAATAGGCACGGCATGATTTATTCAAGTTGATTTTTTCCTTATCTTGTGGTGTGTCCGAATTCAAAGGATGCTTAGATTTCTGACAGTCTAACTCAAACACACCTCGACTAGTTCAAATATTTGAGGCTATGTCAGATCTGTACTTTAGCTGCAGGTCTGGATCTGATAGCAGTTGATTACCTGTCTGTGGAGAAGAAAGAGCCAGACATGTTGTTGAGAAATGACAGATCTGCAAGAAGAGATGATTATGAGTGGAGCATATCTCAAATGAGAGTTTGCTTTTCTCTCCCGTTTAATCCAGGGCTCTTTTCCAGTGTTATTTCTCCTGATCCTCATCTCTCTCTTTTCCTTCCTCTGTTGTCTCCTCCCTCTTCTCTTTTTCTTCTTTTCTTTCCATCCCTCTTTCCATCCTCCCTCTACCCTACTTTCCACATTCCCTCCTCTCCACCTCCTGTCTTCATTTCCTTTCTCCTGGCCAACCCTTCCTGATAATGACCTTTCTGTTGCTGAGGTCGTGGGATACCCTCAGGCAGCGCTGGGAGAGAATGAGTGTGGAATTTAATTTGGACCTATGTTTTACCCCGAGGCAGTGGAATTCCTGTCCTATAGATCAGTGAAATATTGCCTTGTCCCTTGAAGCGACAGCAGGGAGGTTTGACATGGCGTTTTGTCCATCTGTCAGTCAGTTTTTACTAATACATGTCTGCCTCTGTCGATTTTGTTCTGTTGCCAATGATGTTGAGATTAATAGAGGTCTTGATGGACGGTTATTGTTATACTCAGTGAGAGTGAGGCATTGTCAGCGGCAAGGGCACTGGTTCAATAATGAGGTGTTAGGAATAGCTTTAATAAGAAGTGCGTGTTCACTTATAAGTGCACTATCAGTGAATTGTGAGCAGCAGATTAAATCTTCACTTTTAATCGACTGTCGCATCAGTTTGTACACAAGATTATCCATGACTTAAACATATCAAGTAATAAAATACACAGTGTGAGTACACAATGTTTATAGATTCAACTGATACCTCAGGGTCACCATGTTGCACCACTACGACAGTTAAAGAAATCCCTTGAAGGAGAAGCAGACTCACAGATTTCTCCAACAATAGTAGCCTCAATGCTCCTCTATATAATTTTTATTTATATAGAAGTAATTTCAGAAAGCAAGCAGCTGCCACTGCCATTGTTGTTTCAAACATAACCATGACAGGAGCCATGCTGCTGGAGTGGGCTTTTTAAAAAACAAAAACAAAAACAAAAAAAAAACTTGCCACTGCCGCTCACTGTGTGACCATGGCAACCACAAAAACAGCACTCTTGAAAACAATGCAGGAGCAAATTTTACTGGTATCAGAGTTTTTTTAATTGTACTTGAACAAATATATCAATCAACAGAAACTATCTAAAAGAACATTTAAGTTTAAGTTTATTTACTTTATTAATCCCCCTGAGGGGAAATTCAATGTTTTCACTCTTGCTTGTCAATTACACACAGGTCCAAAAGACACACACATGCACAAACAGGACCTATACATGCACAAAGTGGAGAGATGTCAGAGTGAGGGGGCTGCCCTTTGGTCAGGCGCCCCGAGTGGTTGGGGGGTTCGGTGCCTTGCTCAAGGGCACCTCGGCAGTGCCCAGGAGGTGAACTGGCACCTCTCCAGCCACCAGTCCACGCTCCATATTTTTTTTGGTCCGGACAAGGACTCGAAGAGGCGACCCTCCAGTTCCCAACCCAAGTCCCTATGGACTGAGCTACTGCCGCCCCCATCAGCTCTGAAGTTTGATTATTCATGTTTGCGAAAACAATGTGTGTGACATTGTAAAGAAAAACCTGCTGTAAGATTTTGAGGAATAATATAGCAGCAACTATTATTTGCTACGTAAAGATCTGGTGGACTAATGGCGTCCCAGTCAGAGATTGAAGTCACACTCCCTCTGTGTGTGCTGTAGTTCGAGCTTCTGTGTTGTTGTTTTTTTGTTGTGGTAGACGGCCCAGCTGCATGTGCTTGTCAGTCCCTCACTTCATGACCCACTGGCCAGCAAAGGGTCGCCACTCTGCACTGCGCTCATACTGTGGTTACTGTGGACAATGTGGGATGGTGTTGTTGCAGAAACGTAACCCCTACTGTCAGCACCGTTGCCATTGTTAGCGCCTTGTGACATATGAGGTGAGAGTTGTGTGCAGGTAGATAGCTCCTTTAACGCTAATTACTTCTTCTATTTCTTCTAAGAACATTACTGCATCACAACCACAAAACCTGCTACATTTTAAGGGCATGGCCACAGTCACATACAAAACGCCTCAGATTCATTAACTTGTTTGCTCTCTAATTATAGTATATTTCCATAACCACTGCTTACATGTGATTGAATGAAATCAGCTAGTGTGAGAGTGATTGTAACTTTGAAAAGAAATTTAAAACATAGTTTTGACAAGTTTTCATAAGCAATATTTTATGAAAGTATTTCATATAACCCTGAATATCAGTAAATAAAAATCAATTTTCAATTTTATTCTGGTCCAAAAAGCCAAATATTTGACAGTTAAAAAGTCCTCGGTCAGCAGGTTTGTCAGCAAACCAGGCAATAATGTCTCTGCCAGTCAAACAAACTTCAGTTTATCTGCACTAACATCTCTTGCACTGATAGCGAACAACACTTTATAATTTTCTTTCCTCACTGCGTATTAGCTGGCTTGATGGAATCAGACGGAATATATTAATACACGGCTTTATTGCATGTACCGCTGACAGTGATTGCAGGCAGGATTCATAATGTCAACAGCGTGAGAATAATAATAAAAACAAATAGAGGAAGGAGGCACTTGAGACATCCGTCACTTGGCATCTCTTGCTGTTGCTGGTGGATGTACAGAAATATAGTGACTTCCAATGCCACGGCAATGTAAATGATTTTTTCTCTATAGCAACTCCTTGTACATTTACTTATACTTTATAATTTTGCACAGTTGTTACCAGGATTAACAGGTAATATAGGAATTATAGTAATTTAGTAAGGATTGAATTATGTGTCAGGTAATGATGTATGGGAGGTAGTTCTATAGGTACATAGAGTTCATCAGTGTTAAGGTGCAGCTCCTCAAAAATATAACTTAAGTAGGAGCTACTGAATGTGGGCTATAGAGACTGGCTTGCTTTGTTTCCCTCCTACCTTTTTATCCGATGCCACTTATCTTCATAAAACTCATAAACAACATAAAATCATATTCAGTAGCCACTGTATTGTGTTTCTGGTCCAGCAACACAAACAGACATCATTCACACACAGTCAAGGAAAACCTCATCAATGTCAATTACGAGTGGAAAAACACCACATTGCTCTCAGAAAAAGATACCACGCACAAAGGGCTCGAGAATGACGGAGAAAGAGAGGAGAGATGAAACTGAATGGAAGAAGCAGTGGGAGGGAATGAAGGAAAGACAAAGAGGATGAGAGAGAGAGCCTCTGTGTATAATGTGTAATTATCTATCCTATTAGCTCTGGTTGAGATAATTAGAGTGTTTGCTAAACATACATTTATCAAACTGAAGCACATCATCACCCCCCTGCTCTGCAGAATGAACCGAATGACAAAAATCCAGGAGGTGACATTATACTGAGAATGAAAGGGGGTGATGAGATTGACAAAGGCATGGAGGAATGAGTGAGCAAAAGGGACAGAGAGAAAGAGAGAGAGCTTGACCCTGTGGACAGAAGAAAGACAGAAGCGATGAGAAGAAGTGAGGCACTGCTGTCTGTGGCTCTTGAGAGATAAAGGTGATACATAAATAAAAAGCCATGTGAGTCAGACAAAGAGTGTGACAGTTGCATGGAGGGTATTGCCATGGGCGAGATTTTCTTGAAGTATCTGGAATAGGAAAATATGCAGCAGCCCAGGGTTTGTCACTTATTGACTTTTTGTCTCTGTGTTTCATTGCATTTTTATGATATATCCATGGACAGCTAATGGCATGTCACGGTGCAGCCTCTATTTATGGGAGACAAGGGAGTCAGGTGATGAAAGCAAAGAACAAAAACAGGAAAACAGAGTTATAGATTTGATATGGATTTTACTGTCAGCTGTCAGGGTAATGATGATGATGTGAGTCCCTGTGAGAATTTGAACGTGGCCACATACACAAGTGACTCACTCAGAATGTGCCCATAAACACACAGATACACATATATTCATTTAACTATACCCAGAATGTACATTTACATTTCATAATGTGTATGCATGTGCTTATGAATGCACACCACATACACAGGAGGCACACATGCACAATTAAGTGACAGAATGAGAAGAAGTGCTCACTGACACCTCCACCCCGAGGCTACAAACAGAAGGGGTGTTTTCATATCCAGTAGCTTTATTGACAAGTCTTTATGACAAGAATTTTTGACTCCCTTTTTCATTGTTTTTTTTCCTCCTTCACACCTTTTTCTCATTTGCTCTCAGCTATAGAAAAACAAAGAACCAAAAGAAGTAATACGCAATGATTTTCCGTTAGAATCTGTCAGTATGTCAATGTTTAGATGTGGCCATGTGCCTCTCTGACAGCTGATTTACCCATCTACCTACCCTAGCTACCTATCTGCTTTGGCTTCACCACTTGCCTCTAAACATATTGCTCAGCAAAGCTGGATTTTAATTGGTGCAGCTGTTTAGAATAATATTTCAAAAAGTACCAGCAATTAAAAGCCTTAAGCAACACTTAATCTACCTATCTGTCTCTTTATCTACTGTCTTTAAAGATTAAGACTGAATTATGCATTAAAACTGAAAACAGCACTGTGTTAAAATAAAGAGGCAGCACTGGTGTAGGAGTATTGTTATAGCCACCAATGAGACAATTAAATGTGAATTCGGAGGCTGATTTTAGACAGATCCATGAGCCACAACACTGCAAAGTTGTTTAATCAAAGGGTTTTCTGGGTCTGAAAAGTGAAGCCGTTGCCAAAGTGCCTTAAACCTGCATTTTTTCCAACAGCCAGCAGGGTTGCAAAAAGAAGACCTTCTCTCCTGATGTGTTTATGGTCTCAATTACTAGTTTCAAGTCTTTTTCAATACAGCATTTAGAGTTAGTAAGACAGTAAAAAAGACACTAAAGCAGGGTATGCTTTAGGGCAGGTGGTTCCCATCTTTTTTTGTTAAGGGACCCCTTCTCTATGGTTGAGTTAACTGATGACTGAGTGGCATATTTTATGGAAATTTCATATTATGTTTAATGCATAGCAACAAGAACAACAATACCAAAAACAGCAAAGAAGAATCCATAAACTGTATAATTTACCCAAATAGTCAACACAATAACTGCAGGAAAATGTTGTAAAAATGGATGAATTTTGAGCAAATTATTTCCTGTGATTATTGCATCAGAGATTGTTTTTTCTGATATCCCCAGTAACTTTTTTTAGATGATTCTCTGTCTTTATTATTATGTATTAATTTAATTTGTAAGAGTCACACATGCTTAATTGGCTTCTTTTTCGACAAATTCAGTGTTTTCTTCAGTTATTTGAACTGCGCACTTTTCTGATGTAAGGTGAGGCTGTTTAGCAGAGTGAAGTCTCTGTGAATATATCTTGTGTTCAGGTCTTCAGTGTGCCTTTATCCTGTGAGATGTATTCTAAGTTTCTATTTTAATGACATTCTAAACTTTAAAAATAACAATTTCATTTAGTTTTCTAGAAATGAATGAAATCTGAGATTTAGCCTGCCCCACCTGTGAAGCTTTGGTGACCCCTAATAGGGGTCAGGACCCCTAGGTTGGGAACCAGTGCCTTAGGGCATGGCTACCCTGTGATTGACAAGTGGCTACCACAGCAGCATCCTCCGGTTCTCAAAACAGACCCCAGGCTCCAAAAAAATCAAGATCTTAAACTTGAGGCTTTGAAAAAGTAGTCCATAAACTGATTGGTGATGTCACGTTGTTTCTGCCCATTTCTGTTATACAATCTGTGTTTTATCACAGTGAGAATGGAAACTAGGGCAAGGTTAAAAAATCGATTTACTGATTCCAGTCGATCTTAATTTGAATTGGCTGATATCGATTAAAAAAAACCCTGCTATTGATCTTTTAATGTATGCCTTTACCTTGGGATGTGTCCACGAGAGAGACAGTCAAACCTCAGCTGAACCAAAACATGCCTGGAGCTGCTCCACTGAAGGCCCCACCAAGCCTTAAGGCAGGTGTCTGGCTGCATTTCGGATTTAAGAACTATGACAAAAGAGCAGAGCTGGACAAAAGCAAAAGCATATGTAAGATGTGCAAAACTGTGGTGAAACATTGTGGGAAAAATCACAAATCTTTAAAACCATTTAACAAGACACAGCAGGGATATGGGGATTTCTGGTCACTCAGTACTGACTGTTAAGTCTGTGGGGTTGCACGTTGTTGTGTTGACTGCTGTTGTGCTTCTATGTTGAATAAAATATACATTATTGTAACTGCTTTGGGGTCAATTCATAATGTAAACATTAATATTTTTAATTGTACATTGTACAATTTACAGCATTAGTTCTCTGAGTATCTCTTCCATGCAAAATTGATGTTGTGCTTGAAATATCCCCAATAGAATTGAATCAATCAGAAATTCAATTGAATCTGGACCTCAAAAAAACCCAGCCCTAATAAAAACAATAGTTTAGTTTAGGATAGGTAAAAAGTAGCCATCTAATCTAACAGGAATGTGCGCTTGCTCGTATTTGATTGGTCGACTCAGTGCTTTGCTGGATAATGTTGCTAAGACTTGAGGTTTTTTTTTTTTTTTGCTTTTGTCCTTGACAGAGAATTGGTCTCTCTGAAATGAATGAGAAGGCTACTTTTTTTTGTTGTCTTTCCAACCACGGCCTAAAAGTGTGTGTTGTGTCATTCACACGAATTTGACCACTGAACCGCTGTTGTGTTTATTTGGCCAAAACATCCAATGTGCCAACTCTGTGTTAGATGTGAGCTAGTTAGCAACAGATGGACCAAATTTGTCTGTGTGAATGTGTCTGTGTGTTTTTGTTTAGCTCGGCCTCTGACTGATCTCACTAGGAACCATGGTTCTTTTTGTTATGTCCCTCTTGTCTCTCCTTTTGTGTCTGTTTTCGCTGTACATTTATGAAGTAGATTCATTAAGCCCCGGGCCAACTCATGTCTAATTGCATCGTTCCATTGACTGTGCAGTCTGTAAAGCCTCTGAGCCTTTACACAGTAGATCTTAAGTGAACCACAGATCAGCAGGGTCACTGAGGGCTCCACCTTTCATCATCAAGCTATAGTTACAATCAGTAACTATCACTCTATAATGTAGTGTCCATGTAGAGTTAAAGCTTTGTCACCCCAGGTCTCAGAGTGAATTTCCCTTTACAGTGGTGTCTGAGGTAAAAGCTGCAGGGCCAGTGCTTTCTCCTGTGTATCTCCCTCTTACTTGTAGATATATTATACACCAACTATTTGAGGCTGTTGTCTGGCTTTTTAAGTGCCTCTGTCTGAGCTGTCTTTCTCTTTTCCTGCTTTACTTATCATTGAAGTAGATTATAGATTGCTGTCTGTTAAAAGATGTGTGAGTCTCTGGTGTAAAAAAAAGTCTTTAATTCAAACAGGTGAAGTCTGATGTGCAGATCATGATCAGCCAACAGAGACAGAGAAAAAGGCTGTGTGATTGATGCTGATTGACAGAGAGATAAGAGGACACAGAGTTCTGCCAGTGATTACAGGCTGCAGTGTTCATAACTCCTCACACTATTTACTGTAAGAATTGCACACAACAAATACTAAGCAAATGATTTTTCTTCTCTTAAATAATCTTTGTCTTGATGGTGGTGCTCTTGAGAGGCCATGAGGTCATTAAAATCAAAGCAGATTATGTCACAAGGAGCGAGAATATTTTGAACACATTACATAACAGTTTACAGACAGTCCTCGTAAGACAGGCAGCTCAGTTGTTTCAGTTAATGCTCCAAAACAACATTTGTTTATGAATGAATATGCTCAGGGTGTCATCAGCAAATGGGAAAGGAAACATTAATCATTAATGTTAAAGGGACAATCCCCCCCCGCCCCCACCCCCAACCCCCCACCCCCACCCCCACCCCGCGCACCAAAAACAAAAAAATAAAAGATGTGAGTTGCTGAGTGTTGGAGATGTTGGAGTGTTCTCTTGAATAAAATGGAAGTAGATGGCACTCGGCTTGTTGAAAAACTCAACTGCAAAATCTCAGAAATAATGATCTGATTACTAGAGATAATCCACAGACTTTGTTGTGAGCACTTTCATTCTACTGAACTACACCTGCCAACCACATCACCATGCAGAAGGAAGAGTGCATCTACTCATGCACAAGGGGCTTGTGCTCCTTAGCTGTCATATTAGCTAGCTCAGTAGTGCTAGGTGGGCTAGCAGTGAATGTAGTCTTCCTTCTAGCTCTGTAGACAGAAAATAGTCCCTACATGAAACTGCTCACAACAAGGTCTGTGGATTATCTTGAGTAACTGGGTCATGTTTTCTGGAAACTCATATTGCTGTTTAGTCTTTCAGATGTATTCTTCTAGCACTTTGAGCACCACAAGCTGAATAACATCTAGTGACATTATACTGTAGAGAGGGCAGATATCTTAGGCTGCCTTTGCACCACCATGTCTTGATGCCCAATTCCGATTTGTTGCCTATATCCGATTTTTTCTGACTGCTGTTTACATGTTCTATGCACCTTATTTTTCATGGGAACACGGAGGCAAAACAGAACGTAGCCAGCTTCCGCTTTTTTTGTGCGACACTTCCGGTCCAGCACTCTTGACCACTGTGTAAATGTCCCACGGTATTTGCTACAGTGACATTACTGCGTGCATGGAAATGTTTACATTACTGAAAGCAATTTTAAGGACTAACTTTAAATATTTGAAGTTAATCGCTAAAGAATAAATCACCTGGAAAGCTGGCGCTGCTCCACATAATTTAAAAGGTAACCTAAACATAGCGGTGGAAATGTCCGTGCAGCTGCAGACAGGTGCGGCTGGATGGTTGATGCGTACATGCTGATTCGGGTGTTATCAGAGCCGATCCGTGCATCACTATGGCTTAATAATCAACTCAGTCAATAAAAACAACCCGTCCTGTCTTAGGAGTGTATGTCGCTGACAGAAGGAAAGAAAGAAAGAAAGAAAGAAAAAAAAGATAGAAAAGCAGCGTACACCTCACATATTTATTTCTCACAGTTGCGAACACGTTTGGCTGACGTGCAGAAGCGCCATCTGTGTGTCTGTGTTGAGGGTGTGAGCCGCAGCTTCAGCTGCTCAGGTAGAAAGCTGATTCGGTTCTGCAGGTTCTCTGCTGGTACACTGGAGATAAGGATCAAGCAGTTTGTCTCATTCGGGATAGATTGTGCTTTTTTTGGTTCATAGTTTTTGATTGACGTGCGATTTATTCAGCTTTCCTTCCTTTCCCTCGCTCATGAGCACGTCATCAAAAGGTCACTTGAACCATGTAATGTAAAGTAGGCCTTAGAGGTGATCTCTCTAACACTCAGCAACTCACACCAAAACACTCCAGAATGATAAATAACACTACAGGTAAGATTTTGGGAGTAACTTTACGTTTAAAATGTTTTTACGGACAGTGTTAAATAGTTTGGCTAACAAAAACCAAAAACATAGATTTTGGGGGCTGGGAGAGAATGATAGAGGCTGATATTAAGACACATTAATAACTAATAATAACTAATTTTGAAGTCAACAACAATGTTACAAAGCAGTGCTGTTGAGATTTCTGAGCTTCCCTATAATATGTTATTGTGAGATGTCAGTTAAGATAAGAAGTAAACAAGTTGGGGCGTCGGTGGCTTAGTGGTAGAGCAGGCGCCCCATGTACAAGGCTGTTGCCGCAGCGGCCGGGGCTCGAATCCAGCCTGTGGCCCTTTGCTGCATGTCCCCCCACGCTCACCCGCCCTGTCCAATAAAGGCAAAATGCCCTAAAAAATATCTTTAAAAAAAAAAGAAGTGAACAAGTTGTCACCTAATATCTGGTTTGAGTATTGGTCTTTTACAAGATTTTTAATTTGCCACTTGCTGTATGGACTGATCCTCACTTCCGCCCTCACCTGTCTCCTAATTAAGTTTTGGTGGTCAGCTTAATTTCTTGCCTTCACATATTAAGTGATTCATATCTAATTAAAATATTACATTGACATCCTTAAACAACACTTGTTTTTTGTTATTTTTTTTCCCAAATCTGTCTTGATTTACAAAGACACCATCAGGAGAGGGAGGGACGGTGAGGTAAAAGCTAAGTGAAATTATTTAACCATGTAGCCGGTAAAAGCAGAGCTTCAGTGAGTGGAATAAATGTGGAGAATGAGGATGCATGCATGAGCGACAGAGTAAAAGACAGAGAAAAGAAAGAGCCAAACAAGTAAGTCTTAAAATGTGTGATAGGGCACAGATGGAGAACTTGTCTGTGTAGCACTTTCAGATTTTATGATGTGTGGATGCTCTCTAAGTTATTGCTTGGAGGAAAAGATCACATACGCTTGGTGAAATTCTTTTTCTCCTTTTTCCTTGTCTTCCCTTTCTTGCTGTGAAGTCCTGGTTATTGTTACCTCCCTGCTGTCTTGCTGTTATAAAACAAGTGAACTGAAAAACAGCCCTTCCTCAAAAACAGCCTGACTTAAAATAAAAGACGTATTACAAGTTAAAGTGGATAAACGCGACATGATTTCTCATACATTCATACAACTCCAGAGCAGGCTTTTGTGGAGTCCATGCCTACTGTATGCTTTATTGGTATGCTGAATGCAGTGTTGCTGTTGAGATAATACCCATCACACATTTGTTCTGTTTACACAGTGGTAGATACGATCCATGTTTGTGTTACCTTTTAAGTCAAAATTGACACAAATGCTTTGCGATTGAAATACTTATTGTATTGGAAGTAAAATTGTAAGGGCTCATACGTTATTAACTGCAAAAGCCAACAAATCCTCATACATAAAAAACAAACAAACAAATGGTCCATCATCATTGCCTTCCAAAACGATCCATATGACTACAACAGAAACTATTCATATGAGCCATTTTTAATCTAACACTGCGATTGTTGCTACAAAGAAATGTTTTTACGATTTGGTCCTCGTTTGGTTGACATGTCGTACATTCCTGATATTTTGTTTTCACGCTATGGTGGCCATAAAACTATATACTATATAAGATAATGGACGTACCCATCGTAACTTGACCTGGTGGTTTGTGGGCTGTTTCGCATTTCGGCTGTTACCATCCTGTTTTTTTTTTTTTTTTTTTTTTTTTTTTTTGGAGCCAGAAGTGGCAATATTTAAATGAGAGGTTGGAGCTGTGGAGGAACATGGGCTGGATTTGACTCATAGATTGTAGCGATGCCTCACAGACAGCCTGTCACAAAAGCAACCCTTTGTGCTTTATAAAATTTAAACAGGTGAGTTATATATAAATTCAGCCCCTGTACAGTTGTAGCTATGGAGCCCAAAACCATTTTTTATACCAGGCTGTAAACATGTTAATTTCTGCTATAAAGTTGGACATTTTATTTTATTTTATTTTTGTAACTTTATTTTTTCCAAGATGTGAGATACCATTGTGACATGTAACTGGTAAGTAAAAAGCAACGCACTAAGCAAAATGAATAAAGAAAGCACAAATAAAGGAAAAACTAAACAAAAAACACTCATACACAAAGCCTCAACTAGGTAGCGAATATTATATAAGAAATAATAAAAAGTCACCATTTACAAACGTTTGTTTACTATCCAAACCATGCATGAATTACTCATAATTCATCAGCAAATCGTCAAAATGATAAGGTTAACAATTTGCTCGGAAAACATGCTGTTGATAAAATGAGTAAATGCAAAATAAAATGAACAGATAATTAGAAAAAAACAAACAAGCACACAAACAAAAGTTGTTGACTCATACCAATATCTATTAATCCAATAGTAATCTTTTTCACATTTTAACATGGGAGTCTATGGGGATTGACTTGCTTCATGAGCCAGCCCGTGGCCATTTGATGAACTGCAGTTTTTGGCACTTTCGCAATGGCTTTATTTTCCAGTCTCAGAGGATGCCCTTCAAGTAACATGCCGAAAAAACGCAGTATTGTGCCAACAAAGGCTCCAAAAAAGACGAACTAGCAAACATGGATGCAAACAGTGTAGAATTAAAAATGTCTTTAAATGCCTTTGCAAGTAATCACTGAGAAAAGAAATGCACTCAACACATTTGTAAGAACACTGTCTTGGTCACAAACACTGAAGGTACCCATAAACTTTCTTTGCTTACAATAATACTCAACAGGGCAAGTTTACATTTAGGCAATACAAATGCTTGGATAAGTTTGAAACAACATCTTGTTGTTTGTCCAAAATGTCTCCCACTCAAGGTCCATTTACTAGCTTTTTCAACAGCTTTCAGCAGCATCTGTTAAAGCAGAAAATGATGCTGTTGAAAGCTCAGGGAAAAAAAAGATAACTTGTTATTTTCTGTCAAGCTACTATTTCCATGTAAAGAAGAAACGTTAGCATTAAACAGACCTTGTTAAAACAAACAACAACCAACTGCCGTCCTGTCTCTGGTGAGGAAAGTCCTGTAAAAGCTCCACAAAGAAAAAAAATCCACATTTGGGTCAGTGCAAACTGTGTTTATTGTTTTAAGTAAGCTAAACTGATTTGTTAGTTCCTTTTTCCTCTCTGTCATACAAAAACAACTGGCACATACACAAAGAAGATAATGTCTTCTTTCATGTGTTGTCTGTCTCTCTTGATCTTAAATCCAGCAACATGTTCAAGAAAACAGAGCAGCACAAACAAACTCAAATTAAGAAATACAGTCAGGTAGCAGCTTTTACACAGCACTTGATGTAAAATAACATAATTTTAATGAATAAAACCTTTCAGATGCACCTTTTCTGTCCAGTGTCAGGATCAGCCACGTGCTCCGCCTGCCAAATTTCATTTGTATCGACCTGCTTTTGAAAATCTTCAGTAGCATGTGAGAGATTGGATCCCATTTGTATTTATTTATCTGAGAATAATGGAATCGTCAGCAGATGCTTGCAGACCTGTGACACTGCCCAGAATAGAGATCAGTATTTAAACAAATTAAAAACTTATTTTCCCCTTTTATATTGGATTAGAGGAAGTGAAATGTGACCAGGCCTGGTCCTTTAATTCCATACTGTCTAGGTTTATTATCAGGCTTCAGTTTTACTTCTGCTGCCAATTGTCTCAGTTTCAGTTTTTTCTTGTTTTCCTCTTCACCCAGTTATACTTGTTGTTTTCTCTATATATATTTTCTGCTATTTTCTTGCCATCTTGTGACATATCTGTATTTTGTTTCTCTGTGTACATTAACAAGTCTCTCGGTCTCCCCCATTGTTTCTCTTCACCCCACTCCTCATGTGGATAAAGTAGGCACATGTGGTAAGCGGATGTGTCCGGTGTACATTTCCCTGTCCAAGGTATGGGTGCCAGCTGTGGCCAGCAGCTGTGTGTATAGTGCATTGTGTGAGTGATTGTGTGTGTGTGTGTGTGTGTGTGTGTGTGTGTGTGTGTGTGCGCGCGCACCCATATCCAGGTGTGAGCCCGTACCGATTTTATGCAGCAGCTGTGCGTTGTGTGTGTGTTTGGTTACGGACAGCTGTTTTGTAGCAGGTGATGATTTTAGGAGCCAAGCAGACAGTGAGCCAGGCGGCTGGGGGGGACGACGGGGAGAGCTATAAGCCCAAAAAGATGTAAGGAGGCCTGGGCTGGGCTGGGCGTTGACTCAACCAGGCCTTCTGGACCTCTGCTGGATGGTCTAGCGGCTTAGGAGAGACCCAGCTGTGGGTGTCAGTGTTTATACCTGACTCTAAACCTGGCAAACACCACAGACATCTTACTGATTACTACTGTCTATAAATCAGCCACAGGAAGACAGTTACAGTAACCCAAGGCTTTAAAGCGTCTAGGTTTACACTCACTGTGGTTCAGGTCTAAACTGGGATACTTCCACACAAAATCAGATTAGCTGTTCAGGTCAACATGTGCATGTAAATGCCACATAAATTGTGCTGAAATTAGAAAATGTTAGAGCACTTGTGAGATAGAGATAGGTTAAAGGAGCAGTGTGTAGGATTTAGTGGCATTTAGCAGTGAGGATTGCAATCAGCTAAAGCTTCTCCCATGTACCAAATGTGAACTCCCACTTAGAATTCTCTCAGTCTTCATTGTTAGGAGGTTTGTACCTCCTACAGATTACCCTCAGAGGTGTCTTATTTTACAAAACAAACAAAACAGGTGATTAAAGCTCGGAAAAACACTCAATAAAGCAGTTTTTACGTTACAAATCGGGTTTTTTTCTACGCTGTTTGGCTTGTTGCAGATAGGCTGCTAGCCCAGTAAAAACACTGAATTTCGTGGTAAAAAAAACAGGGTTTTTACAATGCTGCGTGGCTGTTGCAAAAATGCAAAAAACATGACGAGTCAGTGTTTGGTTCATCCGTTATTGCTGCTGTAGAAACATGGTGTTGCAACATGGTGGACTCTGTGGATGACGACCTGCTCCCTTTGTAGATACAAAAGGCTCATTTTAAGATAGTAAAAACACAAGCATTCTTCTTTTTTAGGTAATTATACAAAAAACAGGCTTTTTATATTATATTCAGTCTCTGCTGATACATTCCCCCAAATCCCACGCACAGCTTTAAACGTAACAAGCGGGCCTACAGAAATACAGTTGATTTGATAGACGCAAGGGAAGATGGAGTTTTTGAACCATTAGAAGGTGAAGAACAAGAGAAAGCAGTCAAGCAGAAGGCATCAAATGACAATGGACTGAGAAAGAGTATACAGAGCAAGAAAGACAAAAAGAGACAAGGCAATAAAAAGGTAAGCATATCAGGCAAGGGCAAAATAAAATGAAGGAGAAAGCAAGATATACAAGACCACAAAACACAGCAGAAAACTGTAGCTGTCAGCAAATTGTTAGACTAACTGCTGCCTATAAAATGTGAATAGAGAGCGAATGGGACCCATATGGTTTCCCTCTGTCATTCCATCTGTAATGAAGACCTGTCTAAAACCTCATTAAGGCCTTATGACACCTCCACTACTAAAATCAGACAGATGGTTATCAAGCTCTATGATGAGACACCAGCTGTGCTTATGACACAGAATGACATAGATAGTCTATTCTGGGAGGAAAACAAGCAAACAAATGCTGTGTTCACTTTTCATTTAAATACTAGCAATCTATTTTCTTACATAAGATAAAGCCAGACACAAACTCTAAATTAAACACAGCATTAAATGCTTAATTAAAAAATATGGTGCCACACAGCAGACTTTTTTAATGTTATGCTTGTAATAGGTTTGGTAACCATTGTCTGGTTAAGTGTAGACAGTATCTGATCTGAAATGTTTTTGTACAAGCAGTAAAAATTCATAAGAATTAAAAAATGAACATTAATCACAGTGATATTAATACTGAAAGAGCACAAAGCCCTCATCTTTTTCTCCCAATTTGTCTTCATCAGTTATTATATTTGGCATATCATTAGTGGCTTTGATTTCAGATTAGGGCTAATGATTTTAAGAGGAAGCAACATTTACAATACATTTACATTTGATATTCAAGCAAATGTAAGTTTAGCTGCATAGGACACGAAACTGTTACCTTGAGTTTTGCAGTCTGTGCTGTATTGTGCAGTATTTTTGCACACTTTAAACATGCTGCCTTTGCTTGCCATTAAGTTTCACTGTTAAGAAAAACAGATGAACCTCATCTGACACTGGAGTTAAGAGGCAGAGCCCATGTTACTATTATTATATTTTGGACTAGGGACAGCAATATATCAGTATAGACCCTTTTAGAGGCAGCGTTACAATGGCGTCATTTTGTTAGCTGGAGGCAAAGCACAACTCGCCACCACAGGGCAGAGTCCTGCACGGGTCCAGTTTTCAAGATCCGCCCCGACCCGACTCAGCGACGTACAAACCCGCACCCAAACCGTCAACCCACGCATCAGGCCAATTAGTACCGCAACCCTGTCCGACCCGTTGAAACACGACCTGCAGCCCGACCCGTAACCTGGATTTAAAGTAATCATTTTGGGTCATATTGGCTGAATATTGAACAGCATATCGCCACAGTTAAGGTGCCAGTGAGTAAACAACGACCTGAATGAAGCAGCTCTCACAATAAAACCTGACTTCAGCTCCATCATCAACCCTCTGTGTTCTTCTCCCATACGAGTGTAAAAGCGCTCGTTTGTTACGTTTAATGCTTTTAAACTTTTAATCTATGTAAAGGAACTTTACATGTGTAATAATAGACTTACTTTCTGTCCAGAGCTATGTTCAGCAGTTGCGAGCTGTCACGTGTTTTTAGAATCCATCAAGGAGAGAAGTAATCCATCAGGGAAACACTTCAGAAACATTATAAAGTGATAGTTGTACGTTTTATCCACTTATTTCTCAAATACCTAAATAATTATTTATTGTTTTGGAAGCGGCGCTTGTTAGACGGTGGCAGCCATGTTGATTCTGTCATCCAATCACAAATTGTGTTAACAGCTGAACCAATGACCGTTGTGAAATAGTGGAGGTGATCCTCAGAGAGTAAATAATGACCAAGATAGTTATCTGTAGTTTACCAAACTAATGACTGATGTGTTTATCTAAAACCCGCGATCCGACCCGCATGTTATTTTTTCCACCCAGATCCGAACCCGGGAAAAAATGTTTTTTTAAAAACCACCCGCAAATCAGGTGTTTTTGCGGGTACCCGCTGTAGGCTATAGGAGTCTTAAAATGTCGTCTTGTTGTGTTATTGGGAGCCAGAATAGAAGGAGTCATGGCTCAAATCTTAAATTTTATCACATACCAGCCGCCACTGTCCGTCAACAAAAATAAAGACAACTCAGGTTTAATGTGATGAGACAAAATGACTGGACGGATGTGACGAAGAAACGGAGCGTTAGATATCTATATGAATTAACAAATACTTACATTAATCACACATTCACTATGCTTGGCGCTCTGCTCTCTGTCTCCCCAGACAGAGTTCAGAGACTGTGCTCTGCCACTCTGAGACTGCGGTGCTGTGGATAACCGAAGGGCACATTTAGACAGTGCTCTGAATTTACGAACGTCCAGTCTGTGCCAGAGTGCGCTCCGGCACTCAGAATGAGTATTTCTGAATGCACCACTCGCATCATCTTCTTCCGTTGTCTAAAACAAGCCAACAACAATGTCTGTGGAAATTTTGTTTTGCCTCCAGCTAAGTCCCACCCGCCAAAAAATGTCATACTGTTTACGAACTGTCAAAGGGTCTCTTACATTGATATTGTGATCTGAGATTAGATACTGTTGTAGATTTTGGATATCGTTCTGTTGTTAGTGTTGTCTTTTCCTGGTTTTAAAGGCTGCATTTTAGTAAAGTGATGTAATTGTCTGAACTTACCAGACTTTAAATGAGGATATTCAGTTGTTCATTATCTGTATAATATGCCAGCAAGAGTGACGACAGTGTGCAGATTCCAGTTTAAGGATGTGCAGCTTTTAAAATCTTCCATAGGTGTTAGATTTAGTTGAGATCTGATGACTGTGAAGGCCATAGCATACGATTCACATCATTTTCATACTCATCAAACTCAATCAATCAGCGAGCCTTCGTGCTCTATGAATGGGGGCACTGTCATCCTGGAGGAGACCACTCCCAACAGGACAGAGGCATTTCCTTTTAGGATAAAGGTGATCACTCAGAGCAACTTTGTGTTGGTTTGCAGTGACGTCTCACTCTCCGGGGACAAATGGAACCAAACCATGCAACCAGCAAAATGCCCCCCACAGCAGATCTCAGCCACCGGATCCCCTCACGGAAGGGGTCGAGCATACAGGACTGTACCGCTCTCTTGGTGTACGCAATGCACTCGCCCACCTGTCAGAATATGGTGGATGACTCATCTGACAATATCACTTTTTTTCCACATCTCTGTAGACCAGTGCTGATGGTTTTTACACCGCTGAACTTTTAAATGTGCATTGATCTTTCTAATGAAGGGTTTATGCACTGCAACTCTTTTATAATATACCCCTCTGTGTAACTGTTCACAGAATGTTCTTGCTGACACAGTCTAATCACGTGCTGCATTGATTCTCAGTCACCTGAGGAAGAGTTGCCCTTCTGTTTTTCTGTACATATCCCAGTAGTGCTCTTTTGACCACAATTTCCAACCCTATTTACTGTTGTTTTTCCCATAGTTCTGAATACAGATATCACATTAGTCACTGTTCCTCTTGAAACACTTGCCACTTGAGCAGTCTGTGTGACTGAAGCTATCTGTGCCCCAACAATAAGTCTTCTTTCCAGCTCACTTAAATCTTTTCCTTTTACCGTTTTGATACAAAGTTAGAATCGCCTGCGCCTATTTAGCATTCTTACACATGCCACAGAACATGACTGGGTGTTAATTGGAAAATTGTACCATGCAGTGCACCTGTGTGGAAGCATCTGCATTCTTCACTCATTTATTCAGGGTTTTTCTTTAATTTGTCACCCGTCTATAAAGTAACTGTGATACAATGATCTGATATATGGAAATATAGAGTCTGAAAATAGCATTCTGCCCTCCAAGGAAGAACAAAAGGTTTTAAGAGTAATGAGAAGATGAAGAATGGGATGTGGTGGTAGCGCGTGCACTCACACATGCACACTACATCTCATGTGTTATGCCTGGCCATTAGTCAAAGATGTCACTGAACATACTAAGCCAAACCGTTAGTATGATGGTTGTCAGGTGAACTTTCCTGGCCATTAGTGTGAGAGAACTTGGTGTAAAAGAAATTCTGTCAGAAGATAACAAGTTAACATCTGACGTTGTGATGGCGTTTTGTTTTCTTAAAACTCCTATGAGGTGGGCCAGTTAACTGGGAATATGCTTTGTATTTTGTATCGGATGTACAGGATAGTACAGTATGATATGTTGCTGATCTCTGTAGAAATGTTCTTTTCACTTGTTTGTACAGGAAAGTGAGAACAGAGGCTTATGCACATAAATGGTTTTACAAATAGGGCTCATTATGTTGTATCAAAAAGAATACAACAACTATTAAAAATAAACACCAATAAATTTATTGGTGTTTATTTTTAATAGTAGAAATTAGAGAATATTAGATAAGATTTAAATAATACAAAAATCTGATTTAAAACCACTTTTAATGGGTACCTTGAAGGACACCATTATTTTTATCCCTACAAGATGTGCTAAATTTGGCTTTCCTTGGATTTTCCAAATGGATTTTCTCCAGGAGACATCAGTATCTGACAATACTTATCAACGCTGAACAATAAAAAGTACATAAATGATCTCAAAATATTCTCTAGGCTGCTCTCAAGTCAAGAAACACTCAGCGATTAAGGATGGGACATGTTTAAAACAAACAGTTAAGCAATTGGCAAAATCCTTGCTGTAAATTCATCGAACACCTTTCATGAGTAAACTTTTGAAGGATGAACTTGGATGTCTCCCGCTGTTGTGTACTTCTAATGACACTTGGGATTGTGCAGCTGCTCTGTTTTGTGACTTGAGGGTTTGTTTTTAAACTAGCAACAGTGATCTGACACGAGACAGGTGTTATAACTTTAATCAATTTTAGCAAAGTCCTTCATCAATGTCAGATCCAACCTACGGAAACTGAACCAGAGAAACACATCTATTCATCCAGTTTTGCTTTTGTAAACCTTCAAGGAGAAGAGAAACACATAGTCATTTTGACCATGAGCCAGGGGAATCTTATACTTCAAATACATAATTTTGTTGAATTTATCAGGGTTCTTTTGGTTTGGTTTGCTTGGATAGAACAAGTCAAATATGGCAACTTGGTAGGTGGCTGTTGGCATCTAATTTAGATGCACAAGGCACCCTGTAGCGTCTATATGACATGCACTGGGCTTTTCACTAACCCCAATTTAAAGCCATCTGTGGCAATGATGTGCTATAACGAGTGAAAAAGTCTGAGTGAGGCAGGAGGGAAGAGTGTGGATGGGTCAAAGGACTTTCAACCAGCAGACTGCTGTTTGTGTCCCATGTGAAATGTTTTTTTTTTTTGTTTTGTTTTACGTTGTAAACAATCTCATATCGAGATTATCTCCCCACCCAGTAGTTATATCATTAACTATGGGTGAGAGCTAAGGTTACAATGTAACCAAACGTTATGTAGATAACATAATGTAACATATGTGTCACGTGACATATGTTATAATAATTATGAACTAACTTAAGTTACATCAAAATGTACTTACTAAACAAATGTACTAAACCCAAACCTTGATCTTTTTGATAAACCTAACCAAGTAGTTTTGTTGCCTCAACCTTAAGTAGCTTAGGTGACAAAACATACGTGTCCTGTGTACACAGAAGTTTATTTTGAAAGGACACCATGTATGTAATGAGTGGAAATAGGCAGGAGACCAAGTGAGTGTCCAGAACTGATGCAAGAGGGGTAACAAGAGCATCATAGGTTATAGCTTAGGGCCACTGACCCACTGTTGTGTGTATAGTCATATCTAGGATTTATGAGAATGTTTCATGTTGCTTTAACATGTGATTTGACATATGTTTAAGATTTGTTGCTGACCTCAACACTGTTGATGCCCAGTGTGACAGTATCTTATCTAAGTCAGCAGATTCGGGACTGCTGCTGTGTTGCCTCTCATTGTTCACTTTTATTTAATTTAGTATTTAGCTGTTATTTATTTAGTGTTTATCGTAACTTCATGATGTATTGATTTCCTCTCACAACATGCTTGATTGGTTATTCTATATTGTGTTGATTGACTAACTACATCTTCAAGTTTATATATAACGTCTTGAACGCAATAAAAATAACATTTATTTTTATATTTAGCGTGCTTCACTTTCATTAAAAAATACTGTCAGGTCTGACAATCTGTCTTGGTGCTGGCATCACATCAATATTCAATTACAGTTATTCTGTGTCACTGCCTGCCTGCCACAAATGTGTATCTGGCATCTACAGTAGACTATATGCACTCTGACAGTCAAGGGCAATATGACAGAATCGTTAGGAAAAAGTGTGTTTGTGCGTGTGTTTCTGTGTATATGTGGGAAGATAAGCATTGAGCTGTCTAAATGTCGGGGGTGTGTAATTAAAGTCAACCTGAGTGCTGTCAAGGTGTGATGACTGCTACTGGGAACAGTGGTTTGCCCCATGTTCAGGTATAATTACAGACCATAGGGTCCCTCGACAGGTGTGCATGTGCACGTTATGTTGCAGAGGTTGGAGGATGATTGCTCTGCACTGTTACATAGATCTGTGACAGATGTGCATACAGGTGCCTGTGTGCTTCTCTGTGTGTGTCTGTGTGTGTGTGTATCAAATCCACCATGAGAAACAGTACCAGAAACAACACAAATTTTCCTCACCATCATTCAATTCATCTTATTTTCAAGCCATTCCGCGGTTGCTTTCAACATCACACAGAATCCGTTTGTGTCTGCATGTGTGAGCCTGTAAATTGTGTGTGTGTATAAGGTTGTGTTGTCGTGCACATGTTGTGCTTGCCTCCTCTTTCCTCCCACTGTGTCTATAATGAAAAGCTAAATGGCCTGGGTTAGCAATGATTAAAGATGGACGGCTACCTAGGAGGAGACGGAGAAAACAGCAGTCGGGAAATGACAGTTTGAGGTAAATGACAGCTCTGCTATGTTTAGGATAAATGGATCGTGCAGCTATATTCAGCCTTCGCCATCAATTATTCAAAGACCCACCGACAAGACAAATCCCCAGTAACTGAGATTCCTCCGCAGTGGTGGTAAAGCAAGTTTCTAACCAGGTGACATGATTCATCCACTTCCCTTTTCACATCCTAATTTCTACAACTGGGATCCATTACGTGTTCACATCAGCAGGAGTGCCTCCGTGAATTAGCTCTTAATTATTAGCAATTCATTCATGAGTAAGAATGTAATGGCCTTGTTATGAAGGCTATTTATCTGAAATTACCTGTGATATGTTATATCATCGCTCCACCCTCTGTGGAGAGACAGCATAATGTCAGCTGTGAGACAACCACTCGTTTGCACCACGGAGGAGATACCAGCATGTGTGTGTTTGTCCACATTTGCATGTAGATGATGTGACATGAACTGTATGTCCTTGCCTCTGCACGCCGATATTCATGCATGAATGTCTGTACATGGGTGATATTGTAGCAAGTCTGACAATGTGTTCTGATAACAGATGGGTGAATGGGTCATTTGTTATTCATAATGAGTGTGTGTCTGTTACACTGTGAACATGTCAGTTGTGTAATCTAATAAGGGGTGTGTGTGTGTGTGTGTGTGATTATGTGATACACTGTCAGACATTTCTCAGTGTTAGAGAAAGTGCAGGTTTTTTTTCCTTCAGTATCATCATCTCTTTTTTACCAATATAAAGAAATGATGGGCTAAGTGTGTCTGCTTTTAGCCCACTGATTTTGGTGTCACCTTGACTTTTCCTCTACTGCCGCCATGACTTTAACCACAAAAACCACTTGGGTATGGTTTGGAAAAGATCCTATTTTGACTTGAAATACCCAGTATAAGGGCATACTCCCCACTGGAAAAGCAGCGATGTCTCTGTGAAAAACAGCCACTTCTTGTGCCACTGTCCTGCCAAGAAGAGCAGCAATGTTTTGGTAAAAAACAACAGTGACGGTTTGCTGCAAAACACCCGCAGTTGGTGCTTTAAAAGCTGCTGAAAACAGCAATTATTAGCTAAATCACAACTGGTTTTGTTGTTTGTTGTTCTCAAACAGTGGCGTCTTGCCTAGATGACGCCGCAATCCACCTCCCAATGACAAAGTCAGCTCATATACTATGGCACTTTAGAAATGCTGATATTATACGTATGAAATGTGCAAATGCAACATACTTGTGGTTTGCAACACTTTCTCCTGGCGACTGGACTGTTCATTCCCCAGTCCCCGGACAGTGTCTAATGACTCTGGTAATACTCTGATTCTTCCTTTAGTAATAAAAAAGTTTATGACCAAATGCCTGCAAAATTACTTGGCAGTCCCATTGATACTTTTTGTTTAGTGATAATTTGCAAATTCAAGCATGCTTAAACTAAGATAGTGAATGTTATGGTGATAAACATAACACCTGGCAAACATCAGCATGTTAGGGCCTGTTTCCACATAGCGTTTTTCCTCGTGGTGGTGGGGTGCTGTGGAGCGCTTCCTCCCAGCACTTCGTAAAGATATGCTCCCAGCACTTTTTTAATGACAGGCTCAGCATGGATATGTTTCTATGACAACAATATCTCACCACTAACATTATCTAAGGAGCAAACATAATGTTACGTTAACAGAGGGCTGACTACACAGTCAATGACAAGCTGGAAAAATAAGCTTGTCTGTCTTAGTAGTAGTAGACAGTAGACAGCAGCCTCGCTATAGACGTGGTGGTGCCTTTCTGAAAAAGCACACAAAAAAGGCGGAGTGCTCTCCTCTGTGGTGCTTTTTCTCTCGTTTGCCACATATGCTCTGTCCCCATTGCGAACAATTGAGAAAAAGATGCCAGCGCTGAGAAAAAGGTGCTATGTGGACACAGGCCCCAAGTATTTTCATTTCAAGCATGTTGACATGCTAATTTTAGCATTGAGCTAACTTCATAGAGCGGCTAGCACGGCTGTCAAAAACGCTTTCTATTCTATTTTCTATTTTATTCCTATTCTATATTATTTATTTAATTTCCTCTACACCATTAATCACATTATTGCTGTTGCACAAGTAAAATTTGCCACGGAGGTCAGCTGGTGGACCTCCAGAAGAAATAGTGACATGATTTTTTTTGTAATAAATCCTGGAGTGCATTTTACCAAATTAATAAATATGAAGTACTTTGTGTCCATTTATGTGGTGAAGAGCTGCTCTGCTCACATTCCAAATTTTTTTGCGCCACAACTCATGGATGGATCGACAGGTTGCAATCATATTGCTCTCTCTCCTCTCGTCCATCTGTGTGTCTGTTCCTTCAGCGCAATGCATGATGATGTATAATGCTTGGTTAGTGACCATCCGTTGGACATTACTTTTTCACGGTGCATTGTAGGATATTCTTAGTTCACCCTGTAGTGTAGTCTTGTTATGCACATACATATAGCCATGTAACCTAAAACATTCTCCTCTTCTCTCCTCTCCTCTCCTCTCCTCTGCAGGATTCCCCTCCACCCAACAGCTATAATGTGAGTCAGACATTTGAGAAGGCTAATGGCCGCTCTTACTTAGAACCCCGAAATGAAGGAGCTAAGAGACGACAGAGCTGCTTCCTCTCTGCTGCACCGCGGGATAATTCCTTCCTGCAACGTGACCCCACTGTACCAGGTATCGCATGCACACACGCACACATACTGAACAACATCACACAAAGAGAAGCAGGTCTATCTATCTATACATCTATTTGAAAACTTTGCAGCTTCACCCTTTCACCATCATGCAGTCCAATTAGCTCCATCTCTGCGGGCGTCTAACCTAATATTTACCTCAATTACACTCCCATTGAAAAATGTTGTTTCAAAATTGATGGATTCATGACTTACTTGGATAATTTATGACTAGCCCCATTTCACCAAGGGACTCAACCCATGAGGCACCCCAAACCGTTTAACCAAAATCTAATTTGCATATAAATAGATTTGGACTGTTTGCAATAGTGTTTCTTCTTCATACACACTGCCACACACACACACACACACACACACACTGAAGCAGATATGCAGACACAAGCATATGGACACTCCTGCGCATGTACATGCTCGCATTAAAACACACATTGATATAGCATGGCAACACACACACATACACACAATAATTTTGCCCATTATTGAATTTGCATTTTTGAACAGGCATACAGTATGTGGGACATTATAGAACATTATATTCCTCATCATGCTGGGTCCCCTGAGACCACATTTCTTATAATGTAAAAGCATTTAACTATTCAACAGCTTTGACACACACACACACACACACACACACACACACACACATCCCCTGCAGAATGACAATATTTCATATAATGGTCCGTGACATCAGTGATGGCTCAAGGAGTTTTTTATGCACGTTTCATGTGTTTGTATGTCACTCTATGTTCATGTCATTAGCTGCACCGACGAGCACCTGCTGTTGTCTTACTGTAAAACTGTGTTGGATGGATGGATGTATTCTTTTTTACTTTCCTCATCATAATCCTGAACGCACTGATTGCAGTCTGTAGCCCTGGGGTCCATTAAACCATTTTAAATTCGACTGTTAAAGTTGTTTGTATAATTTATGAAAAGTTGGCAGTTGAGGTTTTAAATAAAAAAGGTTTATGGAAACAATGTTGTGTAATGGATAAACCCCCGAGGCTTAGCTTCTTCATTTTGAGAGCAGTTTTCATTTTTTAGCCTTCATTGTGAATGTTTCTTCTTTGAATGGAAATGGCTTTGTAAGAGGTTTGTTTTTGCACTGTGAGCGTATGTTGTTGTGTGTGTGGTGTTTTTCAGAAAATTTTTGTCAGTGCCTCTTTGCTCGTTTGTAATCATATCAGCATGTGTGTGAATGTGTGTACGCACATGGATCTCTACACACCTGCTTGTGTGTTTGTCTCATATTATAGTCATAACATGGACACTTTTTCCAAAAGCACAAAAAGAATTTCTGATCCCTTTTTGGTTGATCTATACAGAACTGTACAGAACTGTCTGTACAGTACACCATGTCTTGTGGTGGACAGCAGTGCGGTTCAGTATTCTGGTAGACTGAGCTTTGATCATAGTTCAGACAGTTCCAGTTACATTAAAATGCAGCCCATGGAAAAAAAAAGATAGCATACCCTGGAGACTAAGTTCAGATTTATACTGTACAATGCACCCACACTGCTGTGAGTTTTGTTGCCCAATATGTATGAAAAAGAGCCAAACATCAGGTTAATCTTTTAACCTTGAGCAAAATAATTCATCCCAATCTTGCCACAGCTACTTTGCTGTAAACCTTTTAGCATTGCTGAGGGCAGAGTATGCAGAAAGTTAGAGATTTCAGCCTCAACCAAAATTATTTCTCCTTACTCAACCTCCACAGTGTTATTGTAACATTTAAAGCTGCTATAGGCAGAAATCTGGAAAAGGGAGGTGGACATCAGAATTTGGCAATATACCTTCTCCCTGCAGCTGCCATTCTCCATCCTAAGCCCCTCCCCCAGACGACCGTGGGCATATGCATGCGCTTCTTATAGTTTCCCATACAGTGAAGTTTTCAATCAGCCTGAAGATGGACCTTTGATCGGCAGCTGTAGTGGCTCGATTCAGCCAGTGGCGGCCCCAGATTTGACCTGTGCTATGGCAGCAATGGAAAGATTGCTGGTGAAGTTGGTGCTGTCTGGTCCCCTGGAGCTGGGGTTTGAGCTGGCTGTATTAGTGTTGCTGTAGCTGCTGACTGGAGATCTGTCTCTGGAGCTGCTCAGAGTGGCGGGAAATGAAGTAAAGGACACACTGTGATTCGAGGCTTTAGCTAACTTTAGCTACATAACAGTAAACTTGAAACCACAGCTGTTATATTTTAGCTGTTAGCAGAAAGCGAAATTATTAGCCAGATTATCTTTTCATTTCTAAAACACTATGCCGATATTGACACGTTTTATTTCATTTATTGTAAGACTTAAAACTCTCTTGATGATAAGTCCATCTTCCTTTTTTTTTTTTTTTGGTTGCGTTGCAGTAGGCAGTTGTTGCCACTGCTGGAATACCAACTTGTAGAACAGCCGAGAGGAACACCCCCTCTATCTAAGATGACCTGGGATTGGCCAAAGTTGGGCTAGATTTTCTAAAGCCTGAACACAGAGCCAAGATGAGGTGCAGAAGTCTTGTGTTCTCTCAGAGCACTTGAATTACAATATGCTTTATTATAAAAGTTTATTATTGGATTTTTGGTCTGTTAGGCAAAATAAAACGACGTACTCCAGCTTTGAAAACTTGACTGAATAGACATAAAAAAAAAATCTAATTTGTAGTAATATCATGAAAGAAATACTTTTTTAGGATGCAGTTCTGAAACCTTTGGATTTCCTGCACACACTGAAGGTCGAAGTGTGCTCTGCTGTAAAGTACACAAATGTCTGAAGTACTGTCCTGCCTCGGTTAAAGCAGCTACATGTGAAATGATGTATTCAGGTGTGGATTATGTGTACATGTGTTCATCAGGGCCTGGCCAGTACAACCCTAGTGTGAAATCCTTCCCTCAAATGGCTCTGATCTCCTCCAGAGAAGATCGATTCAAAGTCTCCGTGAACACCAACCCTGGACCAGGCGCTTATCAGGTAAACAAGCTTTTAAAGTGTTACTCTCATGAAACATTCTTAGCTTCCTGACAAACTCCCGGTGTATGACTCCTTGAGCAGCCAACATGCACCGACATCAGTGTAGGTATGGCTGTTAGTGTGTCCTTGAATTTTAAAGTGTCTCTGTACAGCTAAGAGTGAGAACATGATGAGTCGCGAGTGTGCTTGCACAGATCCTGTTTGTGTGTCGGGTGTATTGCATGATAGGCCACAAATATATGCCTGACATTATCTCATGTTCTGATCCTCAGAGAATCTATCAAATTTCTCTCCCTGACCTTGAGCTGTGCGGAAGAAATTGATTGCTTTGTAAGGAAAATCCAAACTTCAATAAGTTTCTGTGGTTTCATCCAATCTGCACTGATGCAACACGAGGCTGAATGATCCCGTTTCCTGCTCAAGGCAGCTTTTCACTTTGCGGGAGAATTTGTTCTTAAATGACCTGCCTGCTTGAATTAAACTGGGGAAATTGAATGCATTTTTATTAAGTCTTATGTTGTTTAATGCAGCCACCCCAGACTGCTGACGGAGAAAAATGCACTTTATGGTTGAAGCATAATACAGTTGTAATGAAAACTAACCAGAACCTAATCTCTCCCTGCTCCATTTCAGTGTGTTTTAATAGGAATTACAGCTTTGGGTTACAGCTGCTGGTGAATCTGTGTGTGTGTGTGTGTGTGTGTGTGTGTGTGTGTGTGTGCGTGTGCGTGCGTGTGCGTGCGTGTGCATGTTTGTGCGGGCGCGTGAGTGTGAAATGATTGAAAGAGCTAATGTTGCTTCCAGTCCCTGCTGACTTTGAGTGGTGAACATCAAAGACAAAACCACTGAGTTTGATTTAAACCTCGCTACAGAGTTCATCGTCATGTTCATGTCCATGTCCATGGGTGTAATGTTATCACAGGGCTCTTTCTTCTCTTCTCTGTCTGCCTGTCTCCCAATCTGTCTGCTGTCTCTGTGTGGATTTATCTCCTCAACTTTCCCTCTCTTTTCTTCTGCAGTTCACTGTCTCTGTCTCTCTTCTCACTGCCTTCACCTCTTTCCACTTCCATGCCCCTCTCCTCTCAGTCTCCCAGATTTCTTTTGGTTATTTAGCAAAAAACTGCAGCTGCTGGGTTTACAGTACCTATAGCTACATACACACAATTGATTTTATTTACGAAACCAATGTATGACAGAAAACTGGGCGTACGGCCATTTTCAGGCAAACCTTGGCATTTATCAGTGTAGACATGAGTGGAGGCTACGATCAAATCTAAGTATTTGAAACCACATATTAATCACTTAAAAATGTGTAGCCTATGAGAAAGATTAGATTTTGTGAAGGCCTACATCACCATGCGCTCTCTGTTCTAGCTTGTAGTTGCCTGGCTCTGTGGGACAGGCTACAGGCTGACCAAAGGCTGATCATCTGAAACTTTATTTTTAAAACACTGACAAGCCAGAGCATAAATGGATAAACCCTGCAATGATGTAATAATTGTAATAATAATCAAATACTTGTAGGCTGGGTGATACATTTTGTCGTTGTCGAGTCTCCTCTGCCATCTGTTACGCCTGAAATGGAAGCAGACTCAAAGAGCAAGGCCACGCGCTCCTCGTCCTTGGTCAAATATAAACCTTCAAATAAACATTATAACAATATAAATATCATAAAATATATTGACAAATATTATAGATATATATAGGCTGAAGGTTGGTTCATGTCATGGCTGTATAAATTAAATATTACAACCTCAGCTGGAGTTTGATTGCCCACTAAAATGCTGTGGACCACAGCAGTAATTTCTCTCCATACTGCGTTTTTCCGAATTCCTTTGATGGCACTTTGCAGACTGCCAAATAGAACCAACTGTTTAAATCAGACCCGGGACATCAGCATTTCTATTTCTAGTTAAGAGAAGTTTTTCTACTTGTTCTTTTCCATGTCGTAAACGCTAACGGCTAGGCCTCTAAACCGAGAATTTAATGAAGTGGGAAATTTACATGACGCTTATTTTCAGCTGCCACATTTTTAAACACCTGATTATTCCTACGCTGTGATTGGGGGATGAGACTGTTTAATGAGTTACATGCAAAATCTAATGATTATTGGGCTGGTTGTAAATATGTTTTTGGCCATAGCCTGAATGATAATGGAAGTAGCTACCATGATGTCATCCATTGGTTTATGGACTCCCGTTTTGAAGCCTTAAATTCGGCATTTTGGCCATAGTCATCTTGGGCTTTGGAGCCAGAAGTGACCATGTTTGGACAAGAGGGTGGAGCTGTGGAGGAGCAAGGTGTGTATCAGATTGAGAACTCCGAGGACACTATCCGCAGACAGCCTGTCAAAACGGCCACAGCCTTAATCATTGGTAACTTTAAGCCTCAATAAAATGGAGGCGGGTGAGGAAAAATTCACCCCACTGTACAGCTGTGATGAAGGGGGAAATTATCTATAGAGACCAAAACTGTTTTTTTTTTTTTTTTACCAGGCTGTAAATATGTTTATTTTTGGTGTAAAGTTGGGCATTCTAACATTTGGTTGATTGACTAGCCTCTAAAGCCAGCCTCAAGTGGCCATTCAAGGAACTGTAGTTTTTGGTATTTGGACGTTGACTTTATGTTTTAGTTCCAGAGGCTGTCACTTGGTTTGGGTGTTATGATCAATCTTAGTTTGTGCTGACAGTTGGTAGATAAAATCACACACTGTGTGTTGTTGAACTATTGCCTTCCCATTATTCTCATGCAGGTTATTTTAAAAATGTTTAATTTTGATGATGGCATTTGGGACCACTACAGTTGTGTATTGGGAAAAATAATACAGCGAAGCACAGTAATCATGAGAGATGTCAGGTTATAATGGCTCCGCTGTATACCTGCTTGAATATAATTGGACATTACCAGTCAGGTTAAATGGTGTTAAATGATGCAAGTGCAACTTAAGTGCTGCCTGAACTTACACTATGCTCCATTCCACCTCATCAGGTTTCAGTACATAGCCAGAGCTCACTGGAACTTCACCTCTACATATGAAGTTTACCTATTTCAAGTTCTTCTCTCTTCAGCATCTACAGTCTCTCTCTCATATATTTTTCCTGGTTTTCTCCGTAAATTGCATCAGAAATTAGCAAGGCAAACTGGTTTTGATGGATATCCATTTTGGTTTAGGAACATGTGAGAATATGTGTTCTCGCTGGATTTGATTCTTTGTATATGAGGTTTCATCAGGTTTCAGCTAACCTGAAATTCACCTTATTCTTATGAAGTTCATTCCTCTACATCTCTCTCTTCTGCAGAGCCTACCATCCTTTTTGCCTGCATCTCTCCATCCACCATCTCATCTGAAGTTTGCATGTTTCCATTTCATTTTGAAACTGTTTTTATAATCATCACCCATTTCTGTTTTGGTACAGGAACATGAAATTTGTGTTTAATTCAAATTGTGCTTTTTTTCTGACTGTCAAAACTTAAAAAATCCTACATGTGTATGGTAATTAGTGCAAATATAGTTGTTATGTTAGGAACATGCCAAGTCTTTTTAGGTTTCAGATATCCTAATGTTGCACAGCCGTCCCAGTGTGTGAGTGTGGCAGTGTGTATCACTTTGTAAGTACTAAACCTCGGTAATGTAGGCAGAATGCAGTGCATATTTTTTCCACATACATTTTTAAAACCTTTATCACCCTTCGTAGACGTATGCTTGTGGTTGTTCTTTCATCACCATATGCCATGTTTTTCCTCTCTTTATCTGCTCTACATGTCCCTCTCTGCCTCTCACTGTCTCTCTGCTCCATTTCTCTCTGCGTTAAGGGGAAACTGTAGCTGCGGGAATATTTCCAATGACAGCAGCTTGTAAAACTGTTGAAGTATCTCATACAGACCTCCTCTCCCCTCTTCTCCTCTTCTGTCCTCTCCTCTCCCAGGGTATGGCAAGGTAAAAAAAAAAGATATTCAACTAAGGCATTAAATTAAAAGTCAAATCAATATTCTCCATTTGGGCATGTTAAGTGTTTGCAGCCACTTCAGTCAAAGCACTGAGTAGAGTTAATGTTTGGAGATAATTGCCTCAAAGTAAAAATGGGGTAGTTTGTGGAATTAAGCTAATAATAATGCATCCTGCTGCAGGACTGAATTTCAGACCAATAACTAAAAAATAAAGCCTCTTTTCCACCATGCAGTCCTGTTCAGTTCAGTTCAGTACTCAATAAAACTCATTTCTATTATGAAAAGTTGTGGATGGTATCAATAGAACTGTTCCATACAACACTGTTTTTCATCACCCCTCTGCTGGGGTACCTAGCACACACATCCGATACTAAAAGGTGAAGCTAGAAGCACTGCAGTCTGTTAATTGGTCAGTAGAGAACCATCACCATTGCTTAGGGGTGACTTATGGCTGGTTTTGAAACTTATGTAACCACTGTTTATACCTTGGCAAGCTTTTCATACATTAGTAAAATATAACTATAAAATTAATGGATGATTTGCTGCCTTTTGAGCTTTACTACTTAATAAGTAGCAGCTATAGGCTGAGAAAATTTTCATTTAATTCACTGTACCATTCAAAGGCTACCGCAGGCAGCTACCAGCAACAAAGTGGATTGTTTTCTTGCATGATACTCAATGCATGAGTTGATGACGTGAGTCTATAAACACGCTATTGCATCAAATTGATGCCGTACCTACAGCATAGGCACTGCATGACGTACAGCCTACATCATACCCTACACCTTAGCCTGATGTGCACCTCCCCAGAAATGTAACTACATGTCACTGTGACACAGACCTCCTGTCTATTTTTGGAAGCTGAAACCAGCTTTTATTTACTTTAATTTCACAGATAAGAAACAATAAATTATGAAGACAATAAAGCCTCCACAAAATAGCATTATTAGTCATGTGTGTGATTTATCCTGGCTTCGCATGAGCAGAGGAAATCTCTAGGCTAATTTATACAGTGTAATGTACATGCCATAAGCTTGTGCTAATAATGTTACCGTGTTATATTTGTTTGGAAAACGTTTTTAATATAAGGGAGTTGTTTTGTCGGTGAACCTTGTCAGTTGAAATGGAGCTGAATTTTGTAACGTTACCTTTGTTAAATGTTACTGTTGTCCCTGGCTTCATATGAGTAGAGGAAAAGTCCACTAGCCGCTAGGCTAATTTATACAATGTAAAATGCCATAGGCTTGTGTTAAAATATTACCATGTTGTATTTTGTGGGGAAAATGTGTTCAGATAAAGACAAGTGCTTTGTCTGTGAATGCTGCGAGTTATAGTGAAGCTGATTTGTGTGCTCATGTTTGAAATTGTCTCTATTAAGCCATGTTTAATGTGTGTTTTGGGTGCGTTTTGAATCTACTAAACTTTACAGCACTTCACAGAAACCCCACCACTGACTAGTGTTTTGGAAGTGTAACTGCAGAGTGACACAGACACACCACAAGTATAAATGCACAAGTAGGCAACGTATGTAGGCTACGGCATAGGCTATGCATAGAGCTGATGCGCAAGTATAAATCCTGCTTTAAATGTCAGTATGACAACTTTGACCATTCCACTTGTTTTTGTTGTGTCTTGGATGACATACGCTTTATTGATGATTGGATTTTCAAGTGCTTAAAAAAAATTTCATCCGTATTATATGAACAGCAAATATATTGTATTTCTTACTTGGAGAATACAAAATGTGGTAGGGCATTGTTCCTGAGTGCTCCAGCAGCAATACACCCCGGCTCTTGCTCCACAACTAATGCAAACACCTGCTGTTTCTAAGTATCCCATTAAGAGAGACTGTCACTCCAGAGCAGTGAGTGACAACAACCCCACCTATGTAAGAGTAGTGTGTCTGGTGGAAATGCTAAACATATCTAGGACTATCTTTGCAGGTTACATACAATTCTAAAGTTATTATGGCCAATGTTTTTGGTAGAAATGTGGCTTCAGGCCCTGGGTGCTGGTTTTGACTCCACTGGTTGGCTGGGGGCTCTTTGTGTGGAGTTGCATGTTCCTCCCATCTTTAGATGAGTTTTATATGGATGCTCCAGTTTTCTCCCTCAGTACAAAGACATGCACATTTGGTGAATTGGAAATTGCTTGTAGGTGTGAATGGTGGTCTGTTTCAATGTGTCAGCCCTTTGACAGACTGGCTACCTGCCCAGTGTGCCCAATGTGTGCTTGAAGAGGCCTCAGCCACCCTCAGCAGGATAAGTGTGTATTCTGTAGATTATGGATGGAGAAACTTATCTTGTGAATCCACTGAACATCTGAGTGGAGCTAATGAAAGTTCCTAAACTACAAATGGCAGCACAAATGTCTTTGCCGATGTACTATCAAAGGGATACTTCAGTGACCAAATATTGCACTTTCATCAAGTTGAAGGCTTGTGAGAAACAGAGTTTTAGAGAATTGCTGTCAAAATCAAAGCAGCAGAGTCCGAGGTAGAGACTTTTAACCACTAGTTTGAATCACGCCCCAGACACCCTGGATCCTACTTTTCCTGCGATCTAACTTTTGTATCTTTTTACTGGACCTTTCGTGACTGGAAACCCCCAATAACTTTAAACGCCACACAGTTTGTAACACCTAATAGTTCCCTGCGAAGTGGACTGCAAAGGGTGTTCAGCCATGTTAAGTAAAAAAATGCTCAGTTCAAAGTGAACTGTGAACTGTGTAGAGAAGAACTGAACAAACAATAAAACACAGCTGATGTGCTTCAACAAATGTATCCATGGTGTTTATGTTACCAGGGTAACATAAGGTGGAAGTGATGTCTGTGTTGGTGAGGATGCAAGGTTTTCAAAATGAAGGAGGGGAAGTTACCTCAAGTGACTTTCCCTGGAGCAGGGAGTACTGTTCACGTACTGTGTGAAATGACGCTCTGAGCTGCTTTCTGTTAGATATTTTAAGTCTTAAGCTGATGACATCATCAGGGTAATTTTCTCAAACTTTGAAAAGCTCCCTCCAGAGCCACTTAAGACATTATACAGCTGTTTTCTAGGCTGAGTCATGCTCTTCGTGACGAGTAAACTGAACTCGATGGGTAGAATCAATGGCATGCACAGCATACTTTCACTTCACACAATGTACATTTTAATGGTTTGTGACAATGTGAGTCAACTTTTAAGGAATGTAACTTGTGTTGCATGTTTCAACTAGTCCAACAGAAGCACTGCGAACAATTTAACTTTGTGTCTTGAGCCCAGATGTGGGTCATACATGTACAAAGACCCTCATACTGACAAAGAAACATTTTGTGCTTCATGTCCCATGGAGACTAAAGCCTCGCATTGTGTGACATGTCAGGATTCAATTTAGCTTCAGGAGGTTCAGTTCTCTCTTTTTTCAGTGGAATACATGTCTGAGTTCTCTTCTCAGTAATTAGCTGTGTGACTGAATCTATATGACACCATAGGCCATACAGAGTTAAAGATGGTGTGAAGTGGTGCAGAGAGGGAGAGAGGTTAGAGAGTGTTGAAGACGAGCATGCTGAGAGAATGGGATGATGGCAATGAGAGAAAGGGGAGACAGGGATAGAGGTGAGACAGTGATGAAAAGGTGGTGGAGAAGCATTGAGGAAGAGAAGCAGAGAGACAGACAGCAGCAAATCGAGCAGCTGAAGAGGGTAGTTAAATTCAACAGCTGAAAATGTGTTCTGAGGGCCTGCAATCTGAGGGAGACGGCCACGTAATGGAATAGTAGCTATTTCAGCATCAGTTTGTTCACATATGCGTCCATCCATACATGTGCCTGCAATGTCACAAAGCTGTCTACTTGAGCAGCATTAGGTCACACTGAAGACTCATTTAGTGTTGCCATTAAATGCACAATGTGAGGTGCATACTTTGGGAGAGCAGGCTCGATTACCTTCTTCACGCACGACACTGCACTTATTGGTTGAGCTTAATTTAACAGAGAGAGGCTGGAACACAGGTATAAAAAGACACGGGAGCAGACGTCAAGCAGAAACAAATATTAATTAAATGCTGTGATCTTTGCCGATATGTAAAGCCGCAGAGTGCACAGCACATACAGAGCTAAAAAAAGGAAGAAGCTCGAGTGAATGTAATTTTCATTATGAGTCAGAACAGAAGGTGTTCTTAACACAGCTGACATTTCATCAAACTGTCCTCAGGGTGTGAGCTTTTTGTCTCTACATGTGCTCTCTCTGTCTGAGAGTTTTTGGAGTTCTACTTTTAATGCTTCTAAGTGGGAAGCACTGCCACCTGATCGTCTCATCATGTTCTCATCTTTTTTCTGATGAGGACAGTGAGGTAATCCTTATAATTTAAAATGCAAAAATGTCTCCCCACTTCTGCATCTCAATTCATCACTCCCACTCTGTACAAACTTTCTGTGTTTGTTTGTTACTGTGTTTGGAAAGTTGAAAACTCCAACTTGCTACAGATATGTACGAGTTTGCATGACTATACAGTGTGTGTGTGTGTGTGTGTGTGTGTGTGTGTGTGTGTGTGTGTGTCCCTGTCAAGTGTGTGCATGGACCCTGAAAAGGTGAATTAAAGTGGATGGGGAAAAAATAAGTAAATAAACAATTGTTGGTGTATGGTCGATATCAGTTGAAGCTTCATTATAAAGTTAAAGAAAATTTCTGGATTTTTTTTTTTTACCCTGGCCTATTTCCCAGAAATGTGGCCTTTGTAACTCCATGGGTCATGCCATCTTTGCACTCACCACCTCTGTTGCAGAGTTTCAGGGAAACAAGGACTCATATCGAAACAAGCTGCCCGAACCTCCCACAACTTTAGACATGATTTTTACATTAATCACTTCAAACTTGTTTCTGAGTCATACGGAAAGTAAACACAAAAAGAAGTCCACTGGAAAAGCCTTTATGATGAGCTGCATAGGGATCTACACCTGGATCAACTTGCCATGCCATGCACATTGCCTCATATACGTCATTTTGTGCAAGTCCTTGTTTCACCAAAACTACAACCAAGATGGTGCGTGTAAAGTTGGCATGACCAATAAAGCCACAGTGGACACTTCTATGGGAGATACACCAGGTTGAACCAACTTGAGTCCGCCACCCCTCTCACATGGCTACTCTTCTCACTGCAGGATGTATTCAGTCATGCTGTTTTAAATCCATCCGTACTGCGGTGCCATGCTGCTGCTTGAAAGCCATGCTGTCATTTGTGGCTATTCATACAGCATTTCATAAGCCCCACCTCCACCCCAGCATCCACCTGAAGGCTAGGCAGGAAATGATTATCTTTAATCCTTACCTCCTGCTGTACTGAGCTTGGTGTTTGGGAAGTGAGGAGGTCAGGGCTTAGATGACAGTCATCACAGTTGTACATAGTCTAGTCATAGTCATCAGTGGTTTCCAACTGGTGGGTTGCGAGCCCATTTTGAATGGACCAAAAGTGACTTGCAAATCTGTCATGTTTGTAAAAAAACAAACAAAAAACACCACACTTTATTTTTAGGTACAGTGAATTTCCAGCACAGAGCTTTTATTTTGAAGTGTGGCTTTCTGCTGTAGGGTGTGTGACCAACCATTGGCTACTTGACAGAGACAGCACACTAGCTCAACAACATGGCCCAATGCAAGTATGACACTGAATGTATTAAACTGTGGGAACTTGAACTAATGACTGTTGAGAAATCTGGGACTCTGTGGCTGCACCAGTTGGGAATCACTGGTCTACATTCTCATAATGAACTATTTTTCATATGTTTGCTGACTGAACTGCTGATGAGATCAAACCATCTGTGTCTACTAAAAGCTTTTCTGATGACGCTCTCCCCATAATAATTGTTAAAATGTTAAATTGCCTATGTTAACATGTTCCTGAAACGCAACCTAATGACTGTTTTGGGGAAGCAAAGGCTGAGGCAGCATTCTTTTAACCACAACAGCCATGTTTTGCTAACCAGGCAGTTTAATTTGCCTTTATTAAACCACATCTTATGCTGCGTTCACATAGAATCCGATGGCAGACTGACAACACCTTCTGGACAGCACAGGAAATACAAACAGATGGAATGGCAGGACGAAATGACAATATGTTGAGATGTGATGTCGTATTGTTAACAAAGAATGGAATAAAATATATTAAATAAATTATTTCTTAACTATTATTTTGTGTAATTCTAGTAATTATCCAGATCACCTATGTTTTTTCCTTATATGAGCCATCTACCTTACATCCGGTTGTAAATTGTGTCGCAGTGGATGGCAACAATTAAAATATTTTAAGTTTGGACAGTAGTGCAGTCTGCCCTTACCGTTGCTAGTGCTCTCTGCCAGCCTCACCTAATTTTACTGTCCTGCTTTGGTACACTAAAATCATATCTAATTTACCATTTGTGTGATTGTATGTGAACGCAGCATTACCAATAGAGGTGGCAAATCAGACAGTGCTTAGGAAAAACCTGTTTTGTGGTTAAGGACTGACGAATGAGATTTGTGTGCATGTAGCAGAATAAAGGCAGCTCCTTTTGTCTGGTGAATTTGCAAATTTCTGCAGAGAATTTCTATCCCTTGTTTTGCTGGCATGTGTATGCTTGTACAGGATGGAGCTTGTGTTGTTGCTTCATGTATGTGTGTTGTGGGAAAGACTTTGCCTCCTTTGTGCCTGCGCACACACCTGTACATGTCTACATACATACTGAGCAACATCATCACCAACGCCCTGCACAGATCCTTTTTTCCTCCTCTCCTCTATGACCTAGTGAAACATCCCATAATCTCTCTCATTATTGCTATGCCGGTGGTGTCGTCACTTCCAAGGGCTCTTCCCCATCTCCCCGACCTCCTGGGCAACCCTGAGGGTGACCTGGAGTTGAACCCACAACCCTTTTCCCATTAGGATCAATACTGAGATCTGAGCAGCCCCGCCGATGCGCCTAAATCCTACTGTGGCAGCTCTGGCATACTGATGTGTGCATGTGTGCTGGGAGGTTAGGGGAGGAGGTTGGGGGAGAAACAAAGAGAGAGGGGGAGCTTTTCTAACATAGTAGAGGTGGATTCCTCAGGCAGTTTGAAGTGCATGTAGGATTTTCTTTTTTTGTTTTTGTGTTCCCATCGGTAAGACTGAGGACAGACAGACTAGTGATTTTTGTGTGTTACTGTGTGTCAGTTACATGTTACAGTTTGTGAATTCAGCCTTAACGACCACTTTCTCTTGAATCATGGCAGAAAGAAGTGTGTTTGAATGATTGTTTGGGTGTGAGGTATGTTTAAAGTGAAGGTTGTAAAGCGATCAATAAATTGTCATTTTTACTTAAAATAACAGACCAGTGACCTTTTCAGCTGACACCACAAACACCCAGCGGTGTCAAGAGCTGAACAGA
Source organism: Epinephelus fuscoguttatus (assembly GCF_011397635.1). Classification (NCBI taxonomy): domain Eukaryota; kingdom Metazoa; phylum Chordata; class Actinopteri; order Perciformes; family Serranidae; genus Epinephelus; species Epinephelus fuscoguttatus. The sequence goes on from NC_064757.1 coordinate 24,534,415, forward strand.
GACCAGACAAAGAAGACAAAGAAAAAATGTCTGAAAATAACTGTTGATATATATTTGTTGAAAATAACAGGCTTACACTGTGACACATAAAGTCAGAGATAAGTTTTCAGTTCAGTCAAGACACTAATTTCAGGGTTTGTAGTGGGTTTGCTCATGAACATTTGATGAACATGAATGCATCTTAAAGGAAATTCAAAATTCATGTACAACTAAACGTTAATACAGACAGAGACTTGTGAAGTGAAGAGAGTGATGGAGCATCTGAAAGATAGATCGTAGACATGTATTACTGGACATGCAACTATAAAAATGACTTTCATACCTGCCCGAACTACTGCGAGGTTCCATTCTTCAAAAAGTCCTGTGTTTTTGTGGCTTCCTGGAAGACACTGTAAATCTGTTTGACATGAAGCTGCTGGCTTTAGCAAACAGGTTCATACTCTGTCAAGGGATACAGTTTATGTGAAGTTTTATTGGACAGTCAAACGCAGTAAAAAACAGGATGATTGGTGGAAAATGCCAAGAACTGTTGATTACTCCAGTTTTAAAGTCAAAGGACCACCACCCATCACTCTGCACTCTGTGCATCATAATAGCCTCCATTCATTCCCTAATTTATTCATGCATTCGTTTAGCTTTGTTTGTTTGCTTCTATATTTCTAAGTCTCCATTGTCATAAAGTAGGTCCAACAAAGTTTCTGTCAACACCATTTTGCAACCATAAACAAATTTTTCTCCATTCATACCAACTTTCTTTGGCCTGTTTTGTAAGATGTGTTATCAATGAAAGGTAAATGTGATTTGGTGCAATCAAAACAGATTCAGCAAATTAATGATGGCGCAATGTTACCATCATTGCATAGGCCACTACAATCTCTCGTAGTCGTCTCTGGATGGTTTTTAACCTGCTCATTTATGCACACAGTGCTATTACCAGACTATCTTTCAAGAGCACAGAGCTGTAATATTAGTTGTTCAAAACTCCCTATTTACATTGTCAACTGTGCTCTCTGTTATCACACATTCATTGCTTTACTTCATTTGAGCTTGACTGGCACTCACTTAATTACATTCATCTTGTTGCGCCCAATACCAACTCCTAATATTTGCGTAACAGTAATGGATAGAAAAACGCATACATTTGCATTTTCTTTTGTAGACTTTCTGAAAATTTGGTTTGAAAGTTGCACCTCATTTCAACAGAAACCCGACTACAGCCTAACATTAGTCTCACATCTGATACTGTTCAGAGGGTTGCAAAAAAGGGACTGACATGTGTGATGTCACACAAGTATAAAACAACACATTTTAGCCTCGTTTCCACCAAACACTTTTGGTGTCAGTACTCTTTCATGTGGGCAGGGTTGTTGTCACTCACTGCTCCATCAAACACTCACTGTATTTCCTTCTTTATCAGTCTGCACCTCGTTTATCGTCCACAGAATGAGGTTGCATGCCAACATTTTCAGAACAGGGCTTTTGTGCACATTTTGCTGATTACATTTTCAGTATTTACATTTGACACAGACTTATATTACCTCCCTAATCACCCCTTATCTCTGTTCTGTTTGTATCTCTGCAGCTGAGTCAAGGCATCATGAACACAGTACTGAAGGGCACCTTCAATGTGACACTCAACAACCCTCTGGGCCCCTGCTGTTCCCCCCGTGTGGCCTCTGGCCCTTTAACAGCCCGTAAGACCAATGAGACTGTTGCGCCCAACACCTTCATCAGCGCCAACACTTCTTAGAGCTCTTTGTGGGTCAACGTTCAGAGGTGAAAGGTGAGTTGGGTAAAAGGTTAACATAAGGTCATAACATTTGAATTCATATTCTGGGGAAAGCTGGATTTTCATGAATATTTATGGATCTGTTCATTACTGTTAAATGTATAATAGATAATGAGTGAGCTTATTTTCAATTATTGAATTGTAACTTTACTCAGTTTATTAACTGAATGAACAGCAGTGTGGTGAGATCTGGATACTGCAGTGGTAATATGTGTAGCAATTCAAAATAAAGCTTGAGGACGTCTTCTAAACAAGCTGTTTTTAGATGAATTGCGATAATGACAATAATCACTGAAGCACTTTATAGCTTGTCTGAGTGTCTTTCTGTTGGCGATATTTCTGCTCCCTGCCACTTTCTGAAAACTCACTTAAGTAGTCTGTCCAATCTCTGTTTGTTTTGGTGTGTGTGTGTGTGTGTGTGTGTGTGTGTCTTAGCCCAAAATTTGCTATCAAATAACAACACACAGCAGATCCCTAGAGCTGTTGTTTTGGTAATAGTCTTCAGTATTTCAAGTGTTAGAAATTGCCCTCACAGTTAATTTCACAGTTAATTTACAAATTAGAGCAGCTAATAACTTGTGACTTTTTCAAACCTTAAAATTTATCGAAGCAAAATGCTGACTGATTAACTTCTTTCTTTTTTTCATTGTTTCAGGCAGCAGTCTGGAGGAGGATGACTGCTCTTTATTCAGTGTTGCAAAGTGAAAGACCTACAATGAAGCCTGCGTCTACAGCTGATGGTTCCCTCATTCCTCACTCTCAGTAATGACAAGCTCAACACACTGATTCAGCTGTTTTTGTGGATTGGTTCCCTGTGTATAAACCTCTTCGTTAATCAATAACAATTAAAAAGCTATTAGCATGAATATCGCCTGAGGTCTTTCAAAAGCATGTTACTCTTTAAAAGGACATCTCGTCCCTCGAGTGCTTTGTTTTCTTAAAGCAGCAATCAAAGATCCAATCTGACATAAATAAGACAAAGATAAAAAATGATGGGAAGGTTTTGCGTTATAGATTTTACTGTGCTGCTCGTATTGGCTTATGACAGGAGAGCTGGGCCAGTGATGGCACGGGATCACATGCTTCAAGCTTGACTTGAACTCACACAGTCGACGTCTTAACTTCTGCAGGCTGGGATGGTCAGAAATCATATTTTATTTAATGACAGTGAGCCAGTGCAGGAGACAATTAGAAAAAAAAGAATTAGAAAAGGTTTCATAGCTATACATTATTGCTTAGCATGCATAAATCATGAAGCCATTCATTATGTATATTTGTGCTGACTACCAGAGAAACAGGTGTGAAAGTCATATAGAAGACTCATAACTTATGTTCCAGGTTTGTTGTACACTGATATGCTTTGCTCATTAATCAAATTAGCCTCACCTTTACCCAGCAAACATTGGTCTAACGGTGATGTCGTGTCCCTGACCAAAAATGGTTTGGTCGGATGCCAAAAACTGCAGAGCGGTTATGAAGCAGATGGCCAGATGGTGATGCTGTTAGTACATCCACTGTTGGTCCATTCAGACCTTCTCTTAAAAACCGGGAAATATTAGTCATATAATTTTTAAAAAAAGGAAATGCACGTACGTTAATATGATGTTGTATTGGCGAAAGTAGGCCCAGATGCTTCGAGCTGCATATCTGTCAGCTTTGCTTAATTTGTGCTAAATTTGTGCCAAACTTAGGCCCTTATGTCTCTTTTTCAAGTCTTGTTGGTGCTTTTTGTGGTTGACTTTTGACGTTGGTGGCATGTGGCCACTGGTCACTCATCAGGGTGAGGAAATTATCTCACCAGTCCGTAAAGTCTTCCTTTGCAGACTTCTAGCTAGCTAGCTACTAGAATTGGAAAGGCATTGGAAAATAAACTTCGTGCCACATCAGTTCCCAGCGGGATATCAGGAACTGTAATATCCTTCGATTCACTGGAAACTTTCCTGGACAGTGCCATTCAGTTAGGAGGCTCTTTTTTCTATATTCCGATTTGACAGAGCAGAAGACTGTAGAGAGAAAAGAATAGGAGGTTTGTGCTTTATGGTGAATAAGGACTGGTGTGACAGTGGAATTGTGAGGTGCTGTTCCATTTCTGCTTTGGATCACTGCTATAGGAGTACGCTGTGCAGAGCTGGCGTACAGCAGAGTCACTGCCCGAGTTTGGGAGGAGAACCAACCAGCCATGTTCTTGGTGATCACATTTCACTGGAGTTGTACTTTGTATAATTCTATGTGACAAATAAATGATTGATTGATTGATTGATTGATTGATTAATTGAAATAATATTCCTGTCTAATCATTTAAAGCCTGTGGTGTTTGTGAGAGCCAAAAGTCCTGTCTTTAATCGCACAAGAGAGAAGTAGCCTGTAGTTTTTTGGCAGAAAGTCAGGTGATGTAGTATAAAGAGTAACAAAGTCCATGTAGATAGAAAGCGGTGGGTAAAGCAGGTCTTCTGTCGGGGAGAGTGTGGGTTGAGTCCCAGGTGGATCAGAAGTTGTTTATTATTCGGTTGTGTTAAAGGTCCAGTGTGTAGGATTTAGTGGTCTCTATTGGTGAGGTTGCAGAACTGAAATGTCTCCTGTGAGCCATGCTTGTAGAAGAATTATGGTGGCCAACTTGGAAATGCGGAAACACGAATGGCCTAATTTAGAGACAGATTTTGATTTGCCTGTTCTGGGCTACTGTAGAACAAGGCGGACTCTGAGTGAGAGGGCCCGCTACATATGTAGATATAACGGCTCATTCTGAGGTAACAAAAACACAACGATTCATAGTTTCAGGTGATTATAAACATTGAAAACATAGTTATGAACATTGTATTCCATTTCTGCCAATATGTGCCCCTCAGTCCTACACACTGGACCTTTACCGTCAAGTCAACACAACTTTAATTTTGGAAATAGCTTTGAATCATAGCAGGATGACTTTATTGGACGTTTAAATTGGATGTTGGTTATTTAACGTCTTAGTGTTTGCCAGATAGTTTCACACACACACACACACACACACACACTCATGCTGCACAACATACAGGAACACACATCCAGCTGCATGAGAAAATACATTCTGCCTATAAATACAAACATGAGTTGTAGGTGCGATAGCCAGTGGCATTATTTGGAGCTTTAGACTTGGTCTTAACTGAGCATGTAGAGGAGAGATCTGATGTGTGACCACAGCATGAAATATTAAGTGTGCAATGCTCTGACGCACCTTTAAGAGGAGAGAGGCTGGAGAGTCAAAGAAAAGTTTTGTGGAAGAGTGATGGAGGAGACTATGCCTTAAAGGAACAGTTCAGCCTTTAGGGAAATAAGCGTATGTACTTTCTTGCCAATAGTTGAAAGATCTAGAAGCTGTATAATTGTATGTTGTATATTTTAATGTATATTATAACACATCTCGTATTTCATATGGCGGTTAAATTCCAAGCTTCAGCCAGCAGCCTAATGGGGTGAGTCTCTGCTGATTTCCTGGCAAACACACAGTGATGACTGTTGCCTGCCAAGAAATAGTCCGGCACATATGTAAAACCACAACTTGGCGTTTTTACACTTAAGTTTTTGTACAGATTAAACAAACATGATATAAACGTGTTAATTAGCAAGCTTTTGAGGTGCTGGCTGGTGGATTCTGTTCCCTTCAGACGGAGCCAGGATATCTTTTTTTTTTCTTTTCCAGTTTATGCTAAGCTAAGCCAACTCTCTCTCTTTGTTTTTGTCTCTTTTGTATATGTGTCTGTGTATTTTCATAGATGTTATGCAATTTTTGTGGTAATTGTGTCTTTTCATAGTCATTTTGTTTCTTTTTTTGGGCATTTGTGTCTCTTTGTAGTCATTTTGTGTTCTTTTTGTAGTCATTTTGTGTCTTTGTAGCATTTTGTGTTTTTGTAGTCATTTTGTGTATTTTGTAGACATTTTGTGTCTCTTTGTAACATTTTGTCTTTTTGTAGTCATTTTGTGTCTCTTTGTAGTCATTTTGTGTTCTTTTTGTAGCAGTTTGTGTCTCTTTGTAGCATTTGTGTCTCTTAGAGGTCATTTTGTGTATTTTTTTGGTTGTTTGTGTCTTTTTTGGTCATTAGTGTCTCTGTAACATTTTATGTTGTTTGTAGTCATTTTGTGTCTTTTTGTAGTAATTTTGTGTGTCTTTGTAGTCATTTTGTGTCTTTGTAGCATTTTGTGTCTTTTTGTAGTCATTTTGTGTATTTTGTAGACATTTTGTGTCTGTAGCATTTTGTGTCTCTTTGTAGTCATTTTGTGTTCTTTCTGTAGTCATGTTGTGTCTCTTTGTAGCATTTTGTGTCTTTTTGTAGTCATTGTGTGTCTCTTTGTAGTCATTTTGTGTTCTTTTTGTAGCATTTTGTGTCTTTTTGTAGCATTTTGGGTCTTTTAGTAGTCATTTTGTGTATTTTTGCAGTCATTTTGTGTCTCTTTGTAGTCATTTTGTGTTCTTTTTGTAGCATTTTGTGTCTTTTTGTAGTCATTAGTGTCTTTTTGTAGACATTTTGTGTCTCTTTGTAGCATTTTGTGTCTTTTTGTAGTCATTTTGTGTTCTTTTTGAAGGATTTTGTGTCTTTTTGTAGACAATTTGTGTCTCTTTGTAGTCATTTTGTGTTCTTTTTGTAGTCATCTTGTGTCTTTTTGTAGACATTTTGTGTCTCTGTAGTCATTTTGTGTTCTTTTTGTAGCATTTTGTGTCTTTTTGTAGACAATTTGTGTCTGTAGTATTTTGTGTCTTATTTTGGTCATTTGTGTCTCTTTGCAGTCATTTTGTGTTTTTTTCTAGTCATTTTGTAGTCATTTTGTGTTCTTTTTATAGCATTTTGTGTCTTTTTGTGGTCATTTTGTGTCTTTTTGTGTTGCTTTGAAGTCATTTTGTGTTAGTTTTGTAGTCATTTTGGTCGTTAGTGTCTTTTTTGGTCATTAGTGTCTCTGTGTAGTTATTTTTGGGGATTTTGTAGTCATTTTGTGTCTCTTTGTAGTCATTTTGTGTTCTTTTTATAGCATTTTGTGTCTTTTTGTTGTCATTTTGTGTCTTTTTGTAGATAATTTGTGTCTCTTTGTAGCCTTTTGTGTCTTATTTTGGTCATTTTTGTCTCTTTGCAGTCATTTTGTGTTTTTTTGTAGTCATTTTGTGTCTCTTTTTGTAGCATTTTGTGTCTTTTTGTGGTCATTTTGTGTCTGTTTGTAGTCATTTTGTGTCTTTTTGGTTGTTAGTGTCTTTTGGTCATTAGTGTCTCTGTGTAGTAATTTTTGGGGTTTTTGTAGTCATTTTGTGTCTCTTTGAAGTCATTTTGTGGCCTTTTTTGGTCGTTAGTGTCTTTTTGTAGTCTTTTTGTAGTCATTTTGTGTCTCATTGAAGTCATTTTGTGTCTTTTTGTAGTCATTTTGTGTCCTTTTTTGGTTGTTTGTGTCTCTTTGTAATCATTTTGTGTCTTTTTGATGGTCATTTGGAGTCTCTTCCTGGCCAGTACCTGTTAATTAGACCAACTTTTTGCATGTGAAGGCTAGGGGGCCCCCCTGACACTTTTTGCCCCTAAGGTAGGCCCATTCAGTAATCCATCCATTTGCTGTGGGCTGCTTCATATTCAAGTACCAGACAGACATGGGATTAGTGTCAATCCTCTCAAATAACTCTTATCAAGAAATGTGTATTGCTTTGAAATTAACATCTACCTTACTGTATGTATATATATATACACGTCTCTTTTGATCATCTTATACTATTTGACTATCACTGACCTTGTGCATCTGGCACCAGAGAGGCAGAGATGGCTGGCTGTGACGAGGTGATGCAGGGGGTTCAAAGTGTCAGATAAACCACTTTTACTGGCTGTTACCACTGGAGAGCATAGATTTATGCTCCTCTTCTCTGCTGATCACTCACCGTAAATCTGCTATTCAGGGCTGTGTGTGGATGTGTGTGTTCCCGTTCCTTAAAGACAAGTGTTTAGGCATCAGTGCGGAAGATGCACAGATGACACAATGCAGGTAGATCTTGATGTTGTTGGTCATAGCTGATTTGAAATAACCTTTCCCGTTTAATGATTCCCCTACCTCCCCTTACTGCCTGTGTTGGATCCCTCCATGCTGTGTTCAAAATGTCTCTGTGAGCGTCCAGAGTAACAGGTTCGACAGAGCGCCATGTCTCTGATTGTTCCTGTGGGCCTTTTAGCCTAATGAGGTGTTTACCCCCTATCATTATTCAGCTGGGAGCGGAGCAAAGGGAGACGGAGAGGGGAGAGACAGAAGGGGAGAGGTGGGAGGGGGTAGAGAGAGGATGGTGAGTTACAGAGCAAAATGGGGACAGGAGAAAGCAAAGTAAAAAAAAAAAAGGAGGTGAAGGAAAAAGGCAAGTTGGAAGATGGAGAAAAATGAGAGGTTGTATATGGGCAGAGGAGAAATCTGAGTTGAAAGAAAACGAGAGGCAGATGAGGAAAGAAAGGCAGAGAGGAAGGGGAGCCTGGTGTTATTTATGCCTCCCTCGGCACTCGTCTTTACCTTTTTTTTCCCCCACGAGCTGTTTTACATCGGCGATCTAATTAAATCAAATAAATCACAGAGCACACACACAGAAGTACGCACACACAGCCACAACAGCCCCTCCTGATTCTGGGATTGTGAACATCTCCTCCCACTACCCCCTCCACCCGAGATTGAATAAATCTTGATTATGGTGCATTACACGGCACATCATTCATGTTGTTTATAGGTCTAAAATATGCAAACAGACCAGGGGCATAAAAGTGATCGATGCTCAAATGGGCTCTTTTTTCTGTTCTGTTCTCATCTCTCACGCAGCACCAAGCGCCGTCACTTGCAGATGTCTTGTGTGGGATGAAGACGTATTGTATTGTGTCCTTACATTGTCCCCTCATGATGGCCATTTTCATTGTCTTTGTGCCCAGGCATCCAAAAGGCATTTTTATTACCTCATTTGCTAAAGCACTTTGTCTCTGCTGTTGAGCCATTATTAAATCTAATTAGCTCTGCCAAACCTTGAAGCGGTCCCTGAGAGATCTCTTGATAATTGTAAAACAGAGGTAAGTTGATCAGTGGTTTTATCAGGTACAGTGAGACTCTGCTGCATGAAACACATTCAAAACAACTTGCAGCTGCTAAAAGCTGCAGTTTCTTTCCAGGAAACCACTGCTGCTGGGAGATAATTGTTTGGGCATATGTTGTCCAAATATGTTTTTAGCAAATGTAATTTTTTGGCCAAACCAAGCATGAAATTAATATTCAGAATCCATGATATCCATAGTTTTAAAAGGGATTTCAACATTTCAACTGTTAAAAAATACATAACTACCCAGATTACTGTAAGTCCATGATTATGATAGGGTTTTTTCATTGTTTTGTTACAATATCTTCTGTGAAAACACTCTATTATTTTATTACCAGCAGAGTTTTAGTGGATTGTTTGCAGTTGTTGGCACTTATTTCAAATGATCCAATGCTTTTTAACAGGTTTCCCATGACAGCACTTAAATGCTATGGCAAAGACAGTTGGTGAGTTTGAAGATGTAACTCGGCTTCTGTTCTGACAATTTAAAGGAATATCCACCAAATTATATCAGTAAGTCATGTCGTCTTATATTAAATTCATGAAGAAAACTTTTTCTCCCATACCTCCACGGAAAACGGCAAACTCATTCATCCAGTCCTCTGCACAGTACTTCAAACAAGCATTTTTTTTGGACGTCAGACACTGACGAAAAAAGCGTCCTTGATAAGCGGCTGGACGGCACCCTGCGGCATAAGGGGGAAACGCAGTGGGACAAGAACACAAGTTAAGGTTCTGAAAGTCTGAGTAGCGTGGGCGGGAGGGGTTTGTGAATGGGTCCAACAAATACCAACTTTTACCAGGAGAGTGGTCTTTGCATCCCATGAGATTATAAAGCCAAACCCTGTGCTTTTTCCTAAATCTAATCACATGCTTTTGTTGCTTAAACCCAACCACCTATTACTGACGTAGTGCATTTATTTTGAAAGAGACTGTATGTAAATGATACATTTCCTGTGAAAGGAGGAGGAGTCTTGAAAGAAGACAATGCATGCAATAGGTAGAACTTTACACGGAACATCAACATCAACAACCAATACACTCATACCTTTCACATTGCATATGGACGTGGAAGGTCCATGACCAAACGTCGATATGTGACAAGGTCGGAGTGAGAATGCGTTGCCTTAACCTTAGTATTGGAGTCTGGCTTTGAAGAGGGCATGGATAAGTTGCACTTTCAGTTCAGTTTTAAATAGTAAGATTTTAGTGGAAATGCATGTGTTTGGGAAGTAGTGGTAGTAGTAGGGTCAAGTGTAGTAAATATTCGACACTGAACTTTTATTTTGAAGTGCTGTTTCCTGCTGTAGAGTGAGTGACTGTCAGACAGCTGCTTGACAGAGACAGCAAACTAGCTTGATGACATGGCCAAATGTAAGTATGACACTGAATGCATTAAACTGTGTGGATTTTGAACTCTTGACTGAGGAGAAATGTGGACCCCATGGCTGGACCAGTTGGGAACCACTGACATAAAGAGACTCAAAACTATTAAAAGGGGCAAAACAATGAGCCACAAAGAGAGACAGATTGGCTAAGATGACATTCAAAATGACCACAAAGAGACACTTAACAACTACAAAGAGATCCAAAACAACTCCATAAAGTCACAACATAACCACAAACACAAAAAGCTACAAAGAGACACTAAATTACCACAAGGAGATGTGTAGTGTCAGTTGGGACACACAAAACAACAACAGAAAAGAGGCTCATCACATATAAAGATCATGTGTCACGCTCCTGGAAAGGCCATGGGGCCCTCTGCATGTCTGTGTCTTATAATCAGCTCATGGACATACTGAGCAAACAACTGGATAAATGAGATTTGGATTATACTGCATGAGTTGTGTGAGAGTTTGTAAATGGATGTTTTGACATAGTTTTGCTGTTGTTAAATGTGGTTCCTTATCTATCATTAAATCAATATTTTTTCGTTTTCTGTGGAGGCATGCAAGGAAAACAAAGTTGTCTTCACAAAGTCAAGGTAACACAGCATAACTGATTTACAAATGGTCATTTTGTGGGTGGAGTATTCCTTTAAAGTCTGTATTTCATCTTTTCTATCTTCTGTATTTTGTCTTGTTGTAGAAGATTTTTAAGTGTTAACAGTATGGGCCTTGTTCACCTATCTAGAGCTCATCAAAATGGTATGTATGGTTTGTATGGATGTTATTCCTTTGCACTTTAAAGTGATAAAATCTCACATTTAATGTTGTTTTTGTTCTGCTTAGAGTTGAGTTTCGTTCCAGTAACTTGTAGCTTTGCTTCAAAATCCAAAATATTATGATGCATAGCTGTGCAGATGACATTTTGTCCATATCTTTCCACATGTGCACTGATTTTAGCAGAATTTTAAAGACACTCAGATGCTTAAGTTGGGAGCATGAGGCGGCTGCACTAATGTGCTCAAACCATGTCGAAGACTGAGATGGAGGCAGTTTATTTAGTGGTATTTTTGGTGCATCTGTGAGCGTTTGGATGGTACTGAGCATGTGTATTGACAGTGGAGCGTGCCGCAGAGGTGGTATAATAATAATGATATATAATATTTTTCTGCTACATGTATGTGCAAGTAGAGGAAGTCATTGGCGGAGGTGAAACTAGTTTCATCAATCCTCTGCTGACCTTTATGGCTCATTTTGTCAATACATGTAAATGTAAAGTGCTATATTTAGCCGCAATCATCTTGAGATGACAGCTTCACGCTTGCAAACACAGCTTGGTGAGAGGCAGATTAGCCGGTGTCTTTAATTAAAGGAGATGTACAGTAGTGTAGAAGAATCAATGTGGAGGTTAACAAGTGCTGACAAGGGCAGAAGAGACAGCGAGGCCTTATTTAGATACAGAGAGGAGAACCAGACAGGGTTACAATCAGTGGCAGGCGCTGCTAAACTCTGTCTTATATCTATCCACCTTTAGGCCTTCAGCTGCCGTGGATAATTTTTTCCTTGATGCAGTGCACAAGGGCATTATGGGTACTCCATGTTTGAGAGCAGCTGTTCCAAACTTTTGTAGAAATTAGATTTATCAAAAGATTACTCCTGTTTTTGAGAGCAAAGGACTTAAATTCATGCAGGTTTGTTGTCAATATTTTTCAACCTGGACCCTGTTTTCTCGTGTTTTTGTGTCTCAGTGACTCATGGAAAAAACTCTTTTTGAAACTGGTCCCATATTAAGCGAGAGGGCTGCTGGCGGTGGCCATGAAACCAGCTCCACTGTAATTCCTGTGGCCAATTGCACACCATAATGTACCTCCACTAAAAGTGCTTGTTTTTGCCTCTGACAGGCTCAGATTATTATTTTAAGTGTCTGAAAACATTAAGGAAAGGATCCCTACAGAGATAGACCTTTTTGTTACGAGTGAGTTAGTTGTTGTTTAACCAGGAATAGCCCTGAAATTGCTCTCGCCAAACTCATGTGACTCCATTCAAATAAACATTTTATTTTAGCTTGTAAAGAGTCAGCACATTTTCACATCTAACTGGGTGACTTAATAGTTTATTTCAACCAATCCACAGCAGTTTGGTTATTGCTCAGTGACAAGACCAACCAAGACAACTTTTGTGACTTTTATTTTGATTATGTCAACTTTAGATTAAATGTGTTTTATGATGTTTTATGACTCTAATGCAGTCGTTTCGGATTTCCTTCATTTTCAGGCTGGTTTTGTGGATTTGGAGCTAAATGTTGTGCCTGGGGCACGTCGTGTATTAATGATACTTGTTACCTGGAGAGGTTGGAAAAAGATATACGTTTCCTCCCTGTTCCAAAACCAAAATCAAACCCTGAAAAGTGTAGGGTTAGCTAGCTAGCTACTGAAGATATAGCCTACTGAATGTATACACATGCTGCTTTTGCTTTTTAATGATTATAACAGTGAAACAAAGGCCGACCCTGCTGTACAGGAACCAGTGAAGGGAAGCAGGGAAACTTTGCTGATATTCAACCAGCTGTGTGTCATCGCATTGTATGCAGAGTTAAACGTTGTTTGACTTCCCCTGGAGATCCCTGCCCATCCAGTGGCGAAGGTCCAGGTGCTGGCAGCGGCACAGGGGTGAAGCCAAACCCCATTCATCTGCACACACTGCGATGCCACACAGCTGGTTCAATATCAGCAAAGTTTTCCTTTATATTCATTGTCTTGTGTGGCGATCAGCAGTGATGTCGTGGTTCACTTTTACACTGTGATCTCTAGCCTATAGTTCGGCTTTAGCTTCTAACTATCTTTGTCTTTTTAACCTGTTGTTGCTGCTGAGTCAGTTTGACATCCTGGATATATCCTTCAATTGGAAAATAGGGTCCAGGTAGAAAAATACTAAAGTTGCCCAACGACTAGTTTTCAGTGACTCTTTCCCAGTTTGATTTTGTCCCTTTGTCGCTTCTTGTGTTTCCTGTCATTCTGCGCCATCGTCTGCTGTATGCAAGATAAAAAGTTCTGCTTTCTCAACGTGTTGTTGTTGCAGGTACATGGAGCAATCTTCTGATTAATTAAAAAGTTAAAAATACAGACATATTTCACACACTGCCAAACACTAGCTGGCCAAAAATCTCAGCTAAAATAAATATATTTTATACACTTGGCTGCACTTATTCTTTTTTCTGCTTCCCTCTCACAAACACACACACACACACATTATCTCTGAATCACTTCATCAGAAGTCTTCAAAAACACTCTCTCCTCATTTCCCACCATAGCTGCAAGTTACTGATACATTATTAAACCCTTGTCTTGAGACAAACTGTTTCCCTCATTTGGACGTTTTTAACTCCTGTACAATACATTTTGTTTGCTGACCTCAGACTCTGAGGTGACTCCAAAAGACTGGAACAATATTTTTTCATTTTTCTTAAACCCCGTACCACAGAAGTGACACATTAATAATTGACACTCTGATGAGCAAACACAGAGGCAATAAAGGTTTACAGTAGTCAGCTACCAATACCTCTTATGTGTGTTTTCCCTTTATTTCATCCAGGAAAAGCTGAGTTTGGCTTTCATACTTACACAGTTTAATACATTTCAGTAGAGCTTCTCAACTAGAACAACTTACATCATCTGACCTCACATGGCCTGTGTGTAGCTTCAGTGGGCTGCTCTGGGACTGTGCCAGACATAGTGGTAAGAGGATGGGAGATGCTTAATTTATTTATTTCATCTACTCACACTTTGACAACTAGTCCTAGCAATCAAACAAATACACATTAGAGAGCAGATTTTAAAATAAAGCCTGTATTAAAAGCCTTTCTTTTCATGTGATGGTCCCGAGGGTGCTCTTTCTGTCCATTCTGTAATCTTCAATTAAAGACAGTTCAGGTGGATTTCTGATGCATGAACAGGACAAGAGAGCCACACTGTACTAAAAGCTTCCAGCAGTTTTAACATGCAGCGTTTTGATCTAACAAAGATCTCCATCAGGCATTGTCTAATCACCATCACAAAGCAGAACAAGCAACATATTGACACAAATACATCCATCACTCAGGTGATTGTGATCTGCATGATGATGGATATTAAAGCTTTGAATACATTGTGCAGATTTGTCAAAGTTTTGGATGTGCACCCTACACCCTGTTTGTCTTTGGATTTGCCTGGCTTTATTTCTTTTTTTGTTGTTTTTGTCACTTCAAGGTGCGATCTTTATCTCCACAGTGTGTCAACAGATGTGTCATGTTAGCTTACATTTATGTGACAACACATTAAAAGCCATGTCTCCACTGAGGTAATTATTTTAACCACTGGTGAAACAGAATCACAGTGTGTTGTAGCTCTCGATACACTGATTCCATGTGACACAGCTCTTACGCATACAGTCCACATCCCTACTGTATGTGTGTGGAGCAATGGTGAACATTTAAAAGAGTACTTGAGGGGGATTTTCAACTTTATATCTCAAGATTAATATTTACAATAAGTGTCTGACATTTGATGCTTAGTCAAAGAAAGCTCTTCCAAACGCACTTGCCATTTGGACGTTCAGGATAGATCACTGCAGGGGCTGAGCCTGACGTAACATTGAGGGCTTAGCATGCTCCCCGGGGAGATTTTCCCCATTTATGGCAGCTATATTCACTATTTTTCAAGCCATTTAAGATAATAGAATAAATAAAAATCCCCATATTTGCTAAGGAAACTATGGCCTCACAACAAGAGGGCTCCAGATTCAAATCCAGCCCTTCTGTGTGGATTTTGCATGTTCTC
The DNA here is from genome assembly GCF_011397635.1 of Epinephelus fuscoguttatus. Classification (NCBI taxonomy): domain Eukaryota; kingdom Metazoa; phylum Chordata; class Actinopteri; order Perciformes; family Serranidae; genus Epinephelus; species Epinephelus fuscoguttatus. Next base: position 24,549,466 of record NC_064757.1, read on the forward strand.
CTTGTGTCACCATGGGTTTTCTCCAGGTGAAAAACAGGACATACAGGTTGGGTTAATTAGTGACTCTAAGTTGCCTGAAAGTGTGAGTGTGCATGTGAATGGTTGTCTGTCTCTGTGTGTGAGCCCTGTGATAGTCTGGTGACTGGTTCAGGGTGCCCCCAGTTGGGCCTGTTACTCTAAAAATGTAATATATTACTCATAACTCTTTTCAAAAGTAATAATATTACTTTACCCATCACTCCCTGCCAACAGCAATTCATTACACTACTTGTTATACCCTACTATTTTTGTGTTACACCCCATAAAATTGGAAATTGCGTATCTCCCCATAATTCAGATGTGTGCCTCTGAGTGAGTGTCAGGGTAATTGCAGGTAAGTGTAGCTAAGCATTCATTTCTATGTGGGGCCCATGAGGGTTGCAAGTGGGCTGAAAAATGGGCCCTATGTGAGACTGTCCACAGGTTCTACAATGGCCCCATGCCGATTGCCCACATGGTTGATTATTCCCCTGGGGCACATAATACAAAGACATGGGGTTCAGTTCCATTTTTATATGGACGATACACAGCTGTATGGAGCTACATAAGGGTCAAATGTTTTGCACTTGAAAAAATAAAATTTGAAACTGAAAGTTCATGTGTTGATCTTGAATTTTGAAAAATACAACAATGTATTCAAAATAAAAATAAGTGTATGAAACATTTTTTCAGGTTAAATATAATTTTGATTCACTTTAGTAATTCTTTTGAATGAATAATTTATTTTCACTTTTCACTTTCATATATATTTTAACATTTGAGGTCTTATTTTTTCAGTTGCATGTTTTATCTTTTCACTATCATCTTTTTTTTCAGTTTCAAATCTGTTTTTTGAGTTTCAGACTTTTGACCCTGATGTTGCGTGGGGGGCGTGGCATCAACTGAGAGGGGTGTGGAATCATGAGTGACAGTGCCTTCAGGGAACGTAGGAACTAAAAAAATTCTGACTCAACACTTATATACACCATATTCATGTGACTGGCAGTGTAAATATTGATGCCAGTGACAAACTTCCATTTAGAAATCTGTTTTAGACAGTACTCAATTGCGGTATAAAAGCGATAAATTATGCCAGATTTTGCAGTTCAACAGCCACATTTTAAGTGCTGATATGTCCGATTTCCACATAGCACTGTGAACGCAGCGTAATGTCCGTTTTGCTTGCAATGATGGCGTCCAGTCGGTCGGGTCAATCTGCTGGAGCCCATACATCCAGCACACAGGTGAGAAATGTTATCTAAGTTTTGGGAAATCATAACAAACATTAAGGGGTCGTTTTTGTGACAACATACTTTTTTGTGATGTCTTTTAAGTGGCGAATTTGTCAGAGCTGAAAAGTGTGATTGTCCACAGCTCCATCATCACGGCCCTGTTGATGCTTCCTCATCCAGTAAAAACACCTCCCTACTCACCTGACCTGGCTCCAGGTGATTTTTGTGGCACCAGGTGAGTAGGGAGGTGTTTCAGGATTGTTTCCTTTTCCCCAAGCTCAAAGGTTTCATCCAGGGGAGACGTTTACTGGATGAGGAAGCATCAACAGGGTCGGGATGATGGAGCTGTGGACAATCACACTTTCCAGCTCTGACAAATTCGCCACTTGAAAGACGTCACAAAAAAGTATGTTGTCACAAAAACGACCCCTTAATGTTTGTTGTGATTTCCCAAAGCTTAGATAACATTTCTCACCTGTGTGCTGGATGTATGGGCTCCAGCAGATTGACCAGGTGTTGTGTCCCTACTGGTTTCCAATTTAACTGGTTTCCTTACCGAACAGCCGCAGATGTGCTGCGCCTCCGTCAGCAGATTCGTCACAAATTCACAAACATACACAACATATTACTGGCAATTTTAAAGTTGCAGCCCACATCTACCACAGCGAATATGCTTCTGTAAGTGAGCACTACATACCAGCAACATTAAAAAAAGAAAGGAAAGAAAATATGATATACACAAATTTGCTTCAAGCTGGACTCGATATCACGTCAACAAAAGACAATATAACACTAACTGCACGTCTACCTGTGTGAGCCACTGAGACACACAGAGTGCATGGCTTTCCTCGGGTATTAGTAAGTTACGTCAGCATCCAGGTAACATTTTGATTTGGACTGACCTGAGACAACTGGTTACCCTCGGCTTGCCTTGAAAATATCCAAGCATATTTATCAGTGTTTCTTGTTCCTTTTCCACGAGTCTACAAACATATTCAGTGCCACATTACAGTCTGTACAACACTGCACACTATGACAAAGCCTGTCATGTTTAAAAAGTGACGATCTAACTCGGAAAATGCTCTCCAAATACGCTAAATAATATGTAAATAAAAACCAAGCACTTACAGCAACTGGATCATTACAGGTGAAAAGCAAGGACTGACATTTAGTTTTTTGTGTACTTGCACTTTTTAAAAACCTAATTTGAGTGTTACATCAGTATATGATATATATCATATGATATATGATATAAAAAATAAAATCATATATATAAATATATATATATATATATATATATATATACATATATATGATTTTATTTTCAACTGATCATGAAGTCATTTAAAATGCAGCGAAGCATAATATCCTACTTAAATTAAAACATACTGATGTAACACTCATCACTCATCACTGAATATGTTTGTAGACTCGTGGAAAAGGAACAAGAAACACTGATAAATATGCTTGGATATTTTCAAGGCAAGCCGAGGGTAACCAGTTGTCTCAGGTCAGTCCAAATCAAAATGTTACCACAGGTAGACGTGTGGTTAGTGTTATATTGTCTTTTGTTGACGTGATATCGAGTCCAGCTTGAAGCAAATTTGTGTATATCATATTTTCTTTCCTTTCTTTTTTTAATGTCGCTGGTATGTAGTGCTCACTTACAGAAGCATATTCGCTGTGGTAGATGTGGGCTGCGACTTTAAAATCGCCAGTAATATGTTGTGTATGTTTGTGAATTTGTGACGAATCTGCTGACGGAGGCGCAGCACATCTGCGGCTGTTCGGTAAGGAAACCAGTTAAATTGGAAACCAGTAGGGACACAACACCGGCCAACTGGACGCCATCATCGCAAGCAAAAGGGACACTATGCTGCGTTCACAGTGCTATGTGGAAATCGGACATATCAGCACTTAAAATGTGGCTGTTGATCTGCAAAATCTGGCATAATTTATCGCTCTTATACCGTAATTGGTGCTCAGTACTGTCAAACAGATTTCTAAATGGAAATTTGTCACTGGCATCAATTTTTACACTGCCAGTCACATGACTATGGTGTATATAAGTGTTGAGTCAGAATTTTTTTAGTTCCTACGTTCCCTGAAGGCACTGTCACTCATGACTCCACACCCCCTCAGTTGATGCCACGCCCCCCACGCCACATCAGGGTCAAAAGTCTGAAACTCAAAAAAACAGATTTGAAACTGAAAAAAAAGATTTGATAGTGAAAAAATAAGATTTGAAAGTGAAAAAATAAGATTTGAAACTGTTAAAAAATAAGATCTGAATCTGAAAAGATAAAACATGCAACTGAAAAAAATAAGACCTCAAATGTTAAAATAGATATGGAAGTGAAAAGTGAAAATAAATTATTCATTCAAAAGAATTACTAAAGTGAATCAAAATTATATTTAACCTGAAAAAAATGTTTCATACACTTATTTTTATTTTGAATACATTGTTGTATTTTTCAAAATTCAAGATCAACACATGAATTTCCAGTTTCAGATTTTATTTTTTCAAGTACAAAACATTTGACCCTAATGTAGCTCCATACAGCTGTATCTACCAGTTGAAACCACTGATCCTGGGATGTTGGGTGCTATGAAAAATTGTATTGTGGAGATAAAAAACTGGATGTTGGAGAATTTCCTCCAGTTGAATGGGGCAAAAACTGAGGTTTTGGTTATAGGATTGCAGCAGTCAGGATAAACTGATGCCATCTATTGCAGAATGCGTCAAGCCCTCTGCAAGGAACCTCGGCATCTGGTTTGACAGTAATCTTACCTTCAAATATCACACCACAAAATTAGTGCAATCATGTTTTTATCAGCTCAGAAATATTTCAAAGATCCACCGATATCGCAGACCTTTTAACACCATATGCTCCTACTTGCACTTTACGATCCTCGGGCAAAGGCCTTTTATGCGTCCCAGAGTCCAGACTGAAAACTAAGGGGGACAGAGTCAGTCCGGGCCCCAGAACTATGGAACAAATTGCCTGAGGAAATAAGGTAGCCCTAGCATAACCCATGCATGGCCCATTTGGGTAAACCTATCCATTAGGGGAATTGGCACGGGGCCATTACTGAACCCATGGACAGTCCCATGTAGGACCCATTTTTCAGCCCAAATGTTGTCTGGAATACTGTAGGTAGGATAGGAGTATGGCATAAAAAGCATTACTAATATTGAAACTATTTTTTGTTTTATTATGTTGGGGTATATTTAAATCAATGCCAGTGTAACCCAGGCTGCTCTAATTGCAAATCAAGGATCTCAAACGATGCCAAATAAATGTGGTCTTTAATACTCGAGGAAATGGGGGAAACAGCGCCCCTCTGTGCTGTTATGTCTGCTCCATGTTAAGCAGTCTATGTGGTCAAACACGGTATTGCAGCTTTACCGACGTCATCCCAGAGGACACCAGGTGAAGCTGGCGTGCTGTGATTAAAACACACCTGGTGCAATTATAAAACAGTTTGATGCGGTCGTTGTCACACGGTTTCAGAAATGTAAATGGGCTCTGATGAAGAAACGAGTTGAGTTATTCTGAAACAAGTTTTAAACTGTACTTAAAAGGAGACAAGAGGATGAAGGGGACTGAACTTCGACGTCAAATAACGTGAGTCTCACTCTATCTGTATATTTGTCTCTGTCTCATCTTTGTTCTCTGGTGTCTTTGCTGATGGTTAGCTTAATATCTCTGTGTGGCTAATTCTGCTTTCTGTATCTGCAGAGCTGCTTCAAAGCTGCTGTCTTCACTGACATTTATTTGTTGTACCTGTTGACTGTGATTTATAAATGACCTTGAACAGATCTGCTCGTTGCTCATGAGAATTCCTGCATGCTTGTTTTTAAGCTGTGCTCTTTAATGAGGAAAAAACACAGAACAGGCCTCACAGGCTGTCTTTGTGTGACTTCATAGATGTGTGAATGATGTAATCAGCGTTAAATCCCTTTTAGCATTTAGTACAGATTCATACCTGAAGAGCAGGCCTGTACTCTTTGTAGTGTGGTATACGTGTGTGCTGTATGCTAAGAAAATGCAAAAGACATATCAGTAAGTCATGCATTTGTGGTACAGTATGTGAGGTTTCTTTTTGATGTGAGAACATACACTCAAATACCACTGTATTGAGTACTCGTGTATACTCTAATGCAATCCATAACAGCTCAGTACATATTCTCGCTTTACAAAGACATCCTAGGTTAAGTGTGTTGAATTTAGCAGGATTTCGTGGCATCTGGCAGTGAGGGTTGCACGTTGCAACCAGCTGAAACTTCTCTTGGTTAGATTTCCTTCAGTGTTGATAGCTCAGGAGGTTTTGACTGCAGGCCAAATTATCCACAGAGGTCTCTTCATGGACAAATGGACCTTTAAAAACACTGAATAAAGCAGTTTCACGTTACAGATCAGTATCTCTGATGCTGTTTGGCATGTCGTAGACTGGTGGCTCTCCCACTTCATGCTATTGTGTGCTCAACTTTTTTTCTCTGATAATTTAAGATCCAGATGTTCAGAAGGTTTTTACTGTGAGATGAATTATCCACAGAGGCCTCCTCCTCTTTAAAACAAACGGGCCACATGATTTAAACCGGTGAAAACACAGAATAAAGCAGTTTCACGTCATAAATCAGTGTTTCCCTGATGCTACCTGTTGCAGATGGGCTTTTAAGTAGTGCTGCACAATTAATCTAATCGCAGTTGTAATCGCAATGTCAGGCTGTGCGATCGAATAAAAGGCTGTGATTTGTGATTTAATGTAAATAAATGTTAATGTGTGCGCCTGTGAACGTGAATACCTCTCCTGTAGTGTGTGGAGTTTATTCACATTATGCCCACAAGCTATCCTGGTGTGTGCAGCATGTATGGTAAGGTGACCACCTGGCGTGCAGCAGTGACCAACGTAGATGCTGAAGAAGAGCATGAGCACGACCAAGAACAGGCTGAGTTGGTGGCGAAAAGCTGAGTAACGTTAAAAGACAAAGAGACAACTGAAAGCTGCCAGAGCCTCATAAAACAACATCCAAGCACAGTTACGCAAACATTTTTAAGTGTCACAGGGAAATCACGGACTCCATAACAAACTATACAAACAAACAACAAAATTTTGCTCGGGTACGGCCCACCTGACATGCTGCTGTGTTGTGCTATGGCGTGCTAGCCTGGTTCCAGACCATAGACCCCGCCTACTCAACTGAGTAGGCTTGCATCTCTGGTCTGGCATACTACAATGAATTTGCGATTTATCTCGTCCAAACGATGGACGGACCAATGAACGCTGGGGGTGGGGGTGGGTCTAGCGATTAGCCAATCAGCGACATGCTAATGTCAAGCTGTACGCCGGTGGGTAACTGGTGAGGATAGCAAAAATGGCGACCGCTACAGATCCTACAGACCACATTAACGATGCTATCGAGGTATTTCGCCACTACTCGCGTTAATGGAGGACCAAATTAAGGAAGCTGCTAAACTGGATTTAACAGTGATGCAGCTCGGTGTGCACGACGACGGAGACATTTTAAACGGGCAATGCTCGCTTGTTTTCGGCACCCCCGAGGCATGGATACTAATGACATCAGATTCTGGGTGAGTCGTTGATCTCTACTGATTGGTTAGGGAAAAATCAAATTCCCTCCCCCTTGTAAATCGCCTTCAAAGGAGGCGATGTCAGACTGAAGGTTCTGGGAGCTTCAGTCTGACACTCAGGCTAATGGCGTGCTGGAATTTGTCATTTACATGACAATGCTCCGCTGTGTGTACAGTGCCGTGCTGCACTGCTGTGCGAGCAGTGTGTTTGACGGTACATAACAGCAGCCTGTTGATGGTTATTTACACACTGTCCATATCAATAACTATGTCAGGTCAGGTCAGTGCCTCCCTAATATAATGTAGGGGAAACACTGAATCAAGCAAGAAGACTCATGATACCATTTATGTATTATATTGTAATCGCGATATTGTCCGGTCAAATTGTAATCGCACATTTTTAGCAAATCGTACAGCATTACTTTTAAGTATAGGGGCCAATGCTAAAAACATGAATAGCCCTGTCTGTAGCCAGTGTTAAGTTTGTCTGGGTTACTGTGGAAACAACATCTCCATAAACGAGGACCTGCTCTCTTTGTAGATGTATGTGATTCATTCGCAGGTAACGAAAACACAAGTTATTTTCAGGTTTATGACAATTTATCTCTCTGAATCACTGGACCATTAGTTTTAATTGACACCGTTAGAGCGATGTTCGTTATGGACTTGACTGCATTTTATTAAGAAATATTTTTAATGTCACATTGAGTGTAAATCTGTTGTCTAACAATTAATTGAACGTTATGTGATTTGCCATGTAAGACCACAATGAAATGGCGTTACAAATCTGAATATGTTCACCTAATTGGTAAAACAACACATTGTCCTACACACTAACTTGTCTGGATGACCTGTGTGACTCGGCTTCTGAACCTCTCCAGTTGTTTTTCATTTACTGGCCCCTCTAAAGGAACATCTGTCCACATAAACGCTGAATGTATTTTATTTAAAACATCTTATGTTTGCAGTGTTTGTGCATATTCATGAATGCCTGTGAGTTTCCTGTGTTGAGCATATGTGAGAGACAAGATGAGAGAGTTGCTGCCCTTGCAGACACTGCTACGAGGTGTTCTTGTGTTTGCAGCCGCGCACACACACACCAGCCTTTTTCCATGTGTGTGCTGGAGCATGTGTATGTTATTGTGACATATTGAATCCATCCCTAAGCTCTGCTCGCTCCAGTGCAGCGCGGGCCTCGGGGCCATTCATCTATCTTCCTGGTCTTTGCTGCTGGGCACGGCTACGGTGATCCTGATTGGCAGTCATTACCGAACCCCGGTGGGAGGACACGCCTCATTGGTTCGGAGCAGATTTGAGGGCTAGTCAAAATGAAGGATAAAGAAGTGTGTGTGCATGCGTAGATTTTATTGATGATGCTAAGGTGTACTCTGGCTACTGTGCCTCTTTGGTATGATTCATTGGTGTACAAAGAGGGATGTTTGGAGAAATGACGCATGCACATATGTTCTTGCGCACAGTCACAGTCCTCATTCAGATACTGAGTCAACTGTGTGTGTAGGTTTGTGCTGTTTGCTCATGTGTGTTTGCATTCTTGTATGTACCTGTGCATCTGTGGACTGAGTGGCTATATGTATCAGCCTACACGTGTGTGTGTGTGTGTGTGTGTGTGTGTGTGTGGTCTGGGTGTGCCTCTCTTCATGCCTTTTTAAGCAGCTAGGCACTTTAAATGGAAATGTACTTGACATTTAGGAGGAGATGTAATCAGCGCCCATTAGAAAGCAGCTGATTTCCTCTTCAGAGCTCTCTCACCGCCCTCCCTCTGCCATCGCCTCACCACGCTCCTCTCTTTTTTCCATCTTACCACAGTATATCATTTCTTTTTCACACTTTTGATTTATTTCTGTTTCTACCACATTCTGCTGCCTGGCCTTCTCTCTCCCTTTCAATCTAATTTACCTGTGCACACTCTTCCTCTCTCCCCCCTCCTCCCCTGTCTTTCCCCATCAGGGCATTGTAGTTCAAGAATAGATGTCTGATTTCATTTCCACATTTTGCTGCGTTCATCTCGGTGTCATTATCTGGGCTCATTCTCAGACAGATAGCAGCAGCGTTGTATCATTGCAAATCATGCAAAGCAGTGAATCACTGGAGAGAGATTCTGTTTTCTAGGTGTAAGGTTGGGATGGCAGCATAACAACAGACAAACAAATAGACATGATTGTGAAAACTGCTGCTCTCTCTCATCTCTATGAGTCAGCACTTGGGACATTTCTGTAAAATGCAATATATTAAAAGTTGCTGATTGACTAGATAAGTACCAATCCCCGTTGTAGTCATTTTAATTTTGTTTTGTAAAGCAGTTTACTTAAAGGGATAGTTCAGATGTTTTAAAAGTGGGTTTGTGGGAGTTACTTATCCAAAGTCATTTAACACCTACAGTACATGATGGTCAGCACGCCCCCAGTTTGGAGAAGCAGGCAGGAGTGCAGACACAGAAGCACAGCAGTGTAATGCTGTAGATGGGGGCGGCAGCAACGTATTAGCCACCCAAAAAAAAAAATCATTTCAACACTATATTGAGAATATTTTCACCTTGTTGTCAGACCGCTCTTTCTTTTTGCACTGCATTTTCTCAACAGTGGAACTCCCATACTTCTTCACATAAGTACAACTATGGCACACACTGTATTACGCTGCAGATCAGCTGACTGGGTCAGACTTTCAGTGGTTTATGGAAGAGACATATAGGATACAGTACATACATTAAGTGATTTAAACGAATAATGCCTCTAGCGTCCAATGCAAGGAAGTGCATTTCTTTACGGATAGATGGAAACCTGATAGAAGCTACCTGTAACCATGCGCGAGAGTCATTTTTTCGTCATCTAGTAGTTTAGAATATGTGCTTGGAACATTACCAGGACAAAAACAGGACCAATATTGCATGGCAACAAATAAATGAAATGTTGGCCATCTACTGAGCATGTTTTGTGAAATATTTAATTAAAAAGAGGTATGAATGGCTAAATGAGTCATAATGACAATCAAAATAATATTATTCACATTCACAATTTGTCACAACGAGAGAAACAAGCTCTTTTTAATCAGACAAACTCACTTGACAATCAACACATGCAACTGACTTGCCAGTTAGCAGCCTCTTAGCTAAGCTAGCACACTGTCATACAATCTCTCCAAAATCCACTGCAAAAGTTCAAATTCAGTACCGAAATACTACAGAGGGAATCTCCGTGATATCCGACATTCCTGCTAAAGTCATTCTCATAGGAATGAATGGACTTCTGGTTGTGTAAATGGAAATGAGGTGTAAGTATGTTATACAACCCCACCTCAAAAAGTCTGAACCATCCCTTCAACCTCTTTGTCTACTGTTACGCAAGTATTTCAGTTACTTTAAACACCTCAGGTACTACGATTCATCAGTTCAGCTGTATAGTGTTAATTATTTTTCAAGGAGTTATGCTTCATCTTAAATGCAGTCTCTCTAAGGACAAGAAATTTACAAGGTGAATACAAAATAATGGTAAAACTTAATTATAAGTTCTTGCATAACACTGGAATTCTTTTAGGGCTGCAAACACAATTTTAATGAATCTCTTCATTAATTCTTGATAAATTGTCTATTGAAATGTGAAAAATGCCTAACAAGGTGACATCTTTTAATTCCTTGCTTTGTCTGTCCAGTAGCCACAAACCCAAGGATATTCAATATCAAAAGATATAAAACCGGAGAAAGCAGCAAATGCTCACATTCGCATTAAACACAAACTCAGTGCCGTCTTAGAAACCACTCCTCAAAACTGGAAGACTTTCTGACCATAAATCTGTATACTCCCCATAGACCGTGGAACCGGGGGGGGGGGGGCCAGGGGGGCCATGGCCCGGGTAACTTTTGTACTCTGACATAGAGGGTTGCATTGGGATTGGGTCCCGCCGCGGGTCCCCATTAAACAGTAGAAGAAGAAGAAAAAGAAGATGATGATGATGTAGCCTAGCAACAGGATGTCAACACAGGAACTTGGTGCACATGCATGAGCGTTTCCACTCCATATTTATTCATAAATGGACGAATATGCCCTGAACCAGCTTTCATACCAATTTGCCACTTGCTCCGTCCATCCGTCTACAAACATGAAAGAAGACGTGCAGTTTATTGTGTTTCACCGGCGACGAGCTGTCATTACGCGCGACTATTACGCACGTCTACGCACTCTTTATAACTCACTGTGTGAACCTGTGTTGCATAATAAAGATTTGCCCCCTCGTAATTTTTAACTTCAGGGTTAACCCTGGGTTTTCGGTCTCACGAAGCCGGTTCAGTTCTTATCGGGGTAGATCACCATGGTAACTTGCTCTGGAGCAGGGTAAGTTTTAAGGTTGAATCTGATCCTATAAAAAGCACCACCCACTGGCCAATCAGCTGTTTGGAAAAAAATGACTCCGCTGACAGAAATGCAGCCCAGTCATGACGGGAAGTTTAATTCATTTGATTGATTTTGATTTGAAAGTTTATATTGAACATTTAAAAAGAAAAGAAAGCAACAACAACAGACAATGAAAAGATTGTTCAAAAAGGAGTGGAAAGAAGTGGAACTTTCATCCCACCCCTTCATAAGAAAGAAACTGATCATTAGTGGACACTTAATAGCACCATTAATTAGTGCCAACATTTTTTTTGCTGTTGGAGGAAACGATCCCTGTAAAAGATAATGGGCCTAATTGACAGCTTTGCTGCTGGAAATGTGGAAAGTAGCCTATCATGTCTACACTTCATGGTGTTTGAGGGATTTTCCTTTTTGTTTTTTAAACAGGGAGACGAGGTATATTTTTGCGCAGCTGTTAATTTCTAACACATCTTAATATCAGGATGATTTTATTCAGACTATCAATTTGGTGTTGATATGATTTAATTGTGGCGTCAGCTTTAAGCTTTATTGTAGCATATATAACGTTATGACAAAGAAGACCAATTTATCAGACGCAATGATGTTAGACGATAATTATAATACACGCAAGTCATCTGCGCAGCATTGATTTCATGGGATTCAAGGGTGTGATCAGTGTCAGATGTACAGGTACAGGTAGGCCTACTGTAGCTACTTGAACCAGTGATGAGTAATTTAACCTACACATCATTTTTTTTGCTACCTTGTTTTGTCTTGATTTTTCCCTCTCTCCTCCTGTTTCTTTTTTCCTTACTCGTTTTTTTTCCTTCTCTATTATGTGATTTCATTGATGTTTTGACAGGGGAATTTCTTTGATAAGCTTTTAGTGGCTTCTAACCTCTCCAGCACTTTTCTTTTTTTAATCTTGTAAATTTTATTTTTAACATTATGTGCAAATAAACTAATCTAAACTAAAAGTAAACATTATTCATCCCGTTATGCGTTGCCACGCATGTTTCCTCCTCCTGCAGCTGCCACGGTGTTGGCCGTTTCTGTAATGTTGCTTTTCTCCTCCTCATATTTTAGTAGAATTAATCTCTGATACTCACATACTTTTTTCCTCCGCACACACGGTGCTCTGTGAGGACGCTCAGTGACGCTGCGCTTCTCATGATTGTGATTGGTCCGCTGCATGCGTGTTCACGGCTCTTGATAAAGCAACTCTGGGTTGAGTTACCGAGTTGATATCCAGCGTCGTGATACCGATTATCCTGATTGCCATTGTTAGGGTTAGTCAACCCAGGATAGGTCTAGGTAACCCAGGAAAGGTTGATCTCACTTCGTGATACAGGCCCCAGGAAGCACTTTGCAACTGTGTTTTTGAAAGTGATATACAACAGGTTTAATTTTATCATCATTATTATTTTAGAAGCTGTGACCAGGTTTTTTGGTTTATGTTCTCTCAATCATTTAATGAATTAACCATTTCAGCAGTAATGCATCTTTTCTCCAACATTTCTAAAGAGATTTCATAGATCCAGTCATGTTTTCACAAACTGTTACTATTTGCTTTTTATGTTGTTGACCCTGTTTTTACTGTGTTTCACTCATTCTGGTCGAGTGCTGCACATCATGAGCAGTATGTGTGTACTTCTGTTTGCTTTCGTCACTCCCCTCCCTCTCCTTCTGTCTTCCCTCATCAGGAGACCTTAGTTAAAGAATAGAGGTCTGATTTCATTTGCAGTCTTCTGTGTTCATCTCAATTTCATTATCAAAGCGTCTTGTCAAACAGATTGTATCAGGGTTGTGTTGCGACAAAGGACAACAAAACAGCACCCTGATTAGCATTTTCTGATTAGCTTTTGCTTTGAATATCCTGAAAACCTTTTATCTGATTCTCCACAGACGCACGACCGACGTCTGTATCATCACTTTTGCTGCACGCTCCTCACATGCCCTTTATTTTAGGGAAGGGCTGGGAGAAGTTAGACGTCTCATTTTTGAACTTGACGGTGCGTGCATGTGCGTTTTCTGAAGTTCAGTATATGTGGAGTCCCTTTTCAACACGACTTTCATCTGCCATTCAGATAAAAAGCTCTTTTTAGACTTGTTGAAGTGAGATAGGTGACAGATGGAACTCTTCAGTGAGGAAACAAAGTTCATTTTAGTTCACGCTCAGAGTCAAAACAACAAACAGTCGCACTATTTGCTGAGGGATGCAGCGAAGAGTGTTTGAATAATAGAAATGATGAAAACAGGTGGGAGAACAAATCATATTAATTAACGATAAACAGGGGAGAGGTGAGCGTGTGTCAGTGTAGCGAGGATGCCTCGCTGAGAGCACGGATGCATTGTTTGATTTCAGATCTTAGGGTGAGGAAGAGTTTTGTAGAGAGGAATATGAGCAGGAGTTAGAGGAATCAGCGAGGGCAGGTGCACAAGGCTAAAGGACAATAAAAGATATCAAATATCTGAAAAGCTGGGTCAGCTGAATCTGTAGCTGGAGAGGAAAAGCAGCTCTTTTAGCCTCTGTAATAATGAGACTGAACCAGTGGGTTACATGCGCTTTGTAGGTTTAAACTGAAGACAAAAGGCACCGAACCTGCAGAGGAAACTGGTATTTATTTGCCATATGTGTGATACCTCTCCATCTCGGTGTGAAATTGTGTCAAAATCTGACTTCACTGTCATTTTTTTGCCAGACAATAATGCCTCTGTGGAAACACATAGCAACATGTGCTTGACAAGAAATGTGAAGTTAATCCATTCCTCCGTCTCTCTGTGAGATTGATGGACAGAGATGAAGGGCTTCAAAGCACCAGACAGATTGAAGGTCAAGTGGATTTCATTATTTCACATCCAAGCTATGCGGAAGATGTGATTTTCTCTTCTTCTTCTCTGATTATTCAATTTTGCTGTCAGCAATCAGAATTACTCCTTCTCTCCCAGCTACACTTTGATTTCACCTGTGGATGTGTTTGTGTGTGTGTGTGCTCGTGCAGTCATGTGTGAGTTGATTCCAGGATTAACAGTAAATAAACACTGCCTTTGTGATCGTAATTATGAAGCCAGAAGTACTGACATGAGCCGCTACATAATTTACATCAGTGTCACAACAATGCACTTTCTAAACCCTGATTTTTGGCAGATGGCGTTTCTGTTTGAAATGTTTTTCATTTCATTCACTCTGTCTCTGCAATTGATGTGACACCACCCAACGATTTTTGGCTGCTCTTGTGATGGAGATGAGATGAATGCTGATTGAGTTTTGACTTTCATCTTAGAGAAATAAATAAATTAGGAAAATTTGATAAAACAATGGAAGCATGAAATTGTAACAACTAGGACAAACTTCCATGCAGATTTTGTCATACTGCGTACACTGTATTTAATTCCTCTAATGTTTCGCAGTCATGATCTGCTGGTAGAAATGTTGGTATTTTTAATCATGCCAGGCTCTCCAGTGAAATAGACTTCAAAGCTATCATCATTGCTTTGTATCTGTTCATTAGGTTTCATATTTCTCCCGTCTGTCTGTCCGTCAGTGGCAACACCAGTATACTGAGGGATGTCGGATGAATACAGTATGAGCATGCTGTGTGATCGATCACCATTGGGAGGATAAACGGACTTTAATACATAATACAAGCTACATTAATAATAGAATGTTTCAATGAGTGTATGTTGAATGCAAGAGGGCCATGTTAAGTCTGGCGTTAAACTGGCATTGACTGATTTTTTTTTTTTTTTTTTTTTGGCCACTTGGGTGCAGCAGAAAAAAAACAACCTGTCAACACAAGACTGACACATGATCACATGGTCTTTTTTTCCATACAGGTTTGTTTTTAACACTTTAACAATGCACAAACACAGACATAAGACAAACAGGACAGAAAAAAAAGAGATGGTGACAAAAACAAAATAATAATAAAGAATAGTAGTAATAATGATGCGAAATTATAAGAGAGGATATCACACAGTGAGAGGAAAAACAGTGTGATTATACACCAGTTCATACTGTGTCCACAGGAAGGTTGAAGCAGAAAGAAAGCATCCATGGGGTAAAGATCATGAGTGGTCAGGGATGGTCCAACAGATCTAGTGTCCTGGCAGATCGAAGCTCAGTGTCACTTTGACTCCTCATCCTTTTGGTATGTTCCATAAAGGGTCTCCAGATTTCAGAAAACATGATGAGCGAGTTAGACAGAGTGTACTGTATTTCTTCAAGATGTAGACAAGAAACTGTCATTGAGCCATTTTGTAAAGCGAGGAGGGGAAGCAGACTTCCATTCTCACAAAATAATCCTTTTTGCTATGACTATACCAAACGTAAGAGCTAATACTATGACCCTTTAAGCTAATACGGGGAACATGCTAGCAAACTGTTGCTGATATTTTCATATCCAACAGATAAAAGCAACATTGACATTTATTCAAAGTTGTGTTTCTGATCTCCTGGTGAATCAAAAGCCATTTATTGCTCTCCTTTTAGCTCTTTTTGGGCCTCCACCAACTACTGAGGGAAATATCTCTTCCGTTGCTCAATGCTGGTTGGTTTTTTAAACCTTGGAGGGAAGTTTCATAAAATTCAATAAATTGTTTTAACACCGAAAAGAGAAACAAAAAATCAAATCTAGTTTGTTTATATAGCACATTTAAAAACAACTGCAGTTGACCAAAGTGCTGTACAAGTTAAAGAAACGCACACTAATATATAACAATATAACATGCACTCAAATATACACTGAACAAAAATATAAACGCAACACTTTTGTTTTTGCTCCCATTTTTCATGAGCTGAACTCAAAGATCTAAAACATTTTCTATACACACAAAAGACCATTTCCCTCAAATATTGTTCACGAATCTGTCTAAATCTGTGTTAGTGAGCACTTCTCCTTTGCCGAGATAATCCATCCCACCTCACAGGTGTGATATATCAAGGTGCTGATTAGACAGCATGAATATTGCACAGGTGTGCCTTAGGCTGGCCACAATAAAAGGCCACTCTGAAATGTGCAGTTTTGCTTTATTGGGGGGGTCAGAAAACCAGTCAGTATCTGGTGTGACCACCATTTGCCTCACGCAGTGCAACACATCTCCTTCACATAGAGTTGATCAGGTTATTGATTGTGGCCTGTGGAATGTTGGTCCACTCCTCTTCAATGGCTGTGCGAAGTTGCTGGATATTGGCAGAAACTGGAACACGCTGTCGTATACACAAATCCAGAGCATCCCAAACATGCTCAATGGGTGACATGTCCGGTGAGTATGCTGGCCATGCAAGAACTGGGATGTTTTCAGTTTCCAGGAATTGTGTACAGATCCTTGCAACATGGGGCCGTGCATTATCATGCTGCAACATGAGGTGATGGTCGTGGATGAATGGCACAACAATGGGCCTCAGGATCTCGTCACGGTATCTCTGTGCATTCAAAATGCCATCGATAAAATTCACCTGTGTTCGTTGTCCATAACATACGCCTGCCCATACCATAATCCCACCGCCACCATGGGCCACTCGATCCACAACGGTGACATCAGCAAACTGCTCATCCACATGACGCCACACACGCTGTCTGCCATCTGCCCTGAACAGTGAAAACTGGGATTCATCCATGAAGAGAACACCTCTCCAACGTGCCAGACGCCATCGAATGTGAGCATTTGCCCACTCAAGTTGGTTACGATGACGAACTGCAGTCAGGTTGAGACCCCGATGAGGACGACGAGCATGCAGATGAGCTTCCCTGAGATGGTTTCTGACAGTTTGTGCAGAAATTCTTTGGTTATGCAAACTGATTGTTGCAGCAGCTGTCCGGGTGGCTGGTCTCAGACGATCTTGGAGGTGAACATGCTTGATGTGGAGGTCTTGGGCTGGTGTGGTTACACGTGGTCTGCAGTTGTGAGGCCGGTTGGATGTACTGCCAAATTGTCTGAAATGCCTTTGGAGATGGCTAATGGTAGAGAAATGAACATTCAATTCACGGGCAACATTCCTGCAGTCAGCATGCCAATTGCACGCTCCCTCAAAACTTGCGACATCTGTGACATTGTGCTGTGTGATAAAACTGAACATTTTAGAGTGGCCTTTTATTGTGGCCAGCCTAAGGCACACCTGTGCAATATTCATGCTGTCTAATCAGCATCTTGATATATCACACCTGTGAGGTGGGATGGATTATCTCGGCAAAGGAGAAGTGCTCACTAACACAGATTTAGACAGATTCCTGAACAATATTTGAGGGAAATGGTCTTTTGTGTATGCAGAAAAAGTTTTAGATCTTTGAGTCCAGCTCATGAAAAATGGGAGCAAAAACAAAAGTGTTGCGTTTATATTTTTGTTCAGTGTAAAACAGAATAACCAGTAAGAACAATTCACACGTAAAAAAGATTATAAAATGGTAATATATTAAAACCACTACAAACAACCAAAGGCCATTGAAAACATATACGTTTTAAGATTTGTCTTACAAGTGTCAATGGAGGGGGAGCATTTGAGTGGAAGGCTATTCCAGAGCTTTGGAACAGCTACCGCAAAGGTACGAACTCCCTTACCCAGCAGCCTCGACCGTTGGACAGTTAAGACATCTTTAAATGAGAAGACAGTGTGTAGTTCAACAGTCACAACTTGATTAACCCAAACTTTACTCTACATAAGCTGAAAACAACAAAAGATATTAGTAATGCAGTAGTTTATTAGCTGAACATCAGTATCAGCCAAAATTCACTTTGAGTGCTATCGACCTATCAATGATAACACTTAGCAATGGTAATGGCCAATGCAATTTTGTGCAGGATTAAAAGCTCCAGACTAAAGGTGTCCTGTTGTCCTAAGGACAAAAAACCCCCTAAAAAAACAGAGATCTTCCCGTTGATGCCTTAAGGTTTGTGCTCATTTAAAGATGGTGTAATGAAAGGCTGAATAATGTTTAAATGAAAATGTCTTTGTTTAACTGGCACAAAAGGGGGAGTAGATAACAAAAACAAAATAGACAAACAAAAGTGTCTATCGTCTGAATTGTCATTTTAAACACTGGTATCGGCCCAGAATTTCCCAATCATGCATTCCTTATAATGCTGTCTCAAAACTAAGACTAGAGAAAATGTGTTTCTGGTTTGAATGTTTCTGTTCATGTTGTAATCAGTTGATAAAATTGAGACAGAATCAAGGAAACTGAGGCATCAAAAATAGAATAGATTTAAAGGAGAAACAAACAACAGATGTCAATTACAGTTTTGGCATGTCTTGCACTAGTACATGTCTGCTGAGGCAGGCAATGAAGCTATGTTTTTTTGAATAATGAAAAATATGTTTTAATTAAGAGACTTTTTTTTAGACTTAATGGTTGTGAAAATATCAGCTTTTATTACAACTGCAGTCATCATTTGGCTGACTACCACATTTATTTAGCTAACAAGACAAGGTATTGACTGAGCATTGACGGGTCATATATCATCCTTAAGACTAAGGATCAGGGACAGGTGCTGTGTGTGTGTGTGTGTGTGTGTGTGTGTGTGTGTGTGTGTGTGTGTGTGTGTGTGTTCCTCTGTTTTTCTCTCTGAGAAAAAGGCATGTCAAAATTCAATTTGGGCAGTGTGTACAAGCTGTATACACACAGGGATATCGTGTTTTCAAGGTGCAGAGGATGAATGTCACTGTACCCACTCACTTTTGGGTGCCTCTAGTGTGAGCAGATGTCTACACACAGATGTACAGTACATGCACATAACTCAACATACATTAAACTTTCATGTCTTAGCTCCGTTAAAATTGGGGTAGGCAGTTTAATTTTGGCATCACAGGGCAAAAATCCCATGATAAACCTGCAGCAGTCCAGACACTAGACTTCTACACCTCCTCTTGGATCTGTTTACAGGCTTTATAAAATCTAAATCTAAGGACTCATAATAAAGAGACTCAAGTCCAACAGTAAATGAAATAAAACATATGTCAATATTGCTGAAGTGTTTCAGCGATGGAGAGAAAATGTTGTAACAAGGCATGCTGTGCATTTGCTAATTTTAGCACATTTGGCAAGAACGTAGACGTTTAGAATAAACTGAGCATTAAGTTGGACAGCAGAGAAGTGGGTTATCCTCCAGAAGTTGTTTTAAGAATTTTTGATAGACATTTTAATACTTTTAAAATGTGAAATCTAGGCCACTGAAGCCTTTGTAACTATTGTGTGGTGACTAAGATGAATACAGCTGCTACAAACTTTTCAGAGCCACCTCTGAATGCTACAGAGGAGTGAGTGTCAGATACTCAAAAGTTTTTAGTGGAGAATTCCCTCAGAGCGTGTACTGTTTTTGATACAAACACAAAGAAATAATGATAAAACAGTCAGTGGTCACTGCTCATACTTTCTTTTATGGTGTGAAGTAATGGAAGGGTGTTGTACATGACTAGTTCAGAGCATGCCACGGCTGTGAACTTGAGCCACATGTGAGCAACAGTACTTTAAAGTGTTCCTGACATCCAGTGTGATGTGAAAACGAACTGCTCGTTAACAGTCTACGAAGCAGTCAATTATGGTGCGGAGAGACACCACACAATGGGATAAGCTTTTTACATGTGGAGCACACCAGGCCCAGATGTGTGTGTTGCAACAAATGAGAAGTCCTCGTTTGTTTTGCTTCAAAATAGTAAAACAATTGGAAAGCAGTAAACAGGAAGCACTGATGTGATCTCACTGAAGAGCTGCATATGGACTGAAGTGGGCAAGGACACTCTGTTAAAGCTTTTATTCAGGAAATAGATACTTCTGGTATCTCGCCAAAGAACTCTGGTAAAAGCGTTATCTATCAAATAGCATCACGACTGTGTGAGGACGCGGACAGAGGTGATGGTGTAGAGATAGGCTTTTTTGTGAAGGTGGTGCAGAGAAAGGTGTGTTTCATTGGAGTAACAGCACTGCAGCTCCAGGTCGGCTGAGAGATGGATATTTTGGATGAATGCTGGTTACTGGCCCTGGTGTTTGGCTGCTAAATGATTGCTGGGGGAACAGACTATGTAATGTCACTGTGGACGAGGGACATGTTCCACAGACATGATAAATATTCATTCTAATGTGCCCTAATGGGAACGGTACAGCAGCGGTTTTAAGGCAATAAATGAGGCCAGATTTGCTTCTTGCCCCTGAACGAGAAGTAAATGACTCAGATGCATCCCATTAGAATAAATACAGCTACAGTAAATAACCAAGTCATACAAACCTTTGCCTTGAGTATTGTACATTCTCTCCATTTTGGCATATTGTTGTTGTTTATTAAATAGCAATGATGTGAAGATGATGAAGGACACTCCGCTGACACCGTCTTGCTTGTATATAAAAAGGTTTATTACAAGAAGTACAGCATCAAATCAAGCACCTAGGAAGCCTGAGAGAGAGTTCAAAGCGAATATGAACAGCTCTGCCTAACGGCTCAATTTACCCTGCATATATAGGTTGGTTGTTTTGATGAACTTTGAGACAAAATCTGACAAGTCACAGAGAGACAATCTAGATGGAATCCAACCTTTCACCTAGCTTATCTATCCTTGACCTAAGCCATGATAAAATCTTGACCTAGGCCCTTAACTGATCATATAAGACCCTGGTCATCACATAACATGTGGCACGTCAGATACTACATTGTCATTTTATTTTGGCTTTATTTACACTGACTTCTGAAAATACCCTTAGGGAGCCGTAAAATGTTTCATGCTCTAAAGACATTATGAAATGTTTCTGCAAATGTTGCAGTTAATTTTGCAGCATGCTCAACTGTTCCACATTAATATAACATATGGCATTTAGTGGATGCTGTTATTCGAAGTGGCTTACAGTTCATTTAAAGCCTGGGTGCCCTGAAGCGGTAACGAAATCCCCCTAAACCTGGCAATGATGGTGCTGCTCTACTCATATACAACCATTATGACAGAGTATGTTGTCATATCGCCCCTGACCATCTATCAAATTTTGCTAAGCAATCTGCAGCTGTAAGCCAGGCCTTATGGCATGCGCCTTGGTACTGGCTCGTGAACCAGCTGGTTGGTTCCAAAATGCTGATACCCCAACTGCTCCCATTAGTAATGTTGCTGGGCAACACACGCTCCAGCCACTCGTCAGAGTTTTAAGCTGATTTTCATTTAGTCCAAGAAGTAAAAGTTGGATCACCAGAGGCTTTAAGTCGCAGATGCTCATACCGCCATGACTTAGCTGTATAAGCATTCACCGCATTCACTTAATAGAGCAGCAGTATCAAACCAGTGGTGAAAAGACAAGGGTTTTTTTGCTTGTTTCTGACGAGGTGGTTTTTGCTGAAGAGGTATTTAACAGTTGTAAATAGTTTTCCTCCTCTTTGGCACAAATTAATTGAGTGTCTTTGGAATAAAAGATTTGCTGGCTGTTATTCTAAAAAGTGCTCCGTAATTATGGCATTATTCAAAGCACAATCGCATTCCTTTAAATACAGGCAGCATGTGAGTAGCATTCACTGATGGAGGAGTTGTGATTAGAGAGAAGAATGTGACTTTCTTCATTAGAACGGACAGTTTTGTTGCTCTGCAAAGTTTTTCATTCCTAAAAGCCTGTGCATCAGAAGATAGAGGAAGATAATGAGATAGAAGGGGGTGGTGGGTGAATGAGCTTTTACCAGAAGCCTGAGATACAGAATGGAAGAACAATCGAAAAAGAGAACTGAGTGAGAGGCTGACAGTAAAAGTAGGAGGGGGAAACCAGCTCTCATTTGTCAGGTCGTTTGTAAAGATTTCTCAGTACGAAAGACAGATGAAAGAAACAGAAAAACAAAGATCTGCTCTCCTCGTGCTGCTTGTTACTTTATTACAGATAGCGGAACCGATTAATCAACATAATGCATTTAACCAATTATGCTAGATTTGATCTGCAGAGCTAATTCAATAGAGATCCTTGGTGATTTACGAGGGACAGTTTATTGTTGTGCTGGGTTGGGAGGTTCAATGCCCCACTGGGAGATGACTAAGAGGCTTTAAGGAGACCTCAGGAAACATCTGAACTGACATCTCTCAACAGAACACAACACTATAAACATCTGACAGCCTTTTAACATTTTCTAAAATCTTTTGAACTGGAAACTAACTTTTACATTCACAGTTTATAGCTTTCTTTTTATTGGTCTCTTTACCCAGAAACCCATTGATCATGTTCAGAGCACATTCTATTAAAAGAAAAAAATGTAGTAAAGAAAAAAGAAAAAGAGTCAGAGCCAAGAACAACATGGATAAAATGAAGTTATGGTACAATAAAAATGGTGTTTCTGGAACATATCGAAGACAAAGTGAGATAAAGGCAGAAAAAAACAAGCAGAACTTCTGTAAAACAGAGATGGCAGTATTTTAATTGGATGACGTACTTGAAATCATACTTTCATGGCTTACTAGGACACTAGGAACTGGGAACAGAGCCATCATTGAGTCAGTAGTAACACCTGTGCTTTTCCTACTTAAAATGTCATTTTAAAGTAAAGTCATTACCATGTGTTTAAAAAAAAAAAAAAAAAAAAAAGGCCTGTAATTAGGGATAAATCTCAGCAATAGCTCATGATAGGCTGTGGTATGTTGTGACACTTCGTGTTGGGGTGAAAAACACCCATTAGCTGTGCCATTATCACAGCATACCATGGTCTGAGCTATAGATTTAAAAAAAAACCACAATTACCAAGTATGGGAATATAAAAGCTATTAATGCATTGAAAAAAGAAACCATTTTTATAATATATTGCTAAAACATTCATCAAGTGTTCTTACAAAAAAATAATAGCCCTCCTGGCTAACTGCACACAGTGCAAAGAGATCACTATGCAATGTACTAGCTTCTTACCTTTTTAAAAAAAAATTTTTTTTATTCCATCCATCCATCCATCCATTTTCTAACCGCTTATCCTCTTGAGGGTCGTTGGGGTGCTGGAGCCTATCCCGGCTGACATCGGGCGAGAGGCAGGGTACACCCTGGACAGGTCACCTGACTATCGCAGGGCTGACACATAGAGACAGACAACCATTCACACATACGGACAATTTAGAGTCACCAATTAACCTATCCCCAGCCTGCATGTCTTTGGACTGTGGGAGGAAGCTGGAGTACCCAGAGAAAACCCACACTGACACTGGGAGAACATGGAAACTCCACACAGAAGGGCTCCCGCACCCGGGATCGAACCAGGATTGATTAATTGAAAAAGTGCAACCCTACAGGCAGTTTTCAAAGTCATTCCTCTGACGCAGTTTTTCAGTGGTTGCACGATAAATGGCAACATACAAATTAATATAAATAAATAACCAAATGATGAAATCAGTTTTTTTATTAATGGATTGATTTCATCATTTGGTTATTTATTTATTTATATTAATTTGTATGAACTGCACCAGAGTTCATTGGACCAAAACCACCTCTTCAAGAAGGTTTTCGCCTTAATGTTTAGGTGCACACCTGAGTGAGACTGCGGTGTGCACACCTGCCCTAACGAACTGCACTTAGAGGGCAAACAAACTTGAACAGAACCAAACAGGGCAGGTGTGGAAGCACCCTAAAGGCGCTTTTCAATCAGTTCAATCAATCAATTTTATTTTCAAAGCCCAATATCACAAATCACAATTTGCATCACAGGGCTTTACATCATACAACATCCCTCTGTCCTTAGGATCCTCACAGCAGATAAGAAAAAACTCCCCCAAAAAACCCTTTAAACAGGGGAAAAAATGGTAGAAACCACAGGAAGAGCAACTGAGGAGGGATCCCTCTTCCAGGGCGGACAGACGTGCAACAGATGTCGTACAGAACAGATCAACATGATAAATTAACAGTAATCCATATGACACAATGAGACAGCTTTTGTGATTATTCTTTAAAGTTTTATTGCTTCTCCTATGTCATTGTCCATCCACACCGTCAGCCTTCTTCACCTGCACACAGAAAAATAAGAAGTTAACATGGTCAGATTATAGCCACTAGTCAGCAGCTGTTCTAAGATCTGATACAACATCCCCAAATGTTGCATGTTAAAGCTGTAATCATCATTAATCTCTGATCTCCGTGCTGCTCATGTGTCTTGTCCGAGAGCTTAGGAAGCTCTCTCATGACAGCTGAGGTCACTCAGAGGACGCAGCCAATACCTTTTTCAAGTCTCTTTACCAGGATGGGAGTGAAAATTAAAACTGACGGTGTGATCCTGAAATACTTCTTCCCAGGGGACATTTTGGAAAACTTAACCTTTACATTAATTCAGTGTCTTTTTGTATGTAATTTATCAGACGTGATACTGTACTGTAAATTTGTTTCACATGTCTTCCTTCACTTCTGTTTTTCTCTCATACCCCGCCCTCCACACTCCATTATCTCTGTTTCTGCTCATCCTTTGCCTGGTAATGTGCCCCCTCCACTTCAATACGCACTTAAATACTCACACAGAAAGACAGACTCACACACAGACACACACACTCACACTAACGCACACAGGCCATTCAGTTCCGCCAGCTTGTCGGAGTGTGACTGATTGATTACTACCCAGAAGGCTTGGCTTTGTTGATGTCAGAAACAGGACAGGTACCCCAGACCACAGGGGGCACCGGGAAGATTGATGTCTCTCTCTTTCCACCCCCCCCCCAACCCCCCCCCCAACACCTTCTTTCTTTCTCTCTCCATTTCCATCTTTATCGTGAGTTACACATGCACACGGCACACGCACACGCACATGCACACACGCACACTCATTGACCCTACTGATCACTGTAGGGGCTTTTACAGCATCTGTAGCTAAAATACTGTAAGTCACATTGAAGCCATTCTTCAGTTGTAAATTCAGCTGTCAGCTGTAAATTGTAGCCACTCATGGACTCATGTATGTTAGCTGGAAGATGGTGCTTGTCCAATCACAGGCAGGCGGGCAGGCATATTAATTATTTGGGTACTTGTCCAAGTGTGCAATTACTTTCTTGCATGTAAATCAAGTTTCTCAGTTGGGGAAGCACATGTGTACAGGTATGCAAATCAGTTTCAAATGAAAGCATACAACCACAGAATACACAGGTGGGGACACGTGAATGTAGCTTAGTTTGAACATTGTTATATACAGTAGTAGGGGTGACCCAAATACTTTGAAGCTTCAGTTGTTGCCATGGTAATCAACATCCAAATCTGTATTCGAATGCTTAAGTTTTGTTGGTGTTCTTTCTCCACCAGTAAACGAGTGGAGGACTTCGGCACAGTCACCTGACCCCCGCCTGAAGCAAGTAAATGAGCTGTCTGGGTCTCTGTGGCTGGCAACTGTAGTGAAGCGCTTCCTTTGCATCCAGCAATGGTGTTCCGAGTTATTAATGACTTACAGAAACATTATGTGCCGGCACAGAGCTTTTATTTTGAAGTGCTGTTTCCTGCTGTTCAGTGAGTGGCGAACGGACAGCTACTAGGTTGATGACATATCCAAACGCAAGTATGGTGCTGAATGTATTAAACCATGTGGATCTTGAACTAATTACTAAGGAGAGATTTGGACCCTGTGGCTGGACAATTGGGAACCATGGGATTAGGGTATATGAATATGACTGATTACTATTAACCCCCTCAGCCCCTGTTGAAAATTTGAATATTTGAGGGTAATTATCACTGACACCGCAAAAATGGCATTGTGGGCAGCCCTATACAGTAGAATGGCTAAGTAGACACATAGACACAATATTAGGCCACACTGAGGACAACAAAAATGCAGCCCTCTCTTATTTGAATGAGGCCAGCCCAGTGAAGCAGCAGGGAAACCAACGAAGACAGCTCTGATGACAAAAGAAAAAAATCAAGGGCTGTCTAGAAAAAACATTGAACCTGCCTCAAATTTTGCTGCAACACAGTGGGACATCATCCAGCCAGGCTTCAGGTTTTGGCCAATGAAATGAATGCCAGTGCAGACACAGTGTTTCTACTGTTTACCTCAAGATTGTCACAATATAAGATTAAAAAATTGCAGAGTAGGAAACTCCTTTCTCCTAGTGTTAGAAACTGCTGTGAGTACCGTAATAATTTTTAATATATGAAAATTTCATATTGTGGTACTTGTGATATTTCGACTTGTTGACATATTAATGTCATACTGTTACCCACTGCAACAACAAGCATGGCTGAAAGCAAAGGTATTACCGACTCCGCAGTGGTTCTAAAAAGAGGAGCAGCTTCAGTAGTGTGGAATGAACTGTGTCGTCCTGAATAATTATGAACAGCCCTGCACTTCTCAGACTCTTTTAGTGAGTTACTGCTCAGAGGGAACTCATTCGGCTCCTCTGGCAGCAGCATAGCGTCTCTCCCTCTCCTCTCTCACTGTGGACACATGGAGGTGTCATCAAGTGATTTTGTCATAAACCTTTGGTGATGTCAATCTACATGTTGCTCGCAGCTCGACAAAACACTGCATATATGTGAATGTGTTATAGTTGTGTTATCATAACAGCCTGTCACAGGTTACAGAGTGATGATTGGAAGAGAAATGGCAGAGCATAAAGGGCCAGGTGGGAAAAAACTCCAACTCAGTCATTTAGGGTTTTGCTAAAAGAAGGAAATCACCTAATGAATTATCTATATAGATCTTAGGGTGTATACAGAATCTGAATCTCACTCTGAGTTACTGTTGTTGTTCACAAACTAAAGAAATGAGAGATCATTTCTGTTTAGTTTTTACTGAATATCTGAAGGCAAACTGTAAAACTATATCACTTATTCTGCTGCAATTTTATTTTCGTAGAGTAATAATAAAACTTATTTTTACTAATTCGTCATATTGTCAAGAATATCATTATCACAAAAATACTATAAACATCACAATATTATTTTAGGGCCCTATTGCCCACCTCTATTCTGGACTCATAAGTCACTGTTTAACAGCACACCCCACCACCACAGCCCCTTGTGGTGTTTTAATGCAGGTCTGATTTAGGTCTGAACATGACATTAGTGCGACTGGCTGGTTTCATGCTTGTTATTCTCTCATTGTCAGTGCTGACCTCACATGTGCTCTTTCCCATTTACTTTTTTCCTCTTCTTTTGTGATCAAAAGGGTCAGTGTCAGTGACAAAAGGTGCAACTGAACCTCACCATGATAAAGAACCTTAAGAACCTTGGTGATCTCTCACCAGCCAGTCATCCACATGTCCCCAATCCTGCGGCAGGCTAATAGGTTTTTTGGGTCTTTCGCACCAGCCAATACTGAAGGTTATAGGAGAGGGGATGAGAGGACAGGAGAGGAGAGTGAGAGAAGAGGTTTCAAGAGGCATCATCCTCTTGTCTATGTGCCTCACTAGCTCACGCCCTCTTTCTCCTTCTCACTCCCACCTCCTCTCTCTGGTTCGGCTCTGCAGGAGGCATTAATGATCTGATGTGGGATCTGCCCTTTACTACCCCAAGCAGCTGTAACACAACATTTGCAATAATAGCTGATGTGGGACCACCCAGTGTTCACCTCCAGCCAGGTGTTCTTGGGCACCTGGAAATTTAATGATGTGACCAGGGAAGCGACCCTTTAACATTTTGACCAGTTGTCTGTTTGAGCTCTACCTCTCGTACCACATACTGTGAATACGCCACATTCCATAAGAGTGGTGGGGGCAGATACACAGGCGCATTTGGAAACAGCTGAATGAGGCATTGTTTGCTTCAGTTGAAGGTTGGTAAATGTGATAAATGACGTAATGGATTCTTGCAGTAACTGGTCCTATAGGGACTGTATATGAAGAGAATTGTTTGACTCCGCTACTAGTGCTGTTATACCTCTAACATTATGGTTGCTATACTACGTCTAAAAATGATACCACTACTACTGGCACCAGTAACACAAGTCCTGCTATTTTAAGGGGTGTGTTCATCTGCGTTCTTTTCTGTGTTTTTTAAACAGAAATTCTCAATCAGCAGTTAGCAGAATGCAATGACTTCCGTTGTTCCTGTGGGCTCCGGCAACACTAAACCCCTAAGCTTGCCTTAGAAGGACTAAATGCACAAATTAAGATGGTTTAATAAAGGTTTTATAATGATAAAATAGCACCAAGCAAAGACACATTGAAACTAGTATAACATAATATTGCATTTGTACTGTATAAACACATTCATAAATCCATTGTCAGTGTTTAACTTACAGTTGATGATGTTTGCATGCTCTCAGTTTGGAGAAGCAGACAGGAGCAGTGTGGCACACAAACTAAGCAGTGCACTGCTGAGGACACCACATTAGTTCAGTTATGAAAGTCACACAATAGCGTAACCAATTAGACTGATTAGAGGCAAGGTGAAATTACCATTTCTGTTAAAGGAGTCTGGTGTCTGTAGACGGGGGCAGCAGCAAAACATTTCAGCTACCTAAAAAAAAAAAACATCAGTTCAAGTATACTCTATTTAGAATATTTTTATCATTTTATCTTGCTGTCAGACAGCCCTCTCCGATGTGGAACTGAAGTTTTTATATCACTCTCTGTAAAGCCACCAGAGTTCATTGACAGAAAAAGTCATTTTACCTCACAGCACACAGGAGGTGCTGGTCTACCTGCTGCCTCAATCATTTAGTTTGTTCATTTTACTGTGTGACTGTCTAATCTAATGTGGTGTCCACATCAGTGCATGGTTTTTGTATGTGGCAGTGTCATAAGGCAGAAACCTAAGGCATGTCACCTGGGAAAAGTTTTTGGAAGGGTACAGGAAAATAGCATTTTGACCCCAAAACATACAAACTTAGACCAAAATTTTAAATTTCAGATTTAAATACATCAGGAACACCACTGGGAAGCTACAGACTTATATAAAAACCTAAAAACAAAAAATAATGGAGCCATAATTTAAGTATTCATCAACTGCTTTAGCCTTTGTCTGTTGCTTCTGATTTGACATTTATAAGCATTAATATGTGTCGACATTGATCAGGGCTGAAGTTGTGGGTGTTCTTTCTACTCATCCCTTGAATTTTCATCGCCTTTCCTCAACTAACAACAGCTCTGCTAACGATACTCTGTGTCAAAATACTGTATTCACACTTCCTTTTCTATATAATTTTTTCACTCTCCTGCACATAGGCTATGTTACTATACAGTCAATCAGACACTCACTGACCCAGCATAGTTTTGCTGCATTTCATTGCTGTGCTAAATCTGCAGTGTGGCGTAAAGCATCCAGACAAGATTAGCATGATAAAGTAGCTAGCGGAACTCGTGCTGGGAAACACTTAATGATTTGTGTTGCTTTCGTCTTTAAGAATAAAGTTACTCTTTGTGAACTGCAGAAGTGCAAGAGGTGAAGGAGATGTTATTTTTTATTTCTTGAAAACATTTTCAATAATATTTATAAGCCTGCATCTCTCTGTTCTTCATCTATTTTTTCCCCTCCCTCTCCCTCTTTCACCCACTGTTTATGCATATTTGGACAAATATATTTGCACCTCTGTCCAGTTCCCCCTTGCATATTGTGCTACGCACAAAAAATAAGACTGTAACTTCAAATTGCCTCCTTCATCATGGCCAGTGGTGCAGCAGGGAGTGTGTCTCTAGGCCCCTGGAACCCCCTGCAGAGCTAAGCTCAGTGTGGAGTAAATCCCCAAACCTGTCTCTCTCAGATAGATTACACTGCGTCTCTCTCACTCACACTCGCAGGCTCACACTTACCCTCACACACACATGCACACAGGTTCACATCCTCCCATGGCTTTGGACTGCATGCTGAGCTCTTTTCCATATTCCTTCAACAACCTTGAAGATTCCC
Organism: Epinephelus fuscoguttatus; assembly: GCF_011397635.1. Classification (NCBI taxonomy): domain Eukaryota; kingdom Metazoa; phylum Chordata; class Actinopteri; order Perciformes; family Serranidae; genus Epinephelus; species Epinephelus fuscoguttatus. The sequence goes on from NC_064757.1 coordinate 24,579,423, forward strand.
GTCATACAGTTTGATAAAGTAATTTACGCTTCATTCAACTGAAAAAGTGTCTGTTTCTCTGTGCATCTTATGTACTTACTCAAGTTTGTATTTTACACTTTAGTCCGCTGTAGAGAAATCAAACATGAAAGTGGACTGAAATGTGATTAATTCCATGTCCCACTATTGGAATTATACTGTGTATCCTCACATTATCTAACACAGGCCTACTTTAAGTGTATGGCATATTTCACTTCAGAGAGCAGTGTATAGTTTATAATTTAATTCATGATAACATTAAGACATTACCATCTGACAGAATTCAGCTCTCAGAAGTGAAGTAAATGAAACCTTGCATAAAATCTAAACCTAGAACTCTGTGAATTAAAATTTAAATAAGCTCTGAGGTTATGGACGTGATTCAGCGGATCAAATGACTGGAGTGTCATCAAGCTCTGGCCATGATAATTAGTATACCTCATTGTAAAAGTAATTTGCATCTTCTGCATTTTTTTCATACATAATGAAAAATGATAATGATAGCGATTATGACAGATAGTGAACAGCATGATAAGAGGTATTCTCACCAATGATTAGAATAATTGGGTCACATTCAGTCTGGATAGTTGCTGGATGGTGACCATAGTAACATGTCTTTTAGTCTGTTTTAATACTAACATTTAATGTGGCTCCTGGTTTGAAATAATCACTGCTGGATGAATGAAGGTCAAATAATGAGGCCTGAAAAGTGGAAGGAAGGTCGCACCAATGTCTTACAGGTGGTGACACAATCTAGGATCATGCTGTAGTGCATGGATACTTCACATCCATTTTCAAGCTATGAGCACTGACACAGATGTCAGTGTGTTTGTCTTACTGCCACTTAAACATTATTCATAATGGAAGAACAAGAAGTGGTGGTACTTTGTAGTAAATACTGATTGCTGTAAATATTGATTATCAATCATTTTAATTCTGATTATTTGAAATGGTTTCAAGACTCATTTTGTGTCGAAACGCTACACTGGTACCAGCCAGTGTTAATTTCGTCGAGGAGAACTATGATGACATTTTTCATCAATGACCTTTTTTCCATGATGAAAACGGGACGATGACGAGCTAAATTTAGATCTTGATGATAAAAACTAAGACGAAATCTGTGCTTCATTTTTGTTGATGAGACAAGACGTGACAAAAATGTTAGTGGTGGACTATCGGACATTAAAAGCTGAGAACAACTGTGTGTACATTTATCTTAAAAAGCCACATGAGCGAAAGGCTGGTAAACCAGGATGTTTTGGTAGCTAGCAAAAACACAGAGGAGTGTCACCTGTTGGTACGAGTTGTGAGTTGTAAAGTAAATTAAAGTAATTTCAGCAGTAAATTATCAGATTTGATTTGTGGAGTTTGTTAGTTGCAGCATTGGCTGTTAGCAGCTCTGCTGGTTAGCTGCTAAATGGCAGCAGAGCAAGCAGCCACCAGCTGCCGGTCTTCACAGTGGGACTCCGCTCAGTCCAGGTTGTCTCAGGATGGTTTATGGGTCGTTGCTGTTTGACAGACAGGTAGGAGGCTCAGTTATCTGTGAGTGTAGCTGTGCTGTAAGTAAACAGTCTGAACTCAGATCAGTTTCTCTGACAGAGATAAAAGTTTAGTGTTACTCGCCAACTCTGTGAGAGGTCATGAGTTTAAACCTCCAGACTAACATGTTACAGATTGAGAAAGAATTCAGGCTTTAATTAAATTATTTTTCTGCTTCTTAACAGTGAGATGGATAAGTCAGCGTTTACAGTGAACCTACAAATCTTAGTTGTCTCAGATTAGCTATTTGTGGTGTCAAAGGTTTTGAGCACATAAATAGAGACATGTTGAGCTTTTCAAAAGATGATCAGTAAGTGTGTGCTTGTAAATCAGCCCTGTCCAACACTGCTGGAGAAATGACAGTTTGTAAGTGTGCAGAAATTGCTTAAAGTTGTGGAGACAAATTGTCTAAATGAAATGTTTGTGTTGAGTTAGCCTAACTAGATTAAGAAAACAGAGAGACTACATGTAACTTGTGTATCTCCCATAAATACATTATTTTACTCCTCAAACATGTCTGAATGAAACATAAAGTCGCCAATAAGCAATGCGAGTCACCAGACAGTTTTGTCTCAAAGGATTGGCAAGGAAATCTGACACCGTATTGTACTGCATGGGCAATTTAAATGCCGTTTTAAACCATATTGTGAATCCAATCTATGAGAGTTACTATATTCCATCCAACCATATGTGAAACAACAGAGGGATCAGCAGAGGGAGAGAGGCTGCTCTTGCCATCCCGAAGGATTGATGAAGATATCAAAGCCATTTTCCACCTTACTGTTCCAAACACAGCTAATGCGAAATACTGTCATAGAGAAGTCGAGAGTCGTTTGTTCCCCAAAATTTTCTCTTTTACTGGTGGAAGTGGAAGTGCTTCCTATGTGTGGTGTGCTCATGCAGTTATCACACTTGAAAAAGCTTTTAAAAGTAACTAAATCTTCCTTTAGCATGTTTTAAGTGATGAAAAGCCGCAAACAACCATATGTGTATATGACTGGAGGGATAAGACGCAGAAGCACACTCAAGGTGTCATCCCTGAGGGCTGATGAAGGAGTATGCAAAAACTCAAGGAAAACAACATATTGCTTCATGTTTTAATTGGAGCAAGTTAATGGTCCGTAAAGACTTGTGTATTAGTCACTAAGACAAGCTGTTCTGATCAAAAATGTGTCTATACTGTATGTGTGTGTGGGTGTGTGTGTCTCCACATAAAAAGTTTGGTTTTCTGTGTCTCTGCCTGTTTTTACATCAAGCCTCCAGGGGGGAACACTATTAGGCTGTTATCTTCTACCACCAAACTTTTTCTTAGCTCAGATTTTAGAAACTTAATAAGAGCGCTTCTTTGGGGGCACATAATTGCATCCTTGCTTTGGTAAAACAACCAACCAATAATTACACCCCATGTACAACATATTGTAAATCGTAATTGTAGATAAGAGGAAGAGGAATTAAACATTGCCTTTGTTTTAGAGTTAATCTGAGGACAGAGAAGAAATCAGGTGAATGTGTGTGTGGTAAAAGTGTTGGACCTAATTGAAGGGGGTTCTTGTGTGTTTGTCTGCATGAGAAGGAAGCCAGTGTGATATGAATACAGTGTGTCCATCATCTTTATCAGCTGTCATCACAGTTAATGGTGGGAGCTTTCTGCACACACACGCACATACATACATGCGAGCCGGAAATGAGGCGATTTGATTAGAATGATATATATCTTGTCTTTACGCAGCAGTTCATTTTACAGCTCAGTCAGTAAATTATTGAATTATTAAATTTTTCAGTGTGTTTCCTCCAAATGAAATGAAATTATCATTTTGTCATTTTCATTGTTGCAGGAAACAATATCACTATCAGTGCTGTTCAAAGTTTTTATTTCTGTCAGAAAATTACAAAACCCCCAATGACTATTTTTAATTTCATAAGTGGTATGAATTCATTATATTATTTAGAATGGAGAGCAGTTTAAAAAAGATTAAAGGCTGATGTATGGAAATTGGTTATGGTGTTCGACACTTTTAAAGTGTTGTTTGACAGAAAGGACGTATTTTCGATATAAAAAAGTGTCGCTCAACAGTTTTCTTTCATGGCGCCCTCTTGGAGAATTTGTCATGTTGTCAACATCATATTTTGTTGCAAAATATAATCAGGAAGTGTTACATACATCGCCATGGAGATCGTAGTTTTTAAATCTGAGTTTGGCCTGCACTCAGCGTCTCTGTCTACAGAAGCAACTGTCTGTCAGCAGCAGCTCCTGGGGAGCAGACAGGACAGAGGCCAGCCAGACTGCCTTCACCAGGCTGACTGACAGCAGACATTTACTGAACCTTCTGTTGAGTGACACTGATGAAAAGTTTTAACCGCCCTACCATAAATCAGGCTTAAGAGACTATAGCTATGGTGACTGTCTGAAGCTGCAGTTAGACACTTAAAGGAAATACATTTAATTTCTCTGTAGGGTCTTTTCATAATGTTATCAGACACAATCTGAGCCTGTCAGATGCAAAACACAAGCAATTTTGGTGTATATAAATTGCCGGTGCACAAATGCCCGTACAGATCACGTTGCAGCCTCTCTCAATGGTGGACCAATTTCTAAATGTGTTCTTTACCATTAGTCATACAAAGACATGGGAATATAGGGTCCAGGTTGAAAATCATGAATCAAGTTTCCCTTTAGGTGAAAGCACACAAATATGAACCTCATGCTTGGTTTAAAGGAAACATCAGGGGATGATCAGGGTTTAGAATTCATTCTCTGGCCACCATAAATTTATGGGAAAATTTAATCTTTTAATCATCAGGTAGTTTTTGAGATATTTTTAGTCTAGTCCAAAGTGGTTGACAAAATCAATCAACCCACATTATCACTAGTGAGGTGATGAAATAGAAGATGAACAAGGATGAGAGATCAGTGGGGTCTGGATCATCTTTATGATGATAAATGATTGAAGAGGTGATAGTTAATACTGAAAGCAGGATGTTAATGGTAAATGGACTACACTCAAAGCGTGTTTTACACTATGAGTCACATTCACTCATCCACACACACATTCACACACTGGTGGCCGAAGCTACCATACAAGGTGCCACCTGCTACTCAGTTTTTAACACACTTACACACCAATAAAACAGCCATTGGGAGCAATTTGTGGTTCAGTATCTTGCCCAAAGATACTTTGATATGGCGACTGGAGGAGTCTGAGATCAAACTGTTAATCTTCCGATTGGTGGACGACCAGGGGTCCGTTTCACAAAGCAGGTTTAGTGAAAACTCTGTTAACCCTGAAATGAGGGAAACTCTGAGTTCCACAAAGGGAGGTAACTCAAACCAGAGAAAGAGGGGTAACTCTAGCCTGTTTCAGAGAGAGAGGTAACTTAAGCTCTCGGTCAGTTACCGTAGTAACAGACTCTATGAACCTAACCTGGTCGGGACCAGGTTTTTCTCAATGAACCTCGAGTTTCTCTGTCTCTGCTCTCTGTCAGAGCCACACACTCCATTTGATTTCCTCATTCATTCAGTCAGCAGGCGAGTTTTGGCGTAGCCTAGTTCTGCCGTCTGTCATTATAAAAAATCATTAAAAAAATCAGAGTCAGTATATTAGAAGTCCATCAGGCACAGTAGGTGGCGACTTTTTTCACTAACATGGCATCTGCCTTCTTTCTGTTCCGTGGATGAAAGTGCTGCATGTTAGTTTAAATATTCTTAATGGTTATGTAACAGACATGATGTTTAAGCATTTCCAGACAGACATTTTTGTGTTTGAAAACAGCATTATGTTTAAAACAACTGCACAGTCAAACAGCCACTTAATATTTACTTTACAATGTAAAACATGATCAAAATCAGGTAATGAGATTATGCCGAGGTCTTACCTGTTTGAACAATGTTTTTATATTTCATCCTAAACTGCTGCCATCCCAGCCCTTGTGTTGCGCTGTGTTTGCAGCTAAATGGAAATACAATGTAATAGATGCTGAGCACTTCAAGGCAGTTTTCCCCTGTAATATTATTGTGATTGCAAACGACTATATTTAAACTGTCATTTAAACTTACGCATTGACCCGAGCAGCAATGTTCTCCCACGCTGTCTCCCTCTCTTTTGCAGCTGCAGCGGTGTTGCACTTCTTTTTGAAAACGTGTTCAAACTCACCTACGAGCGCATTAAGATTTCTAATTCTATTGGAGTGAAAAACGCAGCCCTCCTCTTCCCCGTTGCCATGGTGACTCGTTGAATCTGGGCTCCATCAATGCTGGCTTTTTATGGTCGTGGTGCACGTGCTTAACTCCTGGTGAAACTACTCCGAGTTGATTAAACTGATTCAGATCAGCTGTTCTGGAACCAGAAACTCAGAGTGTCCTATCTCAGAGTAGATCAACTCAGAGTTCAGGATTAGACTCAGAGTTTGTTGAACCTGCTTTGTGAAACGGACCCCAGAGGGGTATTTCAGAAAGCGGGTTTAGTGAAAACTCCGAGTATGTTAACTCTGAAATGAGGAAAACTCTGGGTTTTCAGTTCCAGAAAGAGGTAAATCAAACTCTGAGTCAGTCACCATGGCAACTGAGTCTGTGAACATAACCTGCTCACTGGCAGGTTTTCTTCAATAAACCCTGAGTTTTTCTCTGTCTCCTCCCTCTTACACGGTGTTTCATTTCCTCATTCATTCAGTCCGTGTCAAAGCTTGTATCGAAGCGCATTAATTAGCGGAGATTTACCGTCTGTCACAGTCTAAATCCTGCTGGATATTAGTTTGTTCCTCAGGACTGTCTTAAGTTACTGAATTTATGCACATCAGTCATTTCTTTGGACCTCAGTTTTTGTCTTTACATTCAAATATTACACAGCGAGAGTTCACCCTCAGCTCAGAATCAAACCTCTGTTCTTTTTTTATTTATTATTTTTTTTATAACACTGTGCACAAGGATTGGACTGTTACTCTGTTAGAGCAGCTCCCAAATGTTTATTGCACATAATGTGTAGGTCTAATTATTTAAATTTTAAAAATCGGTATGAAGCTTTAGACACGTAGTATCAATGACTAATGATCTCTATCACTGATGTCATTGGTCACACTGATGGAACATAATTCCTATAGCCTAATATTGGGGATTATATGTTCATATTTCTGAGTGAGCAATGGTGCAGCATTTCAGAGTCTTTAAATTTACTACATTTGTAGCTGAAATAAAGTCACTGAATGCTGTTGAGTCAAGATACAAATAGATCCAGCATTTTAAAATCTACTGTATTTTAACCTCAACGTCTTTTTCAAGTGCAAATCACCAAACATATTATTACTGGGTCAGACTGTGAGTTTACAGTCATGTCTTTATGTCTTTGATCTATAGCCTAGCCTATATGTTTTAAATCTTCTGCCTCCTGTGTTTTCCCCATCAGATTAAATCTGAACAAATACATTACTGTATATAATTAATATAATGTAGCCTAATGTATCTACAGCCTGATACAGTCAGATTCCACCACTTTATCTTCATTAAGGAAATGTAAGTCTGATAAATGATGAATAAACGGACAACACTGAATAAATTTTTTTTATTAACTTTATGGTTAACTTATTTACACTTTCCTCGCTCTGACTCAGGCTCTTCTTTTAAAGATAAACGTGCACCGTCTGCTACACATGCATTAATATTTCTACATCCACTGGATTAAAATGGAAGCGCTGTCTTTTATTTACCTGTTGCCATGGTGAATCATGGAGTTGGAGCTCCATTGATGATGGATTTTTATTGTCGGCTTAACTCAGAGTGAACATACTCAGAGTTGACTGAACTAACTCAAATCAGCTGTTCTGGAACCGGTAACTCAGAGTTTCTCATCTCAGGGTAAATCGACTCAGAGTTCAGGGTTAGACTCAGAGTTTGTTGAACCTCCTACCTGGAATACCCCTCTGCTCTATCTCTGAGCCACAGCCGAGAATGAGGGCGTCGGTAGTGGACCATTACTTGTTATTACCATTAGTTTGCATGGTTTTCTTTGTATTTTAAAGGTTTTTTACTTCAAGGGAGTGAGTGCTATATAAAGAGACAGAAGAAGAAAGAAGTATAAAGAAAAGTACATCAGGACATGAGTTAGATAAAGAAAAAGCAGCTTAGCTGTTTGTGTTTTTGAAGGGGGCATTTGAAAACATACGAGAGTCAAGTGAGTGTGAAAAGAGACTGGAAGAAAGAGAAGTCACAAAGTGATAAAACCAACGACACAGAGGACAGAGAGCAGCAGAAAGGTCTAAAGTTTGTATTTAATCCTCCTGCTGTTTGTGTCTGCAGCTCTCATAGGAGCACTAAAGCTTCCAAGGCAAGATGTCTTTATTATGGTGTAGCCCCACACCACTTTTAACCTGCCCAGCATATACTCGTCCTTATCCTCTTCTCTCCTCTTCCCCTCTCTGCAGCTGGTTTTAATGGATTTTTCCCTCTTTTTATTTCCCTTTCCCTTCTCTTGCAGCAGCCCTTAACATGTATTCACACGTCTTTTCACTGTAACAATACATCAAAATAGGTAGTGTTACAGGCCCACTTACTTTGATCTATTCAATTCAAGCAAGGCATTTATGCTACTTACATTCCCACTCACCAGTCATCCCTCTTTCTCCATAACCTTGGTGTGAGCCAAGCCTGGCAGGAGAACGTGCTCTTATCCCTTTGTGTGTGTGTGTGTGTGTGTGTGTGTGTGTGTGTGTGTGTGTGTGTGTGTGTGTGTGTGTGGTTCCCTTGCTCAGCATTGAATTGTCTGGATATTTCCCATGCATACATGTGAGTGTGTTCTTATATATTTCCGTGCTTGTGTGTGCTGGTGAGTGTTATTGGCTGGTTAAACCCTGAGTGGTTGTGGACATCAGGTGGTGTTTATGTGCTGCTCAGGGATCTGCCTTTATCAGTGAGTGTTGTGGCTCATGGTAAACATGAAGTGTGTGCTGAAGAGCGATCACTTTATTTGAAGGTGAATAAAGCTGGTAAAGTAGTTCTATTTGTCCGCGGTGGTCAATGTCAACTCACAGGCTCTTAAAATTCAGATTGGCAGGTTTTAACAGGTGAAAGGAGAATTACTCATATAATTTGGAGTGGGCTTTAGTGTGCTCCAGAAAGGGCGAATAAATGACTCCTATTCAACTGAACAGGCATAAGTAATCACAGTTCAGGGCAAGTTTGGTCTTAAATGAGAATTTCCCTGAATTTGGTGATTCACCTTGTATGATCAGAGACTTTAATCAAAAATGTTCCAACTCTAAATATATAGCCTTCATGTTATATTTGGTGCTTCTCCGAAAAGTATTGTGTTGCCACATCCCAGCCAGATGGAAGCATTTTTACATTTGCTGCATGTTTATTTTTGGTATTTTTGAAGTAAATCTGAAAGTATAATCAGTAAAAAGGTGGACGACATGACAACTCCCCAAAAACAAAGCCAGAACATCTCCTTTGCCACCTGTACCATTTTACATTACTTCTCTGGGTAGAGTTGTTACTAGATTTGTGTTACTGTCAATAAAATGATTTCAGAAGAACAAGTGGGCAAGCACAGAAGCTCCAGTTAATTACAGTTAATTTCAGATCCAGTGCTGTGCAGGTTTGGCCCAGTCATGCATTTACATACAGTGGTTATCACTTTGTATTAAAATCCCCTGCCTATATTCATACTAATGTGATGATATGGAACAATTGAATAGCCTAGACTGCTTAAGATAGATAAATAGCTTCGGACAAAGGATCAAAGTCTGTTAAATATGAGATATGGATAAATATTTGTGGATTTGATATGAAACACAATAAACAAGTATTGAGGTTAGCACAACAAATGGAATGGCATGCGATTAAGTCACTATGACGAGCGCAAGTTATTACACAGAGCTGGAAGACCTGCTTGCAGCTCTTGAGCTACCAGTCCACGCTCCATATATACAAACCGATTTGAACATTTTTCACATGGCCCAACTCTAACAGAAACCCCGTCCCCAACTAATGTTTTGGAGATGTAACTGCAGAGAGTATAACCCATACCGACACCAGGGAAGGCAGTCTGCGATGCATACAAAGAAGGTTCACTTATGACAAGACATTTGGTCTGTACATCAAAACATCACTGTAATCGACAGGCTAAAACCCTTTTAGTAGACCTCTAATAATGGTTATATAACAACTGTTAAAAGTAGCTTGACAGCACGAGAAACTACATGGTTTGGCGATCTTTTATTTAACAAACACTCTTGCTAATCACTCCAGGAGGTGACCAATATTGTTTCTATTATTAGGAAATTCTAACTGAACAATTTGACACACCACTGCAGTTAAGGTTCATCACTCTAACATCACTTGTGCAGCGAAGACGTTGATCGATCACTACAGCAGTAACACAGTTTAAACAATGATTGACAGTGATTTTGTGCCATGTAGACACTTTCAGTACTACATGCTCAATACAGTAACACTTAGGAGTACGAACAAACACACACACACACACACACACACACACACACACACACACACACACACACACACACACAGACCTTTATGTAACCCTTAGACAGTGCCCTTGCCCTCAGCTGCTACTAGCTAATGTGTCGCTTTTGGAGGTGGTGAAATTTGGTCATAGATGCTGGCACTTGCCTCGGGTCACACATAAACACACACACACAGAGACACACACAAACCCATATGCACAAATGTGCAAACTTGTCCCAGAGGGTGTGACAAGAGGACAGTGAATCAAAGGACGCTGCAAAGCGGTCATCTCTGACACAGATTGACTCAGACAGCCCTGCTCCTCCTCCTCCTCATTCCAACAACACAGACAGTAACCTTTACATTACACTGCTTCAGATGTAGGTGTGAATATACACAGTCAGTAATGCAGTAGCTCAGAAGCAAAGGTTATTGCTGTTTAAAACTATTTACAAATACATTGTATCCTCAGGCAAACTTCTCACTTTGTGTCCAGACTTGATCTTTATCCCCTCAAATTTGAATTACTTATTTGTATTTATTTATTTCCTTGATTTGGACTCACTCTTCTGACTGGACTGTGTGTCAGAATGTGATGTTTAATTACTGTACCTCCACCACATTCGCATCCAGTGACCTTCAGGTGTACAGCAGAGAATGATGCTGTTTAGCTGTGGCTGTGTGGGTTGAAAGAAATTGTCCCATTTGTCCTGGAAACCAATTATTTGCTTCCTTTGAATAATTGTACAATGTTGGTTAAGGTCACAGTGAGACAACTTCTATTCATCATGGCTCCATTTTACTTTGACTCTATATCCACAACATTATCATTACAAATAATAACGGAAAGTAAACAAGCATCTATAACTCTCTATAGCTGTCCTTTGAAGTCCTTGAGAATCCACACAGATTCACTTGATGGAAGCAGAACCACATCATGTGCGTACACACACACACACACACACACACACACACACACACACACACACACACACACACACACGCACACGCACACACACAGAAATAGCAAACCAATTTCCAAGCTACAAATATATTTTTTCATCTGTTTATTGTGGAACAAATAGTGGAACGGAGAAGAAAAATGCTCGAGGGAGTTCAGTTTGCCATTCATGTGTCCTATCTGTGTGAATTAAGAGCTGAAAGTGCTGGTGTAGATATTGCCAGCCCCCCCATATCACCTCCACCCTTTTATCCAAATGTGTAGAAAGAGGCAAGGTGGTGCAGACATCAGCAGTTTAGTGAATCTCTGCATGCACTGAGAAATAGGAGGACCTGAGGGAAAAGGTCAAAGCAATATAAATTTGACATGTAGATAGGAAGGGCTTTTTCACCTTCTGGGGGTGTGGGTGTTCTTTCCAAAGGTTTTGCATATTACACAAGGCTGTGTGCTGTGTGCAAAATGTTCTTTCTTCCTCTCAAGTATAAACCTGCTTTTTTGTTTCTTGTGCATGCACATAAACTTTTGCTGCATTTCAATGACATTCTCTTAAAAAAAAAGTCTTATCGTAATATACATTATATACAAACTCTAACAATCCCAAGGGAAGTCTTGTGGGGGTTACTGTGTTAATAAATGGTACCAGGGTCGCTGCTACGAGCCATCCGGTCCTCGTATAACCAAAGTGAGTGCTGTGTCCCATACTTGGCACAAAGTCAAACACGTTCTCAGTGGGTGTTGGCCTCTGCCAGGGTTGTCTCTTGTCACCAATTCAATTGGTGATACTCATGGACAGCTGAAAGGAGGAAGGGGTCCGGTTTGGGGACGTCAGAGTTGCATTTCTGCTTTTTGCAGATGATGTGGTTCTGTTGGCTTCATCACACTGTGACCTCCAGCATGGACTGGGGCAGTTTGCAGCCATGTGTGAAGCGGTCGGGATGAGAGTCAGCACCTCCAAATCTGAGGCCATGGTTCTCTGCCGGAAATTGGTGGATTGCGCCCTCCTGGTTGGGAGTGAGTTACTGAGTTACAAGTATCTTGGGGTCTTGTTCATGAATGAGGGTAGAATGGAGCATGAGATGGATCAGTGGTTTGGCGCAGGATCTGCAGTGATGCTGGCGCTGTGCCGGACCGTCACAATGAAGAGAGAGCTGAACCAGAAGGCAAAACGTTCGATTTACTGGTCCATCTACGTCCCAACCTTCACCTATGGTCATGAATTATGGGTAATGACCGAAAGAATGAGATCGCAGATACAAGTGGCTGAAATGAGTTTCCTCAGAAGGGTGGCAGGGCTCAGCCTTAGAGATAGGGTAAGGAGCTCAGACATCTGGAGGGAGCTCAGAGTAGTGCTGCTGCTCCTTTGTCTTGAAAGGGGTCAGTTGAGGTAATTTGGGCATCTGATCAGGATGCCTCCTGGGCGCCTCCCGTTAGAGGTGTTCCGGGCATGTCCCACTGGTAGGAGGCCATGGGGCAGACCCAGAACACGCTGGAGGGATTACTTGTCTGGGAACACCTTGGGGTTCTCCAGGAGGAGCTGGAAAGCATTGCTGGGGAGAGGGACATCTGCAATACTTTGCTCGGCCTGCTGCCCCCACAACCCGGCTTCAGAAAAGCAGTTCAAAATGGATGGACAAACTAACAATGGAACATACTTGGTAAACTTACAACTTTAATTTGACTTTACAACAGTCTGATTATTGTTTGGTCAGAGAACCATGAGTTGCATGATTTAGTTAGTTAAAGAATACTATAGTTCACTAAATACTAAACAGATCATGTTAATCTTAGTCCACACATCAGAGCTCCTAAAGTAGTGATACTACAAAGCCTCTGTGTTACAGAGTGCACACAAATTAGTGATTAACACTGTGTGTATTAATGAGCAATTTGTACCCTCTAATTACTTAAAGAGCAGCTTAGCACCAGACTGAAAAGCACGGTTTTGCAGAAGAGAGCTTTGTCGCACCTGTAACACGAACCTAGAGCACACCTGTGCATCACGGCAGCAGAGTTAAAGGTATACTATGTGGGATGGATTGTTACTCTTTATAAACAAACTCGGCAGTGAAAGTGAAAGTAAGGGCCAACCATAGTTCCAAACAAAGTTGGCGTTTAACCTTGTGATATAAGCATTTTTTCAGGTCTCTCTTTTTGATGCCTGCTGCTTACAGTCTGGCACCTGGTCGCTATCTTTTTATAAAGCCCCAACCTCACTTGAGTGTACTGGGGGTACACGCCTATAAACGTCCTGAGCACAGAAAATCAGAAGAAAATACAGGCAGGAAAAGAAATCATCACACACTTACAGTGGACCATAAGTGGTGACTGAGAGGGATTACTTCTGTATGAGTCCAAACATTCTTTTTTGAGAAAAATCCTACATCCAGTATAACATCCTAACTGTATGCTTAAGAGTGCTCAGGGGACAAATGTAATGAAAGATATGTTATTTAAGAAGAGTCATTCATAATCTGAAGGCATTGCTATACTAAAAGCAACTGCACTGCAACACTTTGAGGACAATTACTTATACATGGGCACCAGTCATTTATTAATTCCTGTCGGGTTCCAAATAATTCTGGGTGTCAAAGGTGTAATAAATTTATGAGTGTAGGAGTTTACTAAAAATCCTTTTAGTGCTTGGCAGTTTTTTGTTTATAAATAACATTGGTGAAAGGCACCGACTTTGAACGCGGGCCAAAAATCTACTTTAGTGGATATTAATTTATCTGGAGGGTTTAACACATTATTACAATTTTAAGATGGAAAGTTCATTCCTGACCTCAGAAACAAAAGTTGACAGAACAACTTCACCACTAAGTCCATCTATACTGGAGCTTTTCTGTGATTTATTTTTTCGTCCACTACAGAACTTTTTCCAAGGTCAGTAATTCACTTTTAATCTGAAATTTAAAGCCAACAGAAATGGGTCCTTAAAGGTCCAGTGAGTAGGATTTAGGGAAATATATTGGCAAAAATAGAATATAATATTCATAACTATGTGTTCATTAGTGTATAATCACCTGAAACTAAGACTTAGTGTTTTGTTACTTTTAAAATGAGCCGTTTATGTCACAGTGGGCATTTTTTACCTGCCATACATGCCTTCTCCTCTGCTCACCAAATACTTTTCCACTCTCTCGGCCTCACCACCACACCTACCTGCCAGCCTATCGCCTGTCCACACATTTCCCGCTCCTGCTGGTCCACCACACTCACCTCATCAAGCTAATGCCTGTCACCTGTAGATCATTATCTCCTGTCACTATAAAGACACCCACATCACAGACTCTGCTTGCCAGATTGTTCTTTGCCTTTATAATGCAAGACTTTCCAACGCTTGTTCTCGGACTGCTTCCTTGCTACCAGTCCCGCCTGCCCCTGATTCTACTGTTTCGTCTGCTCCCTGGTAAACCACTCTGCCTTCTGTCCTCGACTAAGAGTTCTGCTTCCGCCTTCCTGGTTCCTGTTTGCCTGTTCTCCGTGGCTGTTTGGAGAAATCATCACCCAGCTGTCCAAAGTGAGTGTACTGGTTCATCCATCTGTGGACTTCTGTGCTGTGGATTGCTTCGCTGTGTTACTGCACATTCCGCCTTTATGTGTGCACCGCAGATTCCACTCATCATTGCTGCTGACAAGCTCTTTTATGTCTGCGGTTGGCTTCACACCGGTGTGGCTGTAAGTAATCCTGGTTTTGGAATCCCTGCTGCGTGTTCGTCCAGCGGATGCCAGCTACTCACCTGTTTTTAGCTTCGGTGTTCCACGCCAAGAACTGTGGACTGATTTAGTTTCCTTGAAAGCTCTCAACCTGGACATTCACTCTCTGAGTTGCTTCACCATTCTGTCTGTGGTGCTGCTTTTGGGCCATTCAGGTTATCGTGTCAGCCACCGTACTTCTCCTAGTTCTCACAAGATGCCATTAAATCCTACACACTAGGCCTTTGAAGTTGAGATAGAATACCATGACAACTATGCAAAGTCCATCTGCTGATAAAGATCGTATTGTAGGATTTAAAGCGCCATCTAGACAATAAAGTGAAACTTGCATAATGACTCTATTACCAACCTTGTTTTAGACATATCGATATGTTGGATAAATTCAGTACTTCATATATGCTGCCATCTACCCCTAAAGTACAACAAAGAATCCAACTTTACAGGTCTGAATACCCAACCGGTCAGATTTTAATGTGGCTTCTTTTCATAAATTGAGTCAGTATCATTCCTCCTTGTAGTTTGAAGTGATTTAAGTCTCACTCAGAGACAAATTGACTCACATGTTGGACAAAGAGCTGGTACACAAAAAATGTGTGACATGTTGGTCATGTTGGCATTCTTTGGCTTCAGTCAACATGATACAGGACAAAATGAAGTGACATGTAAACACAGCAGTGTAGCACAGCACTGAGTGTGGCAGCCTCTCAAGAACCTAGCAGAATTGCTGAGTTGTATTGACTACAGATGAATGCATTGACGGAGAGTTGGCCCTGAAGGTAGCTACAACTTTAGCCCAGCAGAAGTAGAAGAGTCTCCCTTGAGCTTCCCCGACCAGTCTGAAGGATGAAGGTCATGTTTTACGCATTACTGTTTATTGGTCATCACAAGGAATTATTAAGAGCTCCGCTGTGAGGAGGATTTGAAATTCTCCAAAGTGCTAACATCTCTGATACAAGAAAAACTAAAACCACAGACACACACAAACAGAAGTGCAGATGTACAGATGCAGGGCAGAGGTACACCCCTCATTTGTACGTGCTCACACAGACCCAGACGCTGCTGGTGGCAAAGTATCTATTGACACATTCCCACTGACAAGGAGATTTTAATGGGAAGGGACAGCCTCCCCCAGGCGCCAATCAATCAGCATGTCCTCACGCTCTAAGACAGCTTTCATGTGGGACAGGCTCGGCGGCGAAGTCCAGTTTTATGACTGATGCTTGTGTGTGTGTGAATACAGTCTTTGAGTGTGAATAGCCTCGTCGGTAATTATTTTGATCAAACCCTCTCAAATGAGAGGAACACGATAAAAGGCAAACTCATGCTGAACACAGGATGGGATTTACTCCATCGGTCTGTCTCTAACCTTCTAACTCTCTCCTTGTCTCCATGACACACAGAACAGGCACGTAGAAGTGATTTCTGAGAGCTGTATTGAAAAGTTCATCATGTGTTTAAAATGACCTTAACAGAGAGAGGAAAAAAAGAGAATGACAGAAAGAGAATGAGCAGAGGGCTGGACGTGAGAAGTGTGCACGCTGTAACTGATATGTGCGTGTGTGTGTGTGTGTGTGTGTGTGTGTGTGTGTGTGTGTAAGAGAGAGTGACAGAAACAGAATGGAAGCAGAATGTTTTGGTCTCTTGAGTATTTCTCACAGGAGGAAATTATAGTGGAAATGATGAGTTTAGGTTTCTTACAGTGATTGTGGGTGAAGGATATGATGCCATTTCATTTAGGTGAATTATCTTGGAGTAACCGGGTCATGATTTTTGGAAAGAGACATTGCTGTTGAGTTTTCAAATATGTTTTTTAGGCATTTTGAGCACCACAAGCCGAGTGCCATCTAGTTCCTTTGTATTGGAGAGAATGCAGACATCTCTACGGCTGACATCTCCAACACTCAGCAATTCACACCAAAACAATCCAGATTAATAAAATAGTTCTACAGGTTCCAGGAAAAATTTGATTTTTAGATTTGATTTTGGGGTGAACTGTCCCTCTAAGCCACTTCTTCAATGTAGTCAAAAACCAAACAGTAAAACGACAAGTTGTTCTTGTATCAAGGCGCAGTCACTTCCTGGAATGTTGTTTTCACCATTATATCACCAAACAATCAGAGACTTTATAAAGTGACCGTGCTGGGTTAAGGCACATAACTCCCCATAAAACCATTGTGTATCATTTTTACACGTCCGTGTTTGTAAGGATTAAACAACATTAATCAGTCAGATCTGGGTTGCTAGTAGCTGGATTTTGGTGCTTTTGGACAGAGCCATGCCAGCAGTTCCCTCTATTTCCAGTGTTTGTGCTAAGTTAACAGGCTGCTGGTAAAAGCTTCATAATTGCATACAGATAAGAGTTTGTAAGTACAAGGACTGGTTATTAACTGTAACTGACAGACCATCTATTTCTCATGGTCATTTGTGTTTTGATGTTGGGGCAGGTAAAATAAGATTGTTTTCTTTTCTCTGCTCTTTTTGGTCATGGAATGTGTATAAGAATTTTTTGATTTTTATTTTGTGTGCTGCATATGGACATGAGTGGGACAACTAAAATGAAAGAATGAAATGTAACTCTCTGAACAAGGCTATTTCATAAAACTATTCCTCCAAGACAATGAAAAGCACTTGGGCAAAGTTAAGGAAATATTATGGTATGCTTGCTCACTTTTTGGGCCAAAAGTTATGTGAGAAGATACTGTTCTCATGTCTGTATGGTAAATATGAAGCTACAGCCAGCAGGGAGAAAACGGCTGGCCCTGCTCTGTTCTAAGGAGGCATGGGACAATATGCAAATTTCATGTCATGGTTTTCCAGGCCAAAATTACTGCGATTCACAATGATATCATGAAAACAAGGCTTTTACACTATATGAAATTACATTATCATTTAATATGAGATATGCCAATGAATGATTAAGATCTTTTGTGTTTTTTGGGGTTGGTGCGTGTGCAGCTTTTTTTTAAGACTTTTTTTATTATTGGTTTCCCAGCAGTCTGTCTGGGTGCTGCTGGACACAATGTTCACGATTATCCCAATCACAGAAATTCAACATGAAGAACTTAACCAGCAGCTCTGTAGATCACTTATTAACACATTCTAGGGTGCTTTCAGACCAAGAGTTGTCTTGCTTTGATCCGAATCAGGGACTAATAATTTGTTACAAAGCTGCATAATTACCTAGAGTTGGTTCATGTTCTCATTCTCAATATTTACAAGCGGACCAGATCAAATACCTTACGAGAGATAGCTGCTCTTGATTGGTCAGAATTTCCATGCGGGAAAAATCCAGGAAGTACATAAACTGTTGAAGAGGAGTACACTTGCAAGATAAATGTGACACTTTCTGATGTCACAATGGAGGGACAACTACGCAGGTTGATTTTAGCGCTGGTCATCGTGGACTATATTGCTGTCATTGTTCATTTTAGTCAAACCATACAGTTTGAAAACGAGGCGCGGCTCCAACTAGAAAACAATGTTTTGATGCATTGGATGTGCTGAATGTGCATATTAAGGTAGTACAGGAGGAGGTGCACATTAATAATCCTCCAGGACTGTAACATGCTCATGTTTAACCCAAACAATGTGTCATGTGACTGCAGCTGGTTCAGATCGAGGTCGGAACACGTTGTCACCACAAACGAACTGCACCAGAGTTCGAACCGAGACCGAACCAGACCGAGACCACCTCTTCAAGAAGGTCTCGGTCTGGTTGTTTTGGTGCACACCTGAGTGTGACTGCTGTGTTCACACCTGCCCAAACAAATCGCACATAGGGGGCAAATGAACTTGAGTTTGATTGAAATGAACCAACCAAGGTAGGTGTGAAAGCACCCTTAAAAATGACAAGTTGTGGTTATGGCCCTGGGGTCATGTTGTCACCCTTAGGTTGACAGACAACCAACAACGTCAAGGTGCTATGGACGCCTCTGCAACTCCCTGATACACACAATTGTATGCTATACATTATATGAATGTCACAGGACTTCTTTCATTAGCTGAAAATGTCACAATAATTGTTGTGTGTGTGTATATGTGTATGATTGCATATGGAAAGGTGTGTACTGCGTTGGCAGCCAGTTGCTGTGTGGGAGACCAGTATGTATGGCTGATATGGGATGCTGGTATTTCAGATGAAGGCACACACACTTGGAAGCTGTTGTTTTTCTCTCTCTTTATCTGCCCTCTGTCTCTTTCTGTCCTACACCTTCTTAGTGTCCAATTCTCCTTTTGTCAGTATGCCCTACCTTTTTAATCGTCATCCTTCCATCTTGTTTTGTTTCATCTATTTGCTCTTCAGAACGTATACTGGAGCTTTTATCTCCCTCCTACCTTTCCATCCTCCCTTCCTCCCTCCTCGAGGGCAGATCTGAGTTGCTTTAACTTTCTCTCCCTCCAACCCCGGCTTTTATCTCTTCTGGTCACCTTGCTTCCTGCTGCCTCTCACCTCCACTTCTTACCCGCTCACCACGCCTCCATCCGTCCTTTCACCGCAGCCAGTTCCGTTCCATCCGTCCTCTCTTCCAATCTCGTTCTCCTTCACCGCTAAGCGTCCGTCTGCCTCTTCCTCCAAGGTTTTTGTTTTTAGTTTACTCCTTCCACGGTCTGCGGCTTTCCCATAACCTTCCCTGGCTGTTCAGTCCCTCCCACTATTCACCTATCTCGCCATCTCTGCCTTCTTCCCTCTGCCTAACAGATCTTTCTCCGCAGGTCTGTGTACACCTGAGAGCACACTACCATCTGCTCAATGCGTCTCTTTGCCTTACATCTTTTGGTATCATATCCTGCTCCTCTTTTCCCTTCAGAGTTTTGTCTGAATCCATTTAATGCATCAGTATCTATATCTGAAATTAAAGATACAAGTTTATAAAGTAATAATGCCTCGTTGGGAGGTCAGGTGTGCTCGTTCTTTTTTAGATATATATATAAAAAAAAAACTAGCATTTTTAATATATTTTGATAAACAAATTGGTAATTTAGTGATAAGTAGGTAAGAGCTGGTTTATGGGCTTTTTCCACTATCTGTACGGTCTGTCACTTTGGCTTATTAGTTTGTTTTGGTGCCAGTTTTAATGATTCATTACCATTAAATTCACCTCAGTTCAGTTCCTTCTAATTTACTTGAAGGAAATGACTTTGTTCTTGTGTGTGTGTGTGTGTGTGTGTGTGTGTGTGTGTGTGTGTGTATCCCACATACACCTTACACAACACACCGGTAAAATATAACAAAATAAAAATGCCCGTTCCCCCTAGCAACGTGCTGTAGAAGTGGCAGAGCGAAGAGTCTTAGCCTTTTTACTGTTAATGTCTAACTCTCTTTTCTCATTCTCTACTCTTTTTTCTGTTCTCGATTTGATTCGCTTTATTTCTCTCATGCTCGTTGTTTCTTTACAATATGCGAAGGCCATTTGCGTAATGAGTCACTGCTCGTCTCCCGTTGAGGTACAGTTGTTCTCTGTGAAAGAGATTAGAGGCTACATAAGAACATTCACATCAGGTGCACTTGCTGTGTCTTGGCACTCACTCCTCTGAGAGTGTGTGTGAGTGTATGTGTGATGGCGTATGGGAAGGTGTATACTGTGTTAACAGACGGTTCCTGTGTGGGAGACCAGTATATATGGCCACAATGGGATGTTGTCACTTCAAATGATGTAAAGGAACTGAAAAGAAGGTTGTCACAGCCTGTGTGTGTCTGAGTGTTTGTTTGTCTGAGAGCTAAGTGGGAGTTTGGCACCTGTGTGCTTACTGCGGGGACAGAAGCACCAACGCATGTCAAGTTGTACAAGGACGACACAAGGACTGTAGGATCAGGAGAGGTGCAGTTCCTGTGTGTATATGCCTTTGTGTGTGTGTGTGTGTTTTTGTGTGCTCTTGAGGATGAAGGACATTTTTGGATTTCTCTAAAGGGCTCCTTAACTTTTAGTTTAAGGGTTTGGGGCTTTGGAATGTGTTTTTCTCAATTTTAATGAGAGGAGTGTCTGGAGCAAAATAAAAGCATGTGGATGTACAAAAGTGGGAGACAAAAACAAAAAGGTACGAGGGAAACA
The DNA here is from genome assembly GCF_011397635.1 of Epinephelus fuscoguttatus. Lineage (NCBI taxonomy): Eukaryota > Metazoa > Chordata > Actinopteri > Perciformes > Serranidae > Epinephelus > Epinephelus fuscoguttatus. The sequence goes on from NC_064757.1 coordinate 24,600,166, forward strand.
GGACAGAGTGAGCATGAGGATAACTAACAAGAAGACACAAAGGATTCAGACATAAAGGACTCAAGAGTTGCTTGGTAAGAAGCTGAGGGGGAAAACAATGACTTGGAAAATAAGTTTACATTGCCAGTTTCACTTGTCAGAGTGTAAGTAAAATGTATGTGAACTGGGGCTGTGACCAACTCAGAATTATGTCTGTCAAATCAGATTTCAAGATTCAGATTCAATACAAATATTCAACTGTATTTTCCATATAGAGTTTGGGAGTTTTGGCTGGATTTTCAGTGTGACAGTGACATTCACATAATATGTAAAACAAGCTTATTATGCTAATGACTGATTAACATTTTTTGTCGACACTAGATATCAACCAAACCAACCAAAAGCTAGAAACTATCGTTTTGAGTTGTGACCTGTAAATTCACCACCTCTAATGGCCGGTATACACTGTGCAATTTTGGGCTGTCCCAGACGAAAGAAGGCCATCGTGGGAGAAACGTGGCAATATCTTTGGTTGTGGCTCTAAAACTGTGGTCTTACGTCGCACTGTGAGACAGGTTTAAGGACAGCCGTTGTCAGCATCTTGCGACCAAAGATAACCTGAGATAAAATTCTGACGGTGTCAGAAATTTAGAATGACTATCTCACAGTGTGACAGCTGCTACGACCTACGACTACTAATCAACCAATAAAAATGCAGCACGAAATGACACAGTGGTCACCGCGACACCAGCGCTAAACCCAAACAAATGATTGCGTGCCATGGAGGTAAAACGAACAAAAAGAAGTCTGTGGAACTCCCAGAAAGAGGAAAGTTTGGTGGAGCTGTGGCAGCAGAAGCCGTGTTTATTTGATGTTTCCTCCAGCTGCTATCATGACCGCGAGAAAAAAGACGCTGCATGGAAGGAAACTGCAACTTCCAGGTGAGCAAGCTACCTATGGTGGCGCAGATGGATGACGTACGCTGATGCGGTGCACGCTGATGTCGTTGCATATTGACGTACGTCGTAACCTGCGATTCAGTAGTAAACGGCCATCGTACAATCTGCACACATCAAACTTGACGTCGTACCAAAGTTTATTAGATCCACGTCTCACAGTGTGTCATGCAATAGTCTTATAAGACTGCTAAAATCGCACAGTGTATAGAGGGCATAAGCAGAAGGCAGAGGATGAGGTTAGCTCAGAGCCTGACGGGCAAAGCCTTTCTTCCTCCACAGCTGCCTCCATCTCACTCAGACTTACCCTGGGACTTTGTCTGCAGCTACCTGTGCCGGAGCACTGTGAAGGCCAATTTCCACCAGATGCGTGTTGGTTGCGTCTCCGCTCCGGCACAGCAGCGGAGCCGATAGGATTCCATTCTAGTCAATGTGTGTGTTTCCACCAGCTGCGGCCGTGCTGCGTTCCGGCACTCTGGAGCCCTCCACAACAGATACGCAGGACTTCTATTTTTGCCGGACGCAGCGATTCAGCACAGAGCAGATCGTGCGGGGCAGGAAGTCGTGCACAGAAACACAATAAAACATCCAATTAATTTTCAAAATAAAGTACATAGTGTTCACGGCGGATCATATTTCCCTGCACTACACCTTAAAAACTACATAATGGGCAGAGGCAGGCCTGAAGTCAACAGGTCAGAGGTTTTCAGACGTCATTTCATCCCGTGAACACCATGGACGAGGAGATATTAATCATGGCAGTGCACCGAGATGTCTTCCGGCGGAGCTGCACCGCACCGCACAGCAAACACAGCCGGTGGGTATTGACGGATGGCGGAGCACACAGCGGATAACCAGCGCTGCCGTTCTGCAACGGACATGCATCCAGTGGAAATCCGGCGTGAGAGCTAGGTGGGCTCACTCTGCAGCTATATCTGAGGGCCAAAATGTCCCAAGAAGTACACTGCACACTGACTGACCAAAAATGAAAACCACACTTGAAACACTTGACTGCTTGACATGAATAAATTTCAGCCGACTACGTTGTGTCCGACTGATGATTCAAATCTCTGACTTCAGGAGGTCAGCCCTAATATAAACACACTCGTACCATTACTGATAACATCAGGCTCGCTCGAGATGAATGAGATCAGGCGGCTGCAGCAGAAGGAGGTGACAAAAAGCTGAGATGAAGTCGGACAGTTTCCCAGCAGCATTCAGTCCGTACAGGAAGTCACTCACATCCTGTCAGATCTGATGTCGATTATTAATAAAATGTTATCAGACTCATATCAGCGTGTTCTCAGTTTTCAGTTGTTTTAATTGTGACAGAGTAACCTCTCAAAATGCTTTACAGGCGATCTGTAATTTATGTTCATGGTTCAACCTCCATTTTATATGAATTCTCATGTAGATCAGCATCCTATCAGTTTGCTGCTGCAGAGCAGACCTGTCCTCTCAACTACACAGGCTAAATAAATTGTCTGACTATAAGGTAAATATACTCAGAGGAAAAAAATACAAGACTAAACATCACTGTCAGTCACACAACATGCTGTTAACAGAATAAACCTTCAAATCAGACAAATAACATCTAAATCTCTGAAATTCTGCAAAAAGTCGTTGATCTAAAAGGTCTTAGGGCTAGGCAATATGAAGATATCGAGATATGAGACTATATAGTGTCTTAGATTTTGGATATCTGTGTATCATGAAATTGGGATTTTTTCCCTTGTTTTAAAGGCTGAATTACAGAAAAGTGACGTAACTTTATCAACTTACCAGACTTTATATTTGTTTTAATGGTTGTCTTAACCCACTTAGTTGTTATATCCACATTATTGATGATATTGATCAAAAATCTCATTGTGTTAATATTTTTCTAAATAAATAGTCGTCTCCTCTTTTTTTTACATCAGAGAGGCTGTTTGGTCAGAAATATTATGTTCAATTTTGGCTTCAAGTCCTAGCATTAATAAAGTGTCTTTGAGGAGCACTTTAAACCAATCAGCTGTTAGATCAGGTGAGAGCCAGGTGTTTCCCATCATGCCCTGGGTCTTGCAGTCAGTGGAGACCAACTGCAGCACCTGGCTCCAAAAACTGCAGCCTCCTTGCTCTTATGAGATTATCGTTGTCCACTTTTGTATGACGTCAAAGCAAGTCAGGGTGAAGTCTGATACAAATCTGACCGGCATGCATCATGCACTGATCAGCGGTGGTCAAATCAGTGCAGGCCTGGCTCATCTGAAACAACCCTAATCAAACAGACTTAACATCAGCTGACCTCTACATCTAACAAGTTGAAACGGCACATTAGCAAGGCCAAATTAAGATTCTCTTAGAAACTGATTTTTCCCCTATTTAATTATTCGCTCTTCATGGATATTCCTTTTATAAGCTGTTCTATTTGATTTCAAAATCAAAACATGCATCTTTATTAGCCACACAAAAACTGCTCAAAAAGAATTGATTTACTCAGCCTTCACCCTCTGGACTTTACCACTCTGCTTTCAGCACAGTGTTGCTCAGAATATATATTTATATACAAGAGGGAAATATGTTCTTCCTCTGCATGGGGCGCTCACTGAAATGTTCCTCTCTTGACACTCAGGGGGCAAAGGATGTGCCCATTTGGGCTGTGGACTGAATGTCAAGTTTAGATGGATGCAGAGCTCAGAGTGAGTGTACACACACTCATGCACACTGATTTACAAACACACATACACATGGAGGAAGGGATTAGCGTCATACATTATAGCACAGTGCTGCTTTTTGCCCTGATATTTTATTCATTTCTTACACAAGCAAAAGACCTGGAAAAAGGTCACAAAGCTTCACTCTCTTCATTCTATTTCATGATAGTCGGAGCTAAACTCGTCGATTGGTTGCAGCTTCTTATCAAATTCATTTTCAGTGTCATTTTGAGCCACACTGTGAAGGGAACAAACTGAGCTCTTGTAAGCTGGCTGTTTGGAGATGTATTGTGTTGTGCATTTTAAACTAACAGAACGTTGGCTCTGGACAATTTTTCAAAAACTAGTCTCTTTGGATAAGATGCCGGTGTTTTTAACTGTCTATTTCTTTTGGAATGGTAAAGGTATGATGAAGGTTAGACAAATGAATGACTTGGTTAAGGTCAGGTAAAGATCATGGTCATGGTTAAAAAGTTGTTACTGGTTTCACTTGGCTACAAGGGATGTCCTGATCAAGTATTTTTGCCCTCAGTTGAGTATCAGCCAATACCGCCCCTGATCAGATTTTTTATTTACCTAGGTGTTACAGCTGCACAGTGCACACTTCAGGTACATTGAAGTGTTAGAGTCCCTGCATGCATGCTGTTCCTTAATGTTTATTTATCACAAAAAAGGTAAAAAAAAAAAATAATAATAAAAAAAATGAATGATTTGTATTCCATTCAGTGTTTGTTTTAGTTGTTTGCACATCTTTTGTCTGGATTAAGCTGCATTATTAAATGACTCTTTGCTGATGAGGCTTTTATTGTGCTTGCAGTGGCGTGGTGAGTGTTGTTCTCGTCAGCTCTGCACCTGTGGTGACACACTATGCGCCACAGATGACAGAAAAACACAGGAGACTCTCACACTGAGCTGAAATAAAACAAGCGCTCATACCTTTTGGTTAATAGAAACAATTAAACAGTCTCATACTGCATTTTCTACTGTTTATGGCGTGTGGTGTTTTGCCACGGTAGGGGGTCAGATTCTGCTCTTACACACAGAGCAGCCCAATGATGTGGAAGCGATATAGACAGTGGAGAGTTGATGACAGCGCTGCTCATTGAATTGCTGTGCATGAAAGCTTCACCAGTAAAAATACCAGCTGGTAGAAAAGAAAGAAATGGATCGGGCCCTGTATAGCTCAACATAACCAATCCCAGTCAGTTAAAAAATGCTTTGATTGACCCCATCGACTGTCTCCGAGACTGGATAGGGACTAAGTGTGAATGCCCTCTGAGCGGTAACTCACTAAAAACAGTCTGAGAAGTCTGGGGCTGTTGCTCATAACTTCGCTTTCAGCCATGATTATTGATGCCATGGCTAACAGTATGACGTCAATATGTCAACAAGTCGAAAAATCGCAAATATCACAATGTAAATTTTTCATATGATATTAAAAATTATACCGGTATTATCGTGAATGAGATATGACACACCCCTTAGCCGGACATTCCTATTGACTACATAAATAGAACACTGCTTATTGCACTGCACTAAACTGCGGTGTTGGATGTCAATCATGTGCTGCAGAGTTGATGTTTTCCCTTGTGTCTGTTAAGAGTTGTCACAGGACAGGTACAGTTGGGCTGTATGACAAAAATGCACCACGATCTTCACTAAGAAAGGTGTCTAATGTCAGGAGACATGTAAAGTAACCAGTCAGTCTCGGATTGCTGGTGAGATATTTTCAAAGGTTTTGGTGGTCAAGCAGGCTCTGCAGTTTCCTGCCTCACTGTTTCTGTGTGCTTTTTTCTCCCTCTCTCTCTCTCTCTCTCTCCTTTACCCAGTCTCCCTTTTGTCCTCTCTTCAATTTTTCTATTGGTCAAGTTAATGGGTCTTTAACCTTGTGTCAATGAGCTATGGGCTTTGGTGCGCTCGCCCACACCATGACTGTTCCCTTCCCAATTAGGCAGAGATGCAGGCCAGAAGACAGCTTCAGTGTGTGTGTTTGTGTGTAAGAGATCCTCAAAACATAGCCCGAGGTGCCCACAATGAGTGCCATTATTGTCGTTAATGACAAAGATAATGGGATACAGACGCGCGCACACACACACACACACACAAACACACACACACACACTAAAAACCAGCCCATCCTTTACCCTCCCTACCACAGATATAAACATAATAGTGATTGCTATAGTACACACAGATTCCCACTGGGGGCCTGTGAAGATAATACAATCAGGAGATTATTAGCATCACCAGACTTGAAGCGATTAATTTTATCAAGAGATTGCCTGATTTGATACCGTACAATTCCATTGTGTGCGGCTGATGTCTGAGAGATTGCATTAACCCTTGTGCCTCGCTAGGGACAGTTTGAGCTTTTTAATTTTTAATTTTTCAATCATATTGGCTGTGTTAATGCATGTGGCATAAATTTTGGCAACTGTGTGAGGATTTTTTGGGGGGGGGATTTTAGAAGTTCAACCTCAGCCCCTAATAAGTCTATAACAGACCCCTAAGGACAAAAATGTCCCCAGTGGAACCCATTAAAACCAAATTTTTGGTCTCATGGCCATTACAGCATTAAATCATGTATTCTGTGTTAACATGCTCTTAAAGCCCTGGCTCCTAAATTGTAGTTTTCACTATTTCCCACCAGATTGAACATGCTATTTTACTGGTGTCCACTAGGGGCATTGCTGCTTTATTACAGAGCACTGTAGGCCAATGTAGCAAATATATGCAACTAAAATAACGTGTGTGTGTGTGTGTGTGATATGGATATCAGAGGGTGGTGTGTGTGTGTGTGTGTGTGTGTGTGTGTGTGTGTGTAGGGAGAAATTAGTGTGTGTTTTTTGTAAATGTGCGTGTGTATTGTAAGAGTCACAATTCCCCGTTTCTCTCTCTCATACACATAAACACACATTCACCAACCCACCCACCCACTCACACACACACAAGCACTCACAGGTCTTCAAACTCAATAGAATATAAACTATTATACCTCCTAGGTCCTGTATATTAGAACTGTCACTCTTGCTTTATAATCCCATTTGAATTTCATACCTTAATATTTGTAATATTCGATTTCTATTCAGATTTTTAATGTTTAAATTTCACCCATTATTTGTTTTTCTATGTATCCACAGACTCCAGTGACAGGTTTCTGTATTGCCAATGCCACTATCAGTATGTGGTTGTTATATGTTCTGTCCACTAGACTTTCCAACACTAACAGTTTAGAATATTCAGGATGATAAAATGCGCAGTGCATTTGAGATCATGGCTACCACACAGGTGCATGGGGGAAGTCAGCCTTAAATTTTTTATTCTATCCCAAACATTTTTTTTCCTAAAACCAACCAAGAAGTGCTTTCTGGCAGAAAGCTCTGAAAGCAAGCTTTTCCCATCAGTGCCACACAGGCAGAAATACAGCCTCTGATCGGTTGACAGACTCAGAGGCATCATGGACAGCGAGTGGATGGCTAAATTAACAACAACAAAACTGTCAACATGGAAAAAATTATAAATATTAAATGATAACTTCGGCATTTTTCAACCTGGACTCTGTTTCACCGGGTAATTTGATTAAAGAGGCAGATGTGAAGAGCAGTTTTTTAAACTGGTAAAGTACAGCAGCTGCACAACAGGCTGTAATGGAAGCACACGGGGCAACGGGAATACAACACCTTTTTTTGTTTTATCTTTCCTCGTCCATTTTTCATGTGTATATTCCGTCACAAATAATGGTGGCGATAGAATTCAAAAGCCTGAGCCACATTTGAAAACGGGTAACTAATCCACCCCAACCATTGTGGCTCATTCTGTGGCTGCCGGCTGCTGCCCGCTCCCTCAATACTGGAACAGTTTCAAAAGTTGTTCTTCACATCAGTCTCTTTGATCAATTTACACAGCGACATAAGCTCCAGGTTGAAAAATGCCGAAGTTATCCTTTAACAGAGACATTCAGTGTGAGACTTATCATCATGAATTTATTTTACAAAGTCTCCAAAATGATACTGCAGGTCAATGCTGGATTCCAAAGCTACTGAAAGGGATACAGTCGCACAGGAGCCCTTGTTGGATCGGCACAGTAGTTAACGTTAGCCTCTTGGCAAAAGAAGTAAGTCTTTCTCATGCAACATTCTAGAGATATTTAATGTTGGTAACATTATGTCGTATACAACAACGTTGACCCCTATTATCTTCTATGGTGCCCAGTATGTCCGATTTTTTTTGTCAGTTTTGAGACTCATGCAGCTCAGCTGGAAAAGCTCTGCTTCAGTGATACAATGCGCAGTTTATTTTGAGATAATGTTACAGTAGACATCAGGTTTATGTTTCACTTGCCCGATCAGATGACTGCATGCGGCAATCCACTTGCCTGAACACTGAGTTTACTTGTCCCTGGGCCGTTTGAGAGGTTGATGCACATTGAATTTGGGACTATCATTTGGAAAACTTTAGTGTTCATCAGACATGACAAAAGAAGAAAACATTTCTTTTTTTTCTTACATTGTCAAGACATTTTACACATTCAAATAGTATTTCAAGCAATTGATTAATTTTTTTTTTATAATCGTTTTATTATTAAATTTATATTTGACTCCTGAAATTGGTTCCAGCAGCCCTATTGTATGAGTCATGGTTCAGGCTTTTCAGCATCTTATAGACTGAAATAACAAAATAAAAAGACATTATATAAACAAGCTGGCATTTAAAGGTTCGATTTTAAAGCAAAGCATGAAGGTTAAGCCTGATAGTCTGATATATTATTGGAAAGCCTTTGTCTGCAATTAAGGATAACAGTGACCTTACATGAACTGCACACAAGTCTATCTATTTTTTGTGTTCTTATTTGCATTTTCCTCGAGATCTGAGAGACCGTGAAGATAAACCAAATTAGACCAGTAAAGGATTAACAGTGTGCCATTATGGAAAAGAGTTTGAAATGGAGACATGCAGAGGTGAGAGAGCTCGATCATCATGACGGATTTCTGTGCATGTCTCAGATTCTGTCAGTGTTGACTGACACACACACCTACACACTCACATGCACATATACGCATTAAGAAATCTTTTACCAGACCAATTATTGTAGAAACAAATTTCACACTTAATTGAGTTGCCTGCTTAAATTAAGCATCAAAACAAATCCTAAAGGCACTTCTGCCACAAGTGAGAAACACAGATAGTGTGCGTGCGTGTGTGCGTGTGTGTGTGTGTGTGTGTGTGTGTGTGTGTGTGTGTGTGTATACTCCCATTGTTTATTTTTTGTGCATATTAACGAAAATAGTTTGTTTGTGTGAGTTATGGGGTTGCACCAGAACATCCCTCTCCACCACCACTGCCACCAAATCCAACTTACAGCTTTACCCCCTGCTGAGAGTGTGTTGGGAGAGGAAGGGGGCTTTCTGTGTGTATGCGTGTGTGTGTGTGTGAGTTGGGGTGTTAAAGGAGGCGGGTTAGAGAGAGAGAAAAAGGAGGTGAGGGGGTGGTGGGGGAGATAAGAGGGCATTATCTGCCCCGCTCATTCTCTCTTTCACCAGCGGGGGGTGTGGCGCCTTATCCCTGCCTCCTGCTCTGTGGGTCGCCTTCACACTCTGAGAGAAACTGATGGATGTCACGCAAATACACACACACTCATGCACACACTTACTGTCACTGTCACTTTTCCTCACTTCCACACACAACATCACAAACTTTCACACAGCTACATGTCTGCAGCGGCACACAAATGCACACAGACAGGGAGGGACCGTGTAACTCTCATCCAAACACTCAGCTGTCTTTCTGTGTTTCACATGCACACGTTCACACCAGCACACACACTCAAACACTAAAAGTGGCTCTTGGGGGCCATTGCAAGCAGAGGCAGACGGCTTATTATCACGCAGCATAGCGCAGATTTCAAAGGCAAAACAAAACAAAATTCAGTGGGAAAAAAATGAAAGGAGATGAAGACGGGCAGAGACGGAAGGGAAACAGAGCTCAAAGAGAAACACTGAAGGCAAAAAGGAAAAGAGAAAAGGGGATCCAGAGCAGGCAGAGTGGTAATAACGGAGCATCCAAGGATAGGCATACTGTGGCAGTCGTTGTTACTGGTGTTACACGGTGTTTGGACATACATCAATTACACACAATTGCATTACCTGCCCATGGCCCCCACCATTGTTTTTCTTTTCTTTTTTGTTTATTTTTATAAACCCATGTAGTTAACTCTAAATTGTCCATAAGTGTGAATGTGAGTGTGAATGGTTGTTTGTCTCTATGTGTCAGCCCTGCGATAGTCTGGCGACCTGTCCAGGGTGTACCCTGCCTCTCGCCTGATGTCAGCTGGGATAGGCTCCAGGCTCCCCGGGACCCTCAAGAGGATGAAGTGGTTAGAAGATGAAGATGAAAAATGCTATGTCAAAAATAGAAAATAACTTGCATCACTTGCTTTTTACAACATGAGGTGTTCATGTTTGGCATCGCAGTTTGGTAAAACATGTTTTTGTGATGGCACAGTGTGTCTTCTGCCTTTAATGAGGTGTTTAAACCCACTGTGTTCTACTGTAGCTATGGTAGCCATGTCCTTCGTGATGTAGTAGGAAATGGCGTCAGCAATTTTTCTCCATTTACTTGAATCTTCTTCATATTGTGTAGCCTTGTAAATGCTTCATGTTATCGCAAGCCGCTTTGTGGAGGCACTTGTCGTTGGGCGCTTCTCAGTCTTTATTTTTTTGAGCCACGCACTGTTTGAACTTGGTAACATGCTTGTACTCCAAGTGCTGAAACAGATTGGTGATATTACCTTTGGTTGCTGAAATGTTTTTGATGCAGTGTTTACATTTTATTTTCCTTCGGTTTGGTGTCATCTTCATGAATCCAAATGTGCGACGGACATGGCATTTCTCTTTGGCACAAGCTGCTCAAGTTGCTCAGTTGGCTCGGTGTTTAAGTTCTCCTCTATGTTGCTTCCAGGTTGCTGACTGAATGGGGCGGAGTCACAGGACCTCACATGCATTAGTACATTTTGAAGGGGACAGTACATGAGCACACACAGTAAGCAAAGCATTAACAGAATTAAAAAAATAAAAAATAAAAATTACCTACACGGGCAAGATTATCTAGATGTGTGTTATCAATACTAAATTGGATAACGGACACCACAAGCAACTGAAAGTGTCTGCTGTGTGCAGCAGTGGCAGCTAAGAGCTTTTCTAGGGGCGAGCCAGGATCTTACACACAAGGCAAGATTCATGGACCCACACTACCGAGGGAACTACGACTGGAACGTTGAGGAGACCGAGGGGATGACAGAGGAAGAAGTCATTCTTGGGTAGAGAGTGCAATCTGCTTAGATAAAAGGCAGATGAAGAGGAGAGGGGAGCTGTAGCTGAGGTTCAGCCCCAAACTAAAAAACCTATCAAGTTTTTTGAAAAGAAAATCAGGCGCTGCCACAGCCAGCAACTGTTCCTGTTTATTTTATCCAAACTAAGAAAATTTGGAGATCTAATGCTTAAGATCAAAGTAAGCGCTCTACAGATATTGAGCATCATGCATGAATATCTCCTCTTGTAAATAACCTGGTGTAATCACCGCTGTTGTCACCAATTTAATAACTTGTGGAAGAATTACCCCACCGTAGCATCCCTACCAAGGATGCAAGGATGAAGGATATAAGGAAAGTAGCGAGGCAGTCTGAAGGAGGTGGGTGTCTTGTGTCCTCAGCTCCGGTCCTGGCCTTTAATTTCTCTCACAGCAGGGTCAAAGTTATCAGCCTTCCTCTGAGAAAGAGCTTTTTTAATTGAGCACAGCGCTGTTATCGGTCTTTGCAAGCAGGAGGCTTTTTACATGATAAAAGAAAAACGGAGCCGTAATGAAAAACAGGCCAAATTGTGGCAATCAGTGTAACATTTACAAGGGAGGTGTGCAGGAGACAAAGTATTCATGTGAAAATGCCATCAATTTATTGCAAGACACAAGGCTTTTGTTTTGTTTCTAGCGATCATCAAAGTTTAATTAGTTATTGGGATATTTGTTCTGATGGTTGAAACATATCTGAGAATATCTGTATTCAGTGGGGTGTAGATTTATAACATCCTCCAGATTTTATATTTAAAATGCCTTAAAAGTTGCTCTTATCCCAAACATCAATTATAAAGAACCTGAAATTAATTAATTACAGCAAAGTAACCTTGAATCAAGAGTTGTTGTTCAAAGCAGATGAAGATGTCACCTGTTATCTGGCGGTAAATAGGAAAAAAAATTGTAATTAAAAAACATGATGTCATTATGTTTTATGAATGTGATATAAGTTAACACACCCCCACACACACGTCTACCCAACTTTCAAAGTGAATCTCTCGCTATGTCCTTGAGGTGACACCATCTTTGTACTTGCATGCGAGTATGTGCGCCAGCCTTCCTTATTAAAGCGTGTCACTGGCACCTTGCACAGCACATCAGCACCCTAATTACACCACCCAACGGGCTTTTCATCTCTAGAAAATAAAGCAGGCTGATCGGGGGCTGCAGGATTTTCACCCCTCTACAGTGATGAAGATCACTTTATTCATTAATGTGCGTGTTGTCTGTTGTGTTTGTTTGCAAAGATACATATTCTTAGAGCAAAGTCAGACTGCTCAGAGGAGCATATGGGCATTTATGTCATCAGCGGTGACATAATGTGGGACATCTTGATTGGCTCAGATATGTTCTGCATTACTAATGGAGCCATATGTACAGTACAGGCCAAAAGTTTGGACACACCTTCTATTTCAATGCGTTTTCTTTATTTTCATGACTATTTACATTGTAGATTCTCACTGAAGGCATCAAAACTATGAATGAACACATGTGGAGTTATGTACTTAACAAAAAAAGGTGAAATAACTGAAAACATGTTTTATATTCTAGTTTCTTCAAAATAGCCACCCTTTGCTCTGATTACTGCTTTGCACACTCTTGGCATTCTCTCCATGAGCTTCAAGAGGTAGTCACCTGAAATGGTTTTCCAACAGTCTTCAAGGAGTTCCCAGAGGTGTTTAGCACTTGTTGGCCCCTTTGCCTTCACTCTGCGGTCCAGCTCACCCCAAACCATCTCCATTGGGTTCAGGTCCGGTGACTGTGGAGGCCAGGTCATCTGCCGCAGCACTCCATCACTCTCCTTCTTGGTCAAATAGCCCTTACACAGCCTGGAGGTGTGTTTGGGGTCATTGTCCTGTTGAAAAATAAATGATCGTCCAACTAAACACAAACCGGATGGGATGGCATGTCGCTGCAGGATGCTGTGGTAGCCATGCTGGTTCAGTGTGCCTTCAATTTTGAATAAATCCCCAACAGTGTCACCAGCAAAACACCCCCACACCATCACACCTCCTCCTCCATGCTTCACAGTGGGAACCAGGCATGTGGAATCCATTCGTTCACCTTTTCTGCGTCTCACAAAGACACGGCGGTTGGAACCAAAGATCTCAAATTTGGACTCATCAGACCAAAGCACAGATTTCCACTGGTCTAATGTCCATTCCTTGTTTTTCTTGGCCCAAACAAATCTCTTCTGCTTGTTGCCTCTCCTTAGCAGTGGTTTCCTAGCAGCTATTTGACCATGAAGGCCTGATTCGCACAGTCTCCTCTTAACAGTTGTTCTAGAGATGGGTCTGCTGCTAGAACTCTGTGTGGCATTCATCTGGTCTCTGATCTGAGCTGCTGTTAACTTGCGATTTCTGAGGCTGGTGACTCAGATGAACTTATCCTCAGAAGCAGAGGTGACTCTTGGTCTTCCTTTCCTGGGTCGGTCCTCATGTGTGCCAGTTTCGTTGTAGCGCTTGATGGTTTTTGCGACTCCACTTGGGGACACATTTAAAGTTTTTGCAATTTTACGGACTGACTGACCTTCATTTCTTAAAGTAATGATGGCCACTCGTTTTTCTTTAGTTAGCTGATTGGTTCTTGCATAATATGAATTTTAACAGTTGTCCAGTAGGGCTGTTGGCTGTGTATTAACCTGACTTCTGCACATCACAACTGATGGTCCCAACCCCATTGATAAAGCAAGAAATTCCACTAATTAACCCTGATAAGGCACACCTGTGAAGTGGAAACCATTTCAGGTGACTACCTCTTGAAGCTCATGGAGAGAATGCCAAGAGTGTGCAAAGCAGTAATCAGAGCAAAGGGTGGCTATTTTGAAGAAACTAGAATATAAAACATGTTTTCAGTTACTTCACCTTTTTTTTGTTAAATACATAACTACACATGTGTTCATTCATAGTTTTGATGCCTTCAGTGAGAATCTACAATGTAAATAGTCATGAAAATAAAGAAAACGCATTGAATGAGAAGGTGTGGCCAAACTTTTGGCCTGTACTGTATGCACATAGTCAAAATTTGTGTCAGATATGTGCACCCAGTCTCGTTGTAAATCAGTTTATTTCTTTTCACCAGCCCTGATTTTTTTTTTCATTTATATTTTATTATTTAATGCAGAAAACACTGTTGTTGTCAAGTGACTAAATATACAGAGGAGATAACATCATCTGTTTCCCTCTCACTGTTTCACAGACCAAAGAAAATACATCTATGAAAGAGTTTTGCCCTCTCTTTGTGAAACATCTTTTTATTTGGTTTCCATTTATTCCGTATATCAAAGTTCTGCACAGTATCCAATCACCTGCAATAAAAGAATCCGAAGTGTTTGTACTGAGAAAAGCATAGATGTAAAATAAGCGGACAGCTGAATATCCAAATGTTTCTAGCTGTACTTGGAATGAGATATGATTTCCACTCTGCCAGCTCGTAAACGGAGAGCAGATAATGAGCGAGTAGTGGAGACACTGGGCATCTGGAGCAAGCATATGGATACCTCTGTTAATGGTGAGCAGACAGACCATAATTCTGCAGCCTTTCGACAGTGTCTTAGCAACAGCTGGAACCCAATAAACACCAATTGTTTTGAACTGCAACTGTTACTTAATGAAGTACGTGATGATAAAGTGTTGCAATGATTGATGTCCAAACTGTTTAAAATCTGTTATTATGCCACAAACACACACACACACACACAGTGACACCTATTAAATTATGCACATCATTTACCTGTCAATCCAGAAGTCATTTATCAACAGTCACTTTTATGCACAAAGTAAATATGATAAAATATTTATGTGTCAAGTAAATTATGAGATAATTTTGTCTGTCAACTTGACATGGAGCTGCAGTTAATCCCAGGATCGTCTTGCTATGAAGCAGATTTTCTGACAACTACACCACGTCATCAAAGTTTATACGAGCTTAATTTGTCCTGTGGATTTTTTTTTCTTTTCAATAGAAAATGTGGTTTCTGATCAATTAAATTCAGATGCAGCTGAGATGATGGTCATTGGCCCTGTTTGATACCAGCAGACACCCGTTTGACCAAGTAACAGTTTGACAGTTGTGTGACTTCTCAAAGTTTGGCAGCCAGGGATATTAATATGTTAGATCCTGCTCTCTTTTGATCAGCACATTAAAAGTTTGAAGAGAGATAGTCCCACATCCAACTGTCTCGGATGCAGGTGTGCTATCATTTGAGTCTTTGCACAACAAAAACACACAGCTGATTAATTTCCCCACACCTGTGCACATGAGACAGGTGGAGCAGTTTCTATTTGAGCTCAATGTTGTAAAAAATGGTGTTCAACTCTCTTGACGAAGGTCCAGTTGGACTGAAACGTTAGTTTTACTAATAAATTGTGAAGCTGAGCAGTGTGTGGGATTTTCTGTTTAAAGATCTGCATGTTATTTGCACTCCACCCCCATTTTGTAGCAAAAACGCCTAAAATGACGTACCCAAATTAAAATGATAGTCGCTTCTGAACCGCTCTGACTACATGCATGCATGAGATCTTGCCAGAAAGAAAATTCCCTGAAGTTTCTTGTGAAAGTGTCAGAAATACTCTAGGTGATACAGAGACAGAGTAATGGGCCTTTGAAATCAGTAAAAAATTGAAGATTTTGGTCCACATAAAATAAAAAATGTTTTTCAGGATGAATAACTGTCTGTGGCTTTATCTGTGAAGGAGAATGACAGTATTGGGCTGTAGGCACACTATCAGTGAACACCTGCTTCAAATTTGAAGACGAAAACACAAAGTATGACCATTCTACAGTGTTTTTTCCATGAAAAGATCCAGGCGGAGCTCCAAAAGACAAGTTGGTCTCTCAGCTTCAAAATAGTATTGTCAGTGATCAAACAACACTCAGCCAGCTGAAACACAGAAACACCATAAAACATCACCAGAATAAAGCCACATGAAACGTGAAAGTTATGATCCAACTTTCTAGATGGCATATCTCATCCAAAAATAGTGGCAGGCGTGAGACTCTTACCTTTTATGAAACAGCTAAGTCCCCACTAACAGCTCCACATAAGATCACAAGAAATCCTGTAACTTTTCCCATCGAAAAACGGCATGACATAACTTGTCACTGCTCATCGCGATTTGGGACTATGTGTGTTTAGGCTAGTCTTGTGCGAAATACATAAGAAATAAAAGAAAAATGGTGTTATTTTTGAAAAGTCGAGAGCTTCCTGATTCTATCGATACCAAATATGGCATGGTTTGATGGTGTGGTGCGCCTGGGAGATACCATTTTACAGAGGAGGAGGGGAACGAGGACGGTGGCATCCTTGTGGAGTTAATGCAGTCAGAAGTGACAGACGCATAGAGAGCTGAACACAAAGACTTTTAAAAACGCCTTAGTCTCTGGTCTCCTGCAGACAGAGGTGAGTAGAGTCTCCCAACACACATGATTGTTTTGGGGAGAGAACGGGGGTCGCCAGGGGTTGGCTGTGGTTGGCAAGACGTCACCCAACTTTTGGGCCTACTACTGAATAGGTCCATCCCAGTGCGGCTTAACATGGCATGGCATGTCCAATCTGATAATGGAAACACAAATTGGGCAGCGGCAGAAAGTTCACTATTTTTTCAGTGAAAGATGAAATAGCTGCATTTGTCTCATTTGTACGTAAATTTTTATTTCTATTTTTATTATTTCAATAACGCAAATGATGCAAGAAGCAGCTGGGCCCCAGGTATTTTGATATTATCTAATCTGGCATCCATTAAAAATTTGACACCCCTAACCTAAACCTAGATCTGTTTTGTGTTTCCACCACAGACGGTACCAGATGGTAATAGCTGAGTCATCACACCATCCTACTCTCACTGTATTTCCTCAGTGAGGTCTGCAACTTGCTGATTATCCATGAAACAAGGTTGCACACCAACATTTTCACAAAACACAAAAACAAAAAGCAAAAACATGACATAAAACAACAGTTCTATCAGAACAGTCCACAACAGGAGCAGAAAAATAGCTGCTCTAACATGTAATGCACTGAACTGAACCAGACTGCTTGATGGAAATGAGGCTTTTGTGTACAGTGGACTAGTTTTGCCTCTTGTGTGTTCGGCGACACCTGAAGTTGCTCGACTTCCTCCCAGATCCATATTCCTAATACATCCTCCTCAGATAATGTGTCTTCATATGTGGACATCACATTTTGGCTTTACTTTGGCTTGCACTTTACTCTACTTAACTCAGAGCTGTTGTCCTCATTCATAGACACATATTTATGCCATCTAGTGGTAGGAAGAGCACAATACACTAATCCATGTAAAAACAAGATGGCAGCCATCTCTGTTAAGTCAGTCTGCAGCTGATCCTGTCACAAAAGTGGACAAGGTCCAAAACCTGATCATATGTTATGGTTGAAACTTGTTTATTTATGTATAATGTATTTGTAGTTTGACGTGGCAACAAAATTTTTAGCCAAGTTTAGCAACGGTAACAAGCTAAGACACCGTTAATTTGGAAGTGCTCGATTGACATTGGGACTATCGTCTCATTTGAGGACAGTGGGACTTTATTATCATTGGCAATGTTTAGTTTTTTTATACTTATCAGGTCCTACTGATCCCAGATAGCTAGGAGAAATTGAAAATGCATACCAAACAAAAGTTCGGGTCTCAGGAGGATATGTTGATAATGTATCGATAACTTTTTACTCCTGATTGTCTATATGACATCTACATCACATCTATGATGTGTCAGTCTGTCCTGGGAGAGGGATCCCCTCTTGTATTTCTTCCCACGTGAGAAGTTGTTTTGGTGTGGAGAGAATTTACTTGACGGTCTAAGGATAGTAGGTGTCCTATGCTGAGCAGATTGTAAAGCCCTGTGAGGCTGATTTGTGATGTTGTGCTATATAAATAAAATGGCCTTGACTTGACTTGACTTCTTGGCAAGCCACAGAGGCCGTCTCAAAAGAAATTCAAAGCATGTAATTATGACTCAGAAAGGTTTTGTTCAGAAGCAGCTGCACACATCTTTAGACAAAAAAGTTATGCAGTGTAAGAGCACGACCATAAATCTTTATAATGACAGTGCAATTTGCAGGATAACAATGAATAAAATACTTTCTGAATAGTCTGTAATTGTACCTGGCCCCCACATGCTTTGTGTTGTTGAACCATAGTCAGAAAGTTTGAGTTGATTAAAAGTTTCTAATGATGATGATTGGTAACACATTTTTTTAGAAGCTGTCTGGGGTACATCAGCTGTTTATTGCTATCGAATGCTATCTTTAGACAGTCTAGCTACAGTCCACTTTACTGTGTTTCATGGTCTTACTAGCCTGAAAAGCCTCCTTGATTTTTTGCAAATTACATGTAAACCACTAATTTGATATCTGATTTAACTTTAATTACAAATGTTACACAAGAGTTCAGAAACTGTCCCTAATGTAGGTGGGCAGTGAAGGACTTGGTATCTGTGGTGCTAATTTTGGAGAGTCCACTTTGTTTTTAACTCAACACAAAGTGAAGAGCAGTGTTTTGTGTTTATCTCCAAAAAGTTGCATTCACTAAACAAACACTTGTCAAGTTAGCCTGTCAGTGTTTCAAACAGCAAAAAAACAACTCTATGCAACTCTAAAGTATATTTCACCTGGAAAGGAACATCTGCTGAGTCATTTCAGTGAAGGAGAATCAATTAAAGCCAACAACAATGTATCCGCTGAGGCATCAGCTGTCGGTTTTACTGTTGTCTTTGGCAAACCATGGAGGCGGCAGATACAGCACATAGATATAGTTGTGCGGAATTCATTTTTAAGGAGAAGAGTGATGGACTGGGGGCTCATCCTACTCTCCAATGTGCTATGTGTGAGCTCAGTCCTGCATGTTCTTTAATGAAGCAATAGGAGAAGATATTCGGTCTCAGTTAATGTAGTTTATTAAGCAGTAAAGGAATAAAATTACAGAGCTCTGGGTCTCAACTTCAAGTCCCTGACGAACAACAAAGGTGTGTCAGTTCACGAAGTCTGACCTCCTGTCCTTTCCCTGACCCAGTATATTTGAGCGTAACAGAGTGTCATTGTGCACGCAAGGCGTTGTCCTCTTCTCATTGGCAGTTCCACTTCCTCCTTCACCACACCACGCCCCTGCCTCGTGTTAATCTGACTCCTTCCCGCTGACAGTGGGGGCGTGGTTCCTGTTTTGAAAGACAAGAGAACAACACAACTCCCTACACGTGCTGTACCTTACTATCTGTACATCACTTTCTATTATTTTTACCATATATGAAACTAATTATCTAAGCATTGCGGTATGTGCTCCTCAGATTTCATGTCTCTTCCTCTCCTGTACTTCTCCGCTTCTGCAAAGCAAACACATTCAGATCAGCTGAAATCATCTTAGTATTCTCATTGTTCACACATCTAAAACTTATATAGTGAAACACAACTGATAGTAAAATGCATAAAATCATTCTATTCCCAACAAGAGGCAGCCAGTTTTTCTGAGCTTATGTAGAGTGACAGTTTTAAGCATGAGATGTGACCTTTAACAAATCTTTGAGTTTAGTTTTGAATAAAAAATATCATTTTATTTGATGTTTGATGTTGAATCTGAATATTAGCTGTAACAGAGAACTGAGACTTGAATCAGGAAAATGCCGCACTGTGCCCAGGTGAGTCTGACATTTTTTAAAGCTTAGACTGTAGTACTCCAGCTTTATACTGCCAGGGAATCAGGCTCGGCAATAAATCGATATCGGCAGTTGTTGTGCTTAAATGGCAGGAGTTGCTTTGGTGTAACTTAGGGCTGCTAAGAATAATTCTTGTCGTCATTTAGGGCCATTAGTCGAAAAGTCTCCCGCATGTTTACAATATTAATTTAATTATTAAATGATATATTTTGGGTGGGGCAACACAATGGTTTGAGATGAAGGTGTGAGAAAGAATAGTGTCAGTAACATTGTTAACACTGTGCTACATTACAGAGAAATACAAAACCGTACTAATGAACCTTCATTAATATAGGCCTAATATTTTATCTACAAGTGCACGTCACACACTGAGTGAGCCGCCTGTTAATGACTCTGTCGGCAAAGCAGTAATGATTGTGCTAAGTGGCTAATGGGCATGTAGCTACTGACATGTTTCAGATGATACGTCATGTTTGTAGTCGACCAATGAAGATGAGTTTACATATCACCTTGGGTTCGTCCTTCACCTTCTCAAAATAATACCACACTTTGGATTTCCTGCCCGACATGTTATTAACTAGCCTGTGAAATACCCGCAGGTACCAGCCCTGGAGATTAGGGGCCGGATAACAGGGACCGATGTAAAGCTCTGGGTAGCCCTGCACTAACATGATCAACTTTTCCGTATTTATCAGACTGAATATTTACAGAAGAAGGGAAAGATATGTGTCGGCTGTGATTGGTTTGTAACTTCCTGTGTGTGTCCTTTCAAATTAAATTCCCACATGGTCCAGTCATATAGGTTTTGATTTATTTTGACAAGGTGCAGCTCCTAATAGAGTATTTTTTTCTGCAACTAAGCAACCAGTGAAATCTTGCTGATTAATGACCTTTCTGGTCGACTAACGTTTGGTTGACTAGAGAGACAGAGAGGAAGAGTGATGGAGCAGTGGAGCAATATAGTGAAGAATCTGGGCAGAGTGACAGAGGGATAGAGCAGCAGTGCAACTTTGTTGGCACCACGGGTCCATGTCATTGGTTCGACAGCCCATTGGTTCGACATCCCATTAGTCCGACTGTCCGCGGTGCTGAACGGCTCGCGGTGGGCGTATGGTGCGTCGCGACCGGCTTGAGGCGGAGCAGGCTCACGGCTTATGTGTTTGTCACTTTCTTTTTCATTTTAACCCACACCATGATCTTTTCCTGACCCTAACCAAGTGGTTTTTGTGCCTAAACCTAACCAGACCTTAACCACAGGGCATCATGATGATTTCGGAACGGACTTTGGAACATGTTACATGAACGTGAACATGAAACATGTTAGCCCTTAGCTTGCAATAATTGTTTATAGACATGTTTATATATGTTTTTATTATTATTATTTTTTTTTTAACAGTAGAAAACTGCTGCTGTGGTTCAGGCTCTGGTTGAGCTCAGACAGTAACATGTAGAGTCGGGCCTAATCTTTTTGGGCCCAATCAAAGCTCTACCACAAGGGAGGCCGCACTGCCTTGACACTTTGTGCTACAGCTCCACTGACATATGTTACTATCACAGCAGCCAAGCTAAAGTGGCGAGTACAGTTTATGACACAGTCATACCAGCAGACAGCTTTATGATCTCTGTCATGTCTGCAGCACTGTTATAACTTATGTCACGGCTATGACAGTTTAATGGGGTGTGCTGATGTATAGACTTCACATTATGCTTGATAACTTAAGTGATATTATTCCTGTACGCTGGACGAGAAGAGCATCGTTTCATGCTCTGTCTACGCAGTACATTTTGTATTCAGTGGAGATGAGCCTTTGGCACTGCTCACCTAGACACGGCCTGTTGTGTTTAGTGGCATTTTGTGCTGGTGGACACATTTATAGTCACTCTCTGCTTTCCCTTGTCCTCTCAAGGTGTGCGTGTAGACGCGTGTGTCCACATCTGTGCGTGTTGGTGCACACATGCCTGCCACTCTGAGATGTAGCTGTCTGTCTTGCCTCAACTCCTTTCCTTCTCATTAAATTTGGGGGTAAAATTTGCATGTCCTCACCTTCAGAAAGAAGGTTATTCATGTGCTGAGGTGTTTTTTGTTTAGTGTGTATATGTGTGTGTGTGTGTGTGTGTGTGTGTGTGTGTGTGTGTGTGTGTGTGCGCACAAGAGAGAGAAAAAGAGAGATAAACCATGGACAATACTTAACAGCGTTTAAAATTACAGCATCAGGAGTTTTAAGCTTGGCTCCAAATACAGCAACAACTAGAAGGGCACTCGGAGAGCGCAGGCCTCCGCCATGGCCAAATGCCCTATCTTGCAATGTTGAAGGTGCAATTTTCGACATTCAGAACATTAATTTAGCAGCAAACTACTATTTTTCATGTCCCCACTGTGCTTCCAGGAAGAGTGCTGTGCTTTGAAGCCAATTTTACACAGTTGCCAAACGTGGAATTATTACTTTCGGGTCTGTCATGTCAGGTCACGGGCCCAAAAAGACTTTTCTCATAGACTTGTAAATCAGTGGATACATTTCTTTGAGCGTCACAACCTCAGCAAAATGACTCATTTCACTAATGGGATTTGATCCATTTGGTCCAAAAACATTCCAAAAGTCTTGAAGAACTAAATGATTAAATCATTTTTATCCGTGTTCAAGTTAGCAGAGGACTAAACCAGAAGTTTGGCCTCGTGAGTCTCTAGTGTGCTTGCTCTATTGGGACACGAGACGTGGAAGAGCTGTGTTATTTCATGTGCCACTGAGCAACTTTCATGGTAATGAATGGGGGCCCACCATGGATGCCTAACCCAGCTATATTTATACATCCATGGTGCCCACTGGCTAGATAATTGCCTCTACTTTGCACTGTGTACCTGGGCTGGAAGTTTACAGGAGCGCATTGCTTATACGGGAGGGTATGAGCACCATCGTATGAGCACACAGT
Organism: Epinephelus fuscoguttatus; assembly: GCF_011397635.1. NCBI lineage: Eukaryota > Metazoa > Chordata > Actinopteri > Perciformes > Serranidae > Epinephelus > Epinephelus fuscoguttatus. The sequence continues at coordinate 24,622,730 of NC_064757.1, forward strand.
TGACTTTGTCAGCACTCTTGCCATTGCTTTTCGCTCCCTGCCTCCTCAGGTGGCAAGATGGCCTGGTTGCCAGAAGCTTAAAACCTACTCTGCTGCACTGCTAGCTGATGCCATTTTGGCTCAGTCACCTCCATGTTTACATGTGACATCCAAGACAAGAGCCATGTGCAATCCTGGCTCAGACTCTGAGTGTCCTGTATTTCAAAGTATAAATAAGTCATGTATCCACTTTGTGATTCAGAGCCGGTCAAAAATGTTAAAGCTTCCTCCATGGCCTATGCTTCACCCTTCCACCAAGTTTCATGAAAATTAGGCTTTTAGTTTTTCTGTAATGTGAGCTGAATACATGCCCACCTTGGCTGAGGTAAAAAGTCAAAGAACTGCTCTTTGCAATGATTTCAATGAAAATTGGATCAAATAATCTGCTGAAAAACACCTGTAAATATGTGGAGCTGTTTTTATAGTGAATATCCACTGACATTGCATCTGGAAAGCGTAGTTAATTAGCTGTGTTACAAATGGTGAGTTATTTAAACATGTGTCATCTTATATATATGTGTATATATATATATATATATACAGTACAGGCCAAAAGTTTGGACACACCTTCTCATTTGGGCCTCCACAGTCACCGGACCTGAACCCAATGGAGATGGTTTGGGGTGAGCTGGACCGCAGAGTGAAGGCAAAGGGGCCAACAAGTGCTAAACACCTCTGGGAACTCCTTCAAGACTGTTGGAAAACCATTTCAGGTGACTACCTCTTGAAGCTCATGGAGAGAATGCCAAGAGTGTGCAAAGCAGTAATCAGAGCAAAGGGTGGCTATTTTGAAGAAACTAGAATATAAAACATGTTTTCAGTTATTTCACCTTTTTTTGTTAAGTACATAACTCCACATATGTTCATTCATAGTTTTGATGCCTTCAGTGAGAATCTACAATGTAAATAGTCATGAAAATAAAGAAAACGCATTGAATGACAAGGTGTGTCCAAACTTTTGGCCTGTACTGTATATATATATATAATATATAATATGTGTGTGTGTATATATATGTATAGAGAGAGAGAGAGAGAGAGAGAGATAAAAAGATTAATTAAATTGAATCATAAAAAAGTTATTAAAACCTACATTCTCTGTAGGTACATACATGAGTTATGAATAAGGCTCACTGTGTGGGTTGTATGTCTGTTGGTGAGCACAGCAGGTCCCCATGTTGGACTGTCTCATATACCTTAATTTTCACCTGCATCTAAGCACACAATTTTTCTTTTTCTCTATTGCTACTCTAGTGGTCAAGCTTTAGGGCTGCACGATGCGTCGTTTAAACATCGTCATCGCGATGTGTGCATGTGCGATAATCACATCGCAGGACGTGCGATGTTTTCTCTGTTTTTTTTAGAACATGTCAACTTTTCTTTTGCTTCAGAAAAGCATCTCTGAAGAGGCTCCTTGCTCTGCGCTCTCTCTCTCTCTCTGAGCAGTCAGCTCACAGTCAGCCCCTCCCCCAATGCACATGCAGTCCGTCACACAGCACACCCCAAGCTGAGCAGAAGAAGCAGAAGATGAGCGATAAGCAAGAAGAAGAGACTGCGAAGGATGAATTAAGTGCAACACATACCGCTGCCATACGCCGCGCGTCAAAATGCCCGCCTCCATTATATTCTACGAACAAACCCATGCCGGCACCGGCGCTGCGAGAAAAGCCTTTTATGTACGTCTCGGCCGCCGTAGTATCAACTCCGGTTGCAGCTTTCAAAGGGGTATCTGGATGCTTAACGTTATTAAGTTTTTCAAATTTTTAATAAATCCTTGGAATCATTTTTATCATGTGTGGGGTTGACTCATTACAGACTTCACAGAAGTATTCGGAGTCACCCCTGGGTCAAAAATTTGCCTCAAATGTTAAAATAAGTGGAAAGTATGGATATTGGTTGATCGCCTCCAAAAAAATGCAACTATTATTTAAGCAAATGTCCATAAAAATAACCAAATTAGTGTTGCAATAAGGATGACATTTGTGACTGTCAGTCACTCTGTGAGAGTGGTTTTTGGCTGAATCATGCTTCCACCATTTACTGTTATAATGTGAATGTTTCTTGTGGGTATCCGTGGTTATGTTCCCGGAATATCTCATCTCATGTATTATCTGGTATCATTAAATTCCTGCACACACGTCTTCTGACTCACTCTTCACTCTCTGTCACTCAATCTTTCTTGCACTGCCTCAGTCGCTCCCCCTCTTTCGTTCTCTCTCATTTTCTCAATTTCTCTCCCAGTCTCCTTTTCCCTCTCTGTCTGTCTACCCACTAAGCCACAGTATGTCTTTTTTTCCCCCCAAAGCTTCATCGACCCGTAAGAGGAAACAAAATCATTAAAGGCCACGGTTTAAGCAAAAATGCAGCAAGTACATAATCAGGCAGTGCCTTTTGTGCCTAATGCCTGAAATGTCAAGAGTGTGGAAAAACTGCAGTGAGAGAAAATAGGAACACAAGACAGCTGCAAAAGCAGTAGAATAAGACACAGTATTTCTGTATAACGTTGTAAGTGTATGATATCAGACTCTAATGTGCCATGTAATTGCTAATTGAAGGTATACTATGCAGCATTTCCCCCCAGAAAAACAATGTATAGACTCATACAAAAGTAATTTATCCCTCTCTGTCATCACTTATGAAGTAGCTGCTTGGGCTTAGATGAGGAGCTATACGTGATTGCAGTACACCATTGCCAATCATCTCCCAGCGACAGGAAGTTATGTAACGGGGGAAAAAAGAAAAATACATCTAAGTGAAATATATTGCCATGCTGCCATGCCATGTTTCATCACTGTTGTGCAAACACTTAAGCTTTCAAACCGTCTGTGAGATTTTTTTTTTCTCAACTTGGCGTCTCTCTTATGAAATAATCTAAGATCTTTGTTGTCAGTGCAGTGTTTTTGAATATCGAGCTTTCACTTAACAATGTGTTTAATTTGCTTAATCTCCTTTATCCTGAGGCTGTAAGCCTTTTGTCAGTAGAAGTGATGGGAGACAAACTGACACAAAACTTTCTGATTAGACAGCTCATAGACAATCAAACCAATATTCAGAGTTAATCAAAGAACAGTTTGGTAACACTTTCTATGAAGACCACATCTATAATGAGGGCATTCATAGTCAAATATTGACTGCACTCATAAACACACATAATGCTTCCTGATGCACAATATCAGCAGTCATAAAACATAATAGATGTGACATGAATACCTTCATGGTAACATTTCTTTGTTGGTGTTTAGTAAAGTGTGATGCATTTTCATGTATTTAAAAGAATCTATGATGCATCATAAGTGATTAATACTGACCATACACGAAAATACTACCAAAGTCTGACACCCTCTCACACCTAAAAAGAATTGTATCATGGAGTCAGAGAGTTCTTAGTCACAGAATTTGATTTTTCAAAGACTGGGGATCTTGAAGAGTCATTTTTTGGGCAAGATTATTGGATTCAAAAATGAAAATAAAAGAGGACTGAAATTGTTTCAGCCCTTGAAATCCCCAGTGATTATGCTATATAGCTAGCTAACCACTGTAGGGGCTACTTGAAAGCTAATGTTAACTGCTGTTTTCTAGTAGCCTACAAGCTAACTGTATCTGTGTGTCTCAAGTCACATACTTCCGTTAGTACACTTCCATGTAGTATACTATGTGCACTATGTACTCATTGGCGTAGTGCGCAAATTTCGTCAGGGTAGTGTTGTCTCAATCCAGACATGGCCGTTGTGCGCTTACTGGAAATGACGACCACAAATTTTGACCTCTTCTTCTTCTTTTAATGCCTAATTGTAATTGGCCAGTAGAGCATTACCGCAACCATTTGCCCACAAATTTTCGCCCACCAAAATATCTATAGACTATATCGTATTGTTGTACTGTATTTATTAAAATTAACGTGTTTTCACTGGTTTTACGACACATTTGCGCTATCGTTCGCAGTACCAAATCATTACAGATTGCTAAATTAATCCAATAAACATACTCCTGGTTTATACCCCACAACAGTATAGTGGTGCTTAGTGCAAAAAACACATGTTCACAGTCGCATAGTCCTCGGCCGCCATTTCCAGTTTGAAAAGTGGTCCACACTCAACTTATTGACTGTTTTGAGTGCACCATCCGGGTACTTATAGTGCACTGCATTTTTCCATACTTCTCAGTGTGAATGCACTTATGCACTCAAAATATTAAGTGTTAGTACACAAGTACGCGATTTGAGACATAGCATTTGTTTCAGCTGAAGCGTGCTGGCTTCAAAAGTCCATTTATGTACGTAACCATGTATATGAGTGAGGCTATCTTCAGCTGAAATGCACGGTTAGGTCGTGGACTAAAGGCAAACATTCCAGTAGCTTAAGTTGGCTTACAAGCAGCCTTGTTTGAGATGAGGAAAGTGGTTGGTTAGCTAGCTAGCTATTGCATATAGCATAATCCCTTAGGATTTTGATGGCTGTGACAGTTTCTGTCCACTTTTTTTCCTTTTTGAAGCTGACAGTTTTTCAAATTGTGACCCTACAAGATCCCCAGTCTTTGCAAAATCTGCTTCGATAACGTTTCAGTTTTGAACCATAACTCCTTCTATTCTGGCTCCCAATAATACAACAAGACGACATTTTAAGACTCCTGTGTAGTCTACAGCCCTGTGGTGGTGAGGGTCTGTTTTGCCTCTAGACAACAAACTGACGTCATTGTGATGTCAGCCCTAAAAGGGTCTATTCATATTGAATTGACACCCAAGTTGTGTAAGTGTATCGTCTCAGCCCTCCTATTAAGCAAACATCTTACAACCATATGCTCATTGTGTTCAGATCACAGGCCAAGAGCCATGGGCTTTTCCTGCAGTGGTGTGGAACTGTGGGTGAATTTCAAGCTCTAGTTCTCAGTGTTAGTGAAACCACAGTCATCAAGTTGCTGAGCTGCATGCGCATACCACAGTTGCATTATTATGTTGCTTGGGGAGACGTGGGTAAGGCAAAATGCACACAGTGGCTTGAGGATGACGGGGCTGCAGAAAGCACAAACAATAGAGCTTATCAGACTGGTGAAGTGTGGAAGAAAGTAATAAGGAGGGAGCCACAGCGATGTGTGCTGTGTGCAGTGTGTTTGTGAGGGGGCAGGTAAGGTGATCCAGTCTAAGTAAAGGTTCGCAGACAGATAAAGGCAGGCGGTGCAGTTGTCCTGGTGGCCTTAGATGTCTTTAGAGAGGGGAAACGGTGTCAGCATGTGTGCTGGCTGTCTGTTCTCCCTACTGCTTATTCAGGCTACCAGCTGTGCTCCAGGTCCAGAGGTGTGTGGGATTGTCAGTCTCTGGCCTTGGTGCTGAATATGCACCAAGAGAGCTGGCGGCTGCTGTTGCTGTCCAAGGTGCTGAGCCTCTGGTTTATAGAGCCCTGGGAAATGGAGCGACTCCCAAGACCTGCTCTATTGGCAAGAGACCTTTTCTTCATTTTCCACTGCTGACTGATTTAAAAGAATCCCATCAGCATTTTCATTATGTACACACACTCAATCAGACATGTTTTGGACATCGTCTTCATTTTGGATAATCACTGTTGCTTGACAGATATTTGAAACCTACAAACATCACTAAAGTATGTTTGTGCAGCCTAGCTTCTACAGTAAATAGCCCTCAATCCACTTCACCACTCCATCACCAACTGCTCTTACCTATAACTGTATCTAGGTCAGGTGGCACTTATTGAGTCACCTCATGACTGTGATTGCCAGAGGAAAAAGGCAGCTGATCGCGGTCCTCATTTTCACTCAACCCATCACATGGAAATATCAGAGCTGATGGGAGCAAGCACTGCTCAAGAGAAGGCACATTTTAAGCTCTCTCAGAAAGTTAGTTAGTTGGAGACATGTATACATGCTCAATATCGCTAATATCTTCTGGGTGATCAAACTACAGCTTATATTTAACAGTATGTGCAGCTTGCTCATGCTCAAAGCTGAAAGACAACATGGCATTTAATTAATGTTTTCTGTCATTAACACATACACAAATACTGCAGCTGTCTTTGCAGTTTAAATGTAAGGGGCAGTGCTGTTTTCCTTTTTAATTATACAAAATGACCCATGACCTGTTTTGCTTCACCTTATTTTCTGTCATATATGTAAATTCAGATAATGAAAAATGTATGTAAAAGTAATCCCTGTGAGGGGAAAAAAGGCTTCAGACTGTTTTCAATATTTTTTCTGTTCTTGAGGAAAGTTGACGTCAGCTTGTGACGCATTTCTTTACATTGTCAAATGCTCTAGGCACACTACTGCAAGTACTGAACTAACTAATGAACTTAGTTAATTATTTTTGGCCAATACAATGCAGTAATCACATTAATTATCTAGAAAGTAAGTAACCCATTTGCAAACATATTTTACTTTATTTATATTCTCTTATTTATTTAATAATTTAATTACAATGTTTATTTATTTATTTTTATTTTTTTCTCTCCTGTATTGTTGCGTGTTGCTTTATTGTAATCTAATTCCACGTTAAACTGTGTGTGGGTGTGTGTGTGTGTGGGTATGTGAGGAGGGGTGGGTTTAAAGGTTGGGAAAAAGGGATGGGAGGAGGGTGGTTCTGGGTTTTGGGGTGGATTGGGAACGAATATTGTTTATGAGGATGCCGTGATGGAACATTTATGAATATGTAGATAAGTAACCAATGATGACTCAGATGAATGACGAAGGTACACTATGTCGTGGTGATGGCTGTAATTGATCTCTATTCACTCAATAGAAAATAGTTATAATATATATATATACAGTACAGGCCAAAAGTTTGGACACACCTTCTCATTCAATGTGTTTTCTTTATTTTCATGACTATTTACATTGTAGATTCTCACTGAAGGCATCAAAACTATGAATGAACACATGTGGAGTTATGTACTTAACAAAAAAAGGTGAAATAACTGAAAACATGTTTTATATTCTAGTTTCTTCAAAATAGCCACCCTTTGCTCTGATTACTGCTTTGCACACTCTTGGCATTCTCTCCATGAGCTTCAAGAGGTAGTCACCTGAAATGGTTTCCACTTCACAGGTGTGCCTTATCAGGGTTAATTAGTGGAATTTCTTGCTTTATCAATGGGGTTGGGACCATCAGTTGTGTTGTGCAGAAGTCAGGTTAATACACAGCCGACAGCCCTATTGGACAACTGTTAAAATTCATATTATGGCAAGAACCAATCAGCTAACTAAAGAAAAACCAGTGGCCATCATTACTTTAAGAAATGAAGGTCAGTCAGTCCGGAAAATTGCAAAACTTTAAATGTGTCCCCAAGTGGAGTCGCAAAACCATCAAGCGCTACAACTAAACTGGCACACATGAGGACCGACTCCAGGAAAGGAAGACCAAGAGTCACCTCTGCTTCTGAGGATAAGTTCATCCGAGTCACCAGCCTCAGAAATCGCAAGTTAACAGCAGCTCAGATCAGAGACCAGATGAATGCCACACAGAGTTCTAGCAGCAGACCCATCTCTAGAACAACTGTTAAGAGGAGACTGCGCGAATCAGGCCTTCATGGTCAAATAGCTGCTAGGAAACCACTGCTAAGGAGAGGCAACAAGCAGAAGAGATTTGTTTGGGCCAAGAAACACAAGGAATGGACATTAGACCAGTGGAAATCTGTGCTTTGGTCTGATGAGTCCAAATTTGAGATCTTTGGTTCCAACCGTGTCTTTGTGAGAGACGAAAAGGTGAACGGATGGATTCCACATGCCTGGTTCCCACTGTGAAGCATGGAGGAGGAGGTGTGATGGTGTGGGGTGTTTTGCTGGTGACACTGTTGGGGATTTATTCAAAATTGAAGGCACACTGAACCAGCATGGCTACCACAGCATCCTGCAGCGACATGCCATCCCATCCGGTTTGCGCTTAGTTGGACGATCATTTATTTTTCAACAGGACACGACCCCAAACACACCTCCAGGCTGTGTAAGGGCTATTTGACCAAGAAGGAGAGTGATGGAGTGCTGCGGCAGATGACCTGGCCTCCACAGTCACCGGACCTGGAACCCAATGGAGATGGTTTGGGGTGAGCTGGACCGCAGAGTGAAGGCAAAGGGGCCAACAAGTGCTAAACACCTCTGGGAACTCCTTCAAGACTGTTGGAAAACCATTTCAGGTGACTACCTCTTGAAGCTCATGGAGAGAATGCCAAGAGTGTGCAGAGCAGTAATCAGAGCAAAGGGTGGCTATTTTGAAGAAACTAGAATATAAAACATGTTTTCAGTTATTTCACCTTTTTTTTGTTAAGTACATAACTCCACATGTGTTCATTCATAGTTTTGATGCCTTCAGTGAGAATCTACAATGTAAATAGTCATGAAAATAAAGAAAACGCATTGAATGAGAAGGTGTGTCCAAACTTTACTGTACATATATATATATATATATATATATGGCCTATATTTTATCTACAAGTGAGAGCTGGGCGCTACTCTTGTGCGTCTGAGGTTGCTTAGTAACCTTATCAGGCATCACATAGCCTATTTACCTGAACTCCTGAGTGCAGAGCTGATCTTCCACCAGGTGGTGTTTATAAGTGTGTAGGCCTATTGTCTGTGGGACAGATGTTCAGCTCTGGGTAGCCCTGCACTAACATGATCAACTTTTCCGTATTTATCAGACTGAATATTTACAGAAGAAGGGAAAGATATCTGTCAGCTGTGATTGGTTTGAAACTTGACTCCTGTCTGACTGCTGAGTGTGGCCACTTCCTGTGTCTGTCCTTTCAAATTAAATTCCGATATGGTCCAGTCAGATTTGATATTGACAAGGAGTTTAAGAGTTTTACGTTTGCTTGTTTGTTTGTTTTTCCTTTTTTTTTTTTTTTTTTTCTGTGTCAAAGCTAATGACCTCTCTGGTCAACTAATGTTTGGTCTACTGTAAGGGGGCAGCCCTACTTTTTTTTGAACATTAAAGGATGTAAACATGTGCAATAACAGAATGTGAACCTGAAAATTAGCATGACAGGGTTCCTTTAAAGCATTTAAAACCTCTTCCTTCAGTCTTTAACATAGAGATATAGGGTGCAGCCATATCATCTGAATGTATTTGTATGCAGTCATGTCATAGTCTACACACTGACATTAAAATAATCCCAGTACACTGAGGACAAATGTTTCATCTCCTCTCTTATTTTGTTTTTAAAACTGACCATCTTGGGAAAACAGAAACTCATAAAACACACCACAGTGAGCTAAAGGAACAAATAATTTACTGAAACAAGAATAATTAAAAATAATGCCTTGTTTCCATGCTCCACTGAAACCAATATGTATCTGTAATCAGGAGCAGAAGAAAGTCAAGTCAGCCTAATTACAGGCCGTGTAATGAACCACCTGCTGTGAGACTGAATGTCGCCGAGTGTTTATGAAGTGGGCCAGAAATGCTCTGCGTTCATATTGTATGTACACACACACACACACACACACACACACACATCCTGTTCTCTACAAATTACACTTGTACTCTGTGAGAATTTTAAGACTGCCAAAGAACAGAAAAAACAAATTCACATGCACAATGAGTTGGCTGAACATAAATTTACCCAAAATAAACTGAAAATGCTCTTCAGTGTCCCCGCTGTGACCGGTATTAACACAATGCTTCTGTTGTCCATGCATATCAACACATGCATGCTTTTCATTTCCCTGCAGATACACACAGACACACGCATCCTGCCGTACACAAACACACACACAAATTCACATTGATCCCACAACACACCCATTACCCAAAAATAAACTGAAGTGATTAATAATTAAAGAGCAAATATCCATCCATGCCCACTGTGACCAGGCTCACATAGAAACACACACACACACACACACAGTCACAAGTTATATCTACCCATCTAACCTTTTATCTCCAGATGATGAATGGAGGGTGTGAAGGATTCTGCTTTAGACAACGTTGCCAATTTTCTCCCTCCATGGCTTTCAAATTTTAACAGATATTTTTCTGAACTTTCAATTCATCATCCTGGACACTGTCCACTCAACCGTCAGAGCTGAGCACAAAGGCCACATCTATTCTCACACACACACACACACACACACACACACACACACACACACACACACACACACAGATATAAAATGACGTTACATGCACTCACACATAAACCAGATAGCGCGTACAGTGGGTGAAGGCTCTTGGGTTCGGCTGCCTAATTTTGCCTGCAACACTGGAAACACTGAGCAACTAATTCTTTTAATATTTAGTTTCTTTTGAGATGTCTGACAGGAGTTAGTGGCAGGACTGCATATATACATATATGTGTGTTTCTGTGTGTTCTGTAAATGTGCTGTATATAAAATATACTGTATATATGGAGGTGTGACCAGAGAAATGTGCAAGTATGTGAAGGAGGAGGGGGAGACAGGTAAAAAATAAAAGTGGCAACCTGGTTGTTGTGGGGTTTCAGTGCAGCTCAGGAGGAAGCAACCAGTGGGCTAGCACCCTCTTTTTTCCCCGTTCTTTACCTTGTCTTTAGTTTTCTTATCCTTCTCTTACCGGTGTCTTTGCCTTGGGCCACCCCTGAACCTTTAGAAGGGAGCTGGTCCATTGTGGCTCATTCACAGCTGTAAAAATGAATAAATAAAAAGAGGGAACAGAAATTCTGTGTAGTAGCAAAGATGTAGCGCTTCATAAACCAAGAGAAAATGATTTCGTAGCTAATCAGCTAATGTTAAAGTTGAAATCAGACATTCTCAGTTAATTTACATTAAAATAGATCTTACAGGCCACAAATGTTTCACACTCGGTTGCAAAAAAATGAAAATGAATGAATGAATGGGATCAAATCTTTGTCTAAGTCAGTGGTTCCCTGACTTTTTTTATGTCACGGACCCCTAAATTAACACATACTAGGCCAACAACCCCTGTTTGATAAGATTTTGCTTTAGGGACCTCTATCTGAAAAGAGATTGGTTGTTTGATATGATTAAGACCAAATTCCTATGGTTGCCAACTACAGTGGAGGAGATAACTGTGGCAGAAGTGAATCCCTGATCAGAATAGTCACTTTTATGCTCTTATGACTCATACTCTCATTGGGCTCACTTTTGTTGTGAATTGAGTAGTGAAAATAAACTATTAAATTGAAAATAAAAAAAGAACTATTTCTTTTTATTTTTCTGGGCACCCTCTTGAGCTCCATCAGGACCCAGGGGGTCCCCAGACTGAGCTTGGAATGAGCCTCGTCAGCTCAATGTTTCACCTCACTATATTTCCTTTTTTTTTGTGTCTCTTTAAAAAAAACAACAACAACAACAAAAAAAACCAACTTCACCTGTGCGCTGTGCCCGCCAGAAACTTCTCGTGAGTCAAAAGTAGGTTTGGATACCAAACACAGTACTTTTAAGGGTAATGGTTGAATTACATTGGTTCTATTGTAAACAGATTCATGGCAAACTAATCAGTGCCGAATTCTGCTATCTGTGGGTGCATTCACACCTGCCTTGTTTTGTTTGGTTCAGTGGAACTCAAGTTCATTTGCCCCCTAAATGTGGTTCATTTGGGCAGGTGTGAACACAGCAATCTCACCTTCTTGAAGAGGTGGGCTCAGTCTTCTCCAACTCTTCTCCAACGTTTTGTTTACTTCCTGGATTTTTCCCGCATGGAAATTCTGACCAATCAAGAGCAACTTTCTTGTGTAAGACATTTGATCGGGTCCGCTTGTAAATACTGCCCTGAGACAACAAACCAACTCTTGGCAATTATGCCACTTTATTACAAAATCAGTCCCTGATTTGGACCAAAGCAAGACAACTCTAAAGTGTCTCGAAAGTATCTGGGTGAGAAGCTGTGGCAGCGTTCAGTTCTGTGGGGGAGCATGGCCGGCTGCTCAACATCTGCAGCGATAGCTCGGCTGTCTGGTCTATTTTCTTTTCTATATTATTTTAAAATTAGCTTCTTTCAGTGCTGTTTGTGAATGTATTTTTAAATGAAGTACTATAGTAGCATTCTACATATTTTTCAGTCGTGCGTAAACACAGAGCGTGTCAGGGCCGGTATCGCTTCAAATATGAAGCATACTTAATAGGGCCGTAACAGTACATGTATTTGTGTCGAACCGTTCGGTACGCGACTTTCGGTTCGGCACAACCCTGTATCGAATTATTGAGGGCATGATATTATTTTATATTATTTTGTTTTATTTTAATTCCATTTTTGTGAGCCGAACCATTTAAAATATCTAGTTCCCCGACAGACATAATTGAGTGACGGACCGAGCCCCGTAAATCTCCGCTTTCACTTTGTGCAGCGCATTCTCGTATTTTGACAACATGGCAAGTGAGCCTGACGAACCTGAAGACCCACCCGCAAACCTTAAGTCCTCCGTTTGGGAACACTTTGGTTTCAGGGTAAAATACGAAGATGGAAATAAACAAGTTGACAAGACAAAAGCAGTGTGCTGACACTGCAGAACAGCGGTCGGGTATGTACTTGGAAACACGTCTAACATGCTAACGCATCTAAAGCGACACCACCCAAGTTTGAACGTTAACCGGCACGACTAGAAAAAGCAATCTGGTGCAAACTACGATATCGTCGTCGTTTAAAAAGAAAGAGCGTTTCCCTGACCATCGCGCTAAAGAAATAACCAACGCCATTGGAGTTGAGTAAAATTGTTTAAGCTGCACTTTAGATATAAGCATGTTTTGTTCACTGCACTTTAACAAAGTGAGAAAGCTAAGTAAGTTCCAAGTAAAACTGAATCTGAGCAGGCTTTAAAGCTGACCAGCTGCACTATACTTTTTATTTTAATTGAGTAAAACTGTTAAAGCAGAAATGTATATTTACATTTTTCATTCAAAAAATGTGTTTAAAAAAACAGCAGGATTTTATTTTATTTTTATATTTCTATTTTCATTCAAACAGTGTGGAAAAAGCAGGATTTTATATATATTTGTTTCATTCAAAAATTGTGTAAAAAGAGTTAACTGCTGTGGTGGTATGTTTTAATAAGGTTACCAATAAGTAAAAGATATTTAATAGTTGTCTATTTTTTTCATTACTGTACCGAAAAAAAAAACGAACCGTGACTTGTGTACCGAGGTACGTACCGAACCGAGATTTTTGTGTACCGTTACACCACTAATACTTAACCCTAGTCAAGTAGTTATGACTCAGAGGGATTACTCTTGTATAAATCTATGCATTTTTTTCAGGAATAGTATACCTTTAAACATCTCTTGCACAAGTTGATCTAATACACTTCATGCTTCTGTATCATCATTGTGTTGTACTAGTATGGGCATTGCAACAGTTGGTCACAGTTATCACATTTGTATCTCACACTCGCACCATAACACATCACACATGCTGTCAAACAAGTGTATGTATTTACTGGCAGAATTCATTAGTAGTATACAAACTTTGATAAGTCATGTCAGAAAACTCTGCTTCTCCTGGTCAATACAGTTGACACCCACAATGGACATATACATGCACACATAAAAACTGTCAATGATATTGATCCTGCGTCATTGATATATTTTCTCTCGTACTTCTCCTCAGTCCCTGTAGCTCTCTGCCTCTCCTTCTCTCTTCCTTTTCCTCTCTCTGTCACACAGACACACAGACACACAGACACAGACACACACACACACACACACACAGAGGGGACCTCTTGCCCACCACCATTTGCTAGCCTTGTGTTTATGTCCTTGCCTACAGCGATATCAGTTTCACCAGCTGAGCCTCACAGAGATGACAGTCCTACAGAAATGTGCATTTGTGTGTGTGTATGTGTGTGTGTGTGTGTGTGTGTGTTTGCACAGAGAGGGAAAAGCCAAGAAACAGTCAAGTAAACAAAGACCTGTTTTTCAAGGCTCTCAAACCCCTTGTGAGGAATGTTGCCCTGACTCTTTGCCAAAGCTCTGTCAAAGCTTCACAATACTTTTGGATAAAGACTGACCATTCGGCACAGTAGCAACAGCACAAAAATAACCCGTCTGAGATTCCATGGTGTTTTATTTCTGATTCTAGGCGTAGTCGCAGTCAGCTGGAACATACAGAAACACATATAGTTCTGCCTTTCAAAGGAGAATCTTGCTCCGACTCAGCCTCCTTTTCTATCTTGTAGTTTGCAATGTTAATATGACACAATGAAAGATTATGTTTTCAGTTAAACCTGTGTGATCAAACTAGTTCTGTGAACATCAGAGTGAGCAACGCTGTAGTGTGTTCTTTATAGTCTCATGTCTTAGGACTGTTTCAAGGTGTCTTTTGGTTGCTAGGAAACAACATCAATGTTCTATTTAAGTCCTTCTGAACTGAAGTACACAATAAGGGAAATGGTGAAATTAGTTTTAGGACCTTGCGGCTCAGTGGTAGGTTGTTTCCTTTGACAACGTACAAACTCAGAAATAAAAGTCTAAAATTCAAAGAAAAAAAAAGGACACTCAGGAAAATTTCAGGGTCTGCAGCACTCAGATCACACCGCTACAACTTTTCTCTGCAACGTTCTAAGATGGTTTTGACTTGCTGTGAATCATTGGTCTGAACTGGGCTTTGTGCTGTTTTCGTGCAGTGGTGGCTGGACAGGAAGTCTAAGTGGAGCAACAGTGTCGTGTCCTCGCAACTGAAAGATGCCTTGAAACAGTCTAGTGCAAAGAATAGTTCGCTGGCCTCCACAGTCGGTTGGAAGATCTCCAGAAGCTAAAGGATCTGTTTCCTCTGAAGAACAGTCTGCTCTAGTTTTTCCTCAAGGGAGTGACAGTTTTGTATGGTCATTACATTTTTATTAATTCTTTTTTTTTTTTTGTTCATTTGCACCTTAGCATACCTGTATGAGTCCAACATCTCTACTTTCTCACCCTTAAAGGCCCAGTGTGTAGGATTTAGGGCCATCTATTGACAGAAATGGTGTACAATATTCATTACAGTAGAATTAGCTGTGTATATCTACATATGGAGCATATCCTCTTCCATGGAGTCACCATGTTGTTTCTACTGTCGCCCAAAACGCAGAGAGTGTTGGCCACGTGGTTTTAGGACACATATGGCAAACAGGAGAAGTTTCAGTTCTGCAACCTCACCACTAGATGCCACTAAATCCTCCACACTAGACCTTTAAAGGTGCAAAGCAACATGGTCAATACACTGGAGAGGTGTTTTTTTGGTCACTTGACTAATGAAGGTTTAGGTTTAGTTTGTTATTTTATATTTCTTAATGCCTCTTATTTACTTAGGTTTCCTGTCATTTTATGGTAGGCAGGTAGCATGCACTCTGCTTGTCAGGACTTGGTCGCAATTATTTAAATAAATGATCGTTTTTGAAATGCATGATCATCGTTTTGCCCATTTGACTGTCATTAGATCAGATGTATTCATGATGCTTCATAAGTGCGAGAAGACAGATTGATTAATGATGAAAAATAATTGTTAGTTGCATCCCTAGACACCTCAGTTAAATATACAGTTCTCAAACTGCATGTGGAAATGTAAACAGCATCCATGAGTTTGTATTTAAGCTTGTGTAAGTTAACCAGGCCAACACACAAAGCACTGGGGTCAACCTGGGACAACCACAGAGCAAAGAGTTTAAGAAAACTGGAAACAGAACAGCTTGGAGGTGAATGGAGAGCAGAGAAAGTGAGGCAGTCAGGCAAACAGCTTTCAGTCTGTCGGCACATGGCTAGATAAAGAGCACTTGGTTTACTCAAGCTGCATTACATTACTACAGCTCAGGCTATTAGCTGCTCTGCTGATTAATGTTTTAACCTGTGACTAAAAGCCAAAAGCACTGCAGCAGTGGCAAAACTAAATCAACTGTTTAAAGAGTGAGATGGAGGCATATCTATCGTGTATATCCGGATTTAAGTCAGACTGCAAGGTGAAACATATGATAGATGTTTCTGGAACAGGCACTTGATATAAGTTATAGTTGAAAACACAGTGAGGTGGAAGATCTCAGTGATTCACAAACTGCAAAAAGGAACACTTGCTGCGCTAATAGTGGCTGCACAGTTCTCCAAACTCATATATATAGAGTCAGGGTGCTATGACATTTCTACTGTATATATACCCCCCCCCCCCCCAAAAGATCATGAGAACACAAACTGAGACAGAAGCTGGCATGCTGGCTGGTGCCAGTCCTGTTTCACCATCACTAGTTTTAACAGAGAGAAATTACATCTTCCATCTGTTTTTTTCCAGTGGGTGCATCTCTAGGAGGTAGGCAGGCACGTACTTTTTTAATGTATCATATATTATTTATTATATATTTTTCATTATGTGCTAGGGTCTGCCTGTCCATCTTCCATCTGTACATCCCGTTCTCGTGAACGCAGTATCTCAAGAACACCTTAAGGCAGTTTCTTCAAATTTGGCACAAACGTTGCCTGATACAGACAGAACTGTCAACTTGTTACACTCGGTCCATCTTCAGTCTGCCATTATGACATTACTAACCTATTTCCTTGGGGAGAGGGATTTTTCCCTAATCAATCACTAGAGACCGATGTATCTGCCTGAATCTATTCAGCATACGCTTTTCGGTGGCCGTGCAAAAATAACTTTTTTGCTGTGGATGTAAGGGCAGCAGGGTGAAGTAAAACATACCACAATGGTGGGCGATATTAAGAAGAAATGCCAAGTTTCAACAGCCTCAATCGCAACATCTATCTTGTCTAAAGCACGCATTATAGTTGTTATTACTCCTCATTGATACTGTTGCACAACTTGACAACGCTTGACAACAGCTTGACAATGGTAAAGACCCTTTTTGTGTTTGTAAACAGTGGTGATGTATTTTGTATGCGGATCAATGTGTTTATGATCTACATGTAGTAGAAGTAAAGTTTTTTCTCCACTTAAGGGAACCTGGATAGTTAGACTAATCACTGCTGTTCAATGCTGTCAATCATGCCAATCATGGATTTGGCTTCGTCCTTATTCAATAGTTGTGGAGATGTCCCCGTATAATATAATTCAATGTGGAAGTAGGCCTACATCTTATCGTCTTGCTAGCGCACTAGCTAGCTAACGCTGTCTGTTTATTGAAACCTTGATCATAACAAAGTCTACTACAGAATGGCCACCATAAGAAACCGTGTTTTTTGTTTATGGTAACGTAGAGAAATAATGTGTGCTTAGATTGGTTCCCATCTGCATCCAGATGGGAAAAATGAAAAGCTTGCTGATGTTAGTGTTTGTAGCTAATGTTTCTAGCGTGCTAGCTATGGCTGATCGCTGACAGGTAGAAACAAACATCTATGATCTGTCATCCATCATCCGTATTATGTAGATTTTTTTTGTTTACATTAAATTTTAGCAATCATAAAGGTCTTCGTAAAGCTTCAAACAACGTCCTCAGAGACAGTTTTCAATAAAAATGAAGGTTGTGTTGTCTTTTTTTTATTCCTGTTATGACATCCAAAGGCACAAGAAGACATTTTTATTGCGGGAACCTCAACTGTTTTCTGCCACCATTTGCGGTGACATAACTGTGACGTCCACTAAAAATTGGTCTATTAGTCTTGCCCATGGCACTGATTGGCTAATCGCTATCCCTGCCACAGTGCTTATTGGTTTTTTTGAATTTTAACAGAGAAACTGCTGTTTTATGTCACGATATCAGATGAATCAGTTAACTCCGTAAAGTAGGCAGATTCTAAAATCTGAACTCAGGCAAGAACAAATGTTTACTTGGACTCAAAGATGAACAAATTAGATTTTGATGGTCAAAGGTCAAGGTCACTGTGACCGAATTCATATGCTAACTATGAAAAAATCTAACACAAATGCCCAATGATGAAGTGATGACATTTTATGACCCAAAGGTCAACTTTATGCCATAACTCAGAACAGGAGGGGAGAGATTTGGCCAGGTACTTAATTGGTGACACTTATCTTGGGTGCCCACCTTGGTAACTGTATCGATCTTCTGTCTACATTTCGGCAAAAACTACACTTAAAACCTTGTATTAAATTCCTTCAAAGTCTTCAAAAATTACAGTATATTGTGAGTCTGGGCAGACATGGCCGTAAACTGCAAGTTATTAGCTCTTTTCTATGAATCCACCAGCACATTTCTTCATAAGCTTTGTTGTAATGATTTTCCATGACTCCCTGTGTATTTATGGCACAGTATGACAAATGCTTCTTTTGTGTAAAATTGCTTGTTACTCTTGTCTCTAAGATTTAATAAATTGCCTTAGTTTAGTTACTCAGCTGATTTATTTTGTTGTCCTGGCTCTGTGTATCCATGGCATTATTAACAGTTACAGAGGAAGCCATAATAGGTGATGAGAGGGGGAAATTGCACATTACAGAATTACATTAAATGAAGTGAAAGCAATTTTCCTGGTAATATGAATGAGTTACAGAGTGAATATGAAA
This sequence comes from Epinephelus fuscoguttatus, assembly GCF_011397635.1. NCBI lineage: Eukaryota > Metazoa > Chordata > Actinopteri > Perciformes > Serranidae > Epinephelus > Epinephelus fuscoguttatus. Next base: position 24,641,133 of record NC_064757.1, read on the forward strand.
AATGGATGAAGTGGGGTGCATCTGAGTTAATAGAGATCTTACTGTACATGACACGAGTGGTTTCTGTCTATTAAAGTAAAGCAGTGATCAGTTTAGTAAATGTGCCGCTGGTCATGTCACAGTTCTGGCCAAGGTGATGTACACACACACACACACACACACACACACACACACATGCACACACACGTTTATACAGATAAGCTCAGGTGCATTAGAACACACACACACACACGCACGCACACACACACACACACACACACACACACACACACACTAACATCATGTCAAGCTGAATAAAGCGCAATGACAGCTGGGTAAAATTGCACCTATAAATCATTTGTCAGACTCGTCTAAATTCTATCTGCCAGCAATACATGCAGTCAAATCTGTCCCCGTAGCCACACACACACACACACACACACACACACACACACACACACACACACACACACACACACATTCATATTCCTGGATGGCTCTGGCTGTGATATTGGGCACACAACACTGACAAATTTTCTCTCATAAACACATAAACTCTGGGCTCCATTTTCAAGCACGCACAAAGCTGCATTGTGGTGGTGTTTTCTAGGGCAGGAGTGACATTTTTTTTTCCTTGCCTGCCCTCTGCCAGCATTTTAGTGACCTGTCGTGAACCACACTAGGACATGCACAGTATGGGACGAATGAAGATTCACTGTGTTTTACGTTGGGATATCAATGGTTAACTGTTCATCTGTTAACTGCCAATAATGGTTTGGACAAGTAATGCATGTCGGCTTGTAGGTTAATTTTGCTATTCTTCAGTTTACTGCTCTGCACACCACCCTGGTCTGTTGAGTGTTGGCTAATGGCGCTGCTCATTTGGCAATTACTGCTGGTAACACAGTCCTGAACCAACAGCATTGCTGTGGAGACATTGTGCCCACTTTCTGATCTCAGCCTAGGTCACCCTGCTGAGTGAGTGGCTCAATTTTAAGCCTCAAACCCCCTTTAGCATTGATAAGTACTGTTAGCTCTGTTAGTTCCGATTGCAATGTCAGCACGGCTCGTGGTGCTAACATAGTTAACCGTCGCTGTTTCTTGTTTTCCGCCTTCCAAGTTAGTCAGTTCTGATTCAGTAAATTTTCACTCATCCCGCCCCTTTGCCACTCCTACCTGCCAACCAATTTACCAGTCCACACTTTCCCCACTCCTGCCTGTTCACCATACCCACCTCATCGTGGCAACTCAATTCACCTGTTCCTCACTACACTCTCAGTAAATTAGTAAATATAGCCCAGCATCACAGGCAGGACTTTTCAGCACTGACTCTTGGACTGATTCCTCGTTGCTGACCCTGCCTGTCTCTGACTCTCCTGCTTTGCCTACCTCCTGGTAAACACCTCAGCCTCCTGTCCCCAACCACAAGCTCTATTTGTATGTTCCTGGTGTCTGTTAGCCTGTTCCCCTTGTCCGTTAGGAGTTTTTCCCCCGACGGCTCTGCAGCTTGAGTTTGTCTGCTCATCTGCCTTTGTTATCCTATACTGTGGAGTGATTTGCCATGTGGTGGTGTACACTGTCTTTATGTGTGCATCACAGAGATTACTCACCATTATCACTGGTTCTTTGACTCCCGCGGGGCCCATCCTACTTTCTGTCTGCGCCCACTGGTGTCTTCACCCCTCTCGTGTGCTTACCTGTTAACCTGGTAACCTGTTGTTACCTGTTAGATCCCCTGTGCACCTGACAACATCTTCTGCCTGCTCTCTCATGGTACCGCTTCACACAAGTGAACTGTCTGGTGTATGTGTGCATCCAGCAGATGTTGGTGACTCACCTGCTCTCTGCTTTGGTGTGGCCCACCGAAGCTTTTGGATTGATCCTGTGCCTCGGGAGGTCTCAAGCTGAGGAGTTGGACTTTCCTGCTGTTTCACTTACCTGCTTGTTCTGTGTTATGCAAATAGGTATATTAAAGACTATTTCAAATTGTATGTTTGTTTGTTTCTGCATCTGGATTTTAACCTCAAGCCTCTTAGTCACCAGACCTACCTTGGGGGAGACCGGCCCATTCCACAGCAGGAATCCCAGAATGAGCAGCATAGTTAGCCAGCTCCTACCCAACCTGGGTGGTGCACAGTGCAGCCAAGTCTAACATTAGCTAACCATTTGGTGCAAGGCATTTACAACAACAACACATTCAAATTTTGGCTTCTTTAACTGGATAATGCTTTGATAGTGCTAAAACTCACCAACTAAATGGAGCGCCGAACTACAAGGAAAGGCCTCTTTTATTTTACCTCATTTTCAAAAAAGTTGTTTATTAACCTACTCTTTGTCTTAATCTCAAGGCAAAACCTACAGGAGACCTCACACCTAAGTGTAACTTCAAACCGTGATGATTTTTGAAACTGTTTCGCAATCATCATTTTCCGAAGATGCACTTTGATTTTTGCTCCGTGTACTGCTGGCAAGGCTGCAGCTGCGACTAGCCTTCCCTGCAGGTTTTCAAATGAATTTTACCTGACTGCTGATGAATTCTGAAATTGGTCATCCGAATGTTACCCTGGAAAATATGTCCAAGTAAAAAGTGCTAAAATATACTGATATTTAGAGTGACTAAATTATGTCCAACAACAAAAATCTTATCTATATTCTGATATAAATATGTAGTATTCTGAAACAATACTTGCTCAGCCAAATTGGGCTTACAAGACAGATTCTCAGTTTTATTTGGTCTCCACATAGATAAGAGACCAAAAATACAAATTATGGTGAAACATTTGCTTGCTTGAATACACTGCTGTCACAGTACTCCTCCTTTTCAATTGTTTATTAATCTCATTTTGCCTCTGCACCAAAGACTTTACAATACTTTTGACTTCAACATATTACACATTCTTCAACCAGCAGACACATTCAGCAGCACAGATGGAAACACTTTTATTCTGATGGTGGCAGCAATGCTTGAAAGGCGCTGTAAAGACTGTCAGATTACTATCAGCATCACTCAGCAACAACAGCTTCTGTGTATGAAGGCCTTCACATTTATCTGATTAGCTCTCAGACAAGCATGTGAAGTCTTCAGGTTTGTGTTCTATTTGTCTGTGGAAGTGTACTTTGAGTGATGTGCATCGTCAAAGCTCGATAATCTTGGTTAAATCTTGCACAGACATCCCCAGGTTGTCGCAAAAGCAGTCACATTATCTATGAAAACTACTGGGCTATGACTTTTCTAAACTGCCATCCAGTTTATGGAATAAAATGTTATTGGAGTGTTGAACACTTCAATCCTCAACACACACTGGACTAAAAGTTGACTTCAATGGAAAGTCATAATGTAATGAAACCTCTTTTAAAAAAACCCTAAAGATCATTACCTCTGTCTAGTTCCTTCTATAGCCTCGTTTCCACCAAACACTTTCAGTATGGTACCTTTGGAACCAAAACTAACCCTTCAGACATGGTACCTATACCCTAGCGTTTCCACCACAAACAGTACTTTTTAATATAGGTGAGGTTGTTGTCACTCACTGCTCCGTTCAGCACTCACTGTATTTCCTCATTACCGTCATTCCACATATGGAATTCTGCACCTTGTTTATCGTCCACAGAAAGAGGCTGCATGCTGACATTTCCTGAACAAAATAGAACAGGCTGCAGTGAGAGTCTCTCTCCATGGGATATTTGAAATTAGCAGGTTTGTGCATTTAGTCCTTCTCAGGCAAGCTCAGGGGTTTAGTGTGCTAAACTCCGCGGTGCTTTTTTTTTCTAAATCAGTACTCACTGAAAATGTGATTTTATTTGACTTTCCATCCCCACACTACTTCTTTTGTTGCAGAATTCTTTGTACATTGTGATGACGGGCCATGATTGTTTCCAGCCCCTAACACTCCCACTGGTAATACATAATAGAATGATACTAATCACAGCCTGTTTACATGCATGTTGGGGTGTGTTGTCTGCAGAAGCTCAAATACCAGAAGTGCCACTGTGCAGTGTGCACTTGACAGCAATTTGTGTGTTCTGCCTCGATTCACAAAATTAGTGCCTTTCTCTCTCTCTCTCTCTCTCTCTCTCACACACACACACACACACACACACACACACACACACACACACACACACACACACTTAAACACCCACACCCACACCCACACACAAATCATCCCAGCATGACGGTCATTTCTTTGTTCAGATAAATCAATCAATCAAAATTTGACAATCATTCACACCACCACTCAGGGAATGGAAAAAATATTTTAACCCAAACTAAAGATCCAGAGAAAAAAATAAAAATTTAGCCACACTGTTCTGATTCTATATATGACAAAGACCTTTTTTTGGTCTCCCTTTTCCTTTCACAAACATATTCTCATTTAAAACTGTAGGAAATCAGAAGGTGCCATATGTCTTTCTGCTGACATTTGTCACTGAGAAAAGCGGAGCGATCAGACCCGGGTGCTTTGGCTGGGGGCCCTGCCATCCATCACGGAGACCGGGTGGTAAATGGCTTATGTAATTCTGTTTCAGATGAATGACCATGGAAGGGAGTGTCACCACTAACATTATTGTGATCTATACAGTAGCGATAAGAGAGGGAAGGAGGAAGTGAGAGAGAGAAAGAGAAAGAGGTACCCTTTCCGGCTCGGCACGTGAGACTGTTGCGTATGAAACTCTGATTATTTCTGAACTGCTTTTGCTGTTTTCAGGGCTGCAACTACAACTGATATTTGCATTATCAATTATTCTGTTGATTATTTTCTTGATAATTTAATTAATCTTTTAGTCTATGTATAAAAATAAATTTAATTGACGTGGCGTAAAACTCCTCACATGTGAGAAGCTGATTTTTGGGTGACAAATTAACAAAACAATTAGGTTGTTATTAAAATAATAGTTGCAGCTCTGACTCCTTTACAATATAGGTAATATATATTACCTATATTGTTTGTGGAGAAAACTGCATCTCTTTAATTTTTCTTTTGAGAAACATCAAAACTGAACAGAGGCTCATGGGTTATAATTGATGTTGTCAATAAATGATCTAAAAGAATAAGAAAGGGTCTTGACTTTATTCATACTTAATTAAAAAAAAAATATTCTCATGACTGAATATCATACCGAGCTCCAGTACTTTGTGTTCTTACACAGCTATTGCATTTTTTATTGATTTACCTTGAAATAAATCTGCAGCAAAAAGCTACTTGAACATTGTGTGCAGAAGAACTACAAACTGGTCTGCAAACTAATGATGCAACCACTTGAGGAGTTTGTTCTGAGAGACGTCACATTACCTGACTTTGGTTAAACAGCGATTTTGATTTCTTAAAAAGTTTTTTGATATTTTAGTATGCTCATCACCAGTAATAGCCATCTCTCTCCATTCTTCATCTCTCTTGTCCTTCAAAAGACTTTCAGTCTAAGTTTTCTTTGAATGAAGCTGAACAGACAAAGTGAAATTTGGTTTGTAGATGTTAAAGGAGTTTTATGTGAAATGGAGTGTATGAGTTTTCTGAACATGGTTCTCAACATGAAGGTGGCTGAGCCAGTGGCTAGCAGCTAACGATGCTAACCCCATAAACAGCGCTAAATTATGGCAACAGTGCCATACTTAACAGTGTTAAGTGGGATTAAATACTTGTGTGTCAGCTCTATGCAGAGCCTACACCATTGCCTACGCCGTTGTGAGCCTTTATACTTTTGCGGTGGTGTGTCTGTGTCACTCTGCAGTTACACCTCTAAAACACTAGTGGGCAGTAGGGTTTCTGTGAAGTGCTGTAAAGTTTAATTGATTCAAAACACACATTAAACATGGCTTAATAGCGACAATTTCAAACAAAGCACACAAATCGGCTTCACTATAACTCGCAGCATTCACAGACAAAGCATTTGTCTTTTGCTGGACACAGTTTCCCCACAAATACAACATTATAATGTTTTTAGCACAAGCCTATGGCATTTTACATTGTATAAATTAGCCTAGCAGCTAGCGCACTTTTCCTCTACTCAAACATATGAAACGAGGGACAACAGTAACACTTAACAAAGGTAACATTAAAAATTCGGTTCCATTACAGCCAACAAAGCAAAACAACAAACAACGACAAAAAAACTGTACAAATTGTACAAATTAGCTTAGCAAATAGCAGAGATTTCCTCTGCTCATATGAAGCCATGATCACACACAGGACTTAAAATACAGTTTTGTGGGGGCTTTATTGTCTCTGTGCTGCCGTGACATGTTACATTTCTGTGGAGGTGCACATCAGGCTATGGCATAGGGTATAGGCTTAGGCTTTATGTCCACTCACAGCCTATGCTGTAGGTACACCGTCGATTCAACGCAGAAGTATCATGCTTTACAGAGAGATTACAACAAATATATTGAGAAAAGCCCTCCGTGCTGAATGAAATGAAATGTGCTCTCTCTAGTTATAACTGGTGCTATTGCAGCATCTACACGAACCTCTTTAGGAGCTGTCATTGCTGTGTTGAACGAACAGTTGCCTCTCCATGTCATCACACACACCTAAGCCATGCCTGTATCTGTCTATATCTCCTCACAGGATGCTGATTGGTCCGAACCACTAGTGGTGTGGACACAAATGCATTACTTGAAGCCTGACAGCCTCACTCAACACAAGTCGTGTTTCTGGCCACCTGAAGAATGTAAGTCCAATATTCACTTTGCTTTAGCTCTGTTATTTTTATTTTTATTTTTTTTGTCTCTTCTCCTGTGGGAAATATCTGGCTCTTTAGCTGCTAAGTGCTGCACTACGTTCAGAAGAGCTATGTCCCTTTGCTGTTTTGGTGCTGAGCAGGTAGTACACAGTGTGTTTTTAGAGCTTTTTTGGCTGGAAACGGCTGCCTGCTGCAGCCAAAAACAACACTGTGGGAGCAGTGAGAGTGAACCAGAACAGTAGAGTTGTGCTGAACAGCTAAACAATGAGATGAAACTCGCCGTAAAGCTCTGTAAGGCTGGGGGAAGCTGCAGATTCAGGAGGTAATTTCTGTATCATTTTGAGCGCCTCCTTTCACACTGTCACACGTTGTTTTCACATAGTTATTTGATTGAATTTCATTGTAAAAATATTGTTTATAGCTGCTTTATTACAGAAGTTAATAAAATGACTCAGTTGAGACCCGATTAACTGTTAGATAGCCTCAAAAAAAGAGTTTAAAATAGTGGCCCACCCATCACTGATGCCAGTTGTCATGGGATGGCATCACATGGGAGTCAGAGCCCCAACAGCACTCTATCTTCCTTTTGATCTTCGAGTTTTTACCTTGTGTTAGATTCACAGCAAGTTTCTGAGAGAACAAGGACCGAAAAAAGAAGGACAGATGAAAGAAAAAGAAAGGCAACTGAAAGGTCAACACCATTTTTTATTTCTAAGTGGTGTCATCAAGAAAATGGCACCGTTTACAGCTCGGAGACGGAGACTCAGGAATGATTGACGTGATTGTTCAGCTAATTATTTCATGTTTCTGATAATTGTTGTCATTTTTATGGCCCTGTGACGTTCTTATTGGGTCGATAGGTCAGTGATTGACAGGATTCCACTCAGGTTGAGTTTTTGTTCTTTATTCTTTTACTTTAACAGAGTTGCACTCAGCTACATTTTTGGTAGGGAAGGATAACAACATATTATACTTTGAATGGCTTTTGTTCATGTATAGAATACATATAGATTAGATATTATTATGATTAAGTATAAGTAGTAGTAGCTGTAGTATCTTTTTCCTGTCCTATTGATTATTGTCTTTGTTGCTGGGAAAATGGAAAAGAGCTGTTGATGTAAATTACCTCTTAGCTTTTACTGTCATTAACCCCGCCAAATCAATTTCACCCTCTCCTGCTCCCAAAAAGACTGAGTAACAACCATGACCTCTACTTTCACAAAGGTGGTAACATTTGTGAGCAAATGACATCTTAAGTAGTGTGTGTGTGTGTGTGTGTGTGTGTGTGTGTGTGTGTGTGTGTGTCAGAGAAAGAATGTGAGTGGAAAATAGATGGTTCTTCTAAACTTTTGACGAACCTAGCTACAATTCTCCTTCTCATAAGTGTTCTTTTTATGTACATTGTGAAAGAGCAGGATATGGTGTTGTGTACATACAGCATGCAGTATATAGTATATCTTACTGATTTACAGTAAAACACTTGATACAGTCAAATATATTTGGCTGGACCACATTGACGGCATAGAGAAACATTGTCTCTCCTGAAATTGTTGCGACCCACATTATCCAGATGGTGCTGATTCACATCAGTAAGCTCAGCTTTTGAGCTTCACAGTCAGATCCTTGAGATTCTGTCTAAGATCTACAGACGGGGAGCCCAGGCGGGATTTAGACGGTACAGAAAATCTGGGCCTGTGTGTGCAAAGCTCCTAAGAACTAAAGGACTCACTCAGGATCACTAGTGAGGTCACATTACCATGTGAACTTCTATGGAGATACTTTGAGGCAACATGATAGAGCAGTTTCACAAAGTGATGACATATTGTACTTTAACAGTGTCTGTTTTTTTAAATTTATTTTTTTAAGAGCAAGATTCATCCTCAGTGATTGCATCACACTGATCCTGCACAGGAATACTCACTTTGACTTTAAAGATATGCAGATTAATCAGTCACACCTCACATAACTCTGGTATGCTCCTACATGAACCTCAGATGCAGACCGCCCTGCTTCAAAGAGCTTGTTGTTCTTCACTCATGTGAGGACAAAGAAAGAAGTCAGCAACACAGAGCAAGACGGGGAATTTAAAAAACACTTTTTTTCCCACAAATGCATCCAGAGATCTTTACTCACCGCTGATTTGATATCTGAAATGAAATCCTTTGAAATCTGTCTCTCTGCCTTAGAAAAGATAGGGTTCAAAGACACTTTATAGGCATCAGTCAATAACAGCTCATACCTATGGATGCTACTGCAGTAAAATTTAATATTCCTCACTCTGTGAGTAGTCTGTGCTTTTGCCTGTTTACATTTCTTCTCTTGTCTCTTCCATCTTTGTCTTTTAATATGTAGGCATTTTCCAAAATCACGTTCACAACTTTTTTTATTTTCATGATTTCCATCTGTTTTTATATATTTGTATTTCTGTCTATATCCTGCTATTTTTTTCACTCACTGCTACTTCATTTCCACTTTCTGTCATATCACACCTGATTTTTTTCCTCCCTTCACTCTCAGTCGTTTTTTCATTTTTCATCTCCTGGCCTGGGTTTCTGGTGACAGATGGAGTCGTGGTGGCATCACTCAGGTAAAGATGAATGGGACTGACAGCCCTACTGAGGACACACTGGGCCAGTACAGCACCGCACTCACATGCTGTCACACACAGACATAAACACAGCTTGTTATGTTACCAGGGCTTTTACGCACTCCTTAAGCATAATGTATGCAGAGTGTGATTACTGTGGAATTATTTTTTTTTAAGGGATGGTTAATGTATCTGCCTAAAAAGCCCACTCAGGTGTAGGATGTGAGAAAAGAAAATAGAATAAAATCTTTGAAAACTAGTTATTTATGACATTTGGAAAGCTCAAAGGCATTGCCATAGATCAAGGGTTTCTTCAGACTTGTTAGTATACAACCCACATAACAAATTTAGCCTTGAGCTCCTGCGCTAATGAAAATAGCTTGCTACCATGGTGACAAAGAGCCCCCCTTCTCATTGTTAAGAACCTAGTACAATTACGAAATGGGCAGAATATCAAATGTTTTGTGTATCAGGTGCTTTCTGTCTTTTATTCATGTGTATATACATTTCAAATTGGCTTTTCAGCATGGACAGAACTCCTAAAAGAGTGGATATCATCCACCACTGCAGAGACTCTGGGTTCAATCCCCTGTAGCTGTTTGCCCCCAGTTGGTAACCTCTCTAAATAATGCCTATGTTTATGTGGTTTTCTCCTCTCCAAAACAAAATTCCAAAGGGTACTTTTATTTCAGTGAAACTGCAAACATTGAAAAGCATCCCAGTCCTTACTGGTCAGTTGGCTACTCCACAAGAGCAACTAATGAATTGCTCAAGGGTACTTCAACAGACAGTTTTATGGAAGCAGAGAAGATCAATTATTCACTTTAACTTGCGTGATCATTGCTGAGAAAATTTCCCATGCTTCAAATGCAACTGAAGTGATGCAATTTTAGTTGTGACAAATGTTCAAGAGGTTAGGCTTCTCTCACTCACATGTACTGGACGTGTCCGAGCCTTGACAAATACTGGAAAGACATTTTCCAAACCTTACCCTCCATCCTCAACTTTGACTTGCAACCCAGCCCCCTCATCGCCCTCTTTGGCACCACAGGAAAGGATGATGTATAGCTGACTCCGATCCAACACCATACTCTGTCTTTTGCCTCTCTGCTGGCCAGATGGGCAGTTCTAATCAGATGGAGGGATGCTGCCCCGCCCACCCATGCCCCGTGGCAGAGGGACATTATGTCCTGCCTTAATCTTGGAAAGATACAGTACTCAATTTGTAACTCAGATAAAAAATTACAGGAGGTTTGCGGCACCTTTCTGAAACACTTCCAGAGCTGTCAATTAAACTGAAGGTTTTGTGTTTGTTTCTTGTTCTTGTTGCTTTCTGTCAGTGTGTACTCTGATAAAGTACTCCATTATTCTGAACCTGCCTTTTGCAGAGGCATCTTTCCCCCACACTTTTAATATTGAGTTTGACTTTCAGCTCATCTGTCATTTGTTGTACTATTCAGGAGCTGGAGAACTGTCCTATTGATGATATTCTGGCTGTTATTTGGGGTTAGAGGAAGAAGGAGGACTGTATTTGGATTTCATGCTTTGTTCCTCTTCATATATACGCTTTAAGTTTGATACATGCTGTGAATATGCACTGGGTATACCTGCTAAAATTGAAGAAAAATATTCTTGACACAAAACAAAACAAAAAAAAAGTCTGTTCGCTTCAAGGTGGGGCTTAAGAGACCAGTGTTGCCGTCATGACTTAGTACTGCTTTTTTAAAGTTCCTTATCTTCCTCTATCTTATTCCTTAGCTGTATTATCATTGATTGACCTCCTGTTAGTAACAGTATCGTAAGAAATTACACAAACTAAAGTCCACGCTGACCCTGGCTCTACCACTCTAAACTATTTAGGTGACTCAAAGCCTCATTATAAACATGTTCGCGACGTTGATGCTCACTTCCGGGTTAACCACCTTCACTTTACCCAGCAATTAGGAAGCACGACGCAGGAACTTAACTTGGTCTTAATGAGCTGCAGCATTTATTCACAGACAACTAAAACCTACACTGTGCATTCACTACCACTTAAGAGCGTTACTGCTAATTTATTCTCTGCTCGGATCGCCGAAACCTGTCAGCGCTGAGCACATCACTAGTCTCTATCTCTTTCTCTCTTGCTCACTCAACGTCACACCCATTGCGCTCACATTATGCTACTCTTACAACAATGCAATATATGGCAGGTGGTGTGTCTTCCTCAAGCGCTGGTCCTTTACCAAAGGCCTTACAGTTTGATGGTTCTGTGCAGTATCTGTTCTTAGATGTTGTACCTGGAATCTGCTGCCACTCTCCCAGTTTGGGGGTCACAGCTCCCAGTGCTCCGATTACCACTGGCACCACTGTTGCCTTTACTCCCAACATCTTTTCAAGCTCCTCTATCAGCCCTTGGTATTTTTCGAGCCTCCTGTGTTCCTTCTTCCTAATGTTCCTGTTGCTCCGAACTGCTACATCTATCACCACTGCCCTCTGTTGTTTGTCCATCAACACGATGTCCGCTTGGTTAGCCATCACCAGTCTGTCAGTCTGGATCTGGAAGTCCCACAGGATCTTAGCTTGGTCATTCTCAACCAGCTTAGGAGGTGTCTTCAATTGTGACCTTGGGAATTCCAGCCCATACTCAGTGCAGATGTTCCTGTACATCTGCACAGCTGGGTAGCTCAGTAGTTAAGGCTGCTGACTTTGGCACCAAAGATCTTTGGTTTGATTCATGATCAAGGTGAGTAACACATATCAAGTCTGGACCCTTAGGCAAGGCTCTTAATGAACCTAGCGGACCTCAGGATGAGTGAAACCACAAACAAGTCAAACTGGCTCGAACATTGCCCGTAGTATGTGTGTGTATGTACACACACACACACACATATATATATATATATATATATATATATATACGTACATACATAACATATAACAACATGACATGTGGATTACATTGGAACCTGGCCTTGGCCATTTTCAACAGTATGAGCATCAAAGCTTGCATGTGGCGTGGCTTTATACAAATTGTTTTCTTCAGCCACTCTTATTTGCATATGTTGCATGGAGTGTAAGGCCGTGTGTGTGCATGTGAGGCCAACAGGAACAGGTGTTTCCAACGCTCTGGTTGGTTAGATTGTAGCATAAAAAAGAAATGAAAATTGCCACTTTTGTGCTTTAAAATTGTGCCTTATTATACCATGTTATTGATTTGAATGTGATGAATCTTTTAGCCCTTTTTCAAGGTACTATTTTTCTATCTCACCTCTCTCAGCTAGTTGATGGCACAATATCAGCATAAATTGACCATTATAAGCCAGAAATGTGCTATTTATTGCAGGGCTTTTGTGCTGGATGGCTTACTATGTCCACACGTTGTATATCATATGTATTATGTTTAAAAAAGCATATCTCATATTGCGTCCACAATATGTCGTGTTGAATTTGCTTGAAAAGGTGTTTTAGTCGGGTCATCATTTTCACACAGGCATTATCTCTCTGTTCTGGTTTGCTGTGATGAAGTACTGAGGATGGCAGCTCTCACCCCCTACTGCTGCCCCATCTGGCCCCTCAGTGTAACTCTCAACCACAGTCGTCACGGATACTGCGACCCAGTCACCTCTGCCCAGGGTTCTCATAACAACCATGGCAAGCAATTTGTCAGCTGGCCAACCATCCAGCCATTGCAGCCCAATGATGTATGTTTGCATATGTGGACTACATCGTTCCCGGCCACTAACGCTATATCAAAACTCCTACATTGGTACCTTTAGTTTATCAGAAAACTGATTTGTGGTTTTTCATGAAAAACTAAGAGATGACGTGGAGTGTAATGATGTAGGCCAAACTGTTTCCATGGTACAGCACAGAGGCTTGAGACAAATCCTTTATTTTAGGCAGGGACTGTAATGGGCAGGACATTCCGGCTCAGCGCTGAGCACCTGTGTTGGTATTCCACTTGAATGGAGTTAGTTGTTAATCCGACAGCCTTTTCTCTGTTGAGTCAGATTACTGTGCTGTCATCAGAGTATCATGAGGAGAGGCCATCTGTTCAGACAGATCTTACAAGATGACTGTGAGATGATACCAAACTCTCTGGGGGATCACACTGACAAGGATCCTCTAAGAAACCCATTGATCTGCTGAAAATTTAGTCCTGATGGTTTTCTAGTGTTTGCTTTTTTAAAGTGCTGAGCAACATATTGAAATTATATCGAAATTGTGATAGAAGACTAGATACAATGATATTGATATTATTAGTGTCGTATTTTCCTTCTAAAGGCCACATTACAGTGAAGTGATGTCATTTTCTAAACTTACCATGCTGTTCTAGCTGTTCTTTTCTTTGTCTTTGCCTCCAACAAGACGAACGAGAGGAGCTGCTCAGTGGGCAGTTGACAGGCAGAGACAGACTGCGGGTATAAACATCATGCAGATCCGCATAATTTCATATCTTACTTTGTGAATTAAGGGTTGGTGATTATTAGAAAAGCGGGCTAACCAGCTAGATGACGAATAAAGCTGACTGAGATGGTTTTGGTGAGTTTTCTTTCGTTTCTGTCGACTTTAAATGCAGGGTGTTTTAAGATGAGTTAACAAGGTTTTAGTTCAGTGAATGAGAGACACACACAACAGTGCACTCAGTTGGGAGCAGGTGCTCAAGCAAAAAAGAAAGGGGGGGCATGTTTGTCATTATTCATTTTAAAAAATATAGTCATCTACAGTGCCACATTTGGCCTACTTACATATTTATCATATATACCCCCCCCCCCCCCACCCCCCCTTTATATATACACTTGATATATATTATCATATATTTCAAGTGAGGCTTGCTGGTGGTCCTCCTTCAGGAAATTTAGGGCCTCAAACACTTCATTTTCTGCATTCTGGTGAATTTTTCTGCATTACTTTATGGTGAAAATGTATTTTTTATGCAAAGGAAAACAAAATTCAGGTGGCAGGTGACAAATCAAGATAAAAATATCACAGAATAAAATGCAGTAACACTCTCAAGCATTCTGAACTGCTTTTAAATGTTTATTCTCCTGTAGATGAACTTGTCGTGTTGTCTGCAGCGAAGTTTAAATGGTCCTAGGTGTACAGAGAAGAAGCTGCTCTGACACACTGACACACAGAGGACGATTTCTACCTCAAAGTTCTTCAATATGAAGTTAACAGAGTGCTGGAGAGAAAAGAGGCTTTGGGGGCTGTAGTTGGGTTCATTTACATTAAATTCAGCTTCCTACAAACATGGTTGTCTTCTTCAGGCTGTACATGCAAGGCTGATTTTATATTTTCTCTTGTTGTTACTCTCCCATAGGAACCCTTTAATTTAACCTGTGATCCAGCTAAAAGCTTTATTTCCTGTTGGTTCAGAAATTCAAAAAATTCAATCCACTGCACAAGAATTTGTAAACAGTAAAGTTTGTGTTAACAAGAAAGACGCAGTGATTTCATTAAATAGTCACGGACTAATATGTAAAATTATCCTATAAATAAGTTTTAAATATCCATAAAGAATCCCAGAGAACAGACGCCTGCAGCAGCTGCAGCTTCGCGCTCCTCCTCTCCTTCTCTGTGCTCTTGGCACAAGGCACGTGCAGCACCAAACCGGATTTCAGATTTGCTTAAATAATTATCAGAGCTGCGGCGTCGGAGATCTAAAACATTATTTTGAGTTGAGTTTTGGTTTTTAAAGATGTGGAAGTGAAAAAGCAATTCAGCATCTGTCTCAGCTTGCACCGGGCAGCTGGTGAGCCAGAACCAGTCAGAGAGTTTGAGGGTGACGGTGTGGTTTTACACCAGACTAGCCTACTTGTTGTTAAGCTTAATGGTGGGTGCCTAAATAAGGCTGGCTATATTAAGATGTATTAATAGTAGTTTAATCTCTCAATAGTAACAAACAATACTGAGGCTTAGGGCAAATACTGTTGTCACCTGATTGTCCAAGAGGGCAGGTCACAGGGAGACATGATGCTGCTCTGCAGGGCCCTTGATTTAAATGTGTTAGCTGTGGTGGCAAGGAATATTGATAAAGGAAGGGCAAGGGCA
The DNA here is from genome assembly GCF_011397635.1 of Epinephelus fuscoguttatus. Classification (NCBI taxonomy): domain Eukaryota; kingdom Metazoa; phylum Chordata; class Actinopteri; order Perciformes; family Serranidae; genus Epinephelus; species Epinephelus fuscoguttatus. Next base: position 24,656,416 of record NC_064757.1, read on the forward strand.
CTTGCGGTCTGGCAAAATGAAAAGTCAAATGCAGTTGTCAGGCGTTACAACAGGTTTTTAATGGAGAATAAATGGCATGGGCCAAATTTAGAAACTAAGATATTAAATTAGAAAGAGTGTCATGCAAGAAAGGGCAGTTATCTAGTCAGAGGGCAAAAGGGCAGGTGCTTCAACACCACCTGGAGTCTGTCTGCATGTCCCTGGGTGCATGGTGCCTAGATTTTTCTGTTTGTTAGGAAAAAAGATACTAAATTGGCCAAAAGGACGTTTTCAGAACTGAGCGTGACAGTCTTTACCGCCCCACTGACGTGTGGCAGTCACTTTAACAACTCAACCGCCATTTTATTTTGTACTAGTCAAGTGATCACAGCAAACAGTGCAATGTCCATTCTTCCACTCTTTTTCTGTGCATATTACTGATTAATATTTATCAATATTCTCATTGTGTAAATATTTTGAGAAAGCACCAACCCTACAATATTAATATTTAGGTATTTGGTCAAAAAATATTGTGATATTTGATTTTCCCTATATTGCCCAGCCATACTTTTTTAGAAATGAAAATGATAAGCCAAAGTCTGAGCTGTAAAATTAGAAATGCAGTGTTAAATGTGAAAATGGATAGCTGCTTATGTGATGTTGACAGAAAAAAAAAAAACTTTCTCTGAGCTTTTATTGGCTCCTAACCTGATTTTTTTTAAGTTGCAGGTTAGTCACAGTAGCTGATGTGAAATACTGTCGTGTGTAGTATGTTTTTATGTTTTCTTTTATGGCTTTGCTTTTCATTTCTTCTCGACTATCACTGCAAGGCAGCAATACTTGTGCAGCTCCTGAATCCAAGACAAATTTCCCTATGTGGACAGTAAAGTAAATGATATTGTATCGTATCGTATCGTATCATATTGTTACTGCAGCGCTGTAAACTACAGAAAGTCTGCAGTTAAAAGTAAAGTAATAAAGTTCCTCTTCATCATGTCAAGTGAGAAGAGTTAAACTATCTAACACACTTGTAGCCTTTGTTCAGGCAAGAACACCTTCATCAGCAGTTCATAATAAGAAACCATCTGCTTAGATGTTACAGGACTGACAGGGCGACACAAATACTGAGGACTTCTGGATGGTAAAGATAGTTCACCATATGCTATCAGAGTATGAAAACACCACGCTTAGCAAATACGGTAGAGGAGCGTTGCTCTGAGATAATAATGAGGAGAGAGGGACTGAAAACGGAGAGGGGGCAATGGGAGCTGGAGCGACAGGGAAAGAGAAAATGCTGACAGCACTGGAGTAAAAAGACAAATTGAATGAATGTAGGCAGAGGAGGGAAGATGAAAGCATTAGGATAACGATGGAGGGAGCATAGAAGAAGGGACAAGAGGTGAAAGGGGGAGATGCAAAGTGACAGATGGAACGAAAGAGGGGTGAGGGAAACAAGGAGTCATGGACTAAAATGGAAACGGATGGAGGAAGAAATGAGGAATAACAATGCCGCGGTGAGCAACAGTGAGCTTTAAAGAACGACAGTCAGTACGTAAATCAAATAGAGACAGAAGCTAAACTCAGCTGAATTAAAAACACAAAAGGACAGAGACCGATAATGAGGAGAAGGAGGGAGAAAAGGGTTATTCCTATTACTTGTCTGTGATGAATCATAGTCCATTTAATTACACGATTAGCCGACACACAGACACAAACAGACAGAGTTTCTAATGATAGTATGGTGGTCAGCCATTTGGCTTCACCATGACAGACTAATAGAACTTCCCATTATAGCCAGCCCCCTTCTCACAATGGGAAACGATTCCTTTAATTACTTGGAGATTTCCTCTAAATATGGTGCCTGTTGGAGTCCCTAATGACTGTGACTGGAACATTATAGGGATCCATTAAAGAGGAATTGTTTTCCCTCCACTCAGAGCAAGTGCAACGCTCGCGTGGGGAAAACAAATTTCTCCCACCACATGACTATCGTTGTTAATCACACACACACACACACATGCACACACACACACCAGTCTCACTCAGACTGTAGAACATCTATGTACACAAACATAGTAACACAGTAAGAAAAAAGGGAATCTATCATATTTATCTATCTATAGTTATCTATCCCTTTTTCTTCTCATCTAATATCCATTTTTCCATTCATGAATACAGCTTTCAGCAGTCAGGTCAGCCATTTGTACAGTATTGTCATCATTTATTTCCTTATAAATAACTTACCTGTGTGTATCGGGTTGTGCAAAATAGCTTAATTGACATAAATGAGGTGATTACAGCTTAGCAGCGTTTCAGTGACACAGTAGCTGTTAACTGATGCAGCTGCAAATCACTTTAATTCTGTTAAATGCATGTAATCTTATTACCATATATAGGGTGTCTGTTGAAATTATTGTTAACAATCGTGAGGTCCAATGAGCTCACTGGCAAACAAGGCACTTTTTTTTTGTTTGTTTGTTTGTTTGTAATCCCAGTAGAAAGTTAGGATATATGTCCTGCCTCTGCTCCTACTGTAAATCCCCTTATTATTATGCAAACCATATAGTACAATGCAACATTGCAGATACAATAATAATAATAATACAGTAGCATCAACAAAAGTGCAGCATTTTTTCAAATTTTAGCCCACAATAAAGAGTCACCTCTACAGTCGGATTTAGTGGGAAAATAAATAGATTAAACCCCTCACAGCCATGTTGGGTGAATAAATAATAGGTGTTGAATTCCAATATTATGCTGTACGTGCTACTGGCCGTTTTCACTTGGAGGCAGGAAATTGTTTATTAACCTTACTGTTAAGTTTCACAGACATAGGATGAACTACTTATCTGTCCAGCCTTTTGAGAAATTAAATAAATATGCCTTCTGGTAGTTATAATGCTGTTCGATTGACAGCTGAATGTTGAGGTAGTGTTCCTATAAAATGGAGCTAGGTTGGCCTTTCAAGATGTTGTGTCATTATTATTACAATTATGGACTGTCTGCTTGTTTGTCTTCTGTTTTATACGTTATCAAAAGCAGTGATCACACTGAGCAATGGACACATTATGGACCGCATTTTTGGTCCCCCCTCTGTTGGGGTACCTAGCACACAGATCTGGTACTAAAAGGTGGAACTGTGAACACTGCACTACTACTGATTGGTCAATAGCGTACGGTCACTCTGTCCCGGGGGTGAGTTGTGGCTGGTTTTAAGACTTATGTAACCACTGTTCATACCGTGGCAAGATTTACACACCTTAAATTTCAGTATGACAGCTTCAACCATACCAGTTTTTATTGTCTCTCTTGGATGAATTACACTTGTAGTAATGAGTGGATCTTCAAGCGTCTAAAAACTAAAATTAATTTTGACCAGATTATGTGAACTGCATTTGTCCTAATCCTCACAAGGAGAAAAAAAAAAGCATTGTGGAGCATTGTTCCTGTGGGCTCTGGTAAAAGTAAACCCCTGTGATTGCCTCAAAAGAGCTAAATGCACAAACCCACTATTTTTAAATATCCCACTGAGAGAGACTCACTGCAGCCTGTTCTTTTTGTTCTGAAAATGTTGGCGTGCAAACCTAGAGATGCACACTTCTCTCTTTGTCAGTGGTGATGAGGAAATACAGTGAGTGCTGGACACAGCGGTGAGTGATAACAACCCCACCCACATGAAAGAGTACTGTTTGTGGTGGAAACACTAAGTGGACCTAGGCTCTGGGTACCATGTCTGAAGGGTTACTTTTGGTTTCAAAGGTGCCATACCGAAAGTTTTTGTCTCTGTCAGTTTCCACTTTAATGTTGTTGGAGCACTTTTTACATGCAGCCATTGTGGTGGGAAAAGGGACTGTTAAAAACTAGAATTACCGCCTTGTGGTTGTATGCCCCCGCAAACCAGTCAAGTTGCACTTATAGTTTACATCCATGTCTGTGAAAACGTGGCAGCAGCACAGAAGATCTATAGTGTCAGCACAGTTTCAAGGTGGACACCCAAGATTAGTGTCACCAGTGCAGTACCTGACCAAATGTCTCCTCTTCTGTTTCTGAGTTATGAGGTTGAATAACAGCCGGAAAAGTGTTTTTGCAGAGCATTATGATGTCACAGTAAAGCTAACCTGTGACCTTTTTGGATATAAAGTGTCATCACTTCATTTTTTTATCCTATTAGATATTTGTGTAAAATTTTGTCATAATTAGCGTATGAATTCTTGATGTTCTCCATGTTTTGTGAGGCCACGGTGACCTTGATCTGTGACAACTAAATTCTAATCAGTTCATTCTTGAGTCCAAGTGGACGTTTGTGCCAAATTTGACGAAATTCCCTTAAGGCGTTCTCGAGATATCATTTTCACGAGAATCAGACGGAGGGATGGACAGTCCAAAAACATAAAGCGTCGGGCCACAGCTGTCGCCAATGCAGAGGCATTGAAAAACCTAGTTCAAGGCAGTGTATTCCCATACTGCACGGGAGCAGTCCTGGATGCATTTGCAGAAGTTATGGCTCTCAGTCATTACTTATGACCTACTTGAAGTATGTGGGGGTGTATGCATCTGCAGAGACTCTGCCCTCTGTCTGTATTTTCTTATTATCCTCTTATTTTCTGTGTTTTGGGCATTTATGGGCGTGCACCCTACAGCACTTAGGTGAGGTTGGGGCTTTACAAAAGTGTAGCGACAAGGTGCCAGACTATAAGCAGCAAACGTGAGATACATGGCGCCAAGAAACTGCAAATATAGTGAGATGCAACACCAAGTGAGAGTGAATCTGGGTTTAGCGAGCGTGTTTACAAACAGTACCCATTAATCCTGTATAGGATACCTTTAAATATTAACACATATTTAAACCGCAAGAAAACAATCCCATGAACACAGGATGTGTTAAAAGAAATGTTGAAGTAAAGTTCTCAGTTGCGTCTCCACTGAATTTTAATTGACCTCTTCTGTCTGTCTGACTCTAAAAAAAACTATTCAGCTGAAATCCATCTTCACCCACACAATATTCATTCATGACACACCAGTAGTTGAACGCACTGGTGAGCAGATTACACATTGTCTTTCGTCTCTTGTCTGGTTGTCTCTAAAACAGAAAAAGGTGGGTCGAGACAGTGAGATGGGGGAGAGAGTGAGATGAAGACAGAGGTCTGGGATACCTTCTGCTAGTATATTGTGTCTGCCAAGACCTTCTCCTTATGGGAGCTCCCTCGGCATGAGGCTTGGCACCAATTCTGACTCCGCAGTGATTACAAATGAAGACACACTGTTTGTTCTGTTCTTGTTCATGTGCGTGTGTTTTCTCTTCCAGATTGTTGTCCTCGTTAACATCTTTAATTCGTCTTTGTGTATGGATTTCCACAGGGCTGCTTCCACACTAATAGAGGCACAGAGCTTTTGTTAGAGCTTGATTTTTTTTTTCTTCAAAGCAGTAGTTGGAGTTCAAACAGACCAACACCACATTTCAGAAACAATTCACAATGTAACACTTGTTTCCAGAACCAACATATTTCAAATGAAGAGTGAAAACTGCAACATGACCAGAATACTGTATACTCTGCATTTTTTCCTGCACCAGCAAGTTATGGGTTGCACCTGGAAAATTAGCTTTCTGTTGTCTGATGTGTGTTTGGAGTTATTTGTTGAAACCATTGCTAGACGTTACCTCTTACTTAGTCATGTGCTCCAGCATACCCAACCCAGCATATTTGGTAGCCTTGAGACTCTGCAACACATTGTCACTCTGACCTTGTCACATATTGATGTTTGGTCATGGACTTTCCACGTCCAGATACGATGTGCAAGGTACAACGAGTGCCTTGGTTGTTGACATTCTGGGACGCCATGTCAAGTTCTTCCTGTTACATGCATTGTCTTCTTTCAAAATACACCACAAATTGACGTTTTTTTTTCCTTAAAAAAAAACCCAGCAGATGGGTGGATATAGGCAACACAAACATGAGGTTGGATTTAGGCAACAAAAGTATGTGGTTAGGTTAGGAAAAAAAGAACAGGGTTTGGCTTTATAATCTTACGGGACACAAATACCACTCTCCTGGATGAAGGCCGATGTTTGTTGGACTCATCCACCACCCCTCCTGCCTACCCCATCTGGACTTTCACTCTTTCGTTCTTGTCCCGCCATGTTTGCTCCTGATGCCACTGACCACCATAAAACTAGAACAGTGACCGGCCACGTGGCATGCCAGTGTTAAAGGACCACTTTTTTTTGTCAGTGTCTGATGCCCAAGCCCTGCATTTTTATGACTTCTGAGTGAGACTGGGTTGGACTTTGCCAGGTCATGGGAGATATGCCTAAGGCAGGCAGCACACAAATGTAGCACATTACTATCAGTATGCCCTTTGTATGAATATGGCAACGTTGTGGCTCGAATTGCTAAAATAACATGATCTTTTATCAAGTCCTGTTTTTCAGACAATAAACAGCAGCACCAATATACCCAACACAACACAGAGTCGAGGAGTGGCTTAACTATTTAGTTACAATGTTGTCTGGCTGAACTCTGTGACATTAAGTTACACCTGCACCCGAGCACCCTGGTAGCTCACCTGGTGGGATGTGCACGCCATTATTTGTACTAATAAAGGCAAAAAAAAGCCCACAAAAATAATCTTTAAAAAGTTTCACATGCACAGTTGGGTTGAATGATTCCGCATGAATGGATGTGAAACTTCAAGTTACACCCCACTGGTGAAACTCACGGCTGGCAGGTGTTCTGTAAAGAAGCAGACAAGATCATGTGTCATGCAGGAGCACATAGTTGTCTACCACCTCTCCAGGCTAACAGTGCAGTTAGCGTTGATGGGTACTGCACAGCACAAGAAATGGGGGATTGCCAAATGGCAGAAAACTGAGGTTGAAATCCACAAAACAAACAAACAAAAATAACATCTATAGATGTGTGGGGTTTTCATAATGAAGTCAAAGTACGAACAGTACTAAGCACAAGTACAAACCTATTTTGTTAATGCTGCTGCTCTGAATATCCATGAACACAACTAGCTGAACTGTGCCAGGGCATGTAAATGATATGTTTAATTTCTGAATTTTAGAGGGGTTCATCTCTTGTAATAGAAAATATGACATAATGAAAAGAGATGTGCAACTCTATAACCATCGCTTCACCCAAGGACCAAAAGAGACAAAATGTCTGGCCCTGCGTAGATTCAGATATCAAGGTAATAGAAATGGAAATGAATGAAATGAATGAATCAAAAGGTGCTGAAAGAAGATGCCGATCCAAAACATGTTTGTCAAAGCACATTGTGAAAGACATATTCAGATGCCCGTTTGTGTTGAGTAAGCAACTCAGTGTTTGATCCAAGCAATTTTCTTATAAATTTTAGTTTCCTTACAGAACTTATGTTCACTGTTGATCTATGAAAACATACATATGACACTTATGCCATTGTTAGACTATCAAGTCATGATTCATGAAGATCAGATCATATATTTTATGCCCTGACAACAGTCATTTACATTTTCAAATTCTTCTTTAAAAATACACCCTACATGGTAAAGCTATTTGTACCACGCTAAGACCATAGGGTCACATTTCATTTAAAAAATTTAGCACCATGACAGCGTCAGCACAGGTTGCTGATGTAGGCTACTTTTTAACTTGCCAGAATGTGTTATAATGACAAATGTTAGTTCGGCAGATTTGTCGCTGTTTCGCCTCTCATCCAAGAAACAAGAAACAACAAACAACACAACAAACATCTTCAAGAAACGCAAGCAAGTCCAGTTGCCTACGATATAGCAGATTTGCATAAAATCAAGCTTGTACACCAGACTAGACCGACAAAACCAGAAAGAGACCTAATTCTATGCCACACCACTGACTTCAGGGCATAGACTGTATAAAATAAGGGATTTAGCTGCCGTGATGTCACCCAGTGGTTTGTGGACTCCTATTCTGAAGCCTTCCCTGCGTTCCAATACCCATACTACCATACTATTTAGTATGCCAGAAAAAGAATTAGTATGTCAGATGCAGTATGCCAAAAGTACCAGGATGTTCTACTACATCCGGCCATATTTCACAGTATGCATGTCAGCGTGCTTCTTTGGCCATTCTGACCCACAATCCTTTGCGCAGCAGAAGTTACGTCACACTTACTGAGCTGCGTGTACAACCAACGCCCACACTTCCTTTCATACATGGTTTATTTAATTTGAGATACTAAGACACTACATAATAGGACTGCAATGATCTGATTATATACTGTCACATATCATACAGTTTTGCAAGAACACAGATACAACATTCAACTTTATTGTCATTATAGTATAATCAATGTTAGGGTTCAACTATGACTACAATATAGAAGATTCTACCAGTATAGGCAGTGGTGTAAGTGTGGTATAAATAATGAATGAATATGACTAAATATGAATACACTATGGGCCAGGTATGAGCAGTATAGACTAGTAAATATATAAATAGTAAAAGTCAAACACATATTAAGTAATGTAGTAAGAATGTGCAAGTATGTTACACTACAAATAAAAGTAATGTGAATGTAAGGCTGCTTCACGTGCAGACAGAATATAGTGCCAGCAGCTGCATAGCTGTAAATATATTTAACAATTTAATGTGTGAAGGGGGTTAATATGCCTACTGGTAATTAGTTCAATAGACAGGTCGCTAATAATAGGCTTGGAACTGTTTACGTGAACACGTCAGTTTATTAGAAACAACAACATACATTACGACATAACAGCAATAGAGCTCTCTGGCACCTCCGACGGTATGCACGACTCTGGCGAGCTCGACGAGAGGAGATTTGTTGCATCTCCGAAGTACAACAACACAAAATATTCAAATGTGGCGCTACGGACGGCGGCGGAAGTGAGTGAGAGGGTCGGAGTTCAGGGAGCGATGTGATGGCGGATGTAGTGTGTCCCAGTAGTATGCATACTGCATGCATACTGCATACTACACTGCATACTCATATAGTAGAATTATACGATTTGGAATGCAGGGCTTGTGTTTGGCATTTAGGCCATCGCCATCTTGTTTTTTTGCAGCCAGAAGTGACCATAATTGGACAAGAGGTTAGAGCTGTGGGAGGTGATTGGTATGTCTGACTGACAGACAGCTTGTCACTCAAGTGGCCATGCTCTTAAATATGCGTAACTTTAAGCCTTAATAAAATGTAAACAGTGGCTTTTATAAGAATTGAATCCATGTGCAGTTGTCATGAATATTGAAATTAGCTATAGAGACCAAAACCGTTTTTGGCACCAGGCTGTAAACATCTTTAATGCTGCAGCAAAGTTGGACGTTTTAACTCAGATGTCTATAGATACTGGCTAACTTCTGGAGCCAGCCTCAAGTGGCCACTTGAGGAACTGCAGGTGTTTTAACATTTCTGCATTGGCTTCATTTTTCAGCCCTGGAGGTTGCCCCTTGCTCCAAGAAGGCGGGATAATTGTCCAATTTTGCTGCTTCTCCATCATCTCCAGCTTCAGCAATGGCTGTGGTGTGGTGAAAAGTGCTGCTGCAGGCTACCGGTAAGCTACACTTGTCATCAGTAGGCCGGGGTGGAGAGGAAAACAAGTTGGGAGATCCTGCTGTTTGCAGATCCTGCTTTTTTGATAATCAAATTTGAAAGCTCATTTCAGTCAATTTACGATTTAGAATTGAAAAAGTGACACCCACAATACATGTAGTCCTATAATTACATTTTTCAGTTCATTAGGTACACTTATTAAGATCATAATGACCCATTTTCATTAAATCTGTTTTCTTGAGTTGTTGGTTTAAAGGCACTATGTGTAACAATTTCAGTTGTTCTTTGAGACAAACAAATTTTACTTGTAATGTCAGTGAATGCATGAAAAATAAGCACTGTGGAGGCAAAAAGGCAACATGTCCGACGATTTCAAAAAACAAGGGTCAACATCGGGGTAGCCTTTCCCAGGTGGAGAGAGTTGCTGAAGGAGAATCACAGCTAACAGCGGCTAACAGCTGTTAGCGACCCGCACCCGTAACAGCTGTTAGCCGCTGTTAGTGCTGTTAGCGGCGCAGTAATGCGAGGAGAGGGATGAGGTGTGTGAGGTTGAGCCACTTGTCAGTTGTCAAAAGGCAAGACGTGATTGGTTTGTTTCGATTTACATCCGCCCCAACAGTCCTACATTGTAAACACAGCCAGCATGGTGAGGAGGGTGTTTGTCAACTAGCGTCGCGTGTCTGTGTAGGAGCCTGAATGAATACCTCATGAAGTATCGGATGACATGGTTTCATCAGTGTTATCATAGCTTTTTGGTACACAGCAGCTACCATTGTTGCAATACATGTTTTAAACAGTGAGGCGCTAGAGTGCGCTATCCGTTTGAATGCAGTATACGATCTCAACACTAGATGGGAGAAATTCCTACACAGTGCCCGTTTAAGTTAATGGTCACCTCAGACGCTGCAGTTGGTGGTAACAAGTCTATGTTCCTATACTCACAACTTTGTTTATATTACAGATTGACAAAGTTACACGTAATTTACACTGAGCTTGGTTTGCTAGTCCCAAGATCACACAAAAACAGCTGCAGGAATGAAGAAAGGAGATTGAAAAGGTGGCGCAACTGGTGCAAGCTGCTGAGGTGTTAGCTCTGCAGGGACTGATGGCTGCTTAACTTTGATGATTTTAACTCAAGTGTTGCTCTCACTTCAATTCAGCCCCCAACCGTTTTCTCAGGTGCTGTGGCATCTGGCCTCTCAACTGTACTGCTGGAGTACGCTTTGTGTCACAGGAAACTTACTGTCCTCTTTTAACATTAACAGGCTGGCTCAGTTTGGGCGTGTAGTGTGGTATCTACTTCCTGTCATTATAAATATTATATGAGTTGACAAATTTGCTCAATCTGAGGTTCTGTTGTAGTGATCTGCTTTGTCTTTTATAGGTTATGTATTCATATTTGTTGTTCCACAGCACATTTGTGCTTGGATGGTGGTCCTCCACTTATTTTCTGTTGTATGGTTTGTGTGTTGAGTGGCAACACATTGATAAAGTTTGCTCTATTTTCAATCTAATCTGTTTTAGATACAGTACAGTTCTTATTTTAGCCAAATGGGATGATGGGAAAGACATGCACATCGTCAATTCACCTCCATGTTAATGCGATGTGAAACAAATTTCGGCAGCATCAGGGAGAGATAGTTTTTATAGAAGTGTTTATGGCTCATTGACATCCTGTCGTTGTGTTTATGACTCACTGTGCCCGTCACACCACTAAACAGCCTGACTCCCTCAAGGGCATCAGGAACAATCAATATAGACAGAACCAGACTTTAATAATCCAGCAAGACATATTCTCTGAGGTTTATTGTTGGGTCCCAATACACGCCGATGCACAAGAGACAAGTGCTCAATTTTATTTTCATAATGAGTGACAACAATACATGGGTGGGGCTGAATCTACATGAAGCAGATCATTTAGTCTGTGATATAACCAACAATTACTGAAGCGCAGGTTATAACAGCCGCATCCAGAGTGGGAGGTTGTATTCAAAGCAATATGTCTCCGCTCTTTCTATTACAGCAGACATCGGACGTATCAGAAATGATTGGATTCTTTGCACAGTCATAATGGCAGCAACAATCAGATGTGCACAGCTTGCTTGTAATAATATAAACTCATATCCCTGGTGGATTTTCTGTGATAATGAAATGTATTACGGGTAGAACAGACGCTCTTAGACTATTGAGTGAAAGGATTCGGCTGTAGCGCATCAGATAGTATAAATATGTTGATTTGAATGGGGTAAAATGTGGAATCATCCCATCCCACCAGACACCTCACATGTTTACACACAATACATGAATCCCTTTCATGATTTTCTGAAATTTTGAGGCAAATAAAAACATACCTGGCGGGCCACGTTCTCCATTGTTCCACTTGAATAGATGGATCACTTCATTGTGTTGATTCTGAGCCTTCTGCTGTCCCCTATCATTGACAGAGTGGTGATTGTTTGGAGCTGGTGGCATGCTATGGTAATACACAGTGAAATGGCATTGTGACAACTGTGATCTAGCTTTGATTCCAGTAACTGCTCTCCCAGCAGGGTGAAAATGGGCCTCAGCTTAGCCTTGTCATACAACAAAAAGCACTTAGTGGGAATGCTTATGAATAAAAATGCCAAGGCAAGAGGCGGGCTGCTCCAAGACAAGCTTTTGACAAGCTGGCTGTCTGCCATTTTGATTATCTAAATTCACCGCTAAAGAGCTATGAAATATGAGGAAAACTATCAAGCGACATCTCTTTGGCAGCCGTACGAGATGTAACTGTTGTGTATTTGTCCAGTAATGACTTCTCTCCCTCTTGTCAATATGACCTTATCCAAACTTTATCACCAAAGTGTGTGTCAAGTTGACCACATTTTGAGCCCTGGATGTACAGATTAGCGCCTTACCAGACTGAGGAAACCTGTGCATCGTTGCTTGTTGCCTTCACTCAGTGTAGACTGGCAACATTTAAAGGGTGTTTGATGCAGACGTAATCTCAAGTGTTCAACAAATGATGTCTCCTTCATTGACTCATCAACCCTAACTCATGTTATACCTGATTATGCAAGTTATCTAGTCACTGGGCTGTTATGGTCTTTGTTCCCATATTTCAACCTAGAGAAGGACAAATATACTGCCATTTATCAGTAAAAACAGCCATTGCTTGCTTTGTGTGGAATGCTATGCTGTAGGCTGAGCAATATATTACTATAGCCCCATTTCTACCGAGCGGTACGATACAGCACACTTCAGTTCAGTTTGCTTTTTCTCCTTTTCCACTGTGAAAAGTTGTGGATGGTACCACTGGAACCAGGGATGCACCGAAATGAAAATTTGTGGCCGAAGCCGAAGCTGAATAATATTAAACGCCTGGCCGAATACCGAGTACCGAGTACCGAATATCGTTGTTTAGTTTTTCATTAGTTTTTGCAGATGAACCCCCTCCAGATTAGTGTTGTCACGGTACCAAAATTGGATCCCACTGTACTGTACGATACCAATGAAAATATCATGGTTCTGAGTAGTATCACAATATCACAGCAAAAATGAGGCAGATGTGCCTTTTGTCATTTATAAAAAGATAAATCACTTTTCTATTATAGGCTACATCAATGATATTTCAATGGAATAAATTACTTATTGACTTATTCATACTTCAAAAACAGCATCAATCAGTGATGAACATAGGGGGGATCAAAATAAAATAAATAAATAAGTAAAGAACAGTCCCTAAAGTGCGCTGAGGTTTGTGGGCCGTGAACGGCTCGTTTCTCCTCTGACACGTCACATACCTGTGTTCGGCTGGCTCGGCTGTTCAGGTACTTCTGGGCAGTCCACACGCCAAGAAAAGGATATTATTGGAGCCGACTTCTCCTCACCGGTAAGCCAATGGCCGCCGTATTTGACAGGAATACATTACTGTCTGTGACCCCCGTTCAACCCACAATCGGTGGGATTCGCCTTTCGTTTCTGCTGCTGGTTGAAATCTGTCAGCTGCTCACACAGCGTGCTGAATGATTTAAGCCTATTTTGCTCGCTCAAAACTATTTTTAATCGCAAATGTGATTGCTGTGACGGACGGATCGCCACACTGCCCACATTTCAATCCGCTCGTCACGGCACGCTGTTTGATTGCATTATCAAAACCGCACCGCTATTATTCGGCCTTGCTTTTAACTTATTCCACCGAATACTGAATGTGTGTTTTTTTGCAATATTCGGCCGAATATATTCGGTTACAGAATATTCGGTGCATCCCTAACTGGTACCGTTCCTTTTCATCTCTATTTTTGTTAATCCCTCTTCTCTTGTACCTAGGACACAGATCTGGTACTTAAAGGTGGAGCTGTGAACACTGCAGTCTGTTGAATGGTTAGTAGCGGACTGTCACTCTGCTCAGGGCTGAGTTGTGGCTGGTTTAGAGGCTCATGTAACCACTGTTCATACCGTGGAAGGTTTACATATATTCGTAAACTATAACTATAAAATGAAAGAATGTTTTGATGCCTCTTGCAGCAGCTGGAGTCTGAGAAAAATAATTCACTGGACTGACTGCCGGAAACTTTTAAGATGGAATGTTTACTTGTAATGTCAGTAAATGTATGAAAAATAAGCACCGTGGAGCCTTAAGTGTCCTGTAGGTTACAGCAACACTAAACCCCTGAGCTTGCCTTTGAGGGACTACAGACATACTTCCAGGCAAACCTGCTATTTTTTAAATATTCCATGGAGAGAGACTCTCACTGTAGCCTGTTCTATTTTATTCTGAATATGTTGGTGTGCAACCCCCTTCTGTGGATAATAAACGGGATGCAGACTGATAAAGGAGGAAATACAGTGAGTGCTGAACAGAGCAGTGAGTGACAACAAACCCACCCACATGAAAGAATACTGTTTGCAGTGGAAACGCTAGGGTCTAGGTACCATGTCTGAAGGGTTGCTTTTGGTTCCCAAGGTACCATGCTGAAAGTGTTTGGTGGAAAATGGGGCTTATTATATTGATATTGTGATACAGGCTGTTCTTATGCAGTGTTCATATGTATACTTCTGAAAAGTAATGCAGCACAATTGGTATATAACCCACAGAATCCCGATCCAGTCATTTGTGTACAGCCCACATAATCGTGAAGGCTGTGATCACATGAACAAAGCATTGGTGAGAGTCAAGAAGGAAGTAGTATAAAGACTGAAGGTTTGTGTAGGGAGGCAGCTTGGGATGGTGGATGGGTCAAACAACACAGGACTTTCCCCAAGGAGACCAGTGTTTAGAATTGTGTGACACCGAGCGAACTTTAAATTTTAAGGTATGTAGTCACCATGTTTCTTTTCCTAAACCTAACCTGCATAACTTCACTAGCCTAAGCATAACCTATTTAACTTTAGGTTAAGTACATGACTTTACGCAAAGTATGTAATGTCATTTGTGGGGTGCTAATTTGTTAGATACACAAACCATTATATGAGGATAAACTGTGTGACTTGAGATTAGGTATCATTGCAGGTTTTGGATATCTTATTATCGTAAGTGTTGTCTTTTCCTGGTTTCAAAAGCTGCATTACAGTTAAAGCTACTCTTACCTTTCTTGCATTTCACACAGCAACTCCTGCCTCCCTCCAAAGTCCCATCCTCCTCCTCCTGCAACTCCACTTCCCTCTAAAGGCCTACTCCCCCCTCCTCCATTACGTCCTCATTACATCTATGATAGATGTAGCTGTTGGCAAGATAACGTTAGATACACGGAAGAGGAGAGCAATGTAATGTTAGAACCAAAACAGTCAAATGCAACCCTGGAGTTTTAAAACTCAACCATCAGTGATGACTGATGAGTTTTAGAATAAGGTTACAGTGCTAACGTTAGATGGTAACATTAACGTTACTAGTAACTGAAAACACACAAGGAAGATAACGTTAATGTTTCAGAGCCTACACTGCAGTAGGCTAACCTTAGCCATTAGCAACTGGATTCTGTGTTGTCATATAATGTTATATGTTGTATTAGAAGCAAACTAAACAAAACGTTACCTGTCCTACACAGTCAAACACAACCCTGGAGTTTTGAAACTTATCCGGGGTCAGTGATGACTGTTGAGTTTTATAATATAACATAAACGCTAATGTTACATAGTACTGGTGACTGGCAACAAACAAGGAAGATAATACAGAGGCTCAGGCAAAGTTAGGCTACAGTAGGCTAACCGTTAGCAGTTAGGATGCTGTGTTGTCATATATAACGTTATAGCCTATGTTACATTAGAGGCAAACTAAAAATACCTGTCCAGGAAAAACTCTGCGACCATCTCGTCCCTTTTTAGCTCAGGATGAAGCTGCATCAGTCTCCGCCATCGTTCGAAAGCAGAGCAGATGTTGACCTGAGTTTTGGCTCTTGCAGCATCGAGTTACCAACATCATCATCGATGTCACACAAGCGGTTATGTCAGTCAGAGGCCTCCATGTGGGGAAGACAGACAGGACACTCGACCAATCATTGCATTCAGCCCGAATGCAATGATTGGTCAGAGTTTTCTTAGAACCATATGAGAATGGTTCAATTATGAGTTTTTATTTCTGGTGGAATTCACTTACATTTTGGTGTGCCATCAGCTTATTAATAGCATTTTAACCTAAACAAAGAAAAGTGTAAAATTTCCAGAAAGGTAAGTGTTGCTTTAAGTGATGTAAATTTTCTAAAACTTACCAGACTGTTCTAGCTGTTCTCTTATTTGCCTCGACCCATTTAGTCATTATATCCACATTACTGATGATTTTTTTCTTTTTTTAATGCACAAACTGAAGGAACAGGCAGGATTACATTTTATTGGAACTGAATCTTATGACTTCATGTGATGAATACATTGCTTGATTCATTGTTTATCAAAAATCTCATTCTGTAAATATTTGGTAAAAGCACAAATAGTCAACTCCACAGTATCATTGTAATATCAATATTGAGGTATTTGGTAAAAAAAATATCATGATATTTGATTTTCTCCGTATTGCTCAGCCTACTATGCTGTATAACGGTCTTGGTATAGAAGCAGCAATTGGTCCCTCATTTCTCCCCCAGTATAGAAATGAACAGTCTCCAACACCTTTAGAGTTGAAAGTCAGCACTTTAAACTCACAGCCAGTTTTTCATTTCAAATCCAATGTGCTTGGGAAGAGACTAAACAATGAAAAACATATTACAGTCCTCATACTGTCTGACTTCTCTGTATATCAATATTGGTTTTCCTAGCCACATATCCTATTGCACCCCCACGAAGGGGTATCTGTCTTTGAATTGCCTCTCCTAAGGTTTCTTCACATTTTCATTATGTGCTCAGGCTTTTGGGGAGTTTTCTTTGTCTTTTTAGAGAGTTCAGGCTCGGTCAGGAACCGCTGCCGATGTCAGACAGTAAACTCCATTGAGACATTGTATGTGATACAATGGCTCAATTACTGGGCTCCAGATGAGCACTGGTGCATCCCACTAAAAATTTCATGAGCATCTGACCAAATTTACAGCTAGCACTTAATTTGACGTTTGATGTGCAACACATTCATACTTTTTCCCATCCTACTTTCTACATCAGTGCTTTAGGAATAAAGACATTTTACAGAATAGCAATGTGTGCCTGTGTACTTTAAATGCATAGAGTTGAGTGCAAGTATAAAGTTCCCTATGTCAAACTCTCACTGCTACACTTATGATCCTTATGTCTTACAGACTGCTGACTCGGCGGTTTCTCACTTTACTGTTTGTTGTATGTGGTTTCATTGTTCCTCCCCTGGGTCATTCTCCTTCGTCTGCTAGTGTGTGTGGTCCAGCGTCATGTAGTCTTTTTACCACACAAGTAGTTTGGCTCACAGCATGTAGACTGTGGGCCTGTCATTACCCGCCTGTCTCACATGCGTGTTACTGTTTTAAAAATCCCAGTCGCAACGTGAAACTAGTCTCACATAGCCAGAACTACCTCCACACTTTGTTTTAGTGCTGTGTGCGAAACAACTTTTGAGCCAGCAACCTTCACAATTGAATGTCTTTTAATGATTTTTTTAAAGATATTTATTTTTATGTTTTATTGTAATAGTGAGAAAGCAATTATCCTTGAGACATGTTATTCCTGCAGCAGTCAGACTACAGACATACTTCCAGGCAGAGCCGCAACGGTCCACGGCTCCTACTCCTACTGTACCTCGGCCTTGCCAGCTCCTCCATTCCATCTGCCCCACAAAATCTCTCCAACTGCAGATCGATCCTCTCCTCCATCCACGAGGGCCAAGAATCACGGACCTTCATCCCTTCATCCCTCGGACCCTCGCCCCTTATCCATTTATCCCTCACCCTTCACCCCTCGTCCCTTATCCCTTTGTCCTTAATCTCCAACCCTCATCCCTTCAACCTCACCCTCCATTCCCTCATCCCTTCATTATACACCCTATCACCCCTCTATTCTTATAATTTCATTCTCTGGTCCCTCTATCCTCATCCCTTCATGTTTTCCTCCAAACCCATTATCCATTATATGCACCAACCATTCAAAATCATTATTTTGTTGGTGTGGTCTTTGTTAGTGAAAAGAAATACTTACAACCCTGAGCATTCTTTCACTAAATGCAGAATTATGATGGATTCAGCCAGACCTTTTTCAACACTGGCACAGCACTAGATAGGTCTGGCTAGGACCACATGAGGGACGTACAGTGGTTGATGAAGAAGAGAGGTAATCTTCACTATTTGACTAGTGCAATGCAAACTTGTTAGCGAGAACTTCTGTCTGCAGGGAAAAAGGGCTGAACTGAGATGTTTTAGGTGGCTAGCTGCTCACTGTAGGAGATGTGAGGATCCAAAACAGTTGAACTGGTCTAGTCTGGAGGCGATGGAGGAGATAATGTGGATATTTGGTCTGGCAGCTGAGGTATGGTGCTGCTCTCACTCAGCACAATGGGGAGGCTTTCTTCATAAGACTGGCCATGTGGAGGTATATTAGTATTCTGCTCTCATAACTTGAGTGGACCTGCCCCTACACTGCTGTGCTGAAAAGATGAAACAGAGACAATGTCCTGACCATGGGAAACTGCCAGTCTAATAGGGCCCGAGGTCATCTTGATCTCACCGTGCGCTGTCATTCGGCCCTGACTGCCACTTTGTGAAGAGGACCAGGTTATCTTTTCATTCTTTGACAAAAACGTCCCCTTTTCACCCTGACGGTCTTCAGGGGTGTCTGCATTATCTGAAGATTACTCACTGTGCTCTGGGTTGTACTTTTCATCATCTTTATCTTCAGGTGTCTCCTCTTCCTCCACTTTAATGTTATCTTGTTCCTCTTGAACATCTTCATAAAAAATGAGGTCAGGACCTTTTGGTCATGCTCTTGTGGAATTGGAAAATACAGCAATGTGGGGACTGGCTGGTGCAGCACCTTTGTATTGTTTTATCTCCACCACTGGCTGTTTCATATGACAAGTATATTTTTAGTGTGTTTATATAGATCAGTAGAAAATAAGAAAAGTGCAATGATCACGACTATTTTTTTTTATCACTTAAGTTTATTGAATTTCAAGTTTTTCAACACCAAACCACCTCAAAAGGAAAAAACACCAGGCAGGAAAAAAAAAATCAAATAGGCAGGGATTGATATATACTAATAGATGAAATAGAGGCAAATAAACCATAATGATAAAAACAATAAACCATACCACTGTTAAGTGTACGCTCACAGTCCATAAAAGATAAGTGTCAAAATAGTCTCCATATAGATATTTCCTCCGGCTGCGCCATCGCCACATCCACCCTCCTGCACTTATTATAATCCCAACATGAGCTGCACACACTACTGACAACATGTCTCTGTATGTTTACAGCTACATGTAACATTTTCTAACAAACATATAAATATATACATACATCATGTATGTTATGAGCCTGGTACTTGGCAAAATCAAAATCATTCCCCATATGCTCAGACAAGTGTGTTCTCTGTCCCCCCGTAATGAGTGGAGAGATGGTCCTTCACCATACTGGGCTGTCAGGAACATGCGAGAAAACAGAGGAAAACAGAGAAAAATGCTGAGGCATTCACTTTTGCTCAAAAGGTAGAAAACTTAAAGCTACCAGAATGCACTGCCGCGCTGGACCAATAAATACTCCCACTGGTAATGACGTAATATAAGTGACTTGTCCGACAACAATACGTCCTAACAGCAAATGAGCGCCTAAATATCATCACGTAACATTGGAGCTCTGTCCACACTGAATCCATGCACTTCTGTTATGTGTAAACTGATCACGTAAACATTTTAAAGATAGATGAGAAGCCTCCTTGCTATCGTTGTAGCCTATGTTCCACTTTTTAAACAGAATATAACCAAATATGACCAATTGCAGATAGGTTGTTATTAGCAATAGTCACTCAGCTTTTCATCCCCCTGGCGATCTCCCTCCAGTCAGCTGTCACCTTACTGTTGTTTTTGTAGTGAAATAAGAAGGTATCGTATATATAATTCTTCATTTTAACTTCATGAATCAGCCACTCCTCGTCCATTTCGGTGCTTTCAGTGTGAGCAACAGGAATAATAAAAGAAACATGGCGTCTGACAAAAGTTCAGCTCCAAAGGGCAGTGCAGCATTGCCTGCAGCCAGTAAGGAAACCTCTTTCATCAGCTTCAAATCCAAACTGTTGCAATATTGGTGAAGCTTTAGTTTTCTTGAGAGACTAGCTCTGTCTCCTCTCATCATACCCCAAAAAACACATTAACTTTTTAGTAAACACAACGTGTGCTACTCTGCCTCTACTATCTGAAATTTGATCTACTTCATGTTGCCTGGGCCTGGCAGTAAAAACACATGGCCCGTCAGACCCTGATGTCTCCATAAGGCCGTTAATAAACATAATATTTGATATATCACACTGTCATTTCTAATGCAATACAAGTTGGATTTAACGCAGTGATGCTGTCAGCACAGGTTGATGATGTAGTTCGCTTTTTGATTTGCCAGAACTTGACATAATGACAAATATACCCCTTTTTGACAGTCATGGGCTGTCTTGGCTTGGTTTGGGCTGTCAGCCCAGCACAGCAGGGATTTGCATTTCTATAACAACAGTCTTAAAGTGATGATAGCTTGTCTTGAGTAATGACATTTAAAGGCAGCGGGCTGATCCATGGCTAAAGTCCCCTGTTATTTTTTCTGCATGTGTTTTTCCACAGCAGGGCAGGTAAAAGAAGTTTACCTGTTGGAGGTGAGCTGTTTGCAGAGGTGCAGTAAGAGCCTGTTGTCTGCAGCTCTTCGTCAACATCTCACTGTGGCTGCGTCTGCTTTTACTCTTCCTCCCTGCCGTATTATTAGACTTGCACATAACACATTTCATGTCCTATAGATTCTTCACAATAAAAGTTCCCCGTTATTTTGTTATGTTTAAACTTTTATTGTGAAGCAGCAAAATAAGGAAATGTTGAGTTTTCGAGCAGCAACTTCACACAATATCTAATACGGCTGATAGCGAACATGAAAAACTAAAATAAAGCAGATATCTAAAGTAAAAACAGGATGCAGGAAAGGAACTAAACTCCAAACCAAAGAGATTCAGTTAGAAGCTACAAAAGCACTGAGAGCTGAACATGCTGAGACTTTAGAAAAGGCCTTTCTCTCTGGTCTCCTGCAGACAGAGGTGAGTTCAGTCTTGCAACACACACGCTTGTTTGGGCAGTAGAATGTGGCCATCAGCAGTTAGATGCGGTCGTCGAGACGTCAGCGCCACCCACTGGAGGGCTGGCGGCCGGCTTTTGGACCGACTCCTGAGAAGGTCCATCTCTGGTGAAGCTTGGCATGGCACTAAAACTGACAATGGAAACACAGATCGGTGCGGCATGGCTTTACCTGACGCGCCAAGAGTGACAGTGGAAAAAGGGTAATAGTGGTTCAGCCAGTTTGCATAAAATCAAACAGATTTAAGTTTGTACACCAGACAGGACCAGCAAAACCAGAAATCAACCCAACTATAACAGCACCGTTGACTTTTCTTTTTATACCTGTGCATCCTCTTCATACTTAAGTGTGTGTGTTATAACAAAATACTTTTTCATTGCATTTTTTTTTTGCACTTTTCTTCTCAGAGCTTTTAAAAAACAATGTGCAATTAAGAAACAATATGCATACTTAAACATTATGCAGATTGCATCTCGCACTTTCCTTTGATTGCAGTACTAAAAAACGTTCTCTGAAATCTAATAAAACTGACTGAATGTGTTGGATTACTGAGAAACATGTCTGATGGGGGTAAAAAAATAAATAGGCGGTGAGATTATAGAGTGGAGCATTATTCGCCAAGTGTTATAAATTATGTCAGTGACTGGTGTTGATATTGAGACAAGTATTAAAATTAGTCATAAAATATTGTGTTAAATTCAATAAATAAAAAGATTTACATGCCATGAGATGAAATTCCTTTCGGAGGCCTGAGCCCAGAGCACAGTGAGGAGATCCATTTGTTTGGAATTTTATTTGATGTCTCATAAAACCAAACAGCTACCAATAATCGTGTTTCCGGGATGTGACGCCCATATCGTTCAGGCCTCCATCAAGGACAAATTGCTTGGATGGTGAATGTCAGATTATGTTTTCATGGGAATGCATCTTTATATTCCGCATCTCCTGTTTCTCTCCATTCATCTCTGCTTGTCTCTCATTCTTTTAAACGCTCTCTCCATCTTACTGTCTCCATCTATTTACCAGCCCTTCGCTGTTTTGCTCTCAAATACACACACATTCAGTTTACTTCCCCCTTTCTGTCTTCCCCTCTCTGTTTCTCTTTCTCTCTCCCTCCTCTCCTTCAGATATCAGTCATACTTCAGCTTGGCTGGGCAGGGCCATGACTGGGTAGAGAGGGGAGGTAATTGAATTTCTCTCCTAGAGTGACTCACATCAACACAGACAATTCAGACATAGCCAGGCGCGACGTAATAGACAGGGAGGGCATCGCGTCAGCTTAGAACCGCAATTAACTACAGGGGGACACAGACGCTTGAAGCCTGAAGAAGAAATCGGGTGAAATAAATGTGACGGCACTCTCTTCAATTTTACAGTCCATGTATTCATGGTTCTAAGACTGATATGTCATTAGAGCAGCAGCTCCTCAAGTGAGAGGAAATCAGAGGGGGCTGTTCTTATCCCAGTTCAAGTCAAACTGTGTTGGATGAAAAAATGATGACACCACTCACTTTCAAATGACCAAGACGTGGAGCAGTTAGCTTTCACATACTTGTGATTAACTCACACATTAGTCTGTCAAAGATGGCAGTTAATTGTCAGGTGGTTACATGGGGTGAGTCTGTTACCTGGGGAAAGGAGTCAAATTAGGCAAATTACCATTTTACCATGTCTTAACCCTGATTGTGATGGAGTACCATCTTTTAAGATCAATGTTATTTGATTCTCATCATTGTTCATGTTTGTCCATAGTTTACATATCTTTGAGTGGGCAGGTTTAGCAAATTTGATGAGAGTGTTTGAGAGGAAGAAAAAGTATACTCAAATCAAGTCAAACTTTTAGCTGACTCCTAATCATTCCCACACAAAATTTATTTTATTTATTTATTTGGTGTGGATATTCATACTGCCAAAAATTATTAACTTGTCCTTTGCTCTTGTGAACAGAATATCTGCTATACATATGCATTGTCCATCCGTTTATGGCACCTTTTTGATTATGGCTACCATCTTTGGCCAAACTTTGTCTGCCCTTTACCAGTGTTTACCCAGGACCAGGTGGGAAAGAAATAATCAGATCACTTAAGAAGCTTACGAAAAGAAGTATTTCACTGCCGGAAAGATAGACTTTTCTCAAATCTGGGCTGTCTATGCAGTACAAAGTTGCAGATGCTTTTGAATTCATGCCACATGACCAGAGAAAATGGAGAAAAAGGGCTGTGCCATTCACTTTTGCTCAAGAGGTAGAAATCCCACAACTACCAGAATGCACTGTGCTGCACTGGACCAATAAATGCTCCCAGTTTATTTCAGCCTCCATTTTTACAACACAGGAAACAGTACGGTGCCCACTCTCTGTTCACAAACTCTTGTATTACAGCCAAGCTAAAATATGTTTCTGAGGACATTTTAGGAAGAAATAGGCAATACAGTAACAGCTTCTCGATCTGCTTCTATACTCTCTTGATCTGCTTTTAAATTCTTTGTTTGAGTGGCAGTGGGCATACAGATATACAGAAGTAGAATCTGTAGTTCAAGCAACAGCCCCAGAGCTAGTGAAAGTCATTGGATTTTCGCTGGCTCTAAGAAAGCCCACCAGAGCTAGGAGATCTGGGCGCTGGGCAAGATAGAGGGAAGTTTACTAAAGTTCATTTACACATACTACCCACATTATTATGATAAAAAGCTGGATCCATATGGGGTAAATTTCCCTGTTAGTAGCAATGCCACACTGTAAAATACTACATAACAAGTAAGAGTCCTGGATTCAAAATTTTAGTGAAGTAAATCTATAGATGTATTAGCAACAAAATGTTAATATAATTAAATAATGATGTGATGAAAGCAAAACAACTAATTGATCACAGGTTTTGTATGTGACAGTAATGTGGAATTTATACTCCTGCTGTTGCTGTTGTCCCTGGCTTCATATGGTTAGAGGAAAAGTCCACTAGCTGCTAGGCTAATTTATTCAATATAACACCATAGGCTTATGCTAAAAACATCAGCATGATGTGTTTTTGTTTCCTTGCTCCGTTTGATGTCTTGGGTTCAGTTACTGAACCTAAGTTCAGTGTATCATCCTGGTGGGTTTTCAGTTAGTTTTGGTTCTTCCGTCATTTGGACTTTCTGTTACCTGTCTGTTTTGGATGTTTTTCATCAGCTTTATTAAAGCTCACTTTTTTCTTTTACCTCAAACCTGCCTGCTGCTCTGCATTTAGGTCACTCCTGTACTGACACTTTTTGGGAGCCTTGTTTCTCACTTTTACTTTTTTATGTTTTCTAGTCTTACTTTTGAGATTTGCATGCTGCATTCTGTTGAAGACATTCTTGTAAACAAATTTATGTGAGTAATCATCCATGTTATTCACATAGTTTTTCACAACAGAGAATCGCCTTCATAGCTTAAGCATAATAAGTTATTTTGAAAAAGCTTTTTATTTTCTTTGGGAGGCACGTATAATACAATTAGTGCCATGAAAGACAAAACTCTTTATACTGTGTATCCAGTAATTCCAAACTTTATTTGCACGCTTCATTCGCTGTCTTTAAAATTTTATACACGCTCTTAATGGTTATCTATTGTCTGCCGTTCATTTCATTTGATGTAGCCACAATGTTTCATCCTCTGCTGACAGAGAAATGTAACAAGCTGTGATGTATGTGGCTGTGACAAATCATGAAACTCAACCTGATTCTCACAGCGAAAAATCTGTTCAGCTAATGTGTTCATCCCATAAGTGCTTGAGCAATATTGTAACTTCTCAGACCGTCAATTCTTTATCGATTGAGGCATTTTAAGGGGGATTTGAAGCAGATTAATCATCATGTTCGATATTAATATAGGGGCGGAGTGTTATTGCGCTTGAATAAATGCTCTCCATGGCAGTTATGGATGAAGTGGAGCAGGATCTAATATGCCGTCTATTTTCTATTGATTTTGTTCAGGGGAAGGAAAAAAAAAAAACAACTGTTATCAACATTGACTGGTTCCAGCATTGATTAGTATGTGCAAGATGAGTATTCAGATGGATTTACTTTTATTTAAAACTGACTGTAGGATGGGTAATTTGTGTTTAAATGTAGCACAGTTATATGAATTTATTTTTACTCACCTAGACATTTACTTTGTACATGTCATGGAGTCAAGCTTTATTTAAAATATATTTAGAGGTAATTAGGTAGAAATATACAGAAGATGATGAATGCCTGTCCTCAAAAATGAACCAAATTACAAAATGTGTTTTGCAGGTTTTGATTTGTTGTCGGAGGAGTGGAGCGTGGTGAGACATGTGAGCTTTGAAAATGTGGAAGTGAACATTAACCCGAACTGT
Organism: Epinephelus fuscoguttatus; assembly: GCF_011397635.1. NCBI lineage: Eukaryota > Metazoa > Chordata > Actinopteri > Perciformes > Serranidae > Epinephelus > Epinephelus fuscoguttatus. The sequence continues at coordinate 24,681,944 of NC_064757.1, forward strand.
CAAGGCACCGTTGAGCACAATGGACCTATTCAGCGGCTTATAGAAAAATGTGTCTGGACTGCACAGCTCCCAGGTATGAATGTGCACAACTCAATGAGTATATTTCAAGTACAGATGTTGAGTGTGAAAAAGTCAGATTAGTCAACCCTCCCTTGGTAAAAGCTTGGAAAAAATCCAGTAAACTTGGCAGGTCCACCCTGGCAGATCAACATAAGCTGTGAGGTAATGAGGTTGCATCAGCTAACCATCTTTCTGTGCCCTCATTATACATTTTCATCAACCTGCCAATTGATTTCAGCTGCTGCTGCTTTGCTAACGCAGCCAAGATAAAGAAATATGAAGTAATCAACGCTCGCAAGGGACTCACTTTTTTTCAAAGGAGTCTGTTTACGGTTACACCAGAGGATGAATTGACCTATCAAGTGAAGGTGTTTCATTTTTCCTTTATCAGGAACATTGTGCTACCTCTGTGAAATACCTTGTTGTGTGCTGATGCTTGGTCTTTCAGATGACCACTGCAGTACTGTAAACAGGCAGAGATTAAGAGAGGCAGGGGCAGAGAAAAAGCAGTGCAACATAAATAATATGCAAATGACATTCAAGGAGTAAATGTCTTGCATTACCAAGATGGTGACACAAACACAGTGTGATCTGATGGAGGCATTGTTTTTGTCTTTGAAGGTTGCCTTGAAGGTTGAAATCATTTACTGAAGCACAGGATATGTAAACATAGATAAACACGATTTTTTTCCTCCAATCATTTCAGCACAGCATGAAAATCAACAAGCTGCGACTGGAAATTTGGCAATCCATTACAGTGAATACGCTGGCTTAATCTGACTAACGTTATGGTTGTATGGTAATTCAGGTGACAGAACAGTATGATTTCTAAGACTTAAGAGTTCAGCTGCTAACACTGAGGATGCAGCTTTCCTAAAGGCTGTGATAACCTGACTGTCAAACAAAGTGTAACATATAATACGACTGTTATTCCTTCTTTCATTTGACTTCAAGAAATATGCCTGAGAAGCAGAAATCAGTGACAGCATTTTGCAAAGATGGAGCAGTGGCATATTCCCATAAAGTGCTAATGGAGCTGAAAGCATGCTGGGTTAATAGAGTGTTGAATACAGTAAATATCGAGCCTGACATCAAACAGTTGTGAGAGTTTTGGCAGCTGCAGACAGCTGAGTGGTTCTGCAGTCAGGTTAGGTGATCACGACGCAGAACACATAGTTTATTCATGTAATGTGGTTCTGCAGCTGACACTCTCAGGCCATGTTTAGACTGTCAACCCAAATCTTTTTTTGGCATATACAGATTGTATCCAGACTGATTTTAGGAGGTCTAGACAAAAAAAACAAACAAAACAAAACAAAAAAAAAAACAGAAATGGTTTGAAATTTGATTCCAATCAGGTTTTTATGGATGCAAATAAGTCCAGACACTCTGGCCAGCCGTTGCCTCCAGCACTTGGACAGTGTCTTGTGGCATCAAACATTGAGAAAAAAAGCCATCCTATCACTGGCATGATACGCGGACAGTGGCTGCTGTTTAACAGCATTCTTCTGCATCAGGGGGAAATGTCCAACAAACACTAAATTTCACTTAGGAGAGTGGCGTTTGTGTCCCGTAAGATTACAAAGCCAAACCCTGCTCTTTTTTCCTCATTTTTTCCAGTTTTTGTTGCCTAAACCCAACCACATGCATTAGTTGTTGAAAGAAAAAAACATCTATTTCTGATGTAGTGTGTTTTTTTTGAAAGAGACTGTATGTAAATGGTAAATTTTCTGTTGAACTGAAGTGTATTTTGAAAGAAGACAATGCATGTAACAGACAGAACTTGATGCGGCGTCCCAGAAAATCAACAACCAACACACCCAGGGTACCTTTCACATCATATCTGGACAGGTCCATGACCAAACGTCGATATGTGAGTGGAAATGTGCTACAGAATCCATGCTGCTACTCCACAGCGCTATGGAAGACAACACGGAGAACAACAACAGGCACCAAAATAAACTCCGACAAATAATCGCTACTTGACAGTAGGGTTGTAAGGGTATACCGGTTTTAAGGTGTGCCGCAGTATTGACGGTTATTGAAAGAAATGCAACCGGACAGAGAATCTTTAGTCATTTTCAAAAGGGAGACTTTTTAAACACACTTCAATTAAAAAAAATGGTTTTAAGTTTCCATTACAACAAAAAAATGCTTGTTCAGACAAAAAAGCCCTCATGTTTTTATTCATTTAAGGCTCATTGTAACTGGTAATAATAATAATTCTGAAATGCAGTACACTGTGAAACCGCAATATTTCCTGGGACGATTATCAAATCATGAAAATCTCATACTGTTGCAACCCTACTTGACAGTACGATTGTTTGGAGGGCGAAATGATGGATCTGAACATGAATGTAACAGTATGGGCAGTCTGCCCTTTGCTCTTATTTGACACACATCGAATTTGCCTGCAGCCTGAATGTAGACAAAGACCTCAATTATACATTTTCACACCACTACTGACCACAATCTACATTTATGAGTAATTAATAATGCATAGCTGCCGGGCACAAGCGTGATTTACATATAACTTGCTCATAAAGTAAAGAAGTGTGTTTGCTAATGAGTTATGTATGTGTTATAAAAATGAAATACGTTAATTGGTAACTCATAAAGCAGCTGCTTTTTGATGCATCCAAAGCCAGTTACAAACTTAGTCAACCATCTTTATAAGCCTTTGGAGCCAAAGGTCTATCCTATAATGTGTTATAATGGTGCCCCAGTGTTATCAAGAAATGGCATATATTTCTACAAAGCAGTGAGGAGTTATGGAAATATATTGCTGTGGGGTATTGTGGTTGTCTCAGCGGTGCAGAGCCCATTTATCATGATGCTGTGACACCTGGGGGAAGATACTCTCTGGGAGATTCCAACATAGAGACTGATGCCAGATAGTGTACGCACACAGTGTGCATACACGCACACACACCCACTGATGCACAGATGTGAGAATGTATGGATGCATCTGTGCGCAGACATGGAGGTACAATACATACCCAGCTGGTATGTGCAGGTACACACATACAGTATCGCACTCATATACACATGATATGACTGGAAACTGGAGATGTATATGCACAAGCACACTCTCACAGACTTATACAGCACCTCCTTCTATTTCCACCCATATAGATGTACACACATTGACTGGCACACACACACGCTTGCAGCTACATTCTAAGTATACTGGGGCTGAAACAGTTTGTGCATTTGTACCAAACCATCACAATCCAGTGCGCGAAGCCACACGCTAAATACATGGTATGTTGATTGAGGCACATAATGTGGAACCAAATTTCACAAGCACAAGTTCCGCCTGAAAACTTTTAGCAGTACACCACAGATTAGTATAAGCAGCAGATTGGCTACAAGTCAGTCACACTATGGCGAGTGCAAATGAAAAGCCTGAGCTAGAGAGCCTGCCTGCGGGTTCCCAGTCAGCTACAACAGTGTGTGTTGTGTGGCGGCGTTGCTTCACCAGTGTTGGAGATGTGAATTGGAAACACATCTGACATGCTAAGAGACATTTGACGGACCATCTAATGATAAATGTTTGGGTGCTTTGAATATTTAAATATAGCAAGGTAAAGCAAATTCCAACACTCCTTCTAATGCACAGATTTGATTTTATTCTACTATTCTGTGCGTTTTAGTATTTTCATTTTCATACCATTAGAGATGCTTTACAGCTTCCTGTTGCGTCCTGTTGCCTTGTGGGAACGTGTTGATTCAGGGTTTGTTCTTGAAACGTTCCTTATTTTTAAAATGACAATAGTTTACAAAAGTCGCCAGTGGGCAAAATGTTACCTCAGTCTCTAGCCAAAGGATTCTGTCTGTGAATATAAAACAACCAGATCCTTATGTATTTGATTTTTTTCTGCTTTACTGAACTTGCACTGAACTGTGACTCTTAAACCAGGGTATGAACCGAACCGTGACTTTTGTGTACCGTTCCACCTCTAAAGTATGCGCATATGTGCACACGCACACACAAACCTCACATAGAGCAGAAGTAACCAGAGCAGCAGAGTAAGACAGGCGAGGCTGAGGGGAACCCAAAGGGTATGAGAAAGACTTACTGAGATATGAGCTTGTTCCATCGCAGTCCACCAACTCTGTGACAGATGAGACATTTGGAGTGGAATAATAGGAAAGATAGAGAAAGGAGTAAGACAGAAAAAGGAAGGAATGAAAGCAGAAAAGGAGGAAAAGCAGTAATGGATAGTCTCAAGTGTTCATGTCGGTGGCGACACACGAAAATAACAACGTTGGCACTCAACATCAGCAGATAACAAAATCAATATACCGTCTCTCTTTGGAGTCTAATCAATAATATTCTGAGTGCCCATTATTAGAGGAAATGATCGCCAATTAGTTTTCCAAGATTTTTGAAATGTCAGCACAATCTCAAATGTGGCCATCAAACATTAGGAATATCATTACAATATAGGGTTATTGCTGTTTGAAAACTTTGATTAACCCAACTTTTAAAAAGAAATGTAATGACGATTACTTATGTAAATCCCATAAAAGTTGTAGGACATATGCACATGATGGTAGACCAAAGCTGAGGACCAATTTTGAGGCACACACAGACACAGTCGTTGGATGGAAAACCTAAGTTTTAAGTAAAGATGGAGAAAGTTTCTCAAAGGGCCAATATTTCCCATTAACAAGGTTATTTGAGTTGAATCCATAATTTCTATCAGCACTTTGGAATTGCGTTTTTTCAATAAATAAATAATGGAACGCATAAATAAAAACCTTTTTCATGTTTTTATCACCACATCCCAATTTGATCTCAGGAGAGATGGCGTCTGACTGTTTTAAAGTTTTTATTTTTTTATCAGCTGGAGACGACAGAGTGGCTACAGCAGCATACCGAGACATCATTCCCATCAAAATGATAATTTTCCCTTCAAAATGTTGCCTCTGAGGAAGGCAAGGTTGAGTCAACAAGCAGCTTGTCTGGTTATACATGATAAGACAGGCCTGTGAATGAGTAATGAGAGAAGTTTTACGCCCTTGCACTTTACGCAGGTAATATTGGATTGTGTGTGTTGGGGCTAAAATTCCCATTTGACTCTGCTAATCCTGACTCATGCCTGTGTTAAAAGGTAAAAGCTGGTGAAATCAAGTAGTACAGTAAATCTGCAGTCAATCTCCACTTCACTCTGTTTTGTATAAGGACCTCTGCTACTATCCATGTCCAGGAAGTCAAGGTGCATAACAGTGTATCAATACAAACCCATATAGGCCTCCAGAGGAGGGTGAAAAAGCAGTTTTATATAAAACTACTTTTTAACCACTGAAAAACCAAGAAATAAACTCTGTTTGGAGGCCCTAGTGGCTCTCCTGATAGAGTTAATTTTAAACATGGCCTCTAAAGTATGTGGCACTTTCCTGGAGATGACGTTTCATAAAGAAGGGTTCATATTATATTCAAGGACTAAACAATTCTGTATCCACAACATCTAATTAGGGCTGTCCCAACAATTTCTTGGTCTGCATAGCTCTGGTAGTAATCAGCATGACTTTCTTTTTTTCTCTCTCTTTTTAAAATGGCTAAAACTGTATAATTGGATTTTAATTTAATTCTGGATAATTGTGTTTTATCTTTAAAAATTGATTTTAAAATCCCTCTTTTGGTTTTTAAGGCTCTTAATGGCATCTGCCCCTCCTATAGATAGCCTATCAATGTATGTCCCTCCATGAACCCTGAGATCCTCTGCGGCTGCTTTTTAACGGTTCCTAATGTGACTACAAAAAAAACAAACAAAAAAAAAACAACAACTTTGGGGATGCTGCTTTTAGCTACTACGCCCCAAAAATATGGAGCACCTTGTCTTTAAATATTAGACTTGCTGGCTCAGTAGACACTTTTAAACGATGACTCAAAATATTTCTTTTTAATATAGACTATAACTAGCAACTATCTGTTTTTAATATTTTGCTATTTTTTTTAATTATTTGATTAATTACTTGATTGGTTAATTAATTTATTCCTCTCATTTCTCATTGAATAAGTATAACTGTATGATTTTATTTCTTTGCTGTTTCTCCACCACTGAATTGTGAAACAATTTGTGCTGCATTCTATGCATGAAAGGTGCTATATAAATGAAGTTCATTAATTTATTGGTAGAGCATTGGCGAGAGTGCCAACTGTTAGCATCACACAGCTAATGTAAGCTAACTGTTAGCAACAATTTTAACAACAGAGCGGAAGTGTTTTGGTGTTGTTTTGTACTGTTTAACCTCTCAGTGCTAGCTGGTGTTAGCCATCGCTGCTGTTGTAGCTCATGCTATCTGGGCAGATGTTGGGAGGAGAGCCATTCCAGAGACGGTTGTGTGTTACCGCAGCAACAGAAAGTTTGCTAAACCGATGGGGAGTTGGGGTGGTCTGGGATTAGACCTGTGGCACTGAATACTAATTCCAGCTAGCTAGCTCCAACAAATTTAAGAACTGGAAAAAATGCTGTATGTTAGTCTGGGCTAGTGTGGCCACCTTCAAAAAAGTTAAGACGAATTAGAAGACTTAAGAGTTACCACCTCTTCTTCAGTGTTGTGTTTTTGCTGAAACAATCAACAATGACAGTGAATGCCACCGGCTAATTTGTGGTTTCCAAACTATGACGTGGAGCAAACAGTGAGGGGAAGAGGAAAGTTGTTACTTCTTGTTGCATCCTGTATGAACAAATGCTCTGGAGAAAGTTGACTTGACGTAACTTAACGTCAGGAGGCACAAAATTTCTGTCAGGTCTGAGCAGACCAAAGCTGCAACTCTGTCAGTCATGTTTTTAAGGTCTTAATTGGCCAAAATAGGCACAGTTAAGACACAAGTAGTTGAGAGCTAGACAGCTTTGTACAGCTGCTGAATTTGGGTGACATAAATCAGAGGTGATATTGGGCATTATAAATGTGAGTATGAATGTGTTTGTCTATTTGATGGTTCGAGAAGCAATAAGTTGGTATGGAAATCAGTAAGAAATGAAGATGCCCTGCTCAATTTGCAAAGCTCGTCAAGATGCTGCTTCAGTAGCTGAAGCCCAGTCAAATTTCTGCGCATCATTTTAGTCAAATCTTGAATGTTAGATTATATCAACAAGGCAAATAAAAGCTTTAGGAACACATTATGCAAACTTGGATCGGGAGGTGACATCTAAAGGATGTATGAGAATAAAGAGCTAGTGTTGTGTTTAAAAGACACATAAACGTGTAACAATCAATTTATATTTGGATACACCACAGCAATGGGATCTACGCTGTCTGGCATTGCAGGCGAAATACAGACTTGTCAAGTCGAGGTTTGTAATTATCGAATTATTATCCAATCATCACTTTTCTTTATGGGAATAAACAGCCAATTGAAAAGCAAATTTATGAGATATTCATGCCTGAGCTCCCACAGTGCGATATGATATTGACTGTGAAACACAATGTTGACACATTCTGTCTAGTGGCTATCAATAACAATTTATCCAGTCAGTATCACTGCGTTGTACTTCACAGGTGGCTGTTGCTGCGCTACAAAGCATGAGATTTGCAGCCTCTAAAGATAGAGACAAAAAAATGACCAAAAATGCAAGCAAAGAAAGGAAGAAGCTGTGTGAAAGGATGAAGTGTGCGGGATTCAACTCAAGAAGTGTGTGACCACAATCATCAGTCCCCTTGATCTATTGTTAGCTGACATGCTGCACTGACCTTTACTTACATTATCTGCCATCATTTCACCATAAACCACAGATTTATGACTTTAGTGAATGCCAGGGCCCTAAAAATCTTGTCTCCATCTTCTCTTTGTCATCCTGTCCTTCTCTCTCTCACTCCCCTGTTCAAGGGGTTTCACCCCACCCCCCATGTCATCCCTTCATCGCCCCCACCCCTTCTCTTGTGCTGGCTTGGTGTTTAACAGTGGAGAAGGTCAGAGTCGTTAGTGGCATGGTAATAGACAATGTAAATTAGAAGTCCAGACTTAAAGGAGATTAAATTGTAACTCTGTGTCAGGGCTCAATGTCTCCTGTCCAGTTAGAGCATGTGGCTACATATGCAGCATGTGTGTACAATATAATAATGAAGTAATATAATAGGCTAAATGTAATAATTAAGTGCAGAAGGTATCCATGATTTGGCGTTTGTGTTTTGATGATGATCAGCTGCAACAACTGAAAAGAACAAATGAAATCTGAAACAAATTTAATCACTGAATGATCATTTTAGGTTTTTTTTTTGAAGCACAATAAGTGCCAAAACATTGTTTGTTTTGGCTCCTTAAATGTGCTGCAGACCGTGCTGTTGAGGTATGTCACATAAAACAAAAGTTGAATTTTTGTCTTGTGTTACTCACGCGACTGAAGCTGCTGTGGTTTGTTCTCTCAGCTCTCAAATATTCAATCTTTTAGTTGTGCTGATGGTTGTGTTTACTTTAGCGATTTATAATTCTGCTTCAAACCTTACCTACGGCGTAGGCTCTGCGCCATCGTAGCCTGACATGCACCTCGCCAGAAATGTAACCACATGTCGCGTCCACGCAGACCTCTTGTCTGTTTCTGTAAGCTGAAACCATTTCCCTCAGTGGACAGGAAGCTTTAATTTACTTCAATTTCACAGATAAGAAACAATAAATTGTGATTCATCATGGCTTCATATGAGTAGAGGAAATCTCTGCTCAACGCTAAGCTAATTTTAAATTGTATAAATTAGTAATTTATACAATGTAAAATGCCATAGGCTTGTGCTAATAATGTAAGCATGTAATAGGCTATTTTATTTAACGTGTGTTAACACTCACACACTGAATATTTATATTGTATCTATTAATATGCTGTCATAATGCACTTTATTTTATATCTATTTATGTTGGGGATTGGATTCACTATTTATTTGGAATTATTTATTGGTATCACTCTGTGACTATGCAGTGATGGGAATGCTCCAACATTATCTTGTTGTTTTTCTATAACAATGACAATAAACTATTGAATTGAATTGAACTGAATGCCATAGGCTTTTGCTAATGACATTAGTATGTTGTATTTGTGGGGAAAATGTGTGCGGATTAACATAAGTGGTTGTCTGTGAATACTGTGAGTTATAATGAAGCAGATTTGTGTACTTGTGTTTGAAATTGTTCCTATTAAGCCATGTTAAATGTGTGTTTTGGGTGTGTTTTGAATCAGCTAAACTTTGTGTTTAGCAGTGTTTTGGAGGTGTAACTGCAGAGTGACATAGACACAAGTATAAATGCTCACAATTTCATAGGCCGTGCGCATAGGCTACGGCGTAGGGTCTGCATAGAGCTGATGCACATGTATAATTCCTGCTGCTTCATTCATAGTAATGTACGACCAATAGCTGGGATCAAGTGATGTGAACACACAGGCTCCATGATCTGAACCAGAACTGTAACGGAAACACTATTATTTTTCTCATGGTCCAGGACAGCGCATTCCTGCATCAATCCCTCACTCCGAATTAAATTCAATGTTCTCTGCCTTTCACAATAGTCAAAACCACTAATGTCTGATGACAAATGTCTGTTATCATCAGACAGGAATCAAGGATCTTGTGGTACATGGTCAGTACCTTAAACCTCTACGCTCCTGATGATGAACATTTTGATGCTTTTCGTACAATGGGTCTCATTCATGAAACGTGAGCAGAAGGAATTTGTGTGTAAACTGTTCGCAGACGGAAATTTACGTGCGTGTCCACATTCATCAATATTTTAGTAGCTCCAGTCTTTTCGTAGCTACTAACAAAATCTACTCCTGCTCCTGACCACTTGTAGTGCTTGTGTAAATGTAGTAAAGCACATAAATATTGCTTGTCACTATTGGAAATTACAATTTTAATTCGTATTGTGCTCTGTTATGTACACAATACACAGATGCCTTTGAAACACGTAATCTAAACATGACAAAATATTAAAAATATAACACATTTAGTTAAATTAGTTGGCAATTAGCAGGTTTAAGATCTAGATTAGGTTCATGATTGTGAATTATCTATGTAAATCCACTCAATAGATTACACGTTCTTTCTACATGTTGAACGATGATAATAAAAATATCCGTAAGGACAGCCGGATCACAGCCTCTTCGGCCTTCGGCCGTTCCCACTTCTTTCAAAACCCCACAAATGAATCTTCTGTTTGTTTGGTGACCGCTGTATTTCTTGTGTGTGCTTATAGGCCGTAAGGTGAACGCAGTTATCGTTTCATCTTGTTCCGACATCTGGGGACTACACGATCTTTACTTCACAAAAAAAGATCGAGTTCGTAGCTCATAACCCCGCAAGAGTCCTGTGATCGGGGTCGTAGTTCGGCACTTGCTCTGTCTGAGCGTAATGATCTGTTCCGCCTGAGCGTTATTTGCTGGGTCGGTGGTGAAGTGGCGCACATGACTCGTGCTACGGACGGACAGATGGACGGACAGACAGCCACGTATCTTAAACAGGTAATACATCTGGCTACATCTTTCCCACATCAAATATCCGTGATCACCTATACCCGTGTGCGTAAAAGTGCACACAATTCCGTGTCCTCTCACCGCGGATGCTGTGATTTGATGGCCCGGTACTCATTGTAGCCCACTCTTAGATGTCGGAGCGGAAATCAGTTTCTGTGAGACCTTTTCTGATTCACCTTACGGCCTATTATGCGTTTCTTTGCCTCCAGTTTTATATCAAACCATTTACGCTTCACCTCTGACATGGTTCTTTGTACCACAGAGACAACATTAACAGCATCTGTTACCTCCCTCCAGGCCTTCGCTCTGTCTGTCCCTGTCACACCACTACTAACTGAAGAAAATAAAATGTTTTTTCTTAAGTCCACTTCACCCAAAATTATTTTGATCTCTGCTTCGGAAAAGTTCTTTTTTCTTCCTCTCTCTTTCTTTGTTTGTTCCATGACTGACAGGTCGACTGGATGCACCTACACCTCTTTATATGGTGGTCATTGGATATTCATGGGTGGGGATTTATGCTAATTGCTGATTATCGGGAGCACGCTGTCACTTTACAATGGATTGGCATTCATGATCATACATACAAGTGTTTACGATCAAATCTGAGTTTCCCGCAGCGTTCCTGAATCCGGAGTAGGTTTTTAGTAGAGTAGGCTTTTATGTGCAAATCTACACACAGATTTACTCACTTTTCATGAATGAGACCCAATATCTGTAACCTACCGTGACCTTTTCAAGAACCCTTTAAGCATTTCATTATTGTACTTCATGTAAATGATAAACTTTATAAAGCCTGTTATAAAGAAAGAGGGTGGTTGTTTTAAAGTGTAACTTAAACATGACAACAGCCAGGAAATGGCAGTTGTTGTACTGAAAGTAAGTTAAATGCATTATTTGATAAAAACACAGCGGAAGGCACACTCTCTGAAAAATGCCTGGAATTTGAATAGAGATGACAAATCATGAATAAACTAACCAGACCCCACTATGTTTGTTCAATGTTTGCAGCATTATTATTGCAGTACTTCAGCATAGTAGCAGAGGAAATTGTTTGAAATTGATGCATAAGTGATGCAGAACACAGCGAGGGCAAAGACTTCTGCATGCCTGATTTGTTGTTTTTACTTTTCTCTGAATATGACTTGTATGCCGTTGGTTTGAATATGTGTAACCAAACATAAAGCAAGGCTTTGCTTAGAAGACGCATACATGCATAGCCAGACTTTCATAGATAATATTGATATGAAAAGATTCTGAATACATTGTTCTCAAAAATTTCACAGGGCGTGGATGTTGTTTAAAGACCAACCTTTAGCTAATGAGTTAGACTTTGCAGTACAGTGCTCCACTCCATCATTTGGTAAAGAGCGTTTTGCATTTCCCCTGCAGATCAAATTGACCTTCCATAAAACGTTTATGTTTCGGAGGGGAATTTTCATAAAACTCTTGAGAGGACCAATCCAAATGAAATTGCTGCTGCTATTGCTGTCGGTCCTGTTCAGCGTTCGTATCTGTGAGTGGTACAATCTTAATCTGGTGTTGCCTCTCCCACAGAGGAAGATTTGTAGGTGCTGGAGCCTGGTGGGCAAAAACACTAAGACTCCTTGAACAGGCCCCCAAAAGGCTTTTGGCCAGAGAAGAAAAACTGTTAAAGTACTTTACTGAAATCATCAATGTAGACAAGACTGAAAGGCTATGATGACTCTATCTTTCCTATCACTGTTTCAATTAGTCTGCCACATGTGTCTGCTCTCTAATGTTCCCTGTGAAATTCACGCAAAGATTAGTTTTGTTTCCAGACCCCATCGACACCCCCGTCCCCTTGTTTGGTGGTAATTGACACGTGTTCTTCCGATCCTCCAGTCTATGACTCCATACATAACCTTGATTAATGACGGACAAAGACAGAGTGCCATTACATGCCTATTGACTCTAAATCTCCAACATCAGGCAGGCTTCAGCATCCCCAGTTAAACCTCATTTAGAGTAATTAGCACTGATGGAAGGGCAGACAGCAGAGAGGAACAAAACACTGAGTGGTTTCAAGGACATGCAGTGACATTTTTATTTTTATTTATTTATTTATTTTTGTTCTTGAAAAATAGAAATGGGTTTCTGGGAATGCTTGGAGTGCTGGGAAGTTTAAATGTTTGTCCTAATGGATTTTGTGGTTAGATAGAGGAAAGAGAAGCAAAATGCTATTTTTCGTGTGTAAGTGCAAGTGATGTGTGTGTATGCGTGTATCGCCATCTCTATATCTACCAAGTGTTCCCTGCAGACACAGGTCAACCACTGAGATTTCCAGGACTTATGCACCATGGGGAATGTAGTGAACCCTGAGGAATTAAAAACATAATAACTACCATCAATCACAGGTGGGAAGGCATCATTGTGCAGCACGTGTAACAGAGACGCACCATGTGCATTTTGTACTGAAATGTTTTGGGTTTAAAGTAAAACTGGAACACAAATATGTAACATGCTGCAAAGACAAACAAATATTCAGACGCTTATGAAGGTCACATACCTCATAAGCACTTCATATGCAGTGTATGTTATCTTTGTCATAAGGCCTTTACACACTACAGGCATTTTTTTCATGTGATTAATTCAAACATCAGTATTTTTTTCTAAATGTTTTACACTCTTACACAGAGAACAGTATTACACCGCGGAAAAACAATGTGATTTTATTCAAACAAGGTCGGTTTTCCTGAGCTTTCACTCCATGAATAAAGGTATCAACAAATCATTTTGCACCTATACTTATGAGGACTGCAAAACAACATGATGGAGGCTCTGTGGTCCAAAACAGGATGGCAAATTTCATTGCTCCTTTCAACCACAGACTGTAGAGAGGGATGACACATCTTTTCTTCCTATTGTACACAAATGCAGCCAAAATATCCCTGATACGGCTGCTGCCATCTGGCGCTGCTGACCACATTTTGAGCCAGAAGGTTCATTCCACTACCAGATATGGCATCCATGTTTCCCTCATTTGCGTCTCTTCCTCACGTCTTAGCTCCGCCCTTGTAAGACACAGGGGAGAGATGCAAGGATGAGATGCAAGGAGAGAAGACACAACAAAAAATGCCTTCAGAGAAATGAGACATCTTTTCCTTTGAAGCATCACGTGAAGTGACGCCCGTTTGTGATCACAGCTGATCACAGCTGGATCAGCTACCATTAGGCTTTACAAGCTTTCTTAACAGCTATAGAAACTTTTAATGTATATGATAAAGATATAGTTATAAGTAGCAGAGCAGCTGTTAACAACCAACACCTGCCTGCACGTGAAGAACAGCCTGCGTTCTATATTTTACTGTGTGCTGTTCAGAGTCACAGAATGCCTTTGTATAATTTATTCATTATTTGCACCTGTATTTTTTGATACTCTGATGATGAGTTCATTATTTAATATCCCAGAATTTGACTGTGGTGTTTTTTGAACACTGGAAATGATTTATTAGACCAAATGTTTCAGGAAAAATTGAAATTCTGAATGGAAATGATGGTCACTGATTTAAAAGTGTTTCCTGCTGTCAGACAGACTCTGTGACTTTGATTGTATCCATAATAAAAGTTGATGAGGGACATAACAGATTGTGAAAAGAAAAATCTTTCTAATAAATGAAGAAAGTTTGTGCTTCTTTTCTTTTTCAGATTTTATTAGATGGTGAATCAGAAGACAAGTTTAATCTATCATTTGTCTTCTCTCTGGTATGAAACTCCAGTCCGATCAGCTGCAGCGCTGTGCTGTCCAGTCAATAACTGATATCCAATCAGGGGGGTGTGATGCTTGGTAAAAGACTTCCAAGAAGGCTGCACTTGTTTGCCCTAGCATCCCTCCCCCCTGAAAGCCTCCTGTCTCCTTGACTCTTTGACTCCTCTGAGCGAATTCAACAAATTGAGACGTCCTTCAAGATGGCAGGTGTCAACTGTTTTCTGGTTGACTGAGGATAGAAGAGTCATGGAGGGATATTGGGATGAACCCAGAGTCTGCGCAGTAATGATCTTTGCAGTATCAAATTCCCGCCCTTACACCCGTCTGACCCAATCATAGCGCTGTTCATAGCGAGCACACTGATTGGCACACACAGTTGTCAATCATGATGTCAGTTGTTGTTTATATAGCATCAAATAATGTGTTAAACCAAACTGATCAGAAAAATGAACACTTGAACATTAGTGTGATAAGACCTGACTGAAATTACATAATGCTGCTCTGGGTCAATAGAATCCCAGTAGATTAGCAGTGCTGCCAGTAGATCTTTTTGCAATTAAAACCTTTCATCGAACAAAACCAAACCAGGCATTCAACAAATTTACAATTGTGTCGACCAGTCTTAGACAGCCAGTCTTTACCAAGTAAACCTTACAGCTGGTCACATTAAGTCAACACTAACACTTAATGCTGTACTTGGAGGGTTTCACTGTAGGCCATGCTCATTTGTTGTTGGGAACAAATCGTCATCTGCTTCATGTATAAAACTGCTCATAAACATTAGCACCACTCACTCATCTTAACAGGCTGTGATAATGTAGCGACACCTTTAGTCGTTCTTGCTAATGCTAACAGTATATGTTCTTTTTACAGCAGTTAAAAGAGCTGCGAGTGAGGTTATTAACAAAATTACCTGTTGAGAAGTTCTTACCTGTAATAGTACCAGTTCTTAATAATCAGAGTGATCTGAGCAGAAACATTTTCTATGCAAACTACTTAGTTGGAATGTTAACTTTTCTTTTTACCCAAGTTCCCAGCCAGTGAAGAAAAAACATTTGCGCTTAAAGGCTTTTGTTTCTGAGGTCTATTTTACTTTGACTGAATCACACTGATACCACACTGGTTTAGATCAAGTTAATCTCTGTAAACAGATATTTGCATATGTATGGAGAATCTGTAGGCAGCAGTGTGATATGTTGGTATTGGAAGCATTCTAGTTCCATTTGTAGCCTGGGTGGTATTGTAAAATCACATAGGTAAACAGCAGATAAACAGTCCATGTAGACAGGCAGGATATGCGAGCCAAAATGCAATCTCAGACCCCTTCGGCTATTGTCTGACTGTGATTTAGCTGTATATCAAAAATATTTATCATTTTATAGAGATTAGCAGAAATAACCAGCATACAGAAGAGGAAGTCCTGGCCCAGATATCCACTGGCTACACCGGATCTTGTGAAATTTTGGTTGTTGACCCCAGAGGCTTATCATTGTCAAACTGATAGCTGATGGGTTCCAAGATAAGCACTCTTAAGCGGGATTTATACTTGTGTGTGTGCAGAGCCTACGCCATGGCCTACGCACGTGGCCTATGCCGTTGTGAATATTAACACTTGTATGGTGGTGTGTCTGTGTCACTCTGCAGTTGCACCTCCAAAACACTAGTTGGCAGTGGGGTTTCTGTGAAGCGCTGTAAAGTTAAGTTGATTCAAAAAAACACCCAAAACACACATTAAACATGGCTTAATAGCAACAGTTTCAAACACGAGCATACAAATCGGCTTCACTATAACTCACAGCATTCACAGACATTAGCACAAGCCTATGGCATTTACATTGTATAATTAGCCTAGTAGCTAGCGGATTTGTCCTCTTCTCTATCCTCAGTTTACAAACTCATGGAAATCATTTTTTTGTTGTTGTTGATTGTCATGGATTCGTGAGTCAGGATTTTTTTGTTCTACAATACTGCTGGCAAAAGTCCTCTATGTGTAAACTCTTATAAACATACTGTTTGTATGTAATTAATCTGTATTAATTTCATTTAGAATGACATCTGTGTCTGCAAGCTACTGCAGGCTCACTGAATCACTCCTGTAGTCTTTATATTTCTTCTTCTTCCTTTATCATTCAAGTGGAAGTTTCTTCAGGTGTCAAAAATGTGCAGGAAAGGGTAAAAAAAAAAAAAGTCAGTCACACAAATATGCAAGCACACACACACACACACACACACACACACACATGCACACAGATTAGCATATCAGCATCGTTAATCATATGTGTGAAGTCATAATAGCATAAATCATTGGCTAGAGATGATTATAATTAGATCCTGTCAAAGACCAATGACTACTCTCTAACAGCCTCTCTCTCTGTTTCTCGATTAAGTCCCATCACTTCTTCCACCAGATTATCTGTTACTTTGCGAATTAGACGTATTACCCCTTTATTAGCTACAGGGACAGGGCCAGATCTGTGGCTTATTAATAAAATACTTGCTTGACATTGATAAATACAGAACATGATGGCCGTGTCATAGGAATTAATCTCCATTTCGGGGGATTGTCTCTGATTCATTAATCCATCTAATTACCACAGATCTCACAAAATATCTTGGTCCTGATCTATCTCATTCAGTTTCTTCTCTTTATCTCACTGTGCCTCTCACTCTCTCTCCTCCCTCTCTCTTCAGACTCATGGATCCCTACATAATAGATGAGTCTGTCCAAGGAGACAGAATAAAGGCTCTTAGCAGTGTGATGAATTTTGTACATTATCAAATTACATTTTTTATCAATTCAAATCCCCCCTTTGCTGCACAGGCAATCAGCCGCAAAGGCCAAAAACCTGAGTGTAAATGTGAACAGTGATTTACATAGATCCAGGATGGATTTTTTTTGCCATTTTACATTGATTGACAAACTAATTAAGAAAGATGCAAAAGCCTTTGAGGTCCCCTTCAACATCCTGTATTTATTTTTTGCATTTATTCATTAATATACCAGGGTCAGTGCATATTAATCAACTTTAAAACCAGTTTTCATCTGCAGCTCTGTCTCAGACTGCTGAGATGGCCCTGCTGTACCTTCAAAGTTTGAATATCCTAAATCCGAGCATGATTATTTCTTAGATTCATTTTATTTGGGGTGGATAAATTGTTGTTTAGAGAGTCTCCAAGACT
Organism: Epinephelus fuscoguttatus; assembly: GCF_011397635.1. Lineage (NCBI taxonomy): Eukaryota > Metazoa > Chordata > Actinopteri > Perciformes > Serranidae > Epinephelus > Epinephelus fuscoguttatus. Next base: position 24,699,383 of record NC_064757.1, read on the forward strand.
TTCTGTGCTGACAAGTAGATCTGCTTTGATTTTGTGTCGTCTCTCTTGATGTCTAAAGATTGGTTCTAGCTATGCAAATCAGTTTTCAAACACAAATTTTCTCTGGTTCATATTTAATCATTTTAAAGAAATGTATTTCAGAGAAATATCTTGCATAATTTATATGTGCACAGAGATCAATTTCCCCCCAAAAAAAGTTTGTCAGTTGTTACTGCAGACATTGTATGGATTAAGCCGAATTTCATCCCTGAAACTGTCGCCCTGGACTCACTTGGAAGAAGTTCCCACCAGTTTGGCTGTCATTTAATGCCCAGTCTGAGGGGCTTTGTGATGCCTGATTAATTGCCCAAACAATCAACAATCTAGCTGTTTGACGATAAGATGGATGGATGTCAGAAAACTTTGGTCAGCTGTCTCGCAGTTTTTCTGCTGTCTGATCTCCCACAGTCATAAACTGTTGCGAGTTTGTTTTAATATTATTGGATTATAATTCCCATGTTGTGCCTAACTGTGTCCTGACAGACTGTGGTGTGATATAAATACATCTGAACTTCTCTGCAGAACAGACCATATTGTCCACTGCTTTACAGCCATCTGCAGGTCCATATTTCCCCCTTTTCTTGATTGCCATTCAAAGTAAATTGTACAAAGTAACACAGCCTTTCCTCTTTTTTACAAACATTTTAGAAAACATTATTTTGTTTAAATAAAACTAATGATTGCGGGCTCCACGTTAAGCTTCTGTGTGAGAATCTACGTAGTAACCAATCAAATGGCCCGTGCAGTCAAGTCATACTCCTGCCCTTCAGAGGGGCCAATTAAAATCTGTGGTGTCAGTTGACCCCCAGCTTTAGGCCCAATCAAATTCCCCCTGTAGTTTATAGTTAGTCTGGTATGTATACAGGGTAGTAATACACTGGCTTGTCTTATCAAACAAACAAACTTAATGACCCAGTGTCGTCATGTAAAAAACAATATAATCCAAATGATCTCCCTGAGTGCCTCTTTTAAAAGAAGACATATGTAGTAAAAATTGTGTATATGCAAGTTCCACAGCCTGACCACTGTCTAGAAAGTGAAGTTGTCCAACATACTACAGGCCAATATCAACAACCTGATCAACTATGTGAAGGAGATGTGTCACACTGCATGAGGCAAGTGGTGTTACAGCAGCTACTGACTAATCCTCCAGGGTATTTGTGACCAAAAAATGTATTAATGTAGCACTCGTCCTGTGAAATCCTAATAATGTCTTTAAAAAAAAAAAAAAAAGAACAACAAGCAAAATTTAGAGTGGCCTTTTATTGTGAGCATTCAAAGGAACACCTGTGTAGTAATTATGATGCTGAAACGGCATCTTGATGTGCCACACCTGTCAGGTAGATGGATTATTTTGGGAAAGAAGAAAGTGCTCTGTAACATGGATTTTCAAAAAATTTGCAGCCAAAATTTGAGTGAAATAAGTCTTTCGTGTGTAAAAAAAACCCCCAACTTAGATCTTCAGTCTAAACCTGTGAAAAATGGAAACGAACACACAGCAATATTATCGAACTCTGCTCAGGAGTGAAACGTGTGGACAATATTTCAGTCAGCATCCAGGATTTTCTGTGTTTCTCTATGGACTTATCACAGTTATGGATTTCAACAGAAGTTTATTTTTAGATACTTTATCATTTTTAAGCCTGTTTTGTTGCACATTAAAGGACAAAATGACAAAATGAGGTGTTACAAATCCAGATAGGTGATTTTGAAAGCACATTTCGGGCAGCTTGACAGCATCTACTGTTTAGGAAATGGGATGTTTTTATTTCTGCTCCTCTGAAAGATTCGGGCTAAATTGTTGTGTCAACTTCTCACAGGAAGGAGGTTATTTTGACTATTATTTTTCCCCAAAGTTTACAGAAGATGTGGAAGGAACACTTGACTTTGGTGAAGTGGTATCCCTGAGAGAATTTCATATTTTGACAAAGACTTTAGGGACAGAGAGAAACACAGCGACAGAGATGAATGCCTCCTCAAGGCATTAAATGTCAAATCAAATGTAAAAACAAATCACAGCGTGAGACTGGTGATGTGTTTATAGTTTCTAATGGACTGAAAAGGCTTCAGGTACTACAACAGTGTTGGAGCTAAAACCAATGTAATTTTGGTAAATGTATTATTAAACTGTTGGGAGTTTCTCGAGGTTGCTAGGCATTGTTTACTTTTTATAGAGTGTGGTGTGTGTGTGTGTGTGCGTGTGCATGCGTGTGTGCATGTGTTAAAGTTCACACTATAAACACACTGACTTTTCCATTAGATGCACTGTTTAAAAAAGCACATTAAAAAAGAAATATATTAAGATAAAAGCTTTTGCTATAGAATTTTTTTCAGTTTTTTACTTTCTCGTTGATCAGTCGCTTTGCTTCCTGCAATAAAGCTTATCAAAAGTAACTCCATGATTACGTTTCAACAATTTACTTTATGAAAAATATTCCACATCCTGTTCTTTTCTATTCCAATAAGACGTTACTGCAAAAACTGCTATAATTGCCATGATTTTATTGCTTGAATAAAACCTGCTGGTTCATACCTATTCAACTAGATGAGACGGTGTATCATCTCTATGCAACAACTCTCTGTACTTCCGTTCTGATTTCCAGCTGAGGAGAAACAGGGCTCGGCAGGACGAAGCACCTGCTGCAGTAAGCGAACACACCGTCTGCTGTCATTTTGACTTGACCAGTAGACTTCACTACAAGTCCATTGGCTGTTGAAACAGGTGACATGCCTTACGTTCTTAAACCAGTTCACACCACTACAACCTTTCTCTGCAACACTCTAAAACATTTTCGTCTTGTCGTGAATCTTTGTTCTAAACATGGCTTAAGAGTAGAGTGGAGCAAAATAAGACAAACTATGATATTGTTATTGAGAAGACATGTTGACGGCTGAAACACACAGGGCATGGACCTGACATGCCACATAGGCGGAGTGGAAGTGGTGTTTTTTACTTGCTACACCAGCTTTACAGTGTGTGTATTGAGTTTTACAAGGTGATAATGCAGTTGGTTACGCAGCGTTTGGAAGCGTGGACTATATTAACTGGTACTGGATTCAATAACTGTACCGTTCTAACAACAAGATGCATTGATTTAATTGATACATTTTAATGTGAACTGTAAATGCACACATTAGGTTACTCTGCTGCTTTGCATTGCTTCTCGTACAATGAAGTTTTTTTTTTTTTTGTTACATTTTTAACAGATTGTTCTTGTTTTCTACACAGTTCTTTAACATTTTAACCTGTTGGAGGGCTGACAATTATGAGCGTAGAGAAAATGGGCAAGGTCAATGTAGCAGCTTCAGTTGATTATAATAGACACTTTCTGCTGCAGGTAGGCTGTGGCACAATTGTCGTACCGCAACTATGTCCCATGTATTTTGGTCTTTACTCCTCACTGTTTCTGACGCACCACTTGACAACGCTTGGCACCGGCTTGATAGTCCCACCTGTGGTGCTGATTGGCTAATCGTGAGTTCCCCCGCAGTGCTCATTGGATTGCTTTTTACCTTTAACAGAGAAACCACTGTGCTATGTCGTGATGCCAGACAAATCAGGCAACTTGGTGGGTGGATTCAAACGTCTGAATCCAGATAAATGATTTTATGGATGAATAGATATTCTTGAACCTTGAAGTTATAACTCAGAGACACAGTCTTAAGTCATAATCCTGTATAATAGTAATAATAATAGTAAGTACTTCATGAGTTATGCAATATGCAGACAGAATAACTAATGCCAGTGTATACATACATATATATATATATATATATATATATATATTTAAGGAAAGGAGTTTTGCATAAAGTGATTAGCTGTGAATAGGATCCCTTGCACTAAACTGTGAAAGAAATAATTGTGTTACATAATGATTGCAGTGGGATCGTTGAGAGCCAGGTTATGAGCCGGTCCTCCCTGTAGACGTCTGCTCATTAAAAGAAGTGTGAAACACCTGTTGAGGCCAGAGGAGTTCACCCAGGGCTTCCCAGTCAGCACCATGCTGGACACCTGCTGCTGCTGGAGAGAGCATTTCTATTTTCGCTTATGCTCGTGTCTCAGCTCCCCTCCAGTTTGGTGAGTGAGTTTGGTGCAGTGTTATGGAGCTAAAGTGGGATTTCACTGCTTACTAATAGTCTGATCCACCCTCTCACACTCGCAACAAGAATGCGGTACTTTGGGACACTGAACAACGTGGAATACTGCAACTTGACGCCTAAATCTGCCAAGAAAATGTAATTTTAGAAAAGGGACTCATCTTCTTCAGGCGGTCGCTCCCTGCTGTCAACAAGCGTTGTGATCTTTTTGAGCTCGTGACTCACGTGTCTAATCTCTTTGCTCACTCTCTCCCTGCACAAATAGCTCGAAACATAACTAACCTCATTTCTACAGAATGAAAAGCTAAATTCATCCTCTGTTATGCCACTGTCATATTAAAAAAAAAAAAAAATCACTTTGTGAAAGTGAGATGGCTTATTGTAATGTGTATGTGTGGATTTGAGTGTGTGTACAGTTTGTATCAGTGTGTGGGTGAGTGGGCGAGGGCACAATTTTGCAAATGACTGCTTTCATATGTTTTGTCAACATTATAGTGGACCGTATTTTGAATAGTGGATGGAATAAACATAAGGTGAGTGCAGGCAGAATGTTGCACGCCTTGTGTGGAGTGTTGCTGTTTGAGTTGTTGTGTATTCAGTGTTGTGTGTTCAGTAAACCCGATCGCTAATGCAGGTGTTTCAAGCATGTTTTATGCCCACTTTGTGCTGCTGGTGCTGACACTGAGTTTGGTAAGTTAATACATCTATTTCAAAATGATTCTGCTTCGCTCATTATCATCCATACTGTTTACACTGATAGCATGGCAAAGGCTAATCACGTTTCTGCTCAGTGTTTTCATATTAAGATGCGTTGTGTTGCCATAGAAACAGCACTCTAATTCTTATACTGCATCTTACAAGTCTGATACACTTTGTGCTGCGTTTTACAGAAGTGCATGTGTGCAATGTACATCTCCATAATTTCCTCCTCTCATGTTTTCGAATCCTTTTTTAAAGACGTTGATCTTATTAGAATGCTGCCTTACATGGAATACTGTCAAGAAGTTTAATAAGCACTGATGTAATTTAAGTACTTCTGTGTAATGTTTATAAAACACCCACACAGTTAAATGAGGATATCACTCCGGCTCTTCGCGACACATCCAAACCCCAGCTGGCTTGATTTGCATAAACAGTACATCACAGTCATACATACTGTAGATCATATATATATGCCACAGGCATCATGCATTATTCTACACTAGTAGCTTTAAGCTCTGACAACTAAAGACTAGTGTGGAAATACACGTCTCAAAAAAATGAAGGGAACACTTAAATCACACATCAGATCTTGATGAACGAATAATTCAAGTTGAAAATCTTTACTGATGTACATTGTGTAATTTGTTGAGAACAAAATGACGTAACGACAGTCAATGGAAACCAAAATCATCAACCCTCTAAGGGCTGAATTCAAAATCACACCAAAAACGTCTGGGCAAGGTCCTGATGAGTCAGCGAATGGTGTCCTGGGGGATCTCCTCCCAGACCTGGATCAGAGCATCGGTGAGCTCCTGGACAGTCTGTGGTGCCCCAATGCCCCATAGGTGCTCAGTTGGATTTAGGTCAGAGGAACAAGAGGGCGAGTCAGTGGCATCAATGCCGTTGTCATCCAGGAACTGCCTACACACTCTGGCCACATGAGCCCGGGCAGTGTCCTGCACCAGGAGGAACCCAGGGCCCACTGCACCAGGAGGAACCCAGGGCCCAGGGCCCACTGCAGCAGGAGGAACCCAGGGCCCACTGCACCAGGAGGAACCCAGGGCCCACTGCACCAGCATAAGGTCTGACAGTCGCTCTGAGGATTTCATCCTAGTACCTAACAACAGTCAGGGTACTGTTTGCTATGACATGGAGGTCTGTGCGACCCTGCAAGGATATGCCTCCCCAGGTCATCATTGACCTACCGCCAAACCGGTCATGCTGGATGATGTTAGAGGCAGCATAACATTCACCACTGCGTCTCCAGACTCTTTCATGCCTGTCACATGTGCTCAGTCAGATCCTGCTCTCCTCTGTGAAGAAAACAGGGGGTCAGCAGCGGACCTGCCAATTCTGGTGTTGGCGGGCGAATGTCAGTTGAGGTGCATGGTGCTGGGCTGTGAGCACAGATCCCCTCTTGCCACCCTCATGGAGTCTGTTTCTGACAGTTTGGTCAGAAACATGCACACCAGTAGCTGCTGGAGGTCATTTTGTAGGGCTCTGGCAGTGCTCCTCCTGTTCCTCCTCACACAAAGGAGCAGATATTGGTCCTGCTGCTGGGTTGATGCCCTTCTACGGCCCTGTCCAGCTCTCCTCATGTAATGGCCGGTCTCGTGGTACCTCCTCCATGCTCTTGAGACTGTGCTGGGAGACACAGCAAACCTTCTTGCAACCTCATTTATGGATGCGCCATCCTGGAGGAGCTGGACTACCTGTGCAACCTGATTGGGCTGCAGGTACCGCCTCGTGTTACCAGTAATGACAAGGACACTAGCAGGGAATAGAGAAGAATCAGTCAGGGAGGATAAGGAGAGAGCAACTGTCTGTGGCCACCACATGCAAAACCATTCCCTTTTTGGGAGTTGTCTTGCTTTTGCCTCTCCATCGCACCTGTTGTCACTTTCATTTGCACCAAGCAGGTGAGACAAACACTCTGTCCTAAATGGACTGATTGATATCCCTGAAGTTTAACTGACAAACAACAAAACAGTTTATTTTTTAACAAGTCTTCGCTGTGTTTCCAGGGGCTTTTGGCCACCAAATATGGGTGTTTTCTAGTGACCTATTGCTGTTTCTCCAGCGGGTGCCACAAAATTGGTGGTTAATTACCATGCCTTAGCCTTTCCTGCCTTTCCAGGATAGTGGCACGAAAAGTGGTTGTTTTTGTGCCTCCCCAACTGGGTGTTTTAAGCCAAAGTATGATCTTTTCCCAACCAAGTGGTTTTATTGCCTAAGCCTAGCCACACATTAACCACAGCATTGTTGAAATATAAAGTTTCAATGTATCTGCTAAATGATAACATGCAAATGTCACGTGTCACAACAAATACCAAACCTGCTGGAGCATGTGAGGAAATGCTTGTAAAACTGTAGGTAGCAGGTAGAGGTGAATAAATCTGGCTCTGGTAAACCTCTTGTCGCACACAGAGCACTACACACTGCAGTAAAAGTAGTAGCCTTGTACAACATACTGCAGCTACCGTAGATGGTTTAGCATTATATTGACAGCTCTCCCACCTTGGCCAATTTTTCCAATAAAAATACACTTTGCCAGGGGTGAAAAAACCCTAAATTTACATGTGAGAAGTGTGCAAGGACTTGCCTTGAGAATGTGGAAAATACTGCAGAGGCTACACTCTGCAGGAAAGTAGTGCTCATACAGCACACATCCTTTTCACAACCTGATGAATATAAGGTTACATGAAATAGCCTGAGAAAGATGCAGTGAATTCCAATGATTTTGCTGTTTGTATGAGACATGTCAAGGCACGAGTACTGAATATTTTGAAGTGTGAATGTGAAGTAGCTCAGCATGTTATTGACATGTTGTGTGTTAACTGTCATGGGAAAACATGTCCAGTGGATTTAACACCTGAGTTTGTGCACCAATGATAAATATTGGGCGTGGGGGTACTAGAGCTACTATGTATTTTTTCTATATTTTCTTTTATATATTTATGTTTCCTAGATATTAATTACTATCTTTTTTTTTATTTTTTTTTTGCATGTAGGAGTCCATTCAAAGCCCAGCCTCATCCAGCTCACCCTGTTTATCTTCACTTATCTTCACTTATTCTCCCTATAGCCTTAAAGCGAACTAATTAAGCAGATCATCAGTTTATAACATAATATTTTAAATACTGCAGAATATATCAGAGAATATTAAAAAACAAACAAACAAACAGAATTGTTTCCTTTTCAGCATGCAATGAACGTCATTACCGCCACTGCAAACTTGCCATCCATTGAGGGTGTTGATGGTGGGGCTTTCAGTCACCATGGTGGACTCAGTGGTGGTCACTGACTGTCAGCCATTGGCCATTGATGATAGCATCATAAACGAATCTTATGAGTTAACACTTGACAGTACGTATGAGCCACTAACAAGCCTTTTCCACCAAGCAGTATGGTACAGTTCAGTTTGGTACGCTTTTTTTCTGTTTCCACTGTGAAACATTGTGGATGGAACCATTCCGAACTATCCCCATTTTTGGTTCCCCCTCTGTTGGGGTACCTAGCACACAGATCTGGTTATTAACAGGTGGAGCTGTGAACACTGCAGTCTGTTGATTGGTCAATAGAGGATGGTCAGTCTTACTCATTGCTGAGTTGTGACGGTTTTTGAGGTCCATGTAACTACTGCTCAAGCCCTGGAAGGTTTACATATATCAGTAAACTGTTCGTATAAAATGAAAGGATGTTTTGCTGCCTCTCATAGCAGCTGGATTCGGAGAAATAAAAACCTAATTCACTGGGCCAAATGCCGGCAAATTCTACGGTGTAACATTAACTTATGTTTCTTTCTGTGTATGAGTTGATGATGTGAATCCATCAGCACACCTGAAATTTCAATGTGACAACTTTGACAATTACTTTAGTTTTTATTGTCTCTCTTGGATGATATACACTTTTAGTAATGAGTGGATCTTCAAGCATTTAAGAATATATATTAATTTCAACCGGATTATGTGACCTGCATATATCCCAATCCTCACTCTGAAAAGAAGTCGGCGAGTGTTGTTCCTGTGGGCTCTGGCAACACTAAACCCCTAAGCTTGCCTGAGAAGGACTAAATGCACAAACCCGCTATTTTTAAACATCCCATGGAGAGAGACTCTCACTGCAGACTGCTCTAATGTGTTCTTAAAATGTCAGCATGCAGCCTCATTCTGTGGATGATAAACAAGGTGCAGACTCATAAAGTAGGTAATGCAGTGAGTGCTGGATGGAGCAGTGGGTGACAACAACCCCACCCACATGAAAGAGTACTGTTTGAGGTGGAAACTCTAAGTTGACCTTCTGGTTCCAAAGGTACCATGCCGAAAGTGTTTGGTGGAAACGTGGCTTAATTAAAAGCAGCAGGACCTGATGTGTTGATGTGTTAACTTTCAAAAGACAGATGAACAAGGTGTGGATCAATTGTGTATGAACAAGACTATTGAGCTTCCACACATCATTTACACATCAGGGTCTGTCCTAATGAGGGTCAGATGAGCACAGAAAACAGATTGCTTATTGATGACAGCCCTTTATGGAAATCTGCACATCACCTAAATTAACAAATCAGATGCAAAATACCAAAGTACAAAACTATCCTACACTTACATGTGTATGATATAAATTGCCTGGGTCCATAAAAGGAGGCAATGCTTGCCCAGGACCTACTGTTGCTACTTTTCCAAGGCAGCTAAAGCTCCATATTTTCAGCAGGCAGAGACTAAAATGTCCTGCTGTACTATGGACCAATATCTATAGTTCAACACATTGCAATTTCAATTAAGCATGGACATGTTTTCCTCTTTAATCCTCTTTCCCGGTGCTTGTAAATGCTTATCTACAGAACTGTTTGCTACTGACGACCATTGTTGCAGCATTTGGTGCTTCCCTCCACTCAATAGTCACTTTTCAGACCTCTGAGGAGAAGCATCACTGAAAAGCATATCTGAGACAATGTCAGCACTGTTGCCACTTACGTAATGATAGCATTTTTTGAAATTGAACAGTTTAAGAAATGAATGTCATTTTAAAACATCAGCATTTATTTGGCTAAATCTCTGGCTTTCTATGTCTAAAGAGGCCCAGCGTTCGTCTGAAACACTGTCATCAACGCCATCGGTGGAAATAGTTTAGTCACTGCAATGCATTCTTCACAGTTCTGCTCCGTCGTCGTTGCTAGGTAACATGTAGTTTCTTGCCAGCTGAAATGTTGTTCAACATCTCAGCATGGTGATGTTGGGGAGAAAAGTGTTACATATTTGCAACACTTCCTGTTCCAGAGAGGAGGTAACAGCGTGGTGCACACAGCATAAACTGGCCAAAATCTCTCAGTCACTGGATCTGACAGCCACTTTTTTTTTTCTTGTTCTAGAAAAGGTGCAATAGAACAGGGTGCACAGTACTGCCTGAGCAAAGTATCTCCATCGGTGGCTCGACTGTTATGAGAGCATTATAAATCTGGACTATGGTAATAGAGTGGCCAGCCTCTCAGGCCTGAAAATGACTTATTATGTGTCAGTATTTTTTTCCCTTCCTCTTCAAGGTATTTTGGCTTGAAGTGTAAATAATTAATTTCCCTATTTAAAGAGCGTCATGTTTGATTTATAACCATAGAGGGTGCAGCGAGGTGACTGCATAGGGGTGGTATTCACTGCTGAATGACAGAAACACCTTCATTCTGAACTGGGTAAGACTATGGAAAAGCAACTGCAGAGAAATGTGGAATAAAGGTTTACATGGTGGCTGGAAATAAAAATGTAAGTGTAACCTTTACAAAGTCTTCCTTTTCTAAAAAACTAAGCTTATTTAAGAATAAGAGGATTGCACTGTACCTGACGTGATTAATTTTCTCAGCATAGGTTGCAGATAGATTTATAGTTTAACCTTTTAGTACTAAAAGTATAATAAGCAAATTGACCCTTCTCAACAAAAACCCAGCTGCCTGATGTTTTTTATGGTGCATCCTGCTCATAGTTCAGTGCCAGTCTGTAGAGTATAATGTGAACCCTCTTCCAATCATTAACAGCAATGACTACTTTTCAACTGAAGTATGTTATTTAATTTTCATATGAAAATTAGTCATAGAAATCATATGGACACCATACGAGAGCCCATACAAAATGAGGCCCCATGCTCAAGGTTTGTTTGACCTTGCTGTTATTATAAACTCAAATACATACACATAGAGGTAAATTGTATATACATACACACAGAGGTAAATTGTATATACATACACACAAAGACTCACTGCTACATCTTTTCAGCTACAGCGGATTTCACATATGTCTGCTTCCTGTATGAGCCACATCACTTCATAGAAGATATTTTCTACAGCACTCACGTCAGTCACAGTAAAATCTTGTCCACCACTCTGTTTGATTTCATCAGTGCACTGATGTTAGCACTTTCACACCAACCCAAAAGTAAAGACAAGAAAGAAATGTATGCAGGAAGCAAAGGTTCCAGGTTCTTAGCTTGATGCCAGCACAATAAACAGCTCTCCTAAACAGAAACATGTTATGTCTCAGATGAAGTCTGCTGCAACTCTTAGACTACGAACGGCATATGAAGTTTGCTGTGAGAGTGCATGTCAGCTCGATACCTTTATAAAGTGTCTGTGTCTTTTTCAGTTGTTGTTCAAATGATCAAAGCTGTCCTTCTGTCAGAACTCATATCAGCCTAGCTTTTTGTTTTCATTTTTCACAAAGTAACCAATCACAGAAGGTACGGGATGCAGTGATGGTTGATTTAAGTGTTTACAGAGGCAGAGAAAGAAAGAGAGAGAGAGAAAAAAAAAAGATGGAAATGACCATAAAAGAAGGTGGAGAGCTCAGTGGCTGAACTCTGATGAGCAAATTCATTTGCACAGCTTTTGCCGCCACTAAACACACAAACATAAGCTCAGAGCTACACCTGCGGGTACGTAGTTTCCATGGGAACACAGCTGGTTTTACACTAAACACTAGGAAATAGATTAGATTAATAGTTACTAAGAAATAGATGTTCTGTTACGATATAATTGAATAAACAGAAGTCTCTCACTACACTTGGCACTGCTGTTCCGTTGGTCTCTGTCTCCATGCGCTCTGAGATTGTGGTGCTTTGAATAACTGAATGGTATATACACTCACCAGCCACTTTATAAGGTACACCCTGCAAGTACCGGGTTGGACCCTTTTTTGCCTTCAGAACTGCTTTAATTTTTGGTGGCATAGATTCAACAAGGTGCTGGAACCATTCCTCAGAGATTTTGGTCCATATTGACATGATAGCATCACACAGTTGCTGCAGATTTGTCAGCTGCACATCCATGATGTGAATCTCCCGTTCCAACACATCCCAAAGGTGCTCTATTGGATTGAGATCTGGTGACTGTGGAGGCCATTGGAGTACACTGAACTCACTGTCATGTTCAAGAAACCAGTTTGAGATGATTTGAGCTTTGTGATATGGTGCGTTATCCTGCTGTAAGTAGCCATCAGAAGATGGGTACACTGTGGTCATAAAGGGATGGACACAGTCAGCAACAATACTCAGGTAGGCTGTGGTGTTTCAACCATGCCCAGTTGGTACTAAGGGGCCCAAAGTGTGCCAAGTAAATATCCCCCACACCATTACACCACCACCAGCAGCCTGAACAGTTGATACAAGGCAGGATGGATCCATGCTTTCATGTTGTTTACACCAAATTCTGACCCTACCATCTGAATGTGGCAGCAGAAATCCAGACTCATCAGACCAGGCAACGTTTTTCCAATCTTCTATTGTCCAGTTTTGGTGAGCCTGTGTGAATTGTAGCCTCAGTTTCCTGTTGTTAGCTGACAGGAGTGGCACCTGGTGTGGTCTTCTGCTGCTGTAGCCCATCTGCTTCAAGGTTGGACGTGTTGTTGGTTCAGAGATGGTCTTCTGCATACCTTGGTTGTAACGAGTGGTTATTTGAGTTACTGTTGCTTTTCTATCACCTTGAACCAGTCTGGCCATTCTCCTCTGACCTCTGGCATCAGCAAGGCATTTTCACCCAGAGAACTTCTGCTCACTGGATATTTTCTCTTTTTCAGACCATCCTCTGTAAACCCTAGAGATGGTTGTGTGTGAAGATCCCAGTAGATCAGCAGTTTCTGAAATACTCAGACCAGCCTGTCTGGCACCAACAACCATGCCATAATTGGCTGATCAGCTATTTGCATTAACAAGCATCTAATAAAGTGGCTGGTGAGTGTATATTCCAACAGTATATCCAGTAGTGCTCCAGTTTGGTCCAGTTTGTGCCAGAGTGACTATTTACACCTAATATGTACAGTAATATATAAATGTGAGGAAACACTGCCAATATGGTTTCTCTCTATCAAACTTAAATTCCTTGCCTGAAGGTTTAAGGAATACCTCTGAACCTTGTCAGTCAGGACCTGTAGCACACGTGTTTCATAGTTCTGCCTACTGTGTTCATGGTGCAAAGGCAAAATGTATACTTTGCCACATGGATAACAGCAATTGGACGCCAAAACGTCCAAACTGACGTTGCAGTCAGTTGCAAAACTTTATTGGCATGTTTGCGCTGTAATATCATGAGTGCAGTATCCTTTGTAAACCTTGAGAGGCTATCTGCCTTGGGGCAGATAGCGGTTGCATGTGATGCACAATTCATAATGCTGTCAGCAGCAGTTATTCATTCTTTGTGAATTTGCCCCTAAATCTTCCTTATAGGTTTTATATTCACACATTTCCAAGGAGGAAGATTGTGTTGGCTGCATAATTGACCAATATTAGCAGTAATGAGGACTGGTTATGATAACTAAATGATTTTTTTTTTCTGTTCAAGTCAAAGAGCAAATATGGTGCTTCTTTGCTTAACTATCATGTTGATTATCATGTTGTTGACAAGACAGAAACTTTACACACTTGTGCCAAGCCATTGTTGGTGTTCATGCCAGTTCTGGGGATGTTCTTGGGTAGTTGAGCCCCCTCCCCCACCCAGCCTTATATGGTCCTTACTCTGTTTCTATATGCAATATAATTCTTTGTTCTTTTACTTTTGTTTTCTTTCAATTCCATCCCTCTTGTTCCTTGCCTCTACTGTACCTACGAGTCTGCCTTCAGGTCTCTGCCTTTTCCTGCTCTTTTTTCCTCCTCTTTGTCTTTTTCCTCTGTAAGAGCAGTTGCCAAACATGATGCTTCTCTACAAGTCTGTCCAGAGAGGGAAGTGATTCACTGAAGGTCAGCCCTTATCTCTCTCTCTCTCTCTGTCTGCTCTGTATTCTCACATCCAGTGTGACTGTACACACACACACACACACACACACACACACACACACACACACACACACACGCACACGCACACACCATGCGTTCAGATTATAACTAGTTTCAGATGGGAGCTTTGAAGCCACGGAAAGCTGGCTTTCTTTCATCCCAGCATTGACTCATGTTCCATTTTCATAATTTGGTAATTTCATGAATATGTAATGCCTTCCTGTTGACCTGACTAATATGCGGGAGACACAGTGACACACACACACATTTTCTCAAAGGAAAACAGGAGGATTACAGAACAACTAACCAAAACCACTTAAAGGATGATTGTGGATGATTCCTGATATGTTCAAAGATGGGCACATTTAAATTTTGCATTTTTTAAATGATTGATTGCGTAAATGTGTAATTGTTTCCTTCATTTAATCACATTGAGGTTCTGGAGAGCTCTGTTCAATATTCAACTGGAAGGGCACTTCGAGAGCACAGACTTCTGTGAAGGCCAATCGTCTAATAGCCCAAGCATATCCACTATAAGCTGTTTATCTGGGTACATTTCCAAAACTATTACAACAAGAGAATACACTGTCAATTACCGAACAACTCACAGTAAGCCATTTACGTGACAGAGGTTAGTTTTACATGTTATAAAATATATTATTAGCAAGTTCTAAAGAAAACTCCTTTTTGTATTTAGCTGCACGGAAGACTGATCTTCAGATAGACATCTCTGTAGAGGACTGGGAAAAGACATGTCTTCTGAGAGAAACCCAAACTGCAAATGACCAGATGCAAACAGTTACAGTATAAATGGCTACTTAGGACTGACATTAAACCTGTTAAATGATGCCATTTTAATCCAGACACCTGCATTTAATACTAAGAAGAAATTGGCACTCTGTTTCATTACATGTGGGAATGTTGGAAACTCCAGATGTTCTGGAGAGAACTTCTAGAGCTATTTTGACATTGACATTTGACAGAAAGAGTTCATATTGTTGAAGCCAAAATATGCCAATTACATATTATAGTGGTGATCAACATACCAAAGTTCCGAGGCCACTTAGCTTGTGTGATGTCTCGGTTTTGACTCTGTTCCTTTTCTTGAGATCCGTAATACTCACATGAGGCAGGGAAGAAGTTTAATGAAGTTCAGTGAGAATTCCAAAAATGTAAAAAAATAAAATTCCAACACAATGTTCCATTTCTGTTTATTCTCATTGTATTCCCGTTATTATTCTTCAACACTGCGTAACACAATGAAAAGCTTATTACGATCCAAGTCAACACAAACTTCATGTCATCTTTATGCACGATGTTGTCCAAAACCTGCTACTGTCATAAACTGCCAGATGCCAAGAGACCAGATACCAAAAGTTTTGGGGCACATTGGTGCTACCACAATATTTCTGTCAGGACCACTTTAGTCAAAGAGAACTTTATTTCCATTTACAGTATTACATTTGGCGGTATGGCTCTTTTCTGGGGCCTCTATGCCTTTCTTCAGCCTTTGCGGAAAGCTTCTTCCATGCGCCTATATGGAAAGACTAAGGCAGAGAGAGTGCACCTTTCTGCCCTTCCATGCACTAATGAGGAAAGCTTGAGGCAGAGAGAGCAAACCTCCCTGCCCTTCAATGCAACTACATGGAAAGACTAAGGCAGGAAGAACAGCAGCAAGGACCCCCTAGGAACAGAAGCAGTGTCAGTGACAATCAGAAATGACATTGATAAGTCAGACACAGTATGAAAAGGAGGAGCTGGGGTGGAGGCGCGTTGCAAAACGGCTTGTGGAGGAAGCAGCAACAGTAGGCAGGCTAGAGCAGTTTAAATAGTGTAACCTGAATGAGATTCGCAAATTGGTTGCATAGAAAGGAATCATGTGATCTATCAGCTGACTCCCTCCCATCAATCAGCTGATCCATCAGTTGACTGGGCTGTTTGAGATCAGCTGATATAGCTGGGATGTGAGCTGAGCTTGACATCATGCTGTGCCTGACCTAATGCTATGCTCAATTTTTGGCTTGCTGGGAAGCCAACAGAGCACCTGATGGAGCGGCTGACGGAAGTGCTTGGCTGGCTTACTGGCTTCAGGGTGCTTCTGCCTTCTGTCTGAAGTTGAACCCATTTGCTCTGCAGAGTTCCATTGCTGGCCTCAGAGCTTGGAGGAACTGAAGTTTGGTAACACTGGATGTGAAGTTAGTCAGAGTATTACTGATAACAAATATAAACAATACAATAACACAGGAGACACCACATATAAAAATGGATAGCTGACGAATATTTCCGAATAAGTCCGGTTCTGGAGGAAGATTTTTCTGGCCTTGACTACAATCACATCTTTCAGCTGGAGTTAGCCAGCTGTTTAACAATATTTTGGGTACATCAAACAGTGCGAAAAGAAGAGCTAACTTGAACTCTTCCAGTGGTCTCTAAATATGGCAGACAAAGAAAAACAGATAGGGTAAATATGGGTAAGAGTGTTGAGACAAAGAGTGCAGAGTGAGAATGAGCGGTAACAGCTGTTGTTGCGGTTGCATCGCGTGGAACGCCAGCGCTACCACACGTTTCTCTCTCCTTGCCCCCCTCCACCTCTTCTCAAGTCCTTTCTTTCTTTCCATTCCTCGTTATCAGCCAGGGTGCAGGCATGGGGACCGCCCACCGAGAGGTGCCCATGAGGCTCAAACTGCCCGCCTGCCTCTCTCCTTTCTCTCTGTTCTTTCTGCTTGAGGTCGAACACCATCGGGGGGTGCGATTCAGTGAGATAAATTGCTGTCTCATCCCAAACAGACAGCGCGTGCGTACACACACACACACACACACACACACACACACACACACACACACACACACACACACAGTCGCGTTTGGTATTAAAAAGACACAGGAGAATGTGTTCATACAAAAAAAATTGTCACACATATGCAGACATGCAAATTATCACACTGACATTTTAAGTACTGGACTCACACAAGTTCAGCTGTGCACAGACACCAGAACACAGAGGAACATTTGTCATTTGCTGTGTGTGTGTGTGTGTGTGTGTGTGTGTGTGTGTGTGTGTACCAATGCCTATGAATTCTATGTGCACCTGAGAGAGTGTTTCTGTGTTTGTTGACTCTTAATTACAAACTGTTAATGTGAATGACACTGGAGCCTGATAAAATATAGATGTGTGTGTGATGTGTGTGCGCAGATCCGTACTTGTTTGTGCGCACCTCTATGTGTGAACTGACACCTCTGTCTAATGAAGATGTCAACAAGGATGTCAATTATTCTTGGCAGGGGACAGAATATTATTAACTAATGTGCCTGTGTTTCAAAGCAGTCTTTCTGTGATGTAAAGTGTTCTCTGTTACTGAGTTTGGAGAGATACGTGTGTGTGTGTGCTTGGGCACCTGCTGGTCACACTGGGTGCATCGACAGACATTTGAACTTCTGTGATTTATCAACCTGAACTGAGTTCATAATAAGTATAAGAGCAATGTAATGATTTAATTTCAATTTGCAAGATGGTGCAACAAGAAATGCCATATAAGGCACACAAAGACACAAATGCACTATTTCATGCGTGTATACACACACACACACACACACACACACACACACACACACACACACACACACACACACACTTGCTTTATACTTGGTTGATTGCTGTCAAGACCACTCGCAGAGTTTAAAGAAACCAACAGACTGAAGGGCATTTGGCCAGTAGGAATAGGGACAAAGAAAGATGCACACACACACACACACACACACACATAAAGAAATGTCTTTTACAGTGACCGTATCTAGGTGAAAACAGATTAGCACTTTGGAGCGCTTGAGCTTTACCACCAACTGTTGCCCCAAATTCTGTGTTGAATAACCTTGTGTGTGTGTGTGTGTGTGTGTGTGTGTGTGTGTGTGTGTGTGTGCATTTATGGTTACATATGCTGTGATTGTCGGTTCATGTGTATTGTACACGCACAGTCTGTGCATATGAATGTGTTTGTTCATGTGTTTGACAGTTTGAATACCAAAGGTTGAACACTTGTAGGTTGCCAGTATTGTATAGACTTTTGAACTCTCCTTAACTGACAGCTTCCTGTCACATTATTAGATTGGCAAAAGGTGAATTTGCTGAGGGAGAAAAATGATTTTCACTGAGTACACAGGAAAGGATGGCAGAGGAGATACCCGCACACCAATGTAACTGGGCTAGAGAGACACAAAAATGTCTACAGGGTGAGGTCATTGGTCTTATTTAAGACATCTGTCCACAACAAAAGGTGATAAACTGATGTGATTATGACACTGAAATTAGAAGATGCTCAGTTATACAGACAAAAAAAACTTAAGTATGATCCCACACAATGTTTTAAAACACAGATTGACACTTTCCTTGCTCATGCCTGTGGTGCTGCATTATTTACAACATCTGAGAAAGAATACTTCACCAATGATTTTCCCAGCAAACCTGTGTTGGATATACTAACTTAAGTTCACAAATCTCTCACTCATGTAGCTGACAGGCCGATAGTCTATGGCAAAGTGTCCTTTTCCCAATTTTGTTAATGCCCACATACGCCCTCCTGTGGTGAAATTACCATCATACTTGAAGGACACCAGTGATGACCTTGACATATTTTCACCAGTTACAGCAGATGTTGCCAATTTATTCACCAACATTCCTCGTTCTAGTGGACTGAAGACCCTTCGGTTTTTCTCAGACAACAGGGATGTGTAACACCTCCCACACAGCCCCTTATTGATATGTCTAATCTCATTCTCGGAACCCATCAGCTATATTCGGCGTCTGACTTCTGCCAGATGGCAATACAGCCTCTGGGGGCAGACCCCTGATTTTTTGGCATTCCAGTTTCATTTGGGCGGAAGAGGCGAATTTCCGTTTCCGACTTCCGTTTATAGATAAGTAAATATGCTCAACCATTGTGATGGATTTAGAGTTTGCAGTGACAGCAATTATATTCCGCCTTGTTAGTTCACCGCACGGACCGTTTAACCTGGCAACAACTGCACCCGGCTCAAATGTGATTGGTCAATATCACGCGGACTACAAACAGCCTACAACCGGAAACCAGGGCTCTTCCGCTCTTCTTCCGGAGGCAAGATCTCTGGGGTTTGCCTACAGACTCTGCATTCACTGAATGCAGAGTCTGTATATAGAGACTAGTCTAATCTCATTCAATCATTCATTCATTTTCCATAACTGCTTATCCTGTTAGGGGTCACGAGGGGGCTGGAGCCTATCCCAGCTGACATTGGGCGAGAGGCAGGGTGCACCCTGCACAGGTTGCCAGACTGCTGCAGGGCTGACACATAGAGACAAACAACCATTCACGCTCACATTCACATCTACGGCCAATTTAGAGTCACCAATTAATTGGACTGTGGGAGGAAGCTGGAGTACCCAGAGAGAACCCACGCCGACACAGGGAGAATATGTAAACTCCACACAGCAGGGCTCCCCCACCCAGGGGTCCGTGCCACTGATTGGGGTGTAAATAAGTAAAATAAATATGTGAGAGTTAGTAAAAGCAGTGCTGAAATAAACTCTATTCAGATAGAAACTAACATTATGAAAGGAGACATTTCATTTTAAGTGCAGAGGGGGAAAAAATTCCAACCATCACCGTCGTAATTACTGCTGTTCGGAGGTAACGATAGTGCACAGTGGGCAGAAAGTAAGGGTTATGGAGCAGAGCAGATAATCCAGCCTTAATCCAACCACAATATATGCCATTCACAGCAGCTCTTAGTAAGTCTGGTGCACAGCCAAGGATAGGCACACAGGAAGAGGCCTGTGCCAATTTGTACTAACAGCAGTACAATGACGAGAGACAGAGGTGGCCACCACTGCTGAAATATGCAGACTCTCTTATCAGGGGAACAGCCTTCTTCTAAAATTTGACCCAGTTTTCTACTGAATGTTTTTTGTTCACATTTTTTTTAAACAATTTCTTTATTAATCTATTTCTTTAGTACTTTTTCTATTTACCATTTTCAGCATTAACATATAATTAGAAGAGTAGTGAGGTGGTGGTTGCAGTTTGAAGATGTTTCTCAAGGTGTTGTAGAGGGTGATTTTTATGCCTCCACGGCTTCGAATGTTCGAATTTGGCACAAACGTCCACTTGGTCTTAACGATAGACTGATTAGATTTTGGTGGTCAAAGGTCACTGTGATCTTGTCTCATTCTTGTGAACACGAAATCTCAAGAACACCTCGTGGCAAGCTTTTTAAATTTGCCACAAACGTCCACTTGGGCTCATTGATGAACTGAATAGATTTTAGTGGTCAAAGGTCAAGGTCAGTTTGACCTCACGAAACATGTTTTTGACTAACTGAAGAATTCTTACACTAATTAGGACAAAACTTCAGACCAATGTCTGATTGAATAAAATGAAATAATGATGAAATAAATGACATTTTATATCCGAAAGATCAAAGGTCAAATTCACTGTGACATTATAATGTTCTGCATAAAACACTTTTCTGGCCATTACTCAACATCATATCTCAGGAATAGGAAGGGAGACACTGATACTGATTTGTGACACTAATCTTGGGTGTCCACCTTGAAATGTGCTGATTGTAAAGATGTTCTGAGCTGCCGGAGGAAGATGTGCGTGAAGCATCCATGATTTCACAGACATGGATGTAAACTGAGATAAACTTGACTGGTGAGCGGAGACATACAACCGTGGGGTTTTAATTCTAGTTTGAAATGTTATGTAAACCTTTAATATTTCAATTTGATGCAGCATTTTTTTTTGTGGTTATTTTTAGGCTTGGCATTTCCAAATTCAAATTCCTGCTGTTTATTCCTCATCCACGTTTGTGACAGACACTGTATTTTGTTTTAGTGCAGATGTTTCAGCGTTGTCATCGTCACTCCTCCCTGAGTGGCAGACAAGCAAAAGTCAGCATCTGCCATTATACATTCATGGAGAAAAACAAAAAACAAACAAAAAACGAAAGGAAAAAAACTTGAAAAGAGAGCTGTTGTGAAATTGACAGTCAGATTAAAAAAGAATTCTGGGATATTTTTTTACAATCTGCTGAAGAGAAAAGATAAACAACTTGAAGAGATACTTTGAAGAGGGCAGAGTCACACAGTTTTCTGAATGAAACATGCAATAAAATCTAAATATTTTTCCAAACCTCTCTCCAGACAGCAACAATATGCTTTGAAGTCCTTTTGATTTAGATCAGGCTGACAAATCCAGCTTTTAAAAAAGGCCCAGGGGTCTATATGCCCTAAAGTTTTGCTCCATAAGGTCTTCGTGTCAAGCTGCCTGTATGACACACAGACATAAAACAGTGCCGTCAATGCATTTCTCAGATTAGCTGGATACCAGTTGTCTTGTTAGGCTGTACATAGTCATACACATGTAAAAGCATTTAAGGCAGCCATAAATATTTCCTTTTCCTTTCTATGTTTTCCATTTTTTCTGCCTCCCCTTTCTACCTCCTGATCTCAGTGTGACTTCCCCTTCTAACTTTTCACTGTACTCCACTCTTGTTCTTGCTGTCAGTCTCACTCACACACACACACACACACATTGACAGAATTTGTGTGTTTCTCCAGGGTGGTCTCTGGCCTGGCTCAGTGTTATAGTATATTTGCATCTTCTGTCATTGAGCGAGGACAGAGTGCATAATCCCACTGAAGGCCGACAGCTGACAGGCAGTTTGGCATCCTCAGCTGAAATTACTGCCCTCTATTGCTTTTTTCTAAGCTCTAGCCACACTAATGGAACCTATATTGTTTCTACCTAGCAGCACCAGTAATAGAAACAAAGAAAATGAAAGTTACATACACTTATGTAAGAGCTTTCACATATACTCACCGGCCACTTTATTAGGTACACCTGTTCAAATAGCTAATCAGCCAGTTATGTGGCAGCAGCATTTAGGCATGTAGACATGGTCAAGACGACCTGCTGAAGTTCAAACCAAGCTTCAGAATGGGGAAGAAAGGTGATTTAAGTGACTTTGAACGTGGCATGGTTGTTGGTGCCAGGCGGGCTGGTCTGAGTGTTTCAGAAACTGCTGATCTACTGGGATTTTCACACACAACCATCTCTAGGGTTTACAGAGGATGGTCCGAAAAAGAGAAAAATATCCAGTGAGCAGCAGTTCTCTGTAAATGCCTTGTTGATGCCAGAGGTCAGAGGAGAATGGCCAGACTGGGTCAAGATGATAGAAAGGCAACAGTAACTCAAACAACAACTCGTTACAACCAAAGTCTGCAGAAGACCATCTCTGAACCAACGACCTTGAAGCAGATGGGCTACAGCAGCAGAAGACCACACCAGGTGCCACTCCTGTCAGCTAACAAC
This sequence comes from Epinephelus fuscoguttatus, assembly GCF_011397635.1. NCBI lineage: Eukaryota > Metazoa > Chordata > Actinopteri > Perciformes > Serranidae > Epinephelus > Epinephelus fuscoguttatus. The sequence goes on from NC_064757.1 coordinate 24,721,816, forward strand.
AGGAAACTGAGGCTACAATTCACACAGGCTCACCAAAACTGGACAATAGAAGACTGGAAAAAAACGTTGCCTGGTCTGATGAGTCTGGATTTCTGCTGCGACATTCAGATGGTAGGGTCAGAATTTGGTGTAAACAACATGAAAGCATGGATCCATCCTGCCTTGTATCAAGAGTTCAGGCTGCTGGTGGTGGTGTAATGGTGTGGGGGATATTTTCTTGGCACACTTTGGGCCCCTTAGTACCAACTGAGCATGGTTTAAACACCACAGCCTACCTGAGTATTGTTGCTGACCGTGTCCATCCCTTTATGACCACAGTGTACCCATCTTCTGATGGCTACTTCCAGCAGGATAACACACCATGTCACAAAGCTCAAATCATCTCAAACTGGTTTCTTGAACATGACAGTGAGTTCACTGTACTCCAATGGCCTTCACAGTCACCAGATCTCAATCCAATAGAGCACCTTTGGAATGTGGTAGAACGGGAGATTCTCATCATGGATGTGCAGCTGACAAATCTGCATCAACTGTGTGATGCTATCATGTTAATATGGACCAAAATCTCTGAGGAATGTTTCCAGCACCTTGTTGAATCTATTACAGGAAGAATTAAAGCAGGGGGGGTCCAACCCCTTACTGGCAAGGTGTACCTAAAAAAGTGTCTGGTGAGTGTTTGTTGCACAGTATCAGTCATTGTAATTCAGGGTGCTTTCACACCTGTTGTATAATTCATTTGGTGCAGAGAAATGTTACAGTAAAAGATCTGGTTGTAACCATGATTAGTATTAGTAGACTGCAAATCAATTGCACTTTATGAAACATGACTAACACAGAAACAGGAGGTAAAGGAGGTGTCTTGTCCAGTTATGATTCGGAGATCTAAACAGTTTTGGTGTGAAAGCAGACTCAACAACCAAGGTTAATCTGAAAACACTGTCTTAAGTGTAAAAATTCCTCCATCTGGCTGAATTTCCTCTTCTCAGTTGGTAAACAACATTTTGCAATACATCCTCTGGTGAGGCAACCCTACCAGCAGACAAAAACAATACTTAACAATTCAGAACAGTTTTTTAATTCTTGCTTACAGTAACTGCTTATCGTAACTATAGTATGTGTAATATTTTGGAAAGATCATGGTTATGCAAATATATGGTTGAAGTGTGGTTAGAGATTGGCAATTGATATGCTCGGTTATGGTTAGGGATAGGGTGTGGTTGCAGTTAATAAAAGAGCAAACTGCAGCAGGTCTTTGACATGAACTCTGTCCTGTTGCAGAACAGTGTATTGCGAGTAGTTGTCTGTTTCTCGTCGCGATTCTTTGGTCTGAACTAGGGCCCGACCGATACAATATATCGATAACCGCTATATCGGCTGATTAAATTTTTACGTTTTTCAATTTAAAAAAACTCAAAATACCTGCTTTTGATTGCTTAAATATAGTTCAAACACTCGTTACAAAGATATAAATTGAAGGAAGAACATTTTACTAGTTTCAGATACTTTTATTATCAGAAATTGTGTGGAACAAACAGCATATGAACAATTTGAAAACAAAATAAATCAAAAATATGATGTGCAAAAAGGCAGTAAACCTCTGGGAAATAAAATAATCACTCAAAGTCTATATGAATTAAGACATTCACATGTATGTTCACAGTACCAGAGTTCTTCTTATTGCCAGTTTAACAGAGGTAGGTTACAGTGCAAAAAGTAACACAAGGACATCATTTCTAAGTAAAACACCATATTCCCTGCATTTTATTAGTGATGAAAATATAAGTGTTAACATCAGCCTCAATCGGCCAACTTTTGGTCAATTGCCGATTATTCTCTAATGGCTATAATCAGCCGATTAAATCGGCCGGCCGATAAATCGGTTGGGCCCTAGTCTGAACTGAGCTTTAGTTTCTTATTGTAAGCTACACATGTTTTCTTATTGCTGAATAGCTTTGCTTAAATATAATGGGTTCTCTTATTAAATTGAACATGCAATCTCTCTGGAGTGGGTAAAAACCTCACCATGGTATACATTACGAATAATGTCAAGTATGCAGTGTGTTGAAAGTAGGCCCTGAAAATACCAAAGGACACAGACAAACTCTGCAGTTATTGCTTTATCAATGGCAATAGTAGTCTCATGTGAATAGGACTACATATTAACGTAATGCTTTCCCTTTCAGACAAGAAAAATGCATAACACTACAGCCAGAATCAGAGACCAGGGCCACATGAAAGTCATTTTACGGTTCAGTGTTCATTTTTTGTCAGTCTACAGCACAGGGTTGAACAGGGAAATGCAAGTTGTTGTCCCCTTTCTGCTACACCAGAAAAAAGACTTTTTTAAATTTTTGATGGGGTTCAGAGGATGAGTAGTGGAGTCTTACTGCCTGAGGAAAGAAGCTGCTCTGTTGTCTGGTTTACTCTTTGTAAAAATGGACAAGAAGTTGACAGGGGAATTTTGCTCTCTTAAGTTTCCTTAAGAAATACAGCCATGTCTGAGGTTTCTTAACCAGGGTGGAGATGTGAGACGACCATGTCAGGTTTTGTGTGATGCTGATTCTCAGGAGCTTAAAACTGCTCACTTGGTCCAACCAAGCTCCACTGGTGTAGGGTTTTTTTGTCTATGCCTTGTGTTTATTATTAATAATAATATTACCTCAACAGTTGTTCTTTACCAGTTTCTACTTAACAAATTAGATGTGCAGTTTATGCAGTACTTCAATAAAAACAATACATTTTATTTATAGGCACCTATCAAGACACTCATGGTGACCTTACAGGCAAAGGTAGAGAAAATGACAGCAGATAAAAACTCAACGAGATAAGGAATAAAGGAATATAAAACAAATAACTAAAAAGTAAGATAATAATATCGTAACAACCAATAAATATTCAGCAAAACAAGTTTATATTGAATAAAATTATGTGGAAATGGTGGATGTGTGTGGCTAGACGGACAGGAGTCATACTGAATAGGCTATTTGAAAGAGATGAGTTTTGAGGTGGGACTTGAAAGTGGAGAGAAAGTTGATGCTACAAATGTACGAATGTGAGAGAGTTCCAGAGGCGGGGGACGAAGTGGCTGAAGGCTCTAGACTCCATGTTGGTCAGACGGGCTGGCCGGACAGTGACGTGGATGGAAGAGGAAGACCTGAGAGTGCGGGTGGGGGTGGGGATGTGCAAGTAGTTGTTATGCATGTTGGATATTGATCAATGGAAAAAACTACATTGGAAAAATAATCTCCAGGAGAGGCTTAAACATATCTTTAAACATTTAAGTTGATGCAAAGAAAGAAAAAACACATTTTACATAAGCCACACAGGCTCACAGTTATCAGCACAATTGATGTAACTGGTTTCTAATAACTGACTGTGGTTACTTGGTAGAATACATGTAAAAAAAAAAAAAAAAAAAGCCCTCCCCCCTGCGGGTCAAGTGTGCAAATGACAAAACTTGTATATTTTCAGATTAGGGGTGTGAGAGTAATGGAGCATGTTAAGTCTTTACTATATCTCTCTACAAACTGAGCAAATATGTGGTAGAAAAATATAGTTGGGGTTTCTCCCCAAAGGCGTAAACATCAATGGAGGTCCGCTCACAAATGCACTGGGACTTTGTTGAGGAGAAGCCGATAGCATACTAAGCTTCCCTGGCTGCTGAAAAGGCGGATAAAGCAAAATTGTGAAACAGGTGTTGTCAAAATTAGATTAGTCAGTTAGCCAGGGGCTTTTAAAAAACAAATGTAGCCCAAAGAGTCCTTCCTGTTTCTCTCTTTACATTCATCTTTTTTTCCATTACTCTGCATTTGTGTTTCATCTTTCTCTGAGGCATCCTTTCCTAATTTGTCATGCCTGAAAAGGCTACTTGCCACACGCCAACATGAAAGAACATTTTTTGACATGTGACGCACATCCCTGTCCCGTAAATGAGAGGCTGAATTGTTTCACAGTTAGGAAGTTTAATTGGGGCCATTAAAAGCTTTCATAAGAATTGGTATGCACTCTGAGTGAGCATGGTATCATTGGAGTTATTTTTCACAGGCTGCTTCAAGTACTATTATTTTCTCAAGTGTATTAATTGAGAGAAGTTGGCCACTTACAGGCTGTCTCCTAGAAATTACCTTCATATTCAACAAATTTAAAACAAAGTTTTTCAGGGAAACAAAATAACAGGGAATAGCAGTTTTCTATTAACATGAGGAAATTTTGCGAACTAAACTGCCTGACAAGTTGAAAAAATGTTGATAGAGAACGTATCAGCAAAACTTTCATAGACAATGTATTTCATCTGTTTTTTAGATAATAAGTCATCTTGCAATACACTACCCACTGTAGTAAATACAGCATTACTTATTTTTTAGTCTCCTTTTTGAATCAAATTTAACCAAAATCCAAGTCTTTCCATCGAGAGTCCATTCCTCGATTACCCAGTATGTCTGTAGTCCTCAGATCAAAAGAATCAAAAGGGTTTTTTCATAAAAAATTAATGAAGTTGTGAATATTGTTTTAACAGGATAAAGTGGTGTTGCTGGGTGCCAAAACTCTCTTTCTCTCTGTTGGAGCAAGATCAAATGAACAATTCATAATTGATATATTATCTGAAACCTAATTTTTAAACAAGAAATATTCATACAATAAACAATTTGATTGTATTTCCCATCTTTGCTTATGTACACTTTTGTGTGAAGGGAATTAAAGGCCTGTCCCAAATATAGGCCTGTTTATTTCTTTGGTTTATACAAATAATAGCCTGGGCTATTAGAACTTGACTTTAAGGGTTAACACTTTTAGTCCTCTAACTTCTCACTTTGCTGACATGATGTAGACATGTACTCCAGGAAGTGTTAGTACATGCTGACATCACTGTTATATGTGGTCAGTTCCGAGGGTAACACATTGTTGCTCCCAACTCGTCAAATACTAACACTTAGTCAGTGGCATGTAATGTCTGAATATGACAGGTTAGGTACCTCTCCTGCATCAGTTTGGAATAATCAGGGGCAGCATGTCAATTTACTGGTTACATGCATCATCTCTTTTCAAAATAAACCATTCCATTTCACAAGAAATATGTAGTCTCTGCACATTAAAGGGAAATTTCGGTTTATTGCAACCCGTCTCCTATCGTCCTAAATTTGTTTCTAGTCACTAGTGACATAGAAATAATAGTTAGCATGTTAGCCGTTAGCCTAGAAACAGCCATAGTGTCAGACCTGTTAAAACGTAATTGAACGGGCATCCTTTCAAGTGCAAAGTTAGTCCACTAAACAAGCTTTTTTTCCACAAAGACTGCCTCATATCGTTAGGATAAATGTCAGAGAACATATAGAAAACGACATGTAAACGTGTTGTCTTACCTTACCGGCGTGCTGCCATGTTTGTTGTTTACCATTTAGCTAAGGCTGCAACCGGTCCCATCCCTTGCAACAGAGGTATTCCTCTTCTGTGGGCACTGGGGTACAGCATTCACAGGTACATCACCAGTCTCCAGAGCTAAAGCCTTCCAGCAGCCATTCCTCCTCTGTCGTCCTCTAACGTTACCTGTTGTACTTCTCTCTCTCTCCTCCACCGTTCTTCAATTTCACGAAGCTCTTCGTCAGTGTATTCTGGCTCAAATAAATAAGGACGGCCATAAAACTCTGCAAAATCAAATTCCTCCTCCACAAAGGTCGAAGTCTGGCAAAAAGTCAGCCATTATTCTATAAATCTTTCATAAAATAAATGAATGAACTTTTCAGGCTACTGTCTGGTTCTGCCTTGCAGCTGCTGTGGCTTGTTCTCGCGAGATTTCAGGCACGGTATGAGATCGCTGCTTGTTCTCCCGATATTTCGGCCGCGCTTTGGGAAGCAGAGGTAAACAGTAAACACATGGTAAGGTAAGACAATAACTCTGAAGACCGCCTAAATGTGGAATGTTAGTATATAGGCTTTCCACATTGAGAGTCGATGACCGCCCTTATTTATTTGAGCCAGAATACACTGACGAAGAGCTTCGTGACATTGAAGAACGGAGGAGGAGAGAGAGAGAGAGAGAGAGGCGCAACAGGTAGAGGATGACAGAGGAGGAATGGCTGCTGGAAGGCTTCAGCTCTGGAGATTGGTGGTGTAATGTTACCTGTGAATGCTGTACCCCAATGCCCACAGAAGAGGAATATCTCTGTTGCAAGGAATGGGACCGGTTGCAGCCTTAGCTAAATGGTAAACAACAAACATGGCAGCACACCGGTAAGGTAAGACAACACGTTTACATGTCGTTTTCTATATGTTCTCTGACATTTATCCTAACGATATGAGGCGGTCTTTGTGGAAAAAAGCTTGTTTAGTGGACTAACTTTGCACTTGAAATGATGCCCGTTCAATTACGTTTTAACAGGTCTGACACTATGGCTGTATCTAGGCTAACGGCTAACATGCTAACTATTATTTCTATGTCACTAGTGACTTGAAACAAATTTAGGACGATAGGAGACGGGTTGAAATATACCGAAATTTCCCTTTAATTGCATACAGTCTTTTTGAAAATAAACTTAGAACGTAGGTAAGACACTTTGTTTTTAGGTGTGCTTCCTTGGGTTTATGCAACAAAAGCACATGATGAGGTTTAAAAAAATAAACATAATGTTTTGGCTTAAAATAAGTGCGCTTTTTACAATCATACCATGATGTGACATGCAGTACGTTACTAGCATAATATGCTACACATACTAGCCAGTTCAGTTGACTTTTGGTTTCTCACTGGACATGAACAGCGGACATCTGGGTTAAAGTCTTGAGTTTGTTTGACCCACTCACATCCCCTCCCTCCTACCCAATGTGGACTTTCTTGCTCTTTATACTAAGGTAGTTGCCCGGACTGTCAGAAATGCCACCGCCAGGGTCATCTCATGCTTCCACTAAAGCGTACCTCTATACATTGGTGTCTGATGCCTTCAAGCCACTGACCAAGGGTCGGTAGTTGGCGAGTTGGGAGTGAAACCAGGCTGCCAAGAAAGGGTTGTGAAACAATGCTTTTTAAGCTGGAATGAAGCTACTCACAGGCCATATTAAAGACAGGGCTGCGACAGTGCTGCACCCAAAATCTATGTTTTGAATGCCAAATAGTACCCTCTTTGGACTCGACAGGTGGCTTTAAGAAGTTTGTGTCTTGCTCTTTCATGGTGAGTGGCCACACTCAGCATGGGTTTAGTGCAATGGGGTTCTTACTGGCACAGTTTCATGGTGGTTTAAAAAAAAGCATAGAATATTTGCTTAATTTTAACTCATTGTATGAAGTTGTCATGAAAAAATCCACAACAATTCTGAATGGGAGACGAAGGACTTAACCTCAAGAGGAGGCTCAAGAAGACGTTAGGTCTCTCCTCAACACTTGAGAAGTTCTTCAGAATTTCTTTATTGCCTCAGAGTGCTGACACAATGCAGGTTTTCAAGTGCATCTTCTCAGAAATGCAATACCTGGAAGCTTCTTGAGGCTGGAGGCTACTGCTGGATTTTACTGTACTTGTGTGAATGTGAAGTGTAGTGTGTTTGCATATGATTCAGTACTTTAAAGTAAAAGTTTTTATCTCTCCCTAATTGTCATAAGAACTAACCGCTAAATGAATCACCTCTAACATAAAAGCAGCTAATGTACCTCTAATATATACTGTAAAATTACTCAGGTTCATTACTGGAAACCACACAAAACCTTTTTCAATTGAGCATGAGTGTGTGTGTGGCTGTGTGAGTCTGTGTGCGTCAAATGTAACAGTTACGCCTTACTCACCAGCTAGGCCCCTATTTTCCCATCACCATGGTGATCTACTTGATTGAGGAAGTATTTTTTCTAATCTTAAGAGTTGAACAGGAGCACAGCCTGTGGTTGCCATGAGATCTCTTGTAACTCTCATTTTCCTTTCTTGCTATTTCATGCCTGTCTTCCAGTTAACTTTTACCTCATCCAAACCTCTGTTAATTAAGAGAGGGGAAAGGGAGCTGAGATTAGTCTCTTGAAACACACGGTAGAGAGTCTTGGAAGTTGATCTAACTGTGAAAAAGTTCTGCCTCCTAGAGAGGAGAGTAATACTCAGTGAAAGCTTACCATGACACAGCAGAAACAAACCTGTAATGGTGGAGGCGAAAAATTATTTTTTCCTCCTTGATTTACTGTGTTGGTGGTGAAGAAAATAGCTTTTGTGCTCATCAAGCATTAGTCATATGCAAAGGAGAGACCATTTCCTGTTCGTTGCTCATTAAGAACATGTTAAGTCCAGCTAAAAATGCTGTCACTTAACAGTAGTGATGGAGACATGTACTCTAGGACGGGTCAGTGCACTGTGACATCACTGTTGGATGTGGTCAGGGGTGCAGAGAGGATGATGAAACATCTCTCTTTTGCCTTGTCTTGAATAATTCTTTAAGTGTGCGAAACTGAGTGCCACTGTCATTCTGCTTGGTGTCTCCATGATTCATAAACAGCGATGAATGGCTGCTCATCATCAGCAAACCAAGCAACACAGTGCATCTATGTCAAATGAGTCATTTTCTGTATTGGTGTAAAGTATATAAGAGATCAATGCCCTTGAGTTAAACAGGACTTGCACTATAATCAACTCATGAGACCCATCTTGTAAGAGTATCTCTCACAGCCATTGGTCTCTTTTCATCTGGTGAAGTCAAGCAAAGGTTACGCACTTGTGTGAGACAATCACACATTACATTTCCTGGGCATACACTGTGTGGGAAGTATCCATCTGTCTCTTTTTCTGCTCGTTGCCTTTTCTGTCTTTCACAGTTTCTGTCTCTCTCTGTTCCTCTGTCTGTCTCTCTCTTCCTCTGTGGTGGAATATCAGGCTTGTCAGTCACTTCCTTCTAGAAGAAAATGATGGACTAGGGGGTTTGACTCATAATCCCTAGTAGACAGCAGCTCATACTGCACTACAAAGGAAACGCCAATCCAAACAAGCAAATTAAAATAAAATGAACTGGAAATAATTAAAGGCAAAATAAACACAGCGGGGGCCTCAACACTGAAAACTCAGAACAGTAAGCTGGAAGCTGCTATTACTGCAGTCTCAAATTTATTGACATTTCATAAATAATGGGTCTATTAACACTATTACACAGCCTCATTAAGTTATTGTTTTTTAAACTATTTTTACACCATTAGTTTGTGGACATGGTGTGCATTTGGCCTGTATTTTCAGTGGTCATAAATTGAGAAACAACAAACACAGAATTTAAACCAAAGTTTTAAACCAAGATTTTAAGTCCCGCTCTCGGACACAGACTGGCCAATCACAACGTAGCATCAGGCCGGCTCAGACCAGGGTCTGACAACAACACAGTTGTGCTCCATTGACTCTAATGCAGTGTTTCAGATTTCCTTCATGTTCAGGCTGGTTTTGTGGATTTGGAGCTAAATGTTGTGCCTGGGGCACGTTGTGTATTAATGATACTTGTTACCTGGAGAGGTTGGAAAAAGATATACGTTTCCTCCCTGTTCCAAAACCAAAATCAGACCCTGAAAAGTGTAGGGTTAGCTAGCTAGCTACTGAAGATATAGCCTACTGAATGTATACACATGCTGCTTTTGCTTTTTAATGATTATAACAGTGAAACAAAGAGCAACCCTGCTGTACAGGAACCAGTGAAGGGAAGCAGGGAAACTTTACTGATTTTCAACCAGCTGTGTGTCATCGCATTGTGTGCGGATGAATGTTGTTTCACTTCCCCTGGAGATCCCTGCCAGGCCGGCGGCGGAGGTCGGGGTGCACACACTGTGATGCCACACAGCTGGTTCAATATCAGCAAAGTTTCCCTTTATATTCATTGTCTTGTGTGGCGATCAGCAGTGATGTGGTGGTTCACTTTTACACTGTGATCTGTAGCCTATAGTTCGGCTTTAGCTTCTAACTATCTTTGTCTTTTTAACCTGTTGTTGCTGCTGAGTCAGTTTGACATCCTGGATATATCCTTCAAACACAGACTGTAGACCCCTCTGTCTGCTTCTCTCTGGAATCACTCTTTCATTTTCCCAAAAAATATGATAATATTTCTTCAGGTAGTGCAGTTAGTTACAGTGTGGGCTCCGTGTCCTCTGACAGCTTGTCAGACCATCAGAAAGGGGCGGAGCTTAGCGAAAGGTCAACTGATTTACAAATAATTCATGACAAAATTTCTGTAGCATTTTGCTTTACCTGCAGTAGTCATTACACTGTTCACTCAGCCACCGCTGGTCATATACAACTACTGACACATGCCTGTCAAAAGTTAGAAGTATGTCTAACTGCCAAAAAGTATTAACTTTGTTACTGCGGATGTCAAATGTAGAAGAAAACTCTTTGCATTTCTCAAGCTGTATTCAGTGAATTTTAGGTACAGCAGTTTGGTTCTTGTCACTAAATGTAGTTTTGATACTTTGTGCATTGTTGCTTATCTCTGCAATACGTGTATGGTCTCTGGGAGACTTACTGCAAAATCTCTCAGTCTGGTTCAATGGGGGATCATTATCAAAAGCGGACAAATATAATTGAAATTCAATTTACAGCTATTCTATCTTTTTCTTCTCCTTATTGTTAGGAAGCAAAAATAGGACTAATAATATTATTTTCAGCGAGATGGTCTCTGGAGTCTCTGCTACTTACTGTAAGTCTTAAGCTAGACAGATGTTGGTAAATTGGAAATGATATTCTTCCTCCACTTTAGATTGGTTAGTTAAGCATCTGGGGGCCCCTGACAGAGCAGTGTGTGGGTGCGAAGAGAGGAAAAAAAACTGCTCTTCTAATTGGTAGTTCGAGGAAACAGGTCGCCTGGCTGTTTCAATGTAACCACCATAATAATGTAAAACATCTTATTAAGAACTGGATAGATACATGGCTGGTGCACTCTGTCTGTAACTTTGATCAATACCGATGTACACACTGTCTCTTTGTCTCTCTCTCTCTCACACACACACACACACACACACACACACACACACACAAAGGCAGACTTTATGCAGACATAGCTGGTAATTGGTACCACAGGTACATGGCCTACGATTTGTAGACAGCTTGTTACTAGATTAATCAGCTCTGCAATGTAAATTGAGACATGCATCACTTATTTGTACAAGATAAAATATTCTGCAATAAGAGAATGTGCACGTGTTTGTTCATGTGCAGGTTATTAAGTGAACAGAAGTGAAACATATATCAACCATAGTTCAGACTTAGCTTTTTGCTACAACATAGCACATTTATGCGAACACTTATATAAACTCATGATTGATTTTTATACAGAGATGATTACTGTAAATGTTCGTATCACATTGGTCATGTAATTTTCTGCTCTAATATAGATTTCACTCACACACAGTGAGACAGTTGCAGCATGTGTCAGATCATTGAAAACGAAGACAGCAAATCAGTTCAGACATCCTCTTCTCAGCAACTTGCTCCTGTGTGACTGCCAGGTGTTCCAGTTGTGAGACATACTAATGCAAGCATATTCTTGGTCTGCCCTGAGCAGCAACCTCCAGGGCTGAAACATTAATCCAAAGCAGAAGTGCCAAAAGCTGCAGTTCCTTGGATGGCCACTTGAGGCTGGCTCCACAAGCAAGCCAGTCCTCACAGAGGATTATATGGCTGTGGCTCAGGAGGCAGAGCCGGTTGTCCATTATTGGAAGAACGGCAGTTTGATCCCCAGCTCCTCCAGTCCCAATTTAGACATGTCTTTGGGCAAGATACTGAGCAACAAATCGAATGGCTGTGCTATCAGTGTGTGAGTGTGGATGAATGATTAACTGAGTAGCAGGTGGCACCTTGTATGGTAGCATCAGCTACAGCAGGAGAAAAACACATTTTGATCTGTATAGCTAAGTTCCCATTCATGACAAGTGTGCAGGGGGTTCATTTTTATGTAACTCACCCATTTAAATTCATCCAAATGTGGTCCCTCCTGGGTCCAAAAATCTAAGATGGCATCAGCCAAAAATATCAAACTTGAGGCTTCATAACAGGAGTTCATAAACCAATGAGTGATGGCACTATGGCTACCACTATTATTTTTATCCAGTCTATGGTCTGCCAGGGTCTTCTCCCAGCTGAATACGTCTCCCTAAAAAGATGTCCTAGTGGGCCTCATGACACTGTACCTGAACCATTTCAACTGTGGAGGAGCAGGTGGACTGACACCACCGACATGTTTTGAGACTTCTTGGCTTGTTTTTTTCAGACTGAGGGCGATAGGTTATGCAGAGAAACATAATGTAAGTCTCATTTTTTGGGTCTAGTGCACAGCCATACATGTAGTTTAGGTTTGGAGGTTGATCAAGGAAAGTGTGAGCTTTTCACAGACACATGATTAGCCAGTTCTTTGAAAAAAGATCTGCTGGCCAGGACCATGCTTTATCCAAGGCACAGTGAGGTTCCATTCAGTTTAAGACTCACAAACTTATAGATGAAAATATGAGAAATCTAGAAGTTTATCTTTGTGGACATTCCTGATTTCTGACAACTTCGGTTTGTGTGTGTGTACATTTACATACAGTGGTGTGTGGACTTATATTCTATTCTCTATCTTGTGTTTTTATCGATAATAATAATAATAATAATAATAATAATAATAATAATAATGTATATCATTTATGGGCGCCTTTCAAAACACCCAAGGACACCTTAAAAGACACAGTAAAAAAAAGCAGCAATGTATGCACAGAACATAAAATCAAACAATTCTGTAATATACAATAAAAGTCAAAGACAAAAAACTGTAGTTATAAAAATTAGGCATAAAATCAGCATTATGAAATCATCATCATCAGTGTGTGTCACCATTAAATCAGACCAAATATGCCAGCTTGAAAAGGTGTGTTTTCAGATGGGATTTGAAGGTGGAATGGAAGTCAATATTGCAAATATGGTGGGGGAGAGATCCAGAGGCAGGGGGCAGAGTGGCTGAAGGCTCTAGAACCCATGGTAGTCAAGTGGGCAGATGGGTTGGATTGCAGAAAAGGATGTAAGAGTACGGTAGGGTGTGTAGATATCAGGGCTTGATTATGAAGGGCCGTAGACGTGAGAAGCATAACCTTGAAATAAATGCGATATTTAACAGGGAGCCAGTGAGGTTGCTGGAGAACAGGAGTGATAGGATTTACGGAGGGGGTTCTGGTAATGATATGGACAGCTGAATTCTGGACCAACTTGAGTTTTCACTTGAGGGGGAGACCGAAGAGGGCAGAATTGCAATAATCAATATGAGATGTAACCACAGAATGAACGAGGATAGCAGCGTTCTGAGCTGAAAGTGACGGGTGAAGACGATTTATATTTCAGTCAGGAACACTTTAGTCGAAGAAACTTAATTTCCATTTGCAGTATGGCTCTGTTCTGGGGCCTCTGCCTTTCCTCTGGCATATGCAGAAAACCTCTTCCACACTCGTACGTGGAAAGTCAAAGGTGGACAGAGCACGCTCTCCACCCTTCCTTGCGCTAGCATTGGAAAGCCTTAAGGCAGAGCGGCACGCCTCTCTGCCCTTCCACGCGCCTACATGGAATGCCTAAGGCAGGAAGAGCAGCAGCAATGACCCCCGGGAACAGAACAGAGCAAGCATCAGTGTAAGTCAGTCACAGCATGAAAAGAAGGAGCTGCAGAGTAAGCAGCAACACTAGGCAGGCCAGAGCAGTTTAAATAGGGCGCCCTGAATGAGAAAGGAATCCTGTGACCGATCAGCCGACTGCCTTCCATCAGTCAGCTCCTCCATCAGTTGATTGGGCTGTTTGAGATCAGCTGATGTAGCTGGGATGTGAGCTGAGCCTGATATCGTGTCCTGCCTGAACTCACGCAGAGACTCTTAACTCTTGTTCGGTGAAGTACATGGAAAAATATAAACTGAATTAATTAGTTTTAATGCAAAATGTTATAAAGCCACAAAGGAAAATTACCAACTCAAATAGTCATAAAAGTGGATAGTCTCTATGAAAGCAGAATTATGTAAATAGAGGACTATACCACTATTACTGTAGTTATTAAACAGTTTCATCCTCGCTGTCATATCAGTACGCTTAAGATACCCTTTGGGTTCGGGAGCTTGCTTGTTCTTTTGGTTTTGTCAGGTATTTTCTTTCTTCTTCTTTCGAATAAGTGTTAAAACAACTTTTGGAAAAAATCCTCTGAAGTGAAGTTCTTTAGTCTGAAAATAATGAGCTCTCACACCGAGAGGCTCCTGACACTTTTTCTTTCTCAGAAAGGTCCTGAGTCATTTTTAAGATCATGATTCACAGTCACAATTCAAGTCTCTCTTTCAAATGACATGACAGAGGATGACATTTGTACTTTGGATCCATCTTTTATGTTTTTGTATGGAATAACTTCTCTGCTCACACTGAACATGTGTTTTCATTTTGTTCACTCATGACTTATTTTTTGACTGTGAAAGTCTTAATTAGAGTTGTCACCCTCTGTGTCAGAATTTTTAATGTTTTAATCCTAGTGGGATACAACTCAACTTTAATGATCTCTCTTTCTCTGTCGCAACATGATATAATGAAGGGCACGTCTCATTCTTCAGCAAGAAGCTAATGATGTTTGCGAATAATTACAAGTTAGACAAGTAATATCACCATACATGGTGACACGGCCACTTGCTCTAAGTGGACATGGCATTAAAGTTGCCTTTAATAGCAATGATTTTACATCTGAAGAACTGTTGCTGTGCCATTGAGGAATTAAAGCACACTTTTTTTCTGCCTATACTTCACTGGCCAACTGGTTTAATTCACTTTAAATCTCAACAGTAAACTACACTACTGTACATATTGTGGGGTTTATATATCTATGGCAACGATTTTTCTCATAAACCCCTGGCTGCACAATAACACCAAATTTCCCATTGGTGATCATTAAAGTTTCATAAGCCAATTTGCTCATAGAAGTACAAACAATCTTTTTTACTAATCAATGATTATTCTTTTATGAATAAAATCCCACAAATATATCAAACCTGTCATCTTAAAGTGGTTCGTTTGGTATTACGGGTTCCTTTTCTGCATCATTTCCAGATAGTTTGCAGCAACTTACTGGTGTAATTGCCTGATTTTTCATTAACATGACTGAAGTCACAGCTATGAATGCCATGGAAATTGCTATTTAATGAGAAGAGCAACTGTTTGTGTCTGTTTGTGTGTATGTGAATAATTGTACTTGAGCGTACTTGTGTTCTTTTTTTCTTTAACACCTCTGTGTGTTAATGTACATATGGCTGCATATTTCTGCCATGGTGGTCTACACGGCTGCACCTTTTCAGCCTTTATAAAGCTGTAATTGTGCTTTGAATTACCATTTTGGTCAATGCCCAGTACAAGTCAGCCAGCAGTAACAACTGTGGCATTTTCAATCAGGATAGTTCTTTTTCATTACTGCTCTGTCCTCTGTTTAACACAGCAGTAAAGTAGGCTAAAGTGCTATTAAGTGCTATGTTTGGCACCATGGAGGAAACCTCTGGGAAAGAAGGAGGATGTATAGATATACATATATACAGTTGGTTGGAAAATGCAGGTACAGTTGGCATGAGAAGTCCCTTGCTCCGCTTGTCCCTCTTTCACTCTCTCCTCTTCACTTTCATATACACACACACACACACACACAGGTCCTACATGCATTTCACAGTGTGCTGTGCATCGAGCAGCATTTCTCCTTATAATAATAGACTCAAGCAATAACTGCAGGTGGTGTACATGGTTGTCACGGTGATGAATGGTCTCCAGGGCAACACAGGAAGTCCATCTGGGAAGAAATCTGAAAGAGGAAGTAGATAACAGAGATTGAGGAGACACAGTCACTGTACCTGATTTATTCGTCCTCATCCATCATCTAAAACTCACAACTATTGGTTTCCACAATGAGTAAATGGCCAATAAACTATTTTGGGCTTTTATGGCCACAGAACAAGTAACAACAAAGTATATAGGCTCATATAACAGGAAAAATCAGCCAAACGGTTTGGCTCTTGAAATGAGAAAACCAAAAATAGTAGTTTCAATTTGATCTGAGACCAGCAGCAGCAGCAAATAAAACTGGTTAAGCATAACTTTGTCTCTTTCATTCTTCTCCTCTTTGGTTATTGCTTCTTTCCTCTGCCTGAATCTTCTCCCGTTCAATCTCCACCACACCCACTCATTTTTTCTCCCGCTCTTTCACAAACTGGGATCCAGAAGTTAAGCATTTAAGTCCTGTTAATGACTGTAGTCATTTGACGTTGCACGGGTTATCAGAGCGGATTCAGCACGACAGAGAACAGTGTCACGGTGATTTTCATGTAGCCCACTAACATTTCTTTGTACCCACTCGCTAATCTGTATGTGTATTACTGAGATACCGCACATGCATACATTTTTTTCCCATTCTCACTCACTGATTAGTAAACAGCTCAGACTTCTGCTAACATGAAGATCAAAGAGAATTTTCAATGTCATGCTAAAAATTGCTCATCCTGTGTGTGTCTTTCTGTGTGTGTGTGTGTGTGTGTGTGTCTGAAGGTGAGGCTTTTTGTGTGCACGTCTGCACATGTAGAATATATGACATGTGAGGCAAGTAAAATCAAAGGAGACGGGGATCCTGCATTACAAAATCTATGACTTAAGCAGAACACAGATTGCTTACAAAATACATGAAAGAAGTGGTTAGAAGGAATACGTTTTGTGTAAAACGACTGAAATTAAATGTCAGTAATGCTTTGAAGAGTAACAGAGAGAAAGGGGCTGTATTTTAACGTATGTCACCACGTCATTCATGTCATTCAGTCTTCACTCGTAAAAGTGTACAAATTAATACAGATACCCCCCCATGAGAAAAAAAACGACTCCAAACGCTTGCCAGCTTAGCTGTCTTCTGCAGCCTGCCCCCCTTACACACAGGTAGTGAAATGTAGAGGCTGACGTTACCTTTCTGAAAACACCCTCTGGCAATCTCATCACCAGTGATTCACCTTTGATATAAGGATGAAGGAGTTCACTCAAAGATACAAGTGATGCTCTGGACATATGAAAGATTTCCTACCATTTCTCATCGACAATAATCCCACTCTCAAAATTGTCCCTCAGCCTGCTGGTTTGACCGGGTCTGACCCAGAAATCAATGTATGAGTTGACAACATGAATTCATCAGTGCACCTAAATTTCACTGTGACAACTTTGACCATTACTTTAGTTTATTGTCTTTCTTGGATGACACAGACTTTTAGTAATGAGTGGATCTTTGAGTGTTTATATATATTAATTTCTATCGGGATGGCACATATCCTAATCCTCACTTGGTAAAAAAAAATATATATATATCACTGAGCGTCATTCCTGTGGGCTCCAGCAACACTAAACCCCTGAGCTTGCCTGAGAAGGACCAAATGCACAAACCTGGTATTTTTGAATATCCCATGGAGAGAGACTCTCACTGCAGCCTGTTCTATTTTGTTCAGAAAATGCTGGCGCAACCCCATTCTGTGGACAATAAACAAGGCGCAGAGTAGACTGATGAAGGAGGAAATACAGTAAGTGCTGGACGGAGCAGTGCTTGATAACAACACCGACAACATTTGAGAGTATTCTTTGCAGTGGAAACGCTGGGGTCTTGGTACCATATCTGAAGGGTTAGTTTTGGTTCCAAAGGTACCATATCCAAAGTGTTTGGTGGAAAGGGGGCTTTAGACAGAGCAAAGATGGGCACGCCCAGCCCGAGGAGATGATATCATCACTTCCCCAAAGCTACGTTTTACACATACACACAGATATAAAGTAGGAGGCGTTTGAAAAATCTCTGTTTCAATGACTCAAAACTTCATTCATCTGTAGACGAGAGGCCAAAAGGTTGAGGAAAATATGTGTTCACAAATATATCTGTGTATGTGTGGACAAGGGCCTAAAACCAGTTGTGAAACAAGTAGAACAAACCCTAACCCATTAATATTTATTGATCCATCGATACAGCATAGTATCAGGATATTTTTGTGTGGCAATATTGTATCGTCACACAGTGGCAAGTATCAATTTTTTTATTATACAAATTATTAATATTACAAATACAAATTAAACTGTAGGTAGCCTACTAGAATTATATGATCAATTGTTTTTTCAGTTCACTACATGCATTTTACTGCCACAAAAAAAGGGCTGAAGTGAGATGAACAGACTGATTAGATAAAGTAGATGTTGACAAAGTTTCCCTTTGGGGACATAATTTGCAGTTGAAAAAAGGCAATATATCAAAATATATTTTATCGCAATACTCAACATATCACAACATATTTAAAATCGTAATAATATTGTATTGTGACTTAAGTATCATGATAATACTCTATCATGGATCCTCTGGTGATTCTCACCCCTAGTGTCCAGTGAGTTTTGGGTCATGAAATAGTTAATAGTTAATTGCTTTTATACATTTCTATTTCATTCTGAACCTTCATTTCAACACACTTACATGCAAGATACCAAACACACAGTCAGGTGGGGGATCAAAGGAAAAACCT
The DNA here is from genome assembly GCF_011397635.1 of Epinephelus fuscoguttatus. Taxonomy (NCBI): domain Eukaryota; kingdom Metazoa; phylum Chordata; class Actinopteri; order Perciformes; family Serranidae; genus Epinephelus; species Epinephelus fuscoguttatus. Next base: position 24,740,297 of record NC_064757.1, read on the forward strand.
GAAAATGAGTTAACATAATAAATGCAGATTCTTTCATACAGGACCAAGCCAAGTGGTTTGAAGATAATGAAACCGATGTCAATCATATGCTGTGACCTTTGCAGCTCCCAGATCTCGGTACTTGTCATGATTAGACAGACACAGAAAGAAAATATCTTTTAATAGAGTTGTGTTCCCTTTCTGTGGAATCTATGCCAAGGAGCATTGAAGCCGTTCTGATGTCCAGTGGTGGCCTAACATCCTACTAACACAATGTCAGTTTTATTTTCATTGTCATCAATCTGTGCACATAAAAAAAACAGAATAGAATCAAAACATGTGCGATGGTGATATTCTTGCACATCTGACAGAGAGTACTGTACTTTTGGTTTGCTGTTTTCAAGAGAGCTTTTCTTTCTTCTCTTGATGTCCTCTCAGTTGCACCTGCAAAACAGCACATCTTGGCATTTTCAACATAATGGCGATGGGGGAAAAAGTTTGCTTACTTAATCATTTCCAAATTCATTATACTGAGAAAGCCTGCCAGTGAGCATTTACTACACCAGAAATCAGATGTCAGTACATCCCCGAGCTGCTGCAAAACAACATTTTATATTAAGCTGCAGTATGAGGAAGCAATGCTTCTCAGAAACACTGCTGTGATGATAACATCATTTATGTGTGGGTTTTAATTATTTATAGATTTTAAGGTCATCTGGTACATTCACCCAACTTTCTTAAATGTTTATTCTAATCAGGCATTCTATGTAGTTTGTCTGCACATTGAAGTTAACACTGTCATTGCCCTGTAAATCCCAAATTACTTCATATTTGCTTAAACAGGAAACCACTGGCATAATTTTACAGTTTGTGAAATTTGTAAAAATGTGAATAAACTGTAGTGAAACTTGTTATCATACAGTGCCATATCGCCCATTAATTATATTAATACTATGCATTTGCAATTACCTTAAGGCAGAAATGTAATGCTGCCTGGTTTATGTCGATGCTCCTATATAATCTACTTATAATTCAGATGAAGATTAATTAGAAAATATCTACTTGATGTGAGATATAAAGTAAGGATGCCAGGGATGATGGTCAAACACTTTGTGCTGCACTACAAGAAAACCCCACAAATCCTTTTAGCAAATGGACAACAGTTGCATGTGTACATCATTTGCAGGAGACAGAGTTGAGAAATGACAAGACTACCTTTAAGGCCCAGTTAGGCCTGTCTGTCTGGCTGTCAAAGGTCTGCCTCTGTAAATATCCACCTGTCTAAACATGTACATGTAGTTGTCTATCTCTTAAAGTGTACTTTAGCCTGCCTGTCTTCATTTGTGACCGTTCATCTATACAGCCGCGCTGCGTTTGCATCTCTTCATGTGTCTGTCTGAGCATTTGACACTAGTCCTCAGTCTGTTGCCTCACATCCATCCAACACCTCAAACTTGAACTTCCCGTCTTTTTAATACCCTGCTTCTGACACAGGTAATGCTTTTGACCAAATTCTTGTCATCCATCTCCTGTTTTCCACAATCCATCTCCTTGTGTGGCATTTTTATTACTTTGTAACCTTATGTCAAGCTAAATGGACTTGCATTTGTAAAGCACCTTTCAACCACTTCCGACCACTCAAAGTGCTATTACACGACATGTCACATCTACCCATTCACACAGGGATTCTTATATTCATCCACTGGTGGCCTATGCTATTATGAAAGATACTGAACCTACCTGCTCCTGTGTTCAGTATCTTGCCCAAGGATACTTTGACAAGCTGACTAGAGGAACCAGGGATCAAACCGCTAATCCTCTGATTAGTAAAAACCACAGCCACCTCAAGCTAAGTAGGGCCTTTAAATCATGGGAGAGAAGGTTTGGCCTGTTTCCAACTGGGGTTGAGCAATATATCGATATTAAATCAATATCATGATATGATGCTAGATATCATCTTAGATTGTGGATCATAATATTGTAAGTTGTTTACCTGGTTTTAAAGGCCGCATTATTGTTTTGAATTTACCAGACTGTTCTAGCTGTTCTGTTCACATGCTGAAGTTGTCGAAATCCGGTGCTTGGGCAGTGCCTTGCAGTGTCAGACACAGACAAGAAAGCTGTCCTTTAACATCGACATGATACACAGCTGGTAGTCGTTGTAGTTTAATGGTGCTTGGGGAAAGGCAGCAGGACACGAACGAAAGTTAAGGCAACGAAAGTCTGAGTAGGGCAGGTGGGAGGGGTGGTGGATGGGTCCAACCAACACCAACGTTCAACCAGGAGAGCGGTGCTTGCGTCCCGTAAGATTGTAAAGCCAAACCCTGTTCTTTTTTCCTAAACCCAACCATATGCTTTAGTTGAAGGCAAAAAATGTGGGTTTACAGTATTTCACCAACGTAGTGCATTTATTTTGAAAGAGACTGTATGTAAACGTGAAAGTTCCTGTGAAAATGGAACTGTATTTTGAAAGAAGTAAATGCATATAACAGGCAGAACTTGACACGGCATCTCAGAACGTCAACATCCAACGCACCCAGGGCATCTTTCACGTGGTATCTGGATGTGGAAAGTCCATGACCAAGCGTTAATATGTGATGAGGTCGGAGTGAGAATGTGTTGGCTTTTACCTGCTCAGTCATTCTATTCACATTACTTCTATCATTTGTCAAAAATCTCATTGTGTAAATACTTTGTGAAAGCACCAATAGTCAGCCCTACCATATCATCACAATATTGATATTTAGGAGTTCCATATGTGTGTGCTGAGCTCTTGTTTATGTTTACTTGAAGTATAGAGTACAGAAATGATGAAGAAAACAGCAAAGTCAAACAGCAAAGATACAAAAGGATACAGAGGCTTTAAAACAGTTTTGAACAAAGCCCTGATGTGTCACTCCGCAGCTTTCTGAGATTAACACCAGAACTGTCAAGATACATACTGCAGACTGAGAGAGGGTCATGTTGACCTCCATGGACTCAAATTCTTAAGGATGTATGGTGTGACATAACTAGACTTAATACAGTATTGGTGAGACGTTACAGGTCAATGGAAAACATCACTGTTTCTCTTGCCAACTGTGATTCATTTATTTTATTTGAATATAGAGTTTCAGGAGCATGTTGAGAGAAAAACAGTGAGATAAAGACTGTAAGAGGAGATAGCAGCTACTATATAAACTTATGAACTTGTAAGATTCAGCCCTGACGATGGGGGAGGGCCTGCTGGAGAGGAAAGTGGGTCGTTTATGTCACTCTGTGATGACAGGCTGTGTGTCACTACTGGGCGCTCTGTCTCATCCCTCTGGAGAGACTGACACTGACACAGGGACAGGGACTGTCACCAGCCTCACCCCTCTTCTGGCCCTGCATGTGTGTGTGTAGCATGTGTGTATATGTGTTTTGTGCATGCATCTCAAACCTTCATCTGTGTGTCATGCTTGCTGGCACTTGTTATAGTGTGTGCCAGTGTATGTGTGTGTGTGTGTGTGTAAGTGACAAGTCATGTGTGTGCTCATGTCTTTTAGCAGTGGCACAGTGTAACAGTGCAGGGCTAAGCTGGTCACACACTGACAGTTGTGAACTCTCCCCGTGGACCCACATGCAGAGACCAGCATTCTTTCACTCACAACCCACTCTCCCTTCTTGTAGCTATGTATAGAGTTTGGATACACTGTTCGTTTTGATGGCAGTGTAGTTTACAATGCATTTTAAATGTTTTCATACTTACACAGTTCCAATAAAAAGTATTCACCCCACTTGATCTGTGAATCTCAGTCAAATGATCAGGCTTTTGTGACAGATCGACAAAAAAGAAAGAAAGAAAAACCTCGATAGACTGATTTTATTGCGTATAAAACATTGCACCAATTGTAAAGTAAGTATTTACCTCATTACTTGGACACACTTGAACCATGACCAGCTGTTTCTAGATATCAAACAGTAAATTAAATAGAGATCATGTGTGTCGAGGTGTAACAACATAATATATTGTTGTTGCACTTTCATATTTAAATAAACGGAGCACTGCTTTCAATTTCGTGTTGTGCTACATTCCTGCTAATGTACAAATATTTGAATCAAAAGCAGACGTAAGATACATTTCTTCTTCGCCTGAATTCAGTGCATCTCTCACGGACACATATCTGCTGGTGTACTGTTATTCTTTCTATGTAAGGTTTTAGATAATGGTCACAGTACCGTGATGCGCTGTAGCACCAGTGTCATGGATGTCTAAATTGATACTGGACAAGGACAAGGACAAGGACTCAGTGAGGTGATGTTAGCAATGTTATTCTTAGCCTTCATGCATTCATTGTACTGCAGTTTGAGTCTGAGTTTTATCAGTTTTAACAAGTTAGTGTTGTTGCTCTGTGGCACAGACACAAGTCTCATGTTCTAAAATAGTAAACAGTCCTGCAGTTTCATGTGAGAACTGCACAGGAATTATACAGTAAATGTAATCATTTGATAGGAATATGCTAGAAAACATGTCTGTCAGTAAACAACATTTGTGAGCTCCATCTTGATGCAAAGATTGTAAGTATTCAACATGAACCATCTGTTTTCCTCTTCTCGGAGGTATGCCATACTATATGCAAGGACCACTGTAACATGCAAAAGCTGTCAATCTCAAAGGCAACTGAGGGACTGCCTTACAAAGATATTAAAGTAAAGAGCAGGACAACACTTCTGATCAGTGCTGTCCTGATCTTTACTTTATTACTCACATTAATGATTTGGCACCCGATCTTAAAGGATTAATTGTGATTGTGATTATTTTTAAGCGAGATTTATACTTCTGCGTCGAATCAACGCTGTACCTATGGTAGCCTGATGTGCACCTCCCCAGAAATGGAACTACACGTCACAGCGACGCAGACCTCCTGACTATTTTTGTAAGTTGAAACCATTTCCCTCAGTGGAAATAAAGCTTTTATTTACTTTAATTTCACAGATAAGAAACAATAAATTGTGAGGTTAATAATACAATAAAGCCTCCACAATCGTCCTCCATTTTAAATCTTGTGTGTGATTTATCCTGGCTTCATATGAGCAGAGGAAGTCCGCTCATTGCTAGGCTAATTTATACAGTGTAAAATGCCATAGGCTTGTGCTAATAATGTCAGCATGTTATATATGTTTGATGAATGTGTTAAGTATAAGACAGTTGTTTTGTCGGTGAGTTGTAATTGAGCCAAACTTTGTAACATTACCTTTGTTAAATGTTGCTGTTGTCCCTGGCTTCATATGAATGGAGGAAATACCCGCTAGCTGCTAGGCTAATTTATACAATGTGAAATGCCATAGTCTTGTGATAAAATACATGTTGTATTTGTGGGGAAAATGTGTCCAGCAAAAGACAAGTTATTTGTCAATGAATGCTGCGAGTTATAGTGAAGCTGATTTGTGTCCTTGAGTGTAAAACTGTTGCTATTAAGCCATGTTTAATGTGTGTTTTGGGTGTGTTCTGATTCAACTAAACTTTACAGCACTTCACAGAAACCCCACTGTCAACTAGTGTTTTGGAGGTGTAACTGCAGAGTGACACAGACACACCATCACACAAGTATAAATGCTCACAACAGCGTAGGCCACATGCGTAGGGTCAGCATAGAGCTGACGCACAAGTATAAATCTTGCTTTCGATATCACCATTACATTATTTGGGACTCAAGTACTTTTTGCACCAGCAGGCACATAGAAACCTCCAGACAGCGTGGGCTTTGCGAGCCCAAAAAAAAAAAAAAGAATTAGCATGCAGACATTTTTGTCATCCTAGGGAATACACTAACACCTGTACCGTAAGATCCAAGCATCCCTGATCCAAGATCCAATCCATGCTGTTTGGTAATGGACTGCATGACTAAAATAAACGTGACATGGTCTACTAAGAAGGACCAATCAGGGGAGAATACAATGAAGCAGGTAACCCAGGTTTGTAATGTAATCTGATGCAACAGTGAAAGTCATGATATCAAGTTTTTGTTGACTCTGTGCCAGAGAGGTGCTGATTTAATTCTATGGATATTGTTAAGGCCACATTTCACAAGGAGGACCTGACAAGAACAATTCACAGTAACAGGTATGGGAAATTAATCAGCCAAACAGAATCTGCCTTAAATTATGAATATTCCTTCCTTATTAAAATCTTAATTTCATTGAGAGCGATTAACAAACATTCATTCTGCTTGCGTAATTCCCCTTCATAACTACTCGTTAAGTGCTGTATATTTAATTTCTGTGATTACATTAGCCACACAAAAAATAGCTCATGACTTCAGAATGCTTGAGAAAAACAAAATAGCTTTACTGAATACTAACAGCTGGATGATAAGCAGCTTATCTATGATAGACAATATTCTTTAACTGTAGGGAAAAAAAAAACAGAAGAAAAGGCAAGTGTTCTTTACTAATTAAACACAATTTGAGATGATGGCGTTTTTATGAAAATACACATGTGTGTTTTTTGTACTTTATGTGTATCAGTGGTAGCTAATGGAAAAGTTGAGAATCTCCTTTAATGGAGGGCCAGCTAATTATAAATGTGACCAAAGGGTAGGGCCTCCTGGCACAGAAAATATAATTCTTTTTTCTTATTCAACAATGGTAAATGAGTTAATGTTTTTAAATGAGAACACTTTGTATATGCTGCATCTTTGCCATTTCATATTTTTGCCATATAAGTTTGTACACAGCATTGGAATTTTTTTTTTTCTTGGAAGCTGTTGACTTACATTGAATTCAACCTATCCACCAATTTAATTAATTAATAGCCATCAAAGAGAGGTAAAAATAATTATACTTCATGAAGTTGGTGGTTTTAAACCTCGCTTGGCATTTCTACACTGTCTGCCCGTATATTAAATATTGCATCAGAAAACTCAAACCTAGGCTGGATCTGGGCTTCAGAAGAAGGCACAGACAAATGGTTGGTTTGCTGTTTATAGCAGCATGTGATCCCCTCATGGTTGGAGAAAGATATGACGGTGACTCAGATGGAATCAAATCACTCTGCTGAACCTGGTCTGTGTCACAAAGCATTAAAGTTAAGATGTTCTCCTATATGCAGCTTATGGTACTGTGCTGACTGCTAAAAAAAATCCACCAGTCATAAACTTAAATGGGAATTTAATAAAAATGAATCTCTCCTTTATCACACTGCCTCTACTTCTCTCTCAAGAGTGCAGCTTTTTCTGAAGCAGCCACCTGTTGAGCTGTCTGTCCTTTAGAGTTGTCTGGTAACTAAATGCACTCTTCTCCTGACAAATGCAGATATTAGCCAGAGGGTTTTGGTGTGTGTTTGTGTGTGTGTGTGTGTGTGTGTGTACTTGTGCATGCTACACAGTGAACACCAAAAACTGTATTTTAGCAACAGAGTGAGGACATTTTTGCAAAGTGAGAACATTTTGGCCGGTCCTCACTTTTTTAAAGACCTGTTTGAGGGCTAAGACTCGATTTTATGATTCAGGTCAGAATTAGATTTAGGTCAGAGTTATGGTTGGACATTTAGTTGTGATGGTTAAGGTTAGGGTAAGGGGCTAGGGAATGCATTATGTCAATGGTCCTCACAAAAATAGAAGTACAAGAATGTGTGTGTATATGTGAGTGTGTGTGCCCATTAAACTCTGTCTGTGACCGTTCACTACTTGCTCATCCATGCATGACCTAGCTTTTGCATACATGCAAATATTTGTGTGTGATTATCATTAATGGGAGGTAATGTGTTGCATTATTATGTGATTACTTTTGTCCGTAACGAGTAAAGTAAGGGATGACAATAGCACAGAAGTACAGTAGATACAGTCATTTCTACGCTTCTGAGTTGTTGGCAGGCACATTTGAGTGAGTGAGGAAAGTAATGCGTCAAGTAGTGTAACTAATTACATACAATATGGAAATTAGGCGCACATGACACTGTCACACTGCGTCAGAAGAGCTTTTCTTCAAGACTAATCACCCTCTATATAATTAGTGTCATTCATCAACAGCATAATGAGATAGCAGAAAGCAGGTTCACACAGCTCGGAATAGTTTTCACTGGAGGTACTTTCTATAAAAGAAAAAGTCCAAATGAAAACTGTGTGGTCTGTCAATGACCAGCAAAGGACATTATTTTTACACACACAAGACCACACCAGGTGCCACTCCTGTCAGCTAACAACAGGAAACTGAGGCTACAGTTCACACAGGCTCACCAAAACTGGACAATAGAAGACTGGAAAAAACGTTGCCTGGTCTGATGAGTCTGGATTTCTGCTGCCACATTCAGATGGTAGGGTCAGAATTTGGTGTAAACAACATGAAAGCATGGATCCATCCTGCCTTGTATCAACGGTTCAGGCTGCTGGTGGTGGTGTAATGGTGTGGGGGATATTTACTTGGCACACTTTGGGCCCCTTAGTACCAACTGAGCATGGTTTAAACACCACAGCCTACCTGAGTATTGTTGCTGACCGTGTCCATCCCTTTATGACCACAGTGTACCCATCTTCTGATGGCTACTTCCAGCAGGATAACGCACCATGTCACAAAGCTCAAATCATCTCAAACTGGTTTCTTGAACATGACAATGAGTTCACTGTACTCCAATGGCCTCCACAGTCACCAGATCTCAATCCAATAGAGCACCTTTGGGATGTGGTGGAACGGGAGATTCTCATCATGAATGTGCAGCTGACAAATCTGCAGCAACTGTGTGATGCTATCATGTCAGTATGGACCAAAATCTGTGAGTAATGTTTCCACCTTCTTGTTGAATCTATGCCACCAAGAATTAAAGCAGTTCTGAAAACAAAAGGGGCCCAACCTGGTACTAGCAAGGTGTACCTAAGAAAGTGGCTGGTGAGTAACATTACATTTGTTGTAATGGAAAAGCTGATACTCTGGCAAGCTAACTAAGCAAACCACTGTCCCCTAACTGTCCAACAGAGAAAAGACAAACACTATGTTGCTCTTCATCCTCTCCTTCAGTGCTTGCCGGCAAAAGTGAAAGTGAAAGCCAACCAATCGACTCATGCTGTAGAACAAGCTTTGTCCGCTTGGTGTTCCGCCTCGCTATATTTCCCTTTTGTTCAGTCCTGTGTCTGTAATTTCCACTTGGATGCATACTGCTACTATCTAATTGCTTACCTCACCGGTGCACTGTTCAGCTGGGAGCTACACACCCTTATAGTCCTGACTACAGCGAAACAACAAGAAATAAACATACATGCAAAGGGCAGGGTCTCTGCGGATAAATAGACAGCCACCGACTTCTAGTGGGTCATACATGATGATTCCGAGTGATCACTTTTGTTTGAGTTTATCCATTGTTCTTTAGGTAAATCCTGCTGAGTATGCCTTTAAAGTGTGACAAGGCACAGATAACATAGTTACCATTAAAATGTGGTCTAAGTGCATTGCAGTGAATCTGGACATAAGTATTATGGTGCAGTTTCCTCTCAATGGAAAGCACAGATATGTTGTGGAAGCCCTCAAATGCTGCTCAGATCACTGCTACCTTGGACCTGCTGCTAGTAAATGTCATCTACACCTACTTTACAACATTATAACCAAAACTGACACTGACAAGTGTATTTGTAGCTTACTTACAGATCTCCAAAAAATTGTCAAGTGAACAGATAACATATCACAGTCTGTCTTTTCGTCTTGTCATTCTATTTCAAACACTTTGCTTTAACACTTTACTTGCACTTTCTTTCCCTGAAACACTGTTACATTTCATCTCAGCACCTTTTTTGTCTCTTTTCACCCCCATGAGGTTTTCCTCTCTGTCTGTCCCCCACTTCATGACACCCTCTCACCTCTCCCACAATCCTTCTCTCTCTTTCCCGCTCCCCTCTGTGTTCAGCACCCTGAGGTGCTGAAAAGCAGAGAGGAGAAATATGTTCTTCTTTTTTTTTTTTTTTAGCTCTTTACATTTCTCTCCTCTTACGAGAGAATGCTGATGAAGTGGCAGCAACACCTGCCTGTGTGTGTCAGCTTGTGTACCTGTGTTAGTGTGTTTACATCTGTGTGAAAGTTTTTGTGTGTTTGTGTTTGTATGTGTGTGTGTGTGCACTTCAGTTGAAGAGCAAGCTTGCTTACGCTGTATAAATTTAGTTAAGTGAACACTCCTGAGAATGAAACAGAGTCCTGCTTCTCTCCTTCACAAAAATCGTCGGCACAAAGGGTTATAGACGAACTCACACACACACACACACACACACACACACACACACACTCTTAACTGGCTGCTCTTTAAGAAGTGAGAAAAGAAACTTAAACCCCCTCTCTCCTGCCATCTGTTAGTGTGCAGGCAAAACCCACTCTCCCCCGCCCTCTGCAATCTGCTGCATCACACACACACACACACACACACACACACACACACACACACACACACACACACACACACACACACACACACACAACTGAGACACAATACATATTCACCCATGCTCCCTCTCTCTCTCTCACATGCACAAACATATTTAGATGCAATACCAAACATTTCGCTAAGACTTAATACACACACCCCTTCCCTGGCACTACACACACATACAGACACATACACACACTACCGTTCCACACCTACATAGGCCCACTTCTTGCATCTCACTCTGTGTGTGTGTCTGTGTGTGTGGGTGTGTGTCTCCCTTCTGGAGCCCGCGGACAAACAGAAGAGAGAGGAGCACGATGGCGGTGCTTGTGATTGATCTCATTAATACTAAAGAGCAGACATGTCGGCGTATGATGTTTATCAAATCTTCCTGGCAAACACTACAATGCTGAGAATGGCTCCGTGGGGAAGGAGGGTGAGACGGAAGAATGATAATAAAGGGATGGAGAAAGAAGAGCTGGTGGGAGATGGGAAGAGAGAAAATAAAAAAATCTGGCTGGGCTATCCAAAGACCAACCAACAGACAGATAAGAAATAATCAATGAAAAATAGGAACAGAGAGAAACTGCAGTTTATTTTTTAGCCAGTGTCCTTGTCAGACTAAATGGTCTGACTTCAAACTTTATTCACCTGTATGCTTTATACATACACTGTCAGCTCTGATTATGGTACACACTTCTTCTCAGCCTGAGAGCTCATCTCAGAGGGTACAGTAGCAGTCTAGATAGGTTTATACAGATCTTGTCGAGGTTTAAATATAATTGGCAGTGCATGTGAACAGCCTTCACTGTAGCACTGTAGCACATGCTCCCTAATGAGGTGGTTTTATTTGCCTAAATGTAACTGTACCATGATCATGATTTTAATATCCTTATATAGGTCATTTAAAACGGAATTATACTTCCTCCATCCACACAGCTGTAATAATACGCCATGGTCGGTGTGACACGTGTGAAACTTGCCACTTTTGTACCAGAGAAGTACCCAAATCCTAATCCATTATTTAAGATAGCACAAATAATGCAGTGGAAACAGATATGAACTCTGCCTGAATTTGCTTGTTAGTATTTAAGGGGAAACAATATATAGAACTGACATGCCTGTTCCTTCATATCTATTACTGGTAAGACTCCATTTTTTGCATTTTACTGGCAAAATTGTCAGGACTGAGGACTGCCATCAAGACAGAAACCATACTGAACATTGCGGCGCTCTCCATGGTGTGTGTCTGTTTGAGAGAGAAAGAGGGGGAGTGGAAGAGAAGGTGGAAGGTGGACTATTGCATGCAGTGTTTTTGTAAATTATCAATAACTTTGTCACTTTTTGACCCACCCACCTAAACCTGTGATATTTCTAGTAAGCTTTCCAGAACCCAATCCAGCACTTGCAGGTGGGTCAACCCACATAAACAGTTCCTGGCTATCACTCAGGGAAACTTAGCAGCAAGTGAGACAAAAAGCCCACTTCTGGTTGTTAATGTGAATACAGATACAGATAACTTTGTTGGTTAAACGGATACAGATACAGATAACCTTGTTGGTTAAACATACAGATACAAATAACTTTGTTGGTTAAACAGATACAGATACACTTTTTGGTTAAACAGATACTGAAACACTTTTTTGGTTAAGCAGATACAGATACCTTTGCTACTTAAATATATGCAGTTACAGATACAGATAACTTCATTGGTTAAACAGATACAGATACAGAGAATGACATCTGTATTACACACTGCTCATGTTCACTGTGTTTTAGGCTCCAAAAGACATCAAAATTGACAGTAATTTACTTCATTTTGGAAGGACATAATAATACTATTGGAATCTGGTTGTATATTTGCAGAAATTTATCACAGTGTATGCAAACACCTACAATAGTGTGTACAAAAATGTGTCAGCCATCCATATCCATTTGAGTATACCAAGGATAGTGCATCTATTCCACTCACACAGTTCGACAGATGGTGTAAAATTAATATTTTCTCAAAGAAACTCTTTATTTGATGTATTAAGAAAAAAAAATCACACCATCAGTAATGAACAATGGGGAGTGTTACACACGGCAACTTTCTGGGAAGCCTCCAAGGATGTATTGCCATTGAAACTTTGCCAGCTGGGTGTTGTGTATCGAGGGTCAGGATCATCCTTTTATATCTAGGTTTTTCAATATTACAGTATATTTTTGCATGTCCTTGTGAATACAACAGTTTATTTGATTCAGTTATAGCCTCGGACAGGATTTTGGGTGGAGGTGGGGACATTATCATGAAAGAAGAAACACATCTGAAGCTACATCAGAATACATGTTTAAATGTGATGATTAGGGCTTAGTCTACTCTGGTGTGGATTCATGTGTGATTGATACCAAAATTGTAATACACAACGGCTTGTAGGGATGCATATGGGGCAACATATCCTGATGATACAATTTACTGAAGTACAAGATGCAATACAGGCAGCATAATAGAAAGTAAATGTGGGTCAAGCTCTGAACCCTGAGGGATATTCCTGACCTTCCCCAAGAGTCCTAACAGAGGGGGAGGTGTTCCCAACCTCAACTATAAGAACAAATCATGAATTATTTCAGTACTGTGATGGTCTTTGCTGTGTAACCTGTAAAATCTTATTCATAACAGCCAAAATTACACAAGCAACAAGTTTCTGCTGATAATATTTAACAGTAAGTGATGACTAAACCACCTTAAACCACCTTAAGTACATTGCATTTGCTAAATCCTACATTTAATACAAAGTGTTTGATTAAATCATTGTGGTTTCATTCCTACTGGTCATATTTTGGCACTTGGGCAAAAGCTCCTGGTGTCATTTAATCAGCGTCAACTCATGTGACTGACATGACAAAATAAGCCAACGTCAACTTTTACTTTCACAGTGGACACGAACACTGGTTTCCTGTGTCAAAGTCCTGTACTTGTTGGCCTCATCCACCTAAGTGGACCCTCTCGTTCTTTATACTACGTGTGTCATCTGAATGTCTAATAATGACAGAGATTGGTTTACACTGACGTTGGTTGAAAGTTTGTTGTGTCTCATACAGACCCTAAAGGGCTTGTTGTGCGTCGGTGTCTGATGCTGAGGGGTACTGCCCAAGTGGCATTTTTTGATGAACTGGAAAAGGGACCAGGCTAAATTAAATACCACAAAGCTTTGACTTGGTCCAGGGCTGAGTTCTTACAACCCATTCTAATTACCCCCTCAGTGTCTCACATCAAAGCACAGGGCACCCTTTAGCGTCTCTTTTTGATGCACAGCTGAAAAACATTGTAACAGGTGGTTATTTTTGTGAAATGGTGGCAGTTAGGCAACAAAACTACTTGGTTAGATTTAGAAAAAAATCATGTTTTGGGTTAAATTATTTGTTATGTAACATGATGTAAATATGTCACATTAGTGTTGCCAGCGCGCAAGAACCATACAGAAAATGCATAATATTTGGTTTCATGTGGGACACATACTGCAATCTCGTGGATAAAAGTTGGGTTTTGTTTGACCCTTCTGCCTCCCTTCCCTCCCACCCTACACTGACTTCCTCACTCTTTATACAACTTAATTTGCTCTCAGCATTAAGTATTGCCACAGATGGGTATACAACGTAGTTACATAAAAGCCCTTACAAGAGACACCGATATCACATGACAAGGGGCATGACAAAGTGGCAGTATTGGATACACTGGGGATGAGAAGGGGCTGCTTCTTTAGTGTCCGGAAAGCCATTTCTTCATTTTGGAATCTTTGCATTGTCTGTGTTTGACCAGAACCTGAGTGCATAGGACCGCTGATTTTCTCATCAATAAAATGTTCCAATTTGAAATAGGTGAGCAAAGTAGTACACAAATCAGCCAAGTATACTAGAAAGACATAATAATCTAATCAAATATCCCAAGATAGATAGAGAGAGAGAGAGAGAGAGAGAGAGAGAGAGAGAGAGAGAGAGGAGGTTTTAGCGTCAATGAGTGTGTTTCTACCTTTATGTGCTGTTATTGTTTCCTATCTCATCCTCATCTCATAAAGGAATAGGCGGAGGGAAACAGTCATTAACTTTATCCTCATAACAAAGTGAGCCTGCTTTAGTCCACTGAGCCACACAGATGCTGTCTAAGCCGGCCGTCTGATTAAAAAGAAGAATATTCTTTCCATATGGTTTCTAGCAGAGCGATTGACAGTGAAGGGAGGATGCTTCGAGGTGTTCCTCCGGGAGCAGTTGACAGCTATATTCGTTCTTGGTTATTCTTCACATGCATTTCCAATGAGAGCTTTCTAGGGAAGAACACAGTTGACAGATATGCATCAGTGACTTCAGTTGTATGCAGATGACACATGCAAAGGGAGAATGGCTGGCAAGGCCAGAGGGCATCGGCCAACCCTGCCAAAATCAATCTCAGCGAATCTAACACTGAAAAGTAAAAAAAAAAAAGTCAAGCTGTATAAAATAAAAATATAGGCTGCCACTATGTCTCAGCCCTCTGGGAACCTCAGTGACACAGTGAATCTGGAATTGTAAAATTTCTGAATTAAAGGAGCAATAAGTGAAATTCATCATTTCTAGATTGAAGGAATTAAAAAATTGCTATGTGAAGAACTAGAGGTGTAATTTCATCTGGAGTATAGCATGACCTCACACATCCTCTCTCTGTGTTGATCTCCAGCCCATTGTTTACAAGGCTGCACGTTCCCCCGTGTATTGTTGTAACGTTTCGGGCCCCTGCCCTTCATCAGACCATCTGATGAAGGGCCGAAACGTTACAACAATGCATGAATAAATTGTGCAAGGAGCAGCTTCTGGTGTGCGGACTTTATCTTTTTATTTCATACTTACCTTTTGGTCCAGCACCTAGCATAAAATTTTTTTTGGGCATTTGCGTGCTACTTTTACCTGTTATTGTATAGTACAGTAGGCCTACAATAAAAATACAAGACAGTACAGCCTTGCCACATCCAATATGGCGGCGACGTTGACGTATCGCCGCAGCGGGCAAACCCACTCGATGCGGCGTCTACGTATATATGTCTATGGTGAGCCTAGCTCCCGGCTCAGTTGGAGCGTTAGCGTGGCAGCCGAGTAAGTGCTAACGCTAACAGGAAATCAGAGAAATAGCTAAACACAGCAGAGACCGAGAGTGAGTGAAAGACATTGCTCACTGCTAAACTAGAGCAGAGGTAGAGGAGTGGCTCATGACACACTTTGTTTTGCTCTACAGGCAGTGCACAACAGCGAACCTAGCGGTGAAACGATTTCGCTTATTGCCCCTTTAATTATTGCCATCAAAGCCAGTAAATCTCAGTTAAATTCAGTGGTTACCATTGTCAGTTCATGCTGTTGCACAGTTTGGGTCCCTCTGTAGGCTAAGTAGGGGCATCTGGGTTTCTTGATGGCTACCATTTTGGTTTTTGCATGTGGAGAAGTTGGCCATTATTGCTTCCTGTTGTAGTTGGTCACACATATTTATTCACACATCTTTAATCAGCACTGCACTTAGAGAAAATTGGACAGACAAGTTGTCCTTTACAATTTGGCATTTTCAGAATCAACTTGCCATTTTTAGCTATTTATAGTTAACCACTTGCTTATGACAGCAGGTGCCAATGAGCAATGGGCAGTTAGGCAGCAATTTGAATATATGTAGGAGGTGGTGAGGGCATCAGTTTTGCATGCAGTGTACAACAAATTACCGACAGTAATTCAATGTGGCAACTGGATTGTGAATTTCCACCAAGCATAGCTACAACAACTAACAAGAAAAGGATTTCTAAACATGTCTCATCTGTAGTGGGCAGATCCAGGTCAGGGTCTCTCTCTTTTTATCTCTCTTTCTGTTTCAAATGGCATGAGCCACTGGTTGCACAAGCAGGAGGGTTACATCATGTTTCTTGATTGACTGCTTGACAGCCTACATGGGTCCACATTTTATAAGAGACTTGATTGAGACCCAATAATGGTCCATGGGAAGAAAAAAACAATCTCCTGTCATCGTGGTGGAGCAAAAGGAGATGTTTTGTATTTCTGGGAATGTGAAGAGATGCTACAGATTAGTTGGCTGGTGCTCAAATAAATAAATTCCCCATAGGTAATTATGTAATCTCCTCCCCCTAAGACAGATTGATTGCATGCTTATAATCATATCAAAGACATCACTCCCAAAATCAAATTACAGACCATATAATCCAAAGAAAAGATCCATAGAAATGAATCTTGTTAAAATATTTATAATAAGAAACTAAGCAAATATTTTTTTGTGTATGACAATGCTTTCAGTAAAGACATTGGGTCTCATTCATGAAACGTGAGCAGAACGAATTTGTGTGTAAACTGTTTGCAGAAGGAAATTTACATGTATTTTGGCATTCATCAATATGTTAGTAGCTCTGGGGTCCGTTTCACAAAGCAGATTCAACAAACTCTGAGTCTAATTCTGAGTTGATCTACTCTGAGATAGGACACTCTGAGTTTCCGGTTCCAGAACAGCTGATTTGAATCAATTTAATCAACTCGGAGTAGTTTCACCAGGAGTTAAGCGCGTGCACCACGACTATAAAAAGCCAGCATCAGTGGAGCCCCGATTTGACAAGTCACCATGGCAACGGGGAAGAGGAGGGCTGCATTTTTCACCCCACTAGAATTAGAAATCTTAATGCGCTCGTACGGTGAGTTTGCACACGTTTTCAAAAAGAAGTGCAACACCGCACTTCAAAAGAGAGGGAGACAAGAGAAGGAGACAGCGTGGGAGAACATTGCTGCTCGGGCCAATGCGTAAGTTTAAATGACAGTTTAAATGTAGTCCTTTGCAATCACAATAATATTACAGGGGAAAACTGCTTGAATGGTAGCCTATTAATTTATTTCATTTAGCTGCAACACCGCGGGGGAGAAGGGCACTTGGCAGCAGTTTAGGATGAAATATAAAAACATTGTTCAAACAGGTAAGACCTCGGCATAATCTCATGGGGGTACCTCATTTTGATCATGTTTTACATTGTAAAGTAAATATTAAGTGGCTGTTTGACTGTGCAGTTGTTTTATCCCCAACATAATGCTGTTTTCACACACATAAATGTCTTTTCATCTATATCATGTTCTGTTACATAATTAAGCCTATTTAAACTAACACAGACTTCTACTCAGCCAACAGAAAGAAGGCAGATGCCTGTAAAACGAGCACACTTTTCTGACCGCCCTGCGTACAGTTGCCTTACTCAAGTGCTCAGCATCTCCGACATTGTACAAAAAACTTCCATTTGCAAAGAAACGCAGCGCAACACACAATATCTGCTGGGATGTGAGAGCATGACTACGATTGGTAATGTTGCAAATGTAAGCACAGATTAGGTTGTGTATGTAGATGATGGACTGTGACGTGAAACACTCAAAAAGATAACTGTCTGGAAATGCTAAAACATCTATGCGCGGTCTGATAACCATCTCCCGATGAATATTTAATTCTCTGCGCAGTAATGCTGCACCTTCATCCACGGGATCGTTATCAAAAGGACATGCCATGTTAGTGAAAAAAGTCGCCATCTACTGTGCCTAATGGACTTCTAATATACTGACTCTGATTTTTTAAAATGACAGACGGCAGAACTACGCTACGCCAAAACTCGCCTGCTGACTGAATGAATGAGGAAATCAAATGGAGTGTGTGGCTCTGAAAGAGGGCAGAGACAGAGAAACTCGAGGTTCATTGAGAAAAACCTGGTCCCGACCAGGTTAGGTTCATAGTCTGTTACTACGGTAACTGACCGAGAGCTTAAGTTACCTCTCTCTCTGAAACAGGCTAGAGTTACCCCTCTTTCTCTGGTTTGAGTTACCTCCCTTTTTGAAACGGAAAACTCAGAGTTTCCCTCATTTCAGGGTTAACAGACTCTGAGTTCTCACTAAACCTGCTTTGTGAAACGGACCCCTGATCTTTTTATTGGTACTAACAAAGTCCATACCTGCTTCTGACTGCTTCTAGTGCCTGTGTAAATAAGGATTGCACATAAATTACAGTTTTATTTAAGTAAGTCAAAAGTAAGTTAAAGTTAAGTAAGTTAAACATGACAGAAGATTAGAAATATAACACATTTAAATCAGTTGGCATTTAGCAGATAACTTAAAGATTAGGGTTCTGGTTGAATGAATTATTTGTATCAATTTAATTCATGTGTTTTCTACATTTCTGGCATCCTTTTCCCACTTAATTCAATCAGGAAATATATAGTTTTTGTAGACAGTGTTTTTCAAAATAAACTTAGAATGTAGGTTAAAAAAATCTTTGACACTAGCATAGTATGCTGAACATACTATCACACTAAATCATTTTTTCGGGGTGGCTGTGGCTCAGAAGGTAGAGTGGGTCGTTCACTAATCAGAAGATTGGCGGTTCCATCCCTTCATATTGAAGTATCCTTGAGCAAGATACTGAACCTCAAATTGTTCCCAGTGGCTCTTCCATCTGTGTGAGAGTGTGTTAAAAACTGAGTAGCAGGTTGCACCTTGTATGGTAGCCTTGGCCATCAGTGTATGAATGTGTGTGTGAATGGGTGAATGTGACTCATAGTGTACAAAAAGCTTTTTGAGTGGTCAGGAGACTAGAATGGCACTACACAAGTGCAGGTCCATTTACTATCCATCACTGACTTGTCGTTTCAAGCTGAATACAAACAGCCAGCTCCCTGTCTCCCCTGGTTCCGAAGTCTGAAATTTGTTTGATCCATCCACCTCAAACCTCAAATCCGCCTAATGCAGACTTTCTTGCTCTTTATTCTACAGTGGTTGCTCGGAGTGTCAACAAATGTTGCCGTCCAGGTCGTCTCATACCGCTGCTAAAGGGTGCCTTAGTGTGTCAGTGTCTGACGCCGACGGGCCACTGACCAAGCATTAGCAGTGAGACAGGGTTGGAGACATGTAGCAGTTACATAAGTTATTGTCCTCATAAGAAGCAAAAACTATGTGATATCATCAAGCTTAGTAACACCATTAGTAACACCAAATGCACAACCACCGTTTCTTGAAGCGATACAAATTCATAATTATGACTTGAGTAAAACTTATCTGTGACTCAAGAACCTATGTACAGCTGTGGATTGCAGTGAGAAAAAGGAGAAGGCCAGAAGAACAGACACAAACGGATATGGAAAATAACAGGTAGATAAAAAAGAAACATGGCAGACATTGATAGACAGGGGAAGAGACAGCTGATACACAGATATACAAGCAGGTAGCAGGCAGACAAATAAGTAAAGGACACACAGTGCTGCTGCATAATAACCAAACATAAATATTGTAGAATGGGAAGCGCGTCCACCCAGAGCGAAGAAGAACATCAAGTTCTTCACAGTCAAAATCCTCTGCAGTTAATGTCTGAGGTCTCATCAACACACGCAAAATATTTAGCTCAGTAGATCCTATCAGGAATAAAAAGATCATATTCCAAGTTTATTTTGCAACTTTTCTCCTTATTTACCAACCCGAATTACGGTTTATTTGGGTCTGAGGTACTCTATCTTCTGCTCACTCTCCGTCTCCCTCTTTGTTTTCCCTTGCTTCACTCTCTAACCTCTTACCTCTCTTTCCTCTCTCTCTTGTCTCTCGTCTTCTCTTTGCTTTGAAGTCTGAGTGTTCAGGGCCCTCAGTGCTGAATTAGTATTCCCATCATGATTATTGTCTGATGGGGGTTTGGAGGGGTGCAATCAGTAAACTGTGTAAACTGGAAATGGAAAGTTGACATTGTCTTTGTGGCCCTGTTCACACTCCAAATAAAAGTGAACAAATCCAGTCTTTTGGCTTAAACATACAACACAGATCGAGCACATAAGTATATACTTTATAACAAACATGTGGTCATTAATAAAAAAAATATCTTAGGAAGAAGTAGAGAGATTAGAATCTACTGCTACAATGCCAGGGGAGATATTTCTAAACCATTGCTGACAAAATGCAACACAATTAACAGTGAGGGTATAGAGGGTACTGTAAACACTGAGGTTGAGTGGGTGATTGCGTTGTGTAGCGGTGCGCTAGGTTAGAGGATCATTTAATTAGACCGTCTGATGTGGCAGAAATTGTCTGTCAGCATGATATGGCAGAGTCAGCTGAGCATTCAGCTGGGAGATTCGGAGGTCTGATCAGCTGGACATCAGTTGATCAGTGTGCTGTCAGTACATTGGCCAACTTCACATTTGCATCTTCTTTGGTCTGTCTCAACGTCTTTCTATCTTCCTGCCTCTTCTTCTTCTTGTAGTCAAATGTCTTGTTTTTGGAAAACTCGTTCCATGCATGGAGAAAATATTTGAATTGCAGAGTTTAAATTACTCTCTGTCAGTGTGTGAGCGCTGTATTGATTTCTGTGCCTTGCAGCCCTGGGGTGGCATGCGTCCTTGTAGAGGCAATGATTAACACTTCAGTCAGTCAGGGCTGTCAATATCTGGTTGTGACTCTGTGTCAGTACTTTTGACATTTGGTCTTGATGTCAAAAATGTTATTTCTCCTTGCACAACTTCCTACTCGTTGCTGTTTTGCAGTAAATTTGACCTCTTTTACATCCACCAAGTCCCAATTCATCCTTCTCTTCCACTTTTTTATTTCCCTCGGCACCATGGCTGGAGTCATTGTGTTTTCAGATTGTCCGTCCATCGGTCTCCTTCTAGTGAACACAATATCTTGTGAATGCCATGAGGGGATTTCGTCAAATTTGGCACAAACATCCACTTGGACTCAACAATAAACTGATCAGATTTTGGTAGTCAGTGATCAAGGTCATTCTGACTGGGTCTGTCTCATTCTCTTGAATATGATATCTCAAGAACACTTTGAGGTTATTTTTTCAGGTTTGGCACAAACCTTCATTTGGACTCAACGATGAACTGATTAAATTTTGGTGATCAAAGGTCAAGGTCACTGTTACCTTACATCTGTCTCATTCTTGTGAACGTGGTATCTCAACGACACCTTTAAAGATTTTTATTTTTCCAAATTTGTCACAAACTTTTACTCGGAATTGAGAATGAACTCATTAGACTTGGTGGTTGAAGGTCAAAGGTCAAGTTCAGTGTGGCCTCACAAAACGTTTTTGGCCACAACTCAAGAATTCATACATTCATACGTTAATTTATACGGACAGAATTTCATACAAATGTCAAATAGAATATTGTGATGAAGTGATGACTTTATATATCCAAAGGGTCAAACGTCATAATGTTCTTGGCCATTATTCAACGTCCTATCTCAGGAACAGAGGGGGAGACATTTGGTCAGATACTAAAGTGGTGACACTAATATTGGATGCCCATCTTGAAATTGTGCTTTTTGTAAAAATCTTCAGTCCTGCCAGCGGGGAAGAACATTCATGTTTTCACAGAGATGGATGTAAACTGTAAGTGCAACTTTATGGAGGTATACAACCACAAGGCGGTAATTCTAGTTTATGTTTATTTTACCATTATTTCTCTGTAGGTAGTCCCTTTGAGATCAAAGATCTCTTTTACAAGAAAGACCTGGCCAAGGTAGCAGCCATAGAAAATGATGACACGTTTGTAAGGTAAGAGCTGGAGGACACATCATACAAGCAAAGCTCCCTCTGCCACAACAAGGTTTTTATCTTTGCTAGAATCCCACACATTTCTTATAGCCTGTTTTGCCTTAGGTCATAACAGCAGTCACATAGTGATTTTATCCCAGACTGTCTTTGATTGCAAGAACGAGACAATGGCCATTCTTGAACCTCTCTCTCTGTGCGACGTAGGACCACCATTTTAGAGCCACAACCAAAGCTATCGCCATGTTTCCTTCACGTTCGTCATTGTTCGTATGAGACAGCCCAAAATCGCACATTTTATAACGGACTTAAGGGACTTTGCATTTGCAGAAAGCATTTGCAATGAAACCATATAGATGTAAGGTACATGCATGGGGAGGCTTATATAATATGTCACATTACCATAATCAATCACTGAAAGAGATGTAACTTCCACAGTTTTTGTCTTGGTATTTAAAGTAATGCAAGACATTTCAAAAATAACCAATGAATCATTTTTCTTTCCACCTTTTTCATTTTCTCCATGTATTTTGGTTTGTAAATTTATTTTTTGTGAATTGAATCACTGAATTCTGAGTAATCAGGCTGACTTAATGAAATCAGAGAGACCAGGCTCCCCTCACTGCTTCCTTCTCTCTCGTTATTTTTTCACCCATCTTACTTCTTACCTTCGCTTCTTATCTATTCACATCCTCCTCCGCTACTTCATGCCTCTTTTGTCTAGTTTTCCTCCTCTTCATCTTCATTTGTCTCCTCTTCCTCCGCCCCCTCTTGCTGAACTAAAAACCACAGATGGATGGCCAGCCACAGCTGAGTGGTGAGAGAGTCAGGCCGTCTCCTGCTTTAGCCTCCACTGTATATGTGTCATGTCTCTCAGGCCTGGCTGACCTTCACACAGTTCAGAAGATGCCAGAAGGAAGAAGACCTGACTCTTCCACATGCCCGCGCAAACACGAGCATACACACTATAATAAACTCAATACAGTATGTATTCACAAATAACTCAAAGACTCATATGTGTGTATCCGCTGATGACAAATGATTTGCTGACAGATTGAGTGGAAAGCTCAGTATGTGTCCCTCTTTTCCATGTTAAATGTGCATGTGTGCGTGCGTGTGTGTGTGTGTGTGTGTGTCTGTTTGTGTGTGAGTAAACCCTGCATGTACAGTAGCCTGCATATCTCTAGTAACTCATATCTGTAGGCAACGGGAAAAGATTTTGGTATCAGAAGTGTTCTGGTGTCTGTTTGCAGTCCGAGTAGTATTTTCTAATCACTTTTGAGTGGGCTTTGGTTGCATTCATGTAAACAATCTGTATGTAGAGCAAAACCGATGAAAACTATTGGCCAAAATGCAATCTCAACACCCATGGGCACTCATCTGACAATGATTTAGCTTCTTATCAGCTTTTCCAAAATCTATCAGCATTTATACTGTATGCAGATACCTGTTAATAGAGATTTGCTAAAATGAGCAGCACAGAAAGAGTAAGTCTTGGCCCACATACCCGTTATCCAGTTACCCGCTGGCTACACTGGAACCCCTAAAATATTAGCCTTTGCCCCCAGAGGCTAAATTGATGTCAGACCAATAGTGGATAAGTTTTGAGGTTGAAAAAGCTGTAATACTCACTGAAATACTCTACAGATGCAGCCACCTAGAATTTCCCTGATCCTCCATAATGAGGCTCAGGCTGATGCATGGCAGATCCCTGCTGGGTCCTTGCTGGGCTCTTGGCTGGTCTGTGACTGGAAAGATATCTCCCGCTATGACATAGTGAACATGGGGCAGACTTGTTACACCCAAAAGCACCATGTGTGGAAAGCAGTTGCAGTGGTTTATCTTCCACCAGGCAGCGTTATTGTGGAAGCTGAAGTGACTTACTGCACCTGTAACTTGCTGGAAACTGACTGGCAGCTGAAAGTTCCTTTGAGGAGGGGAAATTCGAGGTGGCTGCAGCTGTATGACACTAACCATAATAATAAACATGTCTTCAACCCTAACCCTTTACCCAACTAACTAGCCAAGCAAATAAAAAACACACAAACAAATGGTAGTATTATTAAAGTAAAGGGCATTAAGTACATGGTCAAGTTTCTTAGCTCCAAAGTGGGCCTGCTGCTCAATGTTTGTACACTAATAATGGACCACATGACTACCAGCAGTGAGAAAAATGTTGCTTGTGGTGACAAACCCACAAAGAATTGTTATCTGCTTCTACAGTTCCCCTCAGAGTCTTTCGGATCATTTTTTTGATTATATAGCCTCTAGTGTTTTTATTCAGTCTCACAGCTCTCATCAACCGTTGTTTCCAGCTGCAGCAGCCAGCTGTTGTAGGGAAAAATGGTGGTTTAATCACCTGTATATTATGTTCCTGGCACCAAATAACGGACAACCAAAGTTAGCAGCAAGCAAGAGAACTTAGTGGAGTATTTAGCATCTCAGATATTTCCCCCAGGTGTTTGTGGAGACCAAAACAAAGCTTGAAGGAGAACTATCAATGGACTGAATGAAAAAAAAAAAGAATGTAGCTGTAAAATCTCCATATCTATACAGCCTGTTGAAAAACATCCTAAAACTTGTTCATTATCTCCACCAGGCGAGCAGGGGATCACACATTTGGTCATGTGTATGTGTGCATGCGAGCATGTGCGCATGTGCCTGTATAAGTGTGTGTATCGGTTCACAACTAATCCAACAAACTACTGGACCAATCAGCAGAGTATTTCGTGTGCACATTTATGCTGTTGTTTTTGTGTTGTGGTCTACAGACTAAGTTAATATACTGTTATAGGTCCAGTGAAGAGTGACATGAATCAAAAATTTGTGGCTGTGCTTCAGTTATGAAGAATACATGTATCCTCATAATTATACTGTGTCTATATTTCAAATACAGTGCCTGTAGCATACTCAATCTGGTCTGTGCAATGTGCCGCTGATTTGTCAAAAATAGATAAGGCGTGTATTTCTGGGACGCTTCTGAGACACATTGCGCCAACTCTGCTGGAATTCTAGGAATTGTCTAGAGTGGCCGCGATCAGCCTTGGCGGCTACTTTGGTCGCCTGATGGAGATCTGCACTCTACTGAAAGCACTTTTCTAGTTTTCACTTGAATTCTCATAATTTAGGCCATACTTTCTAAACTTTATGCATTAGAATTGCATGTCATTTTTACAGTACTGTAACTTACTGTGTATCTCTTTTGCTTCCTTTTCTTGCTTTTCTTATTAGGCCTAATGTCTAGCACTCTGTGATGTGTTGTTGTGAGAGGTGCTGATGATGTGCAGCTGGCTTTGTTTCCTTACGTGAAAGAGTCAATAAAGACCAGCACTTCACTTCCTCAAAAAGACTGTATCTCACTGAAGAGGTTTTTGTGATCATAGAGCTTTTCAGAATTGTATCAACATCTGATTGCTTCTTTAACAGCCTAGTTCACGCTGATTTTAGTGCAGCTTCGTCTTCAGGGTAATACAAGTTTCATGTATCATTAATGAATCAATGAAAACAGACAGCTTCCAAGTTTTTGGCATCTAATTAGGGGTATTTATTGGCCTCAGTGTGAGAGTATGCTAAAATATTGACAACAGTTACAAAAGACCTACTTTTGCATGTACAGTATATGTCCAGGACGAAGTGGAATGGAAATTACATTGTCACTGTTGCCTGGATACAGAGACGGTTGGATTCTGTTAAGATATTGAGATTCAAGGTCCTTTTAAGTCTTTCCTGTAAAATCCTGCATGGGAAAACTTGCGACGTGACTGCAGATATACTTTAACTATATTGTGTATAGTATGTATATTATGCTGAAATATATTAACATACCCATAATTGCCCTGCAGCAATTCAAATGGCAAACGCACAGCCCTTTTACATTAATCTCCTGCAGTGCAGCAAGAACTGAGAAACAAGACGGAAAACAGTGATATAAAAACCACTGAAAGACATTAAAAAAGACAAGTTGCAACTGCATCTTCAGTTCTGAACGTATGCTGTGGAAGCAGAGTTTTCATTGTGAATGATTTTTCAGTCTGATAGTTCTCATTTCAAAGGAACTGAAATTTCAATAACCCCAAGGCCTTATTTGGCAAAACACCAGCATCCTAATTTGTTTTAGTGAATGCACAACGAAGAAGCACGCGCCAAAACTTCTGGTTTGTGTGTAGATCATATGATCAAAGGACACAAGTTAAATACATGCTTCCGTTGTTCTTGCAGGAATCAGGTAACTGTTCCTGGTGGTCCTGAAATGATCATGACAATTGTTACATAAAAAAAGAGCTTTACTGCTCACAGGAGATGCAGAGGCACAGCTGCGAGGGTATTACAAACAGTCGATCTAAATCATTCAAAGAGACATGACCTTGCTACTCTACTTATGTTTCTGTGTGTATGATTGGACCTGTTGTTCTGTTTGTACATGCAGGGTTTGCAATCTGTTGGTCTCTGGAAACCTTTATAAAAGAGGTGCCTTTTGCCCAGTCTCTCAATTGTGAACTGTGATTAGTTGGACTAGCCTTGACTTCAACTGAAAATGGTTGATACACACTTTCACACACATGGCAAATGGATTGAAGGTGCTTTGGCTCAGCAGATGCAGCTTTGCTTGTTCTATTATTCAGTGTTAAATTTAATATTTACCTCTTAAGTAAAAGCAGAAACAACTGCTGATAATTGTCTTCGGCCAGTGACATACTGAAAAGGTACTCAGACAAAAGAATAAGGGTAATAATGTTTCTCATTTTCCAACACATTATTATGCATTCATGTGAAAACATGGCAAGGACATGTCACATGGTAAACATTTCATTTTAATTTCTTTATTACTTTAGGAGCTGTACACATGCTGTGTCTTCAACTACCTGGAAAACGCGAGGTCGACTGCTGGGTGCTACTTTTGTGCCTTTTTTTAGCCACTTTTCAAGAGCGCAGCGGCAGGTTGCGTCTGAGGTTGCTAAGCAACCTTAACAAGCACTATATCAAAGCCTATTCACCTGAAATCCTGAGTGCAGAGCTGATCCTCCTGCAGGCGCTGTTTATAAGTGTGTGGGCATATCGACTGTGGGACAGATGTAAAGCTCAGGTAGCCCTGCACAAAAATAATCAACTTTCCGTATTTACCACAGCCTAATATTTATGGAAGAAGGGGAAGATATCTGTCGGCTGTGATTGGTTGCTACTCGTCACATGACATGCGATGCGTGCTGTTACATTCCAAAAGTTGAACTGTTGCATGGCCACTAAATTTTTTTGTTTTTGCCACTGACAGGCTCAGACTGTTATTATAGGTGTCTGACAAAATAATGGAAAGGATCCCTACAGAGACTGACCTTGTTTGTGAAAGAGTAAGATCCTTTTTGTCTAACCAGAAACAGCCTTGAAATTGCCAACACCAAAGCCACCAGACTCCATTGAAATAAACAGTAATTTTATCTTTGTATAACACACTTCATTAAAAGTCCACAAAAACAAAGTAAAATCACAAAAGCCATCTTAGTTTGTTTTTTCCACTGTTCCAACAGTCACTGACTCTGGTTTGGTTGAAGTAAAACCGTATTCATCCAGCTAGATATGAAAATATATGGGCTTTATACATGCTAAAATTACTGTTTATTTAAATGGAGTCTGGTGGGTTTAGAGATAGCATTTCCGGTGTTTCAGGGTCACATAAAAAGGATCTTACTCTTACTCAAAGATCTATCTCTGTCCATAATGTGAAACACCTACAATAATAATCTGAGTTTGTCAAGCACTTTAAGTGGAGGGTGTGCAGTTGCCCCAAGTGATTACATTGCAGCCTGTTTTGCTGCTGCAGACTGCTGCCCTCTTACTCAATACTAGACCAGTTTCAAAAGTTGTTGCTCCCATTAATCATTTAGACACAAACATGTGGGAAAACAGGGTCCAGGTTGAAAAATACCAAAGTTACCCTTTAATTCCTTGCTAACACAGTTTCAAGACAAACTGATCGTTATAACTTTCATGAATGTTGTTTAGTTTTGCTCGGTGTACCTAATAAATGACAGCTTACTGTATGTGAGAGCAATGGTACTGTATATACTAACCACTGCCAAATTCACCAAGTTTAAATTTGCACTAGTCATAGCTTTAAGTGATCACTGTGCAGTGTGGTGGGGAATATCAATGCGAATCAAGCCCAGAAACAACACGTTAAAAAATACATATACTAAAACATTTCCTGACAGCGAGTTGATTCCCCGTGATCAAAGTTAAGAGGCTGATTAATTTTGCTTGGCACTGCCGTCCATCAGAGTGCTGACCTCAACATCCCTGTTTTCATCTTAGTTTCAGCTGGGAGAAAAAGTAGAAGGTACAAATTTGACAAGTAGTGTATCACTGTAAAGTTAGATTCCTTTGATTCACACACATTCAGATGCCTATCAACACACTAAAACTTGTTCTGAAAGTCTCTTCTCTTGCTTTTCAAAAAAAAAACCTTTCTGGCCTCGTCTTTTTAAGGAAGCGATCTGCTTTGATTGAGCAGCATGAAGTGCCTAAGCTCTGATCGCTACTCATTCCAGCTGGATGACACCTCAGCTTGGTGCATTACTAACCATGCTACTACTAGGGCTGCACAGCATGAAGGAAAAACTTCATGAGCAAGGCAAAAACTTTGTTGAATATTGCGATAATGACATTACTCAGGATAAACATATTAAAGTGTACTGAGTTCTAGATGATCAATGGCTCAGACTTGCACTGCACCTGTCATTGTATATTTATATTTATTCTACCTGGGCCTTGAGGAGCTGCAGTGTTTATTCATAGACAAACTAAAGTCTATACTGTACAGTTGCTACCACTTGACAACTTAACCGTGAATTCCTCCTCCGCTCAGATCATCAACACCTGTCTGCTCTGAGCGCACCCACCAACCTTCTCTCTCTAGATCTCTCAACCATGCACTCACTACGCACTGTCATTATTGTCATTATTGTAATTATTCTCTACCCAGTCATATGTTTTTTTCCAAGATGCAATGAATGCTCTTTTGTGTTTCAGCTTGTCTCTTGTTTAAGCATTGACCATTGTTTCATCTATAAAGTATACATGCCTGCCTGTGTCTGTTTTTGTGCAGCACGCCGTACTCCTGCAAGCACAGTCACGGGCAGGAAGTCTTGTATAGTAAAACTGCTTGCTTGTTTTTTGAGCATTGACCTCATTGGACAACTGGCTGATTATATTTTCTGCCAACATATTTTTTAACTGGCCCTGGGCCATCGCGCGATCTTTGTTGGACAGTGCTCGAAGGTGTGGGCTTTGTCTGGTTGGCCACTGGGTTAACGGCAGGGACAAATTAGACAATGTATGGCCTACAGACTGAATGAAATTTAATAGACCCTTTTAGGGCCGACGTCACAATGACATCAGTTTGTTAGCTGGAGGACATGATTCACCGCCACAGAGCTGTAGGTTTCATTCATCGTCTTAAAATGTCTTCTTGTTGTGCTATTGGGAGCCAGAATAGAAGGAGTCATGGCTCAAAACTTATATTACATACCAGCCACCACTGTCTGTCAACAAAAACAAAGACAAGTATGGTTAAATGAGATAAGACGAAAGAGTAGACGGAGGTGGTCATCAAGGTTAGGAGAAGAGTATTAACTGTTGTAGGGATGAATAACGTTATGTGTATTAAGGGTTATCATGTCCACCTAATGATAAAGATATCCATGGGGTTGTCTGTAACGCTAAGTTTTTAGCCCATTAGCTGACATCAAGTGTTGTCCTCCTTTGTAAGATCAGCATAGTAATCAACCACAAAGCCGGCCATCCCACCTTCAGCAATCCTGTCAAATCATCCATCCACTGAGTGAGAGCGTAAAGGTCGGCCAGTCTGGTCCCGCTGGTCAGTGTTTACTTATTCAAGTAACACTCACGATCCTGGACCAGTGACCGGACATGGTGCGTTTGTAAATTCAGCCTGACGCTCTACACTGAGTCCTGTTTTTCGAAGAAGCAGAGCATTATATTTGCTCCAACATTCAGTTACTATTTTCAAAGTGCAATATCACAGTCTTTCGGGATGTATTTATTAAGCAAATCAACACCATGATAATAATAAAGGCAACAATATATTGTGCAGCCCGACTTGCTAAACTGGCTTTGAGGCTATCACCATGGGTCACTATCTACAGGCTGGGGCTGCCAGGATGACTGCTGCTACAGATCAGTAAAGTACTTTTTGCTACAATGGCTTTGTGGTTACAGTCATGGGTCAATAGCTTGCCTCACTCCAACAGTGACTGGTGCATCAAAGACTTTTGTTGCAGCACAAATTAACTTTTGCCATTGTTATAGCAACAATAATAATGAACCAAAGCTTTTTTGGTTTAGATTTTACCTTCATTTTCATGCCTTTGTATATGCAGTAAAGTTGAAGACAACATAATTAAACTTCTCTATTCACAAAAAATACATTTTTTGTGGAGGCTTGGAGACTCTCTTGCATAACAAGGGATAGCCTCATACTATGTTTTATTAATAAGTGTTGGTAAAAGGTATATTGAATATATCTAGTAAATGAAAAGCCATTTGTACACTCTTGCTGGCCAGTCAATATAAACCACTCTTTATACAAGCTATAAAGACACTGTAAGTGTATCCTACTTTGGCGTCCACAAAGTTAGTGACTCACAGAGTGGTAAAGTGACAAGGTTAGTGTCCTTGGCCTGCACTAACAGAGCTATGGTTGCAATGTAGCAACCACTGCACTTTGACAAAGGCTCTATGATTTATAGCGTTGTTTTTAGTGCTGGTGAGACAGCAGCTAAAATATGTGCTTTTCAGTGCTAACCTTGGCCTATTCACTTTTTTCTGTATATCTATCAGCATTGCCTCTACACATAAGCTAATTTACTTTTACACGTGGCCATAAGGTCACTGGTACACTTCTGTCTAAGAGACACGATCCTAAAATTGGGCCAGTTTCAAGAAGCAAGAAGGTGAAGACTGAAATGCCAAGGGTGATAATTTAAATATCACATATAGAAATTTTGCATTAAACCCATTTTACCCACTCTGAGCTACCCATAATGAACACACAAACATTAAAGCCACAACTGTTAAATTACAAAAAGCCAGCATTATTCAAAGGTGTTATTACAAAAGAAAAGTTTAGAAGCTACTTTCAAAAGCAATACTCTGAGCGCATCTCCAGTCCTAAGGGGAGCTTTGGATATTTCAGCTAAAAGGAGCATAAAAACTAAAGGCAGCTTCTCTAGACTTTGATTTACCCAGAGGACTGCAAGGAGGCCAGTGCCAGATGACCTGAGAGCTCTGTTTGACTCATAGCTTCGAAGCACGGCAAACATATATTATAAAGTGAATCCATTCAGTGCTTTATATTCAAGTAAAATAATCCTAAAGTCAGTTGTATTGTGCTCCAGAGACCAATGAAGAGATTTGAGGGGAGCAGTTATAAGCTTCTTTCTCTGAGTTCATGTTGAAACAGTTTGAGTAAATACCTAACTTTCTTCTGATCAAGACTTCAGTGGTGTATCCTGAAGGTTGCAGTAGAGCACATGCTCTGTATCTGTCTTGCCACTTGAGGCCTCACTATCTGGTAAAACTGTAAAACAGGGACCTTGTACCAATGTTAGAGAATAGGGGAGACTGGGGTAAGTTGAGCCAAAGGGTAAGTTGAGCCACCACTTGTTGCTAGGAAACTGTAAATAAAATTGAGCATGTGACCAAATATTTAGGAGGAAGGCATTTTATGGAGTCTGTGAAGGTAAGAACCACATGAGTTAAGTGGTTAGAGATTTATGTCCTAAAAATCATTTTTCACTCATGAAAGTGAATTTAGTCTATCATAAGTTTCATGGGGATTGTGTTTAGACCAAAATAGATCATTTTTAATTTGTTTTATACATCAATTGTGGTATCTATTAACTACAAAATGAGGTAGTACAGCTAGCATGAAAGTGCACCATTTCAGCTGTGGGGGCTAATAAAGTCAGTATGGTAGCTATGGGGTAAGTTGAGCAATTTGAACAGGGGTAAGTTGAGCCATAAGTTTCTGAGAAGAGGCAAAGCTGGATATGGTAAACCACGCTTTACTTTCAAGGAGAAAGATGAGGGATTCTTCCCAGGAAGCGATGTAATCGCAAAACTCCCCAAACCTCAGAGTCCCAGCAGATTGTATTCCCCTGCAACCTGGACAGGTGGGATATTGAGTAAAGGGGCAGGTGGGATTTGGATGGAAGGAGGGAGGGGGGTGGATAGAACGAGAGTAAGATGGAGGGAGGAGTTTAGAGAGGATGAAGGAGGACATATAGAGGAAGGATGATGAGAGAATTGAGAGAGTTTCGGTCCAGAATGCTCAAATGTGTTAATAAACAAGTTCAAATTATTATAATACCTTCATTTCCACAATTGGCCCTCCTGTTAGCAAGGACACCAAACTAGGATTCAAGTCAACGGATTTAGTTCACTTTTTTCTCTCCAAAAACACAGCTTTTAAGGTTCTCTTGCTAAGCGCACTTTAAGGCATTCTCAGACCTATGTTAAAATGTTTTGAAGTTGTTATATGCAATGATAATTTAAAAAAAGATTTGTACCTGTTGAACTGTGTATTATAAACAAAAATACATATGGATTTGAAGAAGTGTCTTATTTAATTCAGTACATACATGTATAACTGGAATATCTTAACCCAGGGAGGGAGGGAGAGAGAGAGAGGGGGAAGAGAGAAGGTGAGGTGGGGGGAAGGGGGGTAGGAGGGAGGGCGGGGCGGGGGGAGGGAAGGAGGAAGATGGCTCAACTTACCCCAGACACGGCTTATACAGTACACCCTTTTTGTAAACAGTGATGACTTTTTTGTGGGCAGAGCAGAGTTTATGATCTATGTGTAGTGGAAAAAAAAGTTTTGTCTCCAGTTAATTAGGATCTCGATATTTAGGCTAATCACTGCTGCTCAGTGCTCAGTAGAGGAGTGTGTGTCAGGCTTATTTGAATCACTTATTTACATGGTGAAGACTTGTAAAAACTCACATTTGTCAAGCATATTTTCCTTGATTAATAGTTGTGAATACGTCCCCATATAATAATTTAATGTGGAAGAACAACTTAAGAATGTGCTAGCGCGCTAGCTAACACTGTCTGCTTATTAAAACCTTGAGCATAACAAAGTATATTAACTTTCACCACTGTTCACTTTAGAAAGGCCACCGCAAGAAAACACGTTCTTTGTTTATGTTAAGTCATAGCCTTTAATGTGCATCTAGATCAGTTCCCATCTGCATCCAGGCAGGCGAAGTGAAAGGCAACCTAACATTAGCAATGCAGCTAACATGGCTAGCGTGCTACCTATGGCTGATCGCTGACAGCTAACAAGCGAGGATCCATTGTTCGTTTATTCATCTTAACAATGAACATGTTTTCTTGTGGTGTCCTTTCTAAAGCGAGCTGTGGTGAAAGTTAATCTACTCTGGAAAACAATTTTAAAACTATGTTAATAGTTTCTTCTGTTCTTCTTTTCTCCCATGATACTTGCCCCCTGCAGTAAGGTACCTATTTCCAGTTGGCTTTCTAAGGCTGGTGCTTTGTGCACATTGAAATCATGATGGGGAACAGAATGTCATTTTTCTTAAATGAAAAACGTATCCTCGCGGCTTATGGCAGGTAGTCATGGCTTCTAGTGATGGAGAGTGAAACAAATGTGCATGTGGAAAGCACTTGTGGTTGAAGCCTACCTTGTCATGTGGATTGTCATGTAATACTGATGTAATAAAATAGCTGTACTGTATTGTCAAAAAAGAAAAAAAATCCCTGATGGCAAGCAGCAACCTCCGGCCTGAAAATTGGTTCCTCAGGTGGCCGCTTAAGGCTGGCTTCAAGAAAGAGTCAGTCCTCATAGAACCCTGTGTTAAAATGCCCCACTTTAAAGTAGAAATGAACACAATTATAGCCAGGTACAAAAAATGGTTTTGCTCTCTATAGTTAATTTCCCCCATCATGACAACTATATGAGAGGTGATTTTTCATATAACTCACCTGTTTAAATGTTATTAAGGGTAACAATTATGTATAATTAGGGGGTGACTGCTTTGAGTGACAGGCGGATGTCGACCATTGACTGTGACAATGTTGATTAGGGAACATAACCATGCCATAACCCCAAACCCATAGTAGTAAAGCCATCGCTGCAGCTGTTGCAATGTACTTTAGTGTATTTTGAGTTCATGAAAGTTAATGAAGTAACACTTTGATCGACTAACAAAGTCTTGTTCAGCATTTGGTTGTACTAAAAGAACCTCTAAGAAGTAAGATACTCAGTTTTTTTGGTAGTGGAAATTAGCATTAGTATTATAAAGGCCCATTTATGCTCCCTTGACGTACGAAAATGTATACGTCCGTTTCAAACGATGTTACCGTCACTGCCCACATACTTCCATGCGCCCTTTACGTTGGCATGGATGTTAACCAATATATCCACCAGGAGGCAGCCCAGCGTCAAAAGTTTATGACAACAACAACCTCAAAAACAAACATGGCAACTTTGAAGGAGATATTGATAATGTACCTCTTGCATAAAAGACAAAAACAGAGGCAGCGTTGTAGGAGGCGGTGGTCGGTGAGGCCGTTAAATACATCACGACTGGAGGACGGATAATTCTTTTCTCTAGTACTGCCGATGAGAGAAATTGAACTGTTATTTCTTCTTTGTGTCTCACTAGAGCTACGTATCGGGCAGTGACAGCATCACTGCCCCCACGGTTCCCGGTGGTACTGCTTCGTTTGTCCCGTATCCATAAGCTTTATGGAAACGTGCAGAAATACAGATGAAATGAACATGAAGCACGGACAGAAGGCTCTGTCCGTATCCGTATCCGTATTTAACGTTGAACTTAAATGGGCCTTTACAGTTAACCATAGCTGCAAAAGCGCCATGCTAACTAAGCTAGCAGCTAGTGTTAGGGTTATTTCATCCAACTATGTTCAAGTCCAGGTCCAAAAAAGCAAGTTGTCAAACATGTCTAGGTGCCTATGTTCAGAATTTTATACAGTCTGTGGTTTATAGGGGTGGCACGGTGGTGCAGTGGTTAGCATTGTCACCTTCTTTGCGGAGTTTGCATGTTCTTCCCTGTGTCAGCATGGGTTTTCTCTGGGTACTCTAGCTTCCTCCTACAGTCCAAAGACATGCAGGTTAGGTTAATTGGTGACTAAATTGCCCGTAGGAGTGAATGTGAACGTGAATGGACTCTATGGTCCTGTTATATATATATATATATATATATATATATATACATGTGTGTATATATATATACATGTGTATATATATATATATATATATATATATATTATTATATTATTATATATAACTATTTCAACTGAAAACGGTAAACTTTAGTTTACACGACAACTGCGTTTTGGGTACCTGAAAACGCAATGTTTTGAAAATGGGTTCCAGAGTGCAATTTTTTTGGAAACGGCACTGTCTCCGTTGTCATGTAAACTTGCAATATGCAGTTCCTCTGAAAACAGAGACTTTTTGCACATGTGCATTACGCTTCCAGTCACTAGGCATGCGCAAGAAAGTCAACCGTCACAACAACAATGGGCAGACTCCCAAGCTCTGTTTGTGCTGCTCACTCTACTGAATTTATCAACACGTTCGTGTGGTTGCCATTTTGTTTATACATCACCGCTCTGTAGAAGGAAGCGTAACCATTACACCGCCAACTACTGGCCTGGCATGTATACTGCAGCGTTTTTGGTCATTTTTGCGGATCCGTCTGCACGGCAATGTTATCAAAACGTTGTCGTCTAAACGCGGAACTTTTTTCAAAACGAAAATGAGAAACGATGCTGTTTTCAGTGGATTGTTTTCGTGTAAACATGGCCTATGTGTCAGCCCTGTGATAGTCTGGCGACCTGTCCAGGGTGTACCCCGGCTCTTGCCCAATGTCAGCTGGGATAGGCTCCAGACCCCCCGTGACCCCCAACAGGATAAGGGGTTACAGAAAATGACTGAATGAATGAATGTTTTAAATTTGTTTTTTGGTAGCGGAAATTTGCCTCAGTATTATTACAGTTAACCAAAGCTGTAAACATACTAAGCTAAGCTAGCAGGTAGCATTAGGGTTTTCTCATAAATAGGAAAGTTGTTTGTTTAATTTCTTTATATTACTGTTAGAAACATAATATAATGTATGATTATGACATGTTAATTAAATGATAATTGTAATCTGCTTGAAAAATGAAGAAAAATGATTATCATAATTGTCTGCTTTAAGAGAGTAATTTGAGTCTGACAGATATAATCACTATAAGCACTGTATATCCATTTTTTGCTTCATTAGAAGGTTTGTTTTTTACTACTTGGTTGAGGTTGGACACAGATCATGGTTACGTGATAAACATCTCAATGCTGACTTCCACTTTAAGAGAATCTGGAATAATGGTGCTGGAGACAAACTATATTTGTCCATCCACCTCTTAACCTCCACTTCCTTAAAGGCCATGACACCTATTTTCTCAATCAGCCTCTTACAATGAGTGGTGGACTCACTGTTTTCTGTCAGAACTAGCACGGTTTAGTTTATTCCACATGAGAGATATTTGTGCTTTTGATAAATTTCTCTTTTAAAGTGGGCAGACTTTGATTGTTGCTTATTTAATGACAAATATTTAATGTCACTGAAAAATACTTGATTTCTCTGGTGCTGATTAGTGAGCAGAAACATTCAATCACATGCTGGTACAAACAGCCACTGTTTACTTACATTTCTCCATTAGTACAAATACACTTTTTTGTTGTTGGCATGGTTTGATAATGACCATTTTATTAACAACACAGCAAGGAGTAAATTTCACCAGGCACCAAAACAATTATTGCCAGGCACCATGCGAGGCTAAACCTTCTGCACAACACCCGTGTTCATTTGACTCATTTCTTTTGTGTGTGATTTTTAGTCCAAAATTTACACTGAGAAGTGCACAGAGATAACTTCAGAGCCATGACACAAAGTCACCAACATCAACTCAATAACATCCATCCATCCATCCATCCATCCATTTTCATCCACTTATCCAGGGCTGGGTTGTGGGGGCAGCAGGCCAAGCAAAGCACCCCAGATGTCCCTCTCCCCAGCAATGCTGTCCAGCTCCTCCTGGGGGACCCCAAGGCCTTCCCAGGCCAGATGAGATATGTAATCCCTTCAGCGTGTTCTTGGTCTGCTCTGGGGCCTCCTACCAGTGGGACATGCCCTGAACACCGCTAGTGGGAGGTGCCCAGGATGCATCCTGATCAGATGCTTGAACCACCTCAACTGACCCCTTTCACCGTGAAGGAGCAGCAGCTCTTCTCTGAGCTCCCTCCGCATGTCTGAGCTCCTTACTAGAGCTTAGATTCTCTGCCTGAGCCCAAACACAGGCCGTAATTTCCGCCACTATCCTCGGACGGCTCGGGCTCCTCATAATAGACCTAGGCCATGGAACCAACTAGGCCTACTTATCACACCTGATTGATGGTGACAACGTGTATGTTGGCTTCGTGGAGTGTACCAAGTGCAGCACAATGCTGGTATATGACAGGAAAAAGATGGGGACCTCGACACTTAAGAGTCACATGATGAAGGCTTGCCATGGAAAGAAAGACGAGAGTCAGCCTTCAATGTCCAAATTCGTATCCTTAAAAAAAATGTCAGATTTAAACAGGGCTCGGGCTCGTTATTACAGTTAAAGGGACGGGCCCAATCTAAGTCAAGTCAAGTCAAGTTTATTTATATAGCACTTTTCATATGACAAGCATAAACTCAATGTGCTTGGAATGTAGATGGACAGGTAAATCAAAAGCTTCGCCTTCCAGCTTAGCTCCCTCCTTACCATGACGGTCCAGTGCAGCGCCCACATCACTGCAGAAGCCGCACCAAACCACCAGTCCATCTCAGGCTTCATTCTACCCTCACTCTTGAACAAGACTGCAAGATACTTGAGCTCCCTCGCTTGAGGCAGTAACTCTCTTCCAACCTGGAGGAGACACCGGTTTCTGGGCAGAGAACCATGGCCTCAGAGTTAGAGGTGCTGACTCTTATCCTGACCGCTTCACACTCGGCTGCAAACTGCCCCATTGCATGCTGGAAGTCATGGTATAATGAAGCCAACAGAACCACATCATCTGCAAAAAGCAAAGATGCAACTCTGAGGTCCCCAAAACGGTCCCCTTCCTCCCCTCAGCTGCGCCTCGACATCCTGTCCATGAATATCATGAACAGAATCAGTGACAAGGGGCAAGTCAATAACAAACACACACAAATGATCATTCTTTGTGCAAGTTTATGGCCGGATAATAGGATTTTATTGACTTGACCCTTTTACTTTTGTTCAGTCTTGATATCACGTGTGCCATCTGGATTCTGCCAAACCTACAACTAAAGGAAGCTATTGCTTGTGCTTAAAAGAGGCAACCTCCATTAGTTTGTTTTGTTTAGTTAAATGACCAACCATGAATATGTGTCCGACCGTTAACCTTGTGCTTATTTTTCAGCATGACATGTTCAGTATCCTCTATGTCTCTGTGTTAGTTCACACACTTGCAATGTTTGGAAGTCTGAGGTTGCTTATGTATGCCAGCACACGCCCTTGTATCTGTGTGTAATGGGGTGGCACATTCGTGGCATCTGTAACATGGCTGAAACAAAGAAACCTCAGCTGGCCTTTTTTGTTTTAGAGGCACATATGGTCATGTTTAATTCTTTTGCCTTGCATTAGAGAGTGAAAGAGCTCTTTACATTGTGTGAAAGAGTTTGAGCGACTGTTGTATGTGTGCGCGAATCAGTCTTGTTAAGCTCGTTTCATGGTCTTTTCATCATTACATTTCACTCGGGGTGTCGGCAGCAGTGTGGGTGGATGTAAGGGGAGTTTGCTTGAGTGCGTGTTTGTGTAGACTTTTTCTAGTGTGTGTGGGTGTGTGTTTGGGGGCCTCGGAGTATGTGCAAGATAGTGTAATCAGTTGTGTGTGTAATTTGGGGGTTTTCCTGGGTCTGGTTTATATCCCCAGTGTTGATCAAAAACAGATTAAGTGGAGAGACAGACCTGTGCTGACATTTGTGAGCAAATGTCTGAACTCTTTCTCTCTCACACACACACACACACACACACACACACACACACACACACACGCGCACACACACACACACACACACACACACACACACACACACACACACACACACATTGATTAGGGCAGTATAAACAGAAAAAAAGTTATCAGTCTCAGGGGCGACGCTGGTTTCACAGGAAGGAGACTGATATGGGGAGCTCTATAGTTTCCACACACACTGGCTACATTCCTCTAAACTGATATTAGACCGTCTCACTGCATTTTTTATAATACCGCCTCCTAATTTCTTTTCATAAGAAATTCTTCTTACAGACTTCATGGTGTGTGAACTAAAACATGAAGCAAAAATAAAATAATAAGAAGAAAGGCCTGCTCCCTCAGATATGGGCAAAGAAAAACGCAGCTTGTCAGAAGAGATGCTACACTACCTCATGTGGCTTCAGAGCAACAAAAAGAGCAAGAAATATCAAAGCCAAGACTCGGCTATAGCTTTATTTTTTAATCTTTTGCCATGTAGAGAATTACTCAGAATAAAGGCAAATGTAATAGGATCAATTTTTAAAACAAAATACTTTAAAGTGACTAACCTTTTTTCTCCTCGCCTCCCCTTTGCTTTTTTCCAGTCATAGGGCAATGATTCTTCTACAGAGGAGGTCGGGAGGGAAATATTTTATTTTTGCGTTGTTTATTTTCCCCTTCCTGGTTTGCATATCTTTAGCCTCCAGCCAAGTGCTGTTAATTAGGTAAACAGGTAATTCCCAGCACGAGCCAAACGCTCCGTGTGCCTGGGTGCATATGTGTTTGCGAGATTCTTTGTGCGAGTGTGAGAAGCACATGTGTGTGGGTGACTGCAAAGGCCAAATTCAGCATAAAGCAAGTATAATAAACAGTAATGTCAGCGCGCATAGAGACATAGAGTTGAAATGCACATAGTGACGGGGAAATCAAGAGGTAAGTTATGCACAAAGTCATGCATTATTGAACAGCAGCATTTCAAAGGTGGAGAAACACTATTCAAAAGGATCCAAAAAGAATTCTTTGAGTGCCAGTTACTGTACTGCGCCCTCAGCTGAGAAAGAGAATAAAAAAGGCAACTAAGAAAGAAAAGGAGAAATAGATATTTTGAAAAAGGGGGAGAAATGTGATATTCCCTCTCTGTGTGTCAGGCTCACTGGTGTGTGACATGTTCGTCTCAGAGGGGACTTCCTGCCTCTCCATCCCTATCTGTTTTTTTTCTACCCATCATGCTATCCACTTCCTCTCCATCCTCTGCTATTGCTCTATTTCTCCTTCCTTTGCTGCCTTGCAGTTGTTGAAGCTTGTCATAACGTCTTTTTCCCCTCACACACATAAATACTTCTCTCCTACTCACACACGCGCACGTGGACGCGCTCCACTTATTCTGTGTTTTGTAAATCTCTTGTAATGTATTCATCTGTTCGCGGTATTTATCCATCATTGTGGCTCAGATTGGCTTAAAGGAGAGATGTGTTTATCACAACAGGTGGTGGTCTGTCACCACTTATTGTGACACAGTTACAGCATTCACACCCAGCAGTCAGGCAGAATTTAAGTGAAGCTTTCAAATGTCATAAAAGAGATGCATTTATGTAAGATGAATTCAAGCAGTTTTGCAGAACGTGTAATATATACACTGTATTATTATTTAGTTGAATAATCTCTTTTTGACAAACAAACTTTTTTCAGCTTATGCAAGCATAAACCGCCTTTTACACTGCCTGTTCAAGGCAGGAACATTGCAGCATCATTCCCCCTTGCTGTTCTTTATGAACGGTGCAATCGTGGAATGCAGGAACAGAGTCGTCTCACATTTAAACCGGCAGCGGGGTAGTAACAGCACTAAGTCAACATCTGTGTAAAAGGGACAGCCAGCAGGACGGGGCATTTGATGGGATGATTGTGGCGCTTTGACGATGTGTTATTGTGTGACCAATGGGATCATTAAAAAAGCAGCTAATAGCAGTTAGTAGCTAACTCAAAGAACAGCAGCCAAAAATGTCTGCAAATTTGGCAAACAATGAGGTTCAGGATCCCATTGCCCTCAGAGCAGAAGGCGAGATCAGCCACTATTTAACAGGCACAGTACATGATTATTATTGCCTTGTTATGCAGTTGTTATTGTTTATCAAGTGCTGCCGACGCATATGTAATATGTCACACCAAAGGTCGAAACTTTTGTGTTTCACTTGTTTCACTTTCACACTTGTCCACCTCTTTTGCTTCAGTAGCGCCGCTATGTTGTCTAAAATCACACACTGAGTCAGCATGACACTGTTGTTGTTTGTGTCTGTGTAAAAAAGCAAAGGCATATAATGAAGGGACTTCGTAGCGGCCCTATTGTACAATCTCTGTGTAAAAAGGGCTTAAGAGAGAAGGGAACACTTGACTGCAAACCATTACGCTGCCATGATGGAGGAATCCTCACCTTAGTTGAAGGGATACCATTAAGCATTTGGGTTTGAAAATAGTAACAAAGCTACAACCTACATTATTAGTCCATACCCATCGAGTGTACAGTTGCCCACGTACTGTTTCACATGGTGTGTGTTTGGGATACAGGTCATAAGAAACTGCAGATTAAATAGTCAACTGAACCCATTAAGAAGAACAATGTATTCAGTTTTTGTGAATTTGATAGTACGATTGCTTTATTGAAAGTACAGTAGTACCATTTGCAATAGTGGGAAAGTGAGTGGGCTAAAACTGTACATTAGTAGTTGAGGTAGCACGTTGAAAGGCAGATAGTTAAAGTGGTCCTATGTTGTATTGACTCAAAAGTGGGGCGCACTGGTCGTTCACATGGGAAAGGTGCGGCTAGCCCTTGTTGCAGCAGTGGGGGTTGGACGGCCTT
Organism: Epinephelus fuscoguttatus; assembly: GCF_011397635.1. Lineage (NCBI taxonomy): Eukaryota > Metazoa > Chordata > Actinopteri > Perciformes > Serranidae > Epinephelus > Epinephelus fuscoguttatus. The sequence continues at coordinate 24,782,157 of NC_064757.1, forward strand.
CGTTTTTTGCTGCATGTCTTCCATGCTCTCTCTCTCCCATCCTTCCTGTCATGCTTCAATGTCCTGTCAAATATTGGCAAAAAATGCCCCCCCCCCCAAAAAAAAACAACCCAAAATTCGGCCACAGGGGGAGCCACAGCGATCGGTCGCATTTAGCCATTTTTAAGCATTTTTCTGTTGTTATAGCGCCATGCACTTGCCAATTAGAGTTAAATTTTTCCAGTCACCTTGAGGCATCCTGTTCTACATATCTGCCAAGTTTAGTAAAAATCGATTTGGCGGTTCGACCTAGATAAGAAATTAGCTCTCTAGCGCCCCCATTTTGTGTGATGGGGCCAATAATGGAGGGGTCCCCTCAGATTATGTGTGGTCATATGCCTACAAAGTTGCGTGGTGATGGGTGAAACCCTTGAGATGTTATACACCTTTATTTGATGAGCCACGCCCTCCGCAATATTCATTGCCTTATAGAAGCTCAGTTTTAGTAAGTTTTCCAACTTTTGCCAAGAGGGAACTTTAGATATTGGTCCCTAGATTATGTTTCATGCAGATCGGTCAAACTTCCTAGGAAGAGATCGATTTTAAGTGTTTTTCAAAAAATTCAAAATGATGGAAAATCTATATGACCTGAAGTTATGAGTTCTTGAAGCAAATTTGTTCCTCATGAGAAGAGGCATCTCTGTGCAAAGTTTCATGTCTCTACAACATACGGGGCATGAGATATGCCCATTCAAAGTTTGCAATTTCAGTTGGTTGCTATAGCGCCCCCCTTTGGCCAATTGATGTAATATTGCTTCATTCACATCCTCCCATGACCCTCTACCACTGTGCCAAATTTCACATGGATTGACCAAATCAGTGAGGAGAAAAATGTGGAACAGACACACAGACACACCCACAGACAGAGTTTTCATCATTATATAGTAAGATAAAAAAAAGTACTTACTTATACAGTACTTTTCACATCACAAAAGTAGCACTTGCAAAGAAACCTATAGTGCCATCACATCCTGTCTTTGCTTTGAAAACAATTCTAGCTGTCTACACTTGTAGTGGCATCTCTAGACAGAGCGGGGTTTCCTTATATAAAAAAGCAGTCAGACTTGGTGCATTATCTGTCACTTAGTGAACCAGATAAGCTCCAGAAAACTAATTCTTGTTATACCTATAACTTAAGACACTTATACATCACAACACACTTGTGAAAACAGTACTCAGACACACTGAAAAAAGTTCATGTTTGCCAAATAAATTAATAAAACTAAAAGAAAAGGAGGGAGTTCAACTACAGAGCCAAATCCTAACCTTACTATCAAACTTCATCAGTTTGGACATCTCCAAACACAAGAGAAAAAACACCACCTTTACTCATTAAACAGAAATACTGACATGTTACATACCACCTCCAAATACCACACAGTTTATGCCAGAACATAAGGTGAATATCCGTCGATCTGTGTTATGATGTCATAAACTTGCAGGTTCAGAAGACAAATCAGTGGACAAGAAACATGAAATGAACACAAAACAAGTTTTCAATCATTATTGAGTTTTTTTTTTTAAAGATAAAACAGACATTTTTATCACACGCCACTGACCCACATGCCCAGTGTTGCAATGCTATCATTGTGCACCGTCAATCACCACTAACTGGCTGACTTGACAGTTACATCATAAATCGTGGAGGCGAGTCTTCTGAAGAGTCACTCATTATCTGCCCATACAAACTGCTCCCTTCTCTGTGGTGAAGGGAGACTGATTGTGGAGATGAGAAATTAGTTTCTCAAGGTTAAATACACATTGTGAGACAAGTGTTTACACTCCCATCAAAGAGTGGGAGGCTGAGAAGTTAGTGAACTCAAAGTAGAGAATGTGAACAAAGGGTTTCACTTAGTTTCAATAGTTTCAAAGTAATTCTATTAGTAATAATGTATAACAGCAAATATTCATGATTAAATAGGAAACTTTCAAAGTTGAGGTTGGAAAAAAAAAGTAGGTAGTGTTAATTTGGAGTTCAGCCATCAGGATGGTGTGGGTGGGGGTTGACCAGAGGGGACTGACAGTAGAACCTGAGAAAAATACAGAGGGCTCTGAAACGTTCAGCAGCAGAGTGCGATGGTGCTGTGATGTGCAGTGTGAACAAATGTGAGGGACAAGAACCTCAAAATGGATACTGGACACCTCACCCTGTGTTTTCAATGTCCTTCATATGTTAGACAAACAGGTACTCTTCTTGTGTTGTCATGACTTTTTTTTTTTTTTTACTATCGGTTCACCCAAATCACAAATAAACAGTTGAATATTTTGCAGCAGTGGACATTTTTGCTCCAAGCTGAGTCTTTTGTCAGGCTGAAAATAAATTCTGCATCCCTCAGAGGGATGGCAACCCCAAAACTTAACCACAGCCTTAGCCTTAACAAAGAAGACAGACAATGTTTACCTCTTTATTGTCAACAAAACTAACAATGTGTTAGTCTGTCTCTAAATGCCTGTGGACTTCACTACCCTGTCCTTGACTCACAGCTCCAGATTCATTTGTTCGTGTAAGAAAAACACAAATCCTTTAAAACAAAAAAAAAATAGGCTGTTTGAAAAAGGCTAAATGATTTCATTAAACAGCTGGTCGCTGTCGTTTTTATTACCCTAAGAGGGGTATATTGCTTTTGTTGGGAACTGCTTTCTGTTTTTCAGATTTGGTGCTCTACTGAGTGTTTACAGCAGCAGGATGGTATATGTGCAATCAATGCAAGATAAACGTCAGTGCCCGTGTTCATGGTAAGGGCACGGTCACACATTAATGAAATTACAATGGCAAATATTCGCCTCTCCTTTCAATCAATGCGAGTGGATTTAATATTGCTCCAGGTAGAAAAGCAAATTGGCAACTTCGTATTGCGCGGAGTTGAACTTTGGTGAACTTTCACATGCAAAGTTGCAGCCTTAACCAGCAGCAAAGGAGAATGTGTGGAGGAGACATTGATTGTTGCTGCGTTTAACCAGCCTATATTGTATGATACTGACAATATAAGATACAATATGCCCCGCAAGAGAGATGCTGCCCCAGAACAGAGCCATACACCAAATGGAATACTGCAAATGGAAATAAAGCTTTCTTTGACCAAAGTGGTCCTGACTCAACTCAACTTTGTGATGTCGTGGGGCATAAAGTCTGGAGCTACTTGATAGAAAATAAAATGGGAAAGATGTTCTACATGACACTGAGAGCACCCAGGGGGATATTCTTAGTATATGGGTGCATTTTCTGCTCCAGAACTGAGAACTCTACAGTAAAGTAATACTCATTTAGGTATGAAAAAGAAACTAAGTATTCTGTTGGTCCACAAAATCAGTCATTCATTGTCTATGAAGCAGCTCCAGACTTTATACCCTATGACATCACAGGTTTGAGACTTAAGGTTACGTCACCAAACTACGTTTTTTAACTTTGGGATGACACATGGTAAAGGCATGGATATTGTCCCCAGTGTTGAATCAGATCTGCCTCCAGGGCCTGGGTCAAAACACAATACGCTCCCCGTGATCCTGTGGACACCGCCATTGTTGTTGTTGCTTGCCGGCTTGTCAGCGTTGGCAGATCTTGGGAGAGGAACAAGCAGCCAGGGCTATGGAAACAAGCCCAAAAGAAGTGACCGGACCTGGCAACCCTGCGGCTTGTCCTCCTCACATTTCGTCCATCTTCCTGTGTGCTGACGTGAGACATATGCCACCTCTCATTGGCTGATGCTCTTTGTCAGTCGTGTCAGACTTCTCCAGTTTTCTAGCATGCCAGATATCCAGTCCCAGTCGCAAATGAGGGGGCGACTTGCTCTTAGGCTTGTTCACACATGAGGACTCGTCATGGCAGACTATTTGCTGACTCACCTCCGACCCAAGGTGGCTCTCAAAATCCACTGCGACGTCAAAATCGTGGTGAAAATCGTGTAATGTCAACTGGCCTTTACTTGCTCTCCGGCCCTGAGAGAGAGCAGCTCATGATCATAAATACTGATCGAACTTTCCTAGACCATGGAAATAACATTCCCCTTTAATGTTTAGGCACTGTATTTTTCTTCCTATATGTATATTGTGCACATATTTATTTATTTATTTATTTTCAAGATAGAAACCAAAGAAATAAAGGGATCAAGTGGTCTTACCATTCACAGAAATGTTCCTTATCGAATGCAGAAAACTAAGTCGTCAAACTGGGACTTCTGTGAAACATTTAATAGATCTGAAATTATGCAGCACGTCATGCAGGTCCCTATGTCTCGCTGCGAGTCCCAAAATATACATGGAGTTATTGAACTTGCAAGGAGTAAGATGATGCAAGGTGACATGATGCACACAGTATCAATGTAACTTCCTTTTCGTTTCCACCCTGTAGTGAATGAAACAAAATGCCACAGAGACATCATCTGCATCAAGTGGCAGTAACTTGAATATATAATTAACTGACATTATCGCGGTTATAGCTTTGAATGGTATCCATGGCAACAGGCATGATTAAGTCTTCCTGAAAAATAGGTGGCTGTGAACATTTCATAAGTGTCAGAATTTTTTTTTTTTTTCACTCTGCAGCTTTATAAGTGTTTGCAGGGAAAGAAAGAACGAGCCTCTTTACATGATTGAGGGATCTTTGTCTTTCACACGCAAACTCGGTAACTTAGTTTAACTGCATTCAGGAAATAACAAAGTCACTAGTCTGCTGCAAAAGAACAATATGCACTTTCCTATAGTAATCAAATCCCGTCTTCTAAAACAACTGCTCCATTCTGCAGGAGTCAAGAAAGTCACAAAACATCGTTACCATCATACTGAACTGGGTGTAATATTTTATATACCTACACTATATTTACCCTTTGACAGCAATAAGATGACAAAATAATGAAAAAAGCAATGAGAAGGAAGGGAAGGAAACGCATTCGATAGTTTTTATGTATAATAGTAATCTAATTTCCCTGCCACTCTGACTGATTGCAATCAGCAAGGGTCCTTCGCCTCTGTATTGGGTCTGAGGCAAATGCTGCTGAAATCTAATTGAACAGCTTTGTGTTGTGTCTCCATGAGGCGGTCCACTTTACCGTTTATTGCCGAGCTGACTGACTGTGCGCATGTCCATGTGTCATCTCCCTCTTTTCTCTCTGTCCCTCCTCCCGTCCTTTATTCTGTGACTCCGTCTTGCCCTGCTGCCAGACAGTTTTCTTTGTAAAACTACAAAGTCCCCAGTAAACGCTGTCCAAACCTTTTCCAGAGCCACTCTAATCAACAAAAAAGCCTGGCAAACATTTGTAAAACGGAAACAAAAAGTTAACTTGTTTTTCGGTTAGGAAGGTTCTGGGCTACAATTATAAAGTGAGTGAATATTTGTTACTCAGGAAGATAAACAAAGGAAAAAAGTAAGAGATTGCTTTGCTTTATCACACTTTCTGCTCTCTTAGCCATCTCAGTGGAAGCAAAGTTGTCGTTTTTTTCGGTAGAAGGCCAAACTGCTCGCTAACAAACATGCCCAGTTTTGCATAAATTAGGGACAGTCTCCTGTTCAGAAACACACAGTGAGAGTTTATGCACATTTCTCTCAAAACATTAAGACTCAATTTTTTTTTTATTACATCAAAAGTTGTTTGTAATGTTTAAGAAATGACTGACATCTATACTTAACTGTAGCTGCCAATTGCTGTCACAGTTACAACAAAGTCATTCCATATACCCATCACAATCAGAATGTCAATGATATCCCGAGGCTTTTTCCCCTCTCAAGGGAAATTAAGATAGACTCCTATAAATCCAGACATTGTAATTAGACAAAGATACTACTGACTCCCATAAATCCAGAGGTGATAAGTCTATTTCCTGTCAGGATAGGGGCACACTTCCTGTCAGCGTGACAGACGAGGTCAGAAGTCACGTAGGGAGGTCAGCAGTCTGTTTCCCATCAACACCCATCAGCTTTGTCTATTTCTCTGCATTTACGCCACACTGCGTTTCTCCTGCATTCTTTCATTCTTATTTTACATCAGCTCCTCAAACAGTCCATCTGATTTTAGGTATTTTGTCATCCCCCCCCCCCACCGCTTCCCTCCTCACTCTCTATCTCATGTTGCTCCTCTCCCGCTGACATGCTCTCCCCTCAGTCCCCTTAGGCTAACACACACCAGAACAGACCTGACTATATCACCCATTCAGCCTCCCAAATCAAATTACCATGGACAAAACAGAGTAATAAAATGTAATGGCTTGTTATACGAGGTACACACTCAAAAGCAGAACAAGTCCTTCAGCACTCTGATCTACAATATTCACTGTGTTTCTTGCTTACTTCTTGCTATGATTAACTGACCTCAGGTGCTGCCAGGAAATAACAATAACATGTATTGCAATTATTGTTTTTAATCTGTAGCACATTTAATTAAAAAAAGTATTAGCTAGTGCTCTGTCATATTGCCTATAATGTACTTAAACGTGGATATGAATGAAAAGCACTTGGATGCACTGGGATGTTATAGTTTAAGTGGTTGTCAACCAGGGGTCCTTGAGGGAGTTCAAGAGGGTCCCCAGAAAAATGGGGAGTAGATTATCTACACTGTTTAGTTCACTATAGAAGTGAGCCAGATGTGAGTAAGCCTAACAGTGTTAATTCTAAACATGGGTTTCACTTTCCTCATGGTTATCTCCTCAACTGTAGCTGACAACCGTTGAATTGTGGTCTTAATCAAATCACACAACCAAAATCTTTTCAGATGGAGGTCCCTGAAGCAAATGGGGGTCTGTGACCTAATACGTATCAATTTAGGGGTCCTTGACATGAAAATGGTTGAGAACATAGAAATGAAATGAGGGTAGAAAAGCCATTCAGCTGTCTGCCGTTGTCATTTAACACGTACAAATGAAAATGGTAATTGTTGTTAGCTGTTATGGTGACAACACACATCAGTGGGGCCGTAAAGTGTGTCACACTCGATAGTTCGAGGACTTTGTTTTGCCCTATTCTCACACCTATTTTACTTATTAAACAGAGTCTTTGAACAGAAAGTCCCACAGACTGCTCTTGCTCAGCTTCACAGTTAATTAGTAACACTAACATTTTGGTCCTCCTGGACCTTCGTCAAGAGTGTTCAGCATCATTATATACAACACTGATCTTGAATAGAGATTGCTCAACCGATTTCACAGGTGTACACAGGTGTAGGGGAATTTATCAGCTGTGGGTGTGATTCTCAATAATTGACAACAGCGTGTGCATTTTATGTCACATATCCTACTAACAAAAGAACAAGGGAACAAGCAAGACATAGGAAAAATTACGGCTCGCTGGTACAGTGGTTAGCACTGTCGCCATGAGTTCCCATGTTTCTCCGGGTACTCCGGCTTCCTCCCACAGTCCAAAGACATGCAGATTGACTCTAAATTGCCCATAGGTGTGAAAATCTGTGTGAATGGTTGTCTGTCTCTATGTATCAGCCCTGTGATAGTCCAGTGACCTGTCCAGGGTGTACCCCGCCTCTCGCCCAGTGTCAGCTGGAATAGGCTCCAGCAGCCCAATGACCCCTAATAGGATAAGCGGTTACAGAAGATAAATAAATGGATGAATAGAAACCTCAGGCTGCTTACACAATGAAGGCTATTTACAAGACTATTTACAAAAAATGCTGATCTTAGGAATGAAAACATCAGCATTGCAGCTTTCAGAAATCATTCAAAATGTTCAACATTGTAAACCTTTGCTGTGTATTATAAATTGGTGTTTTGAGATCCCACAGAAAAACAGGAAAATACAACCGCACACCAATCCAAGCTTCTCTCTTTCATCAAACTAAGACATTAACTTAGTTTCCTTTTTAACTCATGGTAAAACACACCTCACTTCATACAAACTCCACAGAAACAAAATAAAACTCACCAAAACTGTCTCGGTTAGTCTTGTCTGTCATCAACAATTACCTACTCTGGTTTGGTCAAAATGAGTTAGATGTTAAAATTGATCTGCACAATGTTTATCCCTGCAGTCTCTGTCCACTGAGTAGCAGCTCTCACTTATTCTTTTACAGTATATATAGTCCATCAACAAAAATGCAAATTCAGTCAGTTCATTTGCATTATTATATTTGGCGGTATGGCTCTGATTTGGGGCCTCTCTGGCTTTCCTCAGGCCTAGACAGAAATCCTCTTCCATGCACCTAAGTCGCAGAGAGCACACCTCTCTGCCCTTCCACATGCAAATGAGGAAAGCCTGAGGCAGAGAGAGCAAACCTCCCTGCCCTTCCATGCACCTACATGGAAAGCCTAAGACAGGGAGAGCAGCAGCAAAGACCCTCTGGGAACAGAACAGAGCAGCATCAATGACAAACAGAAATGACATTAATAAGTCAGACACAGCATGAAAAGGAGGAGCTGGGGTGGAGGCGCGTTGCAAAGCAGGTGGTGGTTGAAGCGGCAACAGTAGGCAGGCTAGAGCAGTTTAAATAGGGCGTCCTGAATGAGATTAACCAATTGGTTGCATAGAAAGGAATCATGCGATCTATCAGCTGACTCCCTTCCATCAATCAGCTGCTCCAGCAACTGATTGAGCTGTTTAGATCAGCTGATGTAGCTGGGATGTGAGCTGAGCTTGACATCAGTGTCCTGCCTGATTTAACGCTATGCTCCCTTAAATAGCTTTGTATAAACAGAGAAATAAAAGTTACAGTAAAAGTAACTGATTGCTCTACTCCACTGCTCATTTGGTTGTTACTGCAAAGCCTCACTTTAGTGAGTTCATGACCTGCCACATATTGGTTTGTTTATACAGAAGTTAGCCTGCTAGAGTGGTTGCAATGGTGCCATTCTGACCATCCTGCTATATTGATTTGAATGGGAATGTCCACTTTATTATCATCCTGTTTCTACGGCTGTGAACCACTGGCATGTTTTGTTTTTTGATGAAAGTCTAGACATTGGGGTGGCAGAGACATTGCATTTATAAGCACATTACTGTACATTAATAATGCAAACCATTTGCAAACAAGATATAGCACAAACAGGCTCAGGAATGATCTAACTCAGTGTACGACTTCACTTTGGACTTAAGAGGTCAAAACTCCAGCTACACTTGTAGCATAAAGAACAACTTTATTGTAAGACTTGGGAAACAATGGATTTGTTCAGTACAGTCCTGACCTTGACTGTTTCTCCTCAACTTTTCACCCAGTGCTCCTTTGTAGGGGCATGCACATGGATGTGTGTGTGTGTGTGTGTGTGTGTGTGTGGAGTAGTTTATTAGATTACCAATTTACATTTGAATAAATTAAAAATGTGTGTTTTTAATCTATGTAAAATAAGGAAGTGTTGGTATATTAATGTGTTTCTAGTTTCTTTAAATTGCTGACATGGCCTCTTGTGTGTTCATGTTCATCACCGTGTGTGTGTGTGTGTGTGTGTGTGTGTGTGTGTGTGTTTGAATGGAATGTGTCAATGAGAAATGGGTTTTCTAAGCAGGAACAGACCTGCCATTGTTTTCTGCTATCCGCTATCTACCCTGTTCAGGTGTTTAATCATCTTATCTGCAGGTGCTCTTTAAACTTCTGCAATATGGGCTTTACGCAAGAATTCACGGTTGTCAATAACACCTTGGGTCTTGAGATGTTTTTCAGTGCTTTTGCAATAATTTAAGTTACTAACTGAATTGTTCATGCGGTAATAATGTTTGAAATACTTTGTTGAGGTTTTTAAAGTAATGATTTTTAAAGTAATGATAGGACTATAGAGTTACCACTGGCACCACTGTTGCCTTTGCTTCCCACATCTTTTTTAGCTCCTCTTTCAGCCCTTGGTATTTTTGGAGCTTCTTCACCGCTGCCTTCTTCTGTTGTTTGACGATCAACACAATGTCCGTTTGGTTAGCCTTTACCAGTTTGTCAGTCTGGATTTGGAAGTCCCACAGGATCTTAGCTTGGCCATTTGCAACCATCTTAGGAGGTGTCTTCTTTTCTGACCTTGGGACTTCCAGTCCATTCTCAGTGCTGATGTTCTTGTACACTATGCCAGCCACTGGGTTATGGTGTCCCATGTACGCTGTTGCAGCCTGCACCGTGCTATTATGTGCTGAACCTTTGCACAGCCTGCACCTGGGGTCCTGTCTGGTGTGGTAGACCCCTGCTTCTATTGATCTTGTACTACTGAAAGTGTGCCTGTTCTTATACTGCCATGATGCCTCGTATATGTTGGAAACATAAAAAAAACAACAACACGTATTATTCAAATGTAATATTGCAATGGGTCCTCTTCAGAGAAGTGGTATTTTCTGAATGTTACTAAATTGTGTGTGTGTGTGTGTGTGTGTGTGTGTGTGTGTGTGTTTTGTCATCCTCCCACTCCTGACTCATCCTTGCTTGTTGGTTTGTTTATTTTTTCTCACTTTGTTCTGGCATCCCACAGTGTGCTGACACATGCACCCATTCTGTTGTACCACCCAAAAACATTGCTTAGCACCACAGGGTGATTATTATGAGGCCACCCTGAGTTCAGTGGCAAGTTGGTCACAATATAAAAACAATAGGATGTGAATGACTGAGACATAATAAGTGCAGTTGCTTTTTTTTTCTTGTACTACTTAAGATGATTTTCGGGAAGGGTTGGCTTTCTCATGTAAATGCTATCTTTAGAGAGTTTGTGTTTGTGTATGTGGTCACTGAGGGGTAGTTCTCATATCTCTGCTCACTTACACATTCAGTATGTGCGACGACTGAAGATACACTATCTGTAAGGTGACTGTGCATAAAAGCACCACAGCCATTTGCAAAGGAGACAGTCTGGTTTGTCATTATATACCTATGATAAGGATACTGTTTTCCAAATCCAGTTTGGGACAAGCAAGTCCTCATACATTGCCTCATGGGACTTTCAAATGCCTAGCCTAGACGGGTCTTCCATCCAGCCTCAGAAAGAAATCGGGAAATCTGGGTCTTGATGTACTCTCAGGGGACCAGTGTTGTATTCATGTACTTATTTCTCCTATCTTTAGCACTTCAGACTTTGACTTAACTCAACGCTGTTCCTGGGCCTAGTGTTGAACTCCCAGATAGCAGTAATGACACCCACATAAGAGAGGCAGCTGTGACCCAAGGAGCGGTGGTTTGGAAGCAAGGACGGCTTTGTCCAGCTGACTCTTAAAACAAACTCAGTGGTACAACATGAAACAATGCAGGCTCATACTAAATGCTGCTAACTCAGGCAAAGATGTGTCAGTGCAAGTTGGAAATGTATCAATCTGAGTGAAACATTTCTGCTTATCGCAAGCTGTTGGACTCAAGTAATGAATATGCAGAAACAAGGAAAGAAAGAAGAAAGTCTGGAAGACAATAACAGAAACAACAGCAGTTCCTGGTCATTTTTGTTGGTCTGAGTCAGAACAGCACACACGTGTATGAAGGCACACACTTCATGAGCAGCGCACATTAAGGCTGCAAGATGATGGCCAAAATGATAATCATGATTATTTTGATTAATGTTGAGATCACAATTATTTATCATGATTGTTCATTGTTTTTGGGGACAAAATATCTTTATTGCACTTTCACATTTAAATAAGCAGGGGATTCATGTTGTGCTTCATCCCTGCTAATGTACAGATACTTGCATCAACTTTAAAACATTTCTTTTGTTCAACAGAAGATTTTTGTTTAGCCCGGTTTTTCACAGGCTGCTCCACATGTGTAGCACAGAGTGCTACACATGTGGAGCCTGACATGTAGCCTGTAGCCTGACATGCACCTCCCCAGAAATGTTACTACACGTCCTGGCGACGCAGACTTCATGTCTATTTTTGTAAGCTGAAAGTATTTCCCTCAGTGGAAACAAAGCTTTTATTTCTTTTATTTTACAGATAAGAAACAATAAATAAATTGTGAAGACAATAAAGCCTCCACAAGAATAGCATTTTAGGTCTTGTGCATGATTAAGCCCTCAGGGATTTATGCTTTGGGATTTATACTGGCTTCCTGGCTATGAGTTGTTATGGAGCTAAACTGTGTAACATTACCTTTGGTAAATGTTGCTGCTGTCTCTGGTTTCATATGAGTAGATGAAAAGTCTGCTAGCTGCTAGGCTAATTTATACAATGTAAAATGCCATAGGCTTGTGCTAAAAACATTAGCATGTTGTATTTGTGGGGAAAATGTGTCCAGATAAAGACAAGTTTGTCTGTGAATGCTGCGAGTTATAGTGAAGCTGATTTGTGCACTTGGGTTTGAAATTATCTCATCTAAGCCATGTTTAATGTGTGTTTTGAATCAGTTAAACTTTACAGTACTTCACAGAAACCTCTGCCACCGACTAGTGTTTTGCAGGTGTAACTGCAAAGTGACACAGACACACTACCACACAAGAATAAATGCTCGTAGGCCACGGCGTAGGGTCTGCCGCACAAGTATAAATCCCCCTAAAGTACATGTTGTTAGCTTTAAATAAAGCTAAATGTTTGTACACAACCCCAAAGATACGCCGTTGTTCCAACGTGTATAAACCCTCAGATGAACCAGAGATTCTTTTTAGATTGTTATCAAGAGAGACCAAAGCAAAGTTCCTAATTGTGGCAGATGTGTGCTGTGATTTCAGCACACCAGCAGAAAAGTGAGAAATAGCCCGCTGAGCGTTGACCAGGTGTGTGAGTGTGTCCTTCCAGTTCTGAGAGCAGAGAGAGCTGGGGACATCTGACTGAAACGGTGAGTCTGTAGGCTGTTGAGACACTGTACACACACACACACACACACACACACACACACACACACACAGAGTCAGACAGGCTGAGTCACTGGTCTGTTCCTGTGGAGTGCTGATAACAGCATTTGCTCTGGGGCCTCTGGAGCAGGGAGCAAGTGAGTGTGTGTGTGTGTGTGTGTGTGTGTGTGTGCGCGTGTGTCCATGTGTGTATTTTTGTGTTGTCCTTCATGTGTGTAGAAGTGGTACAGATTGAGCAAAGGATAAACTCAAAGAGTCAAAACAAAAGACAGAAAATAGACATACTTTTAAGTGTGTGTGCACTTGTGTGAGAGAGAACTGCACACATTCATTAGTCTGAGTGTCTTTGTGTGTGTGTGTGTGTGTGTGTGTGTGTGTGTGTGTGTTTGTGTGCTTTCCTGCATAAAACAGGAGCACAAGAAATCTTTAAAGTGGCTTCTGTCACGCAGGATCAGAGATTGTGTGGTAGGAGACACAGAGAGAGAGATGGAGGTAGAAAAAGAGGTGGAACAGGAAGAAAGAACAGAGTGATGCAGACAGATGGAGAAGAATGGTGGGAACCAAAACTTGGTGAGTTGTGGCGAAAAAAACAGATATCAGGAGGAAATAATGGTGAGAGAGATAAATGTGACACAGAATCACTACCTACAATTTCAACAGTCCTCCCAGATGAAGTCTCTTTGCTCACAGGCCACTAAAACTAAGAAAACAGCCACATACCCTATAAACCCTTACCTTGGAAAGCTATGAAACTGGCACTTCTTCTAGCTCCTCAATCATCTACATATATTTTCTGTCCCAGATCTGTTGAATCTGTGCCACACTATTTATCCCTGTATCTTATTTTTTACACTTACATATCCTGTTCATGTTGCAGCATGCTCTGGATAAGCGGCAGGTTGTCAGTGATAATCATACCTTTGTCTTTGTATTATAAAGTATGTAAACCTCGTACGATGCTGCCTATGACACTAATCAGATCTGTTACAGTCGTCCCACAACACCTGTCTCCTTACATCAACACAAGCAAGGTGTCGATCATATCACGATTTTATGATCGAATATCCATCTGAAAAAAAAAAAAAGCCTTAAACACCTGTGCTGTGGAAATGGCTGTATTGATATGCAAAGTGCGTGTTTACAGAGAGCAAAGTCTAACAGAAGGAGAGAAATGACCCTTTATTCTATGGAAAAACTAAGCATGTGCAGAGCTGGGTGCTAAATATGTCATTTCCTGCCACAACAACAGAGACATCCAGTAGGACAAAGACATATAGCCATTTCTAAATGCACTACAGTGTATGCTACTTAGGACCACCATGTCCTTTTGAGTTTTTTTCAAAATTCTTTTTTATTTTTAATTGAATTTTTGTTTCTTTATACCAATACTAACTTGATTATTGATTACTTGATCATTCACTTGACCTTTTTTAAAATTTATTTTATTGTTTTTAATTGTAATTGTGATTTGGCAACACGTGAAATGTTAAGCCAATAAAGCCTATTAAATCAAATTGAATCAAATTAAATTCAGTTGAGTTAGGGGCAACTCCAGCAGCTGACGTCATCATTTGAAAAAGAGTTTTTGGATATGTGAATGTCGGCTTAGCACAGACAACAGGCCAAACTAAGAGAGATACATTTTTAGATGTAGTCCGCTTATAGTGTGGACAGTTTCCATGTTTACACTGGAAACATTCAGGGCATGAACCCTCAGTAATCCTAACAGTGATACAGCTATTCTGTTTAGATCACCTGATGTAACACGAAAGACTAAACTCTGCTAATAATCTGCTTCTGCTCACTCCAGTTATGATCAGTGTAAGTCAAACTATTCAGTTAAGGTGTTTACATGACGGGCATAATTATTTCATTAATTTGTTGTTATTAATTTGTTGGCTATGGTACATGTACAGCCCAGACAACAAAGCAGTGCCAAAGAGAAGGATTTGCGGAAACAAGTGGAGGTAAAAAGAAAGAAATAAAAGCGGAGAAACTGAGACACTGACAGACAGCTCTCCAGGAGAGGAGATGAGTGGAGTTCCCTTGGGAAAAGTCTCATCTCCCACTCCAGACAACCCAAGATGATCGCCTCCAAAGTACCCAGGTACATTACAAACCCATGGCCCTCTATCTCCCTCTTACCAGCGGAGGTGAGCACAATAATTCACATTCGCACAAGAATTGTGGGAGGAGTGCCTCTCATCGCACCAAGCGCTCACCTCTATGGCTGGTTCATGCTCCCTGTGTGGGAGCTGCTGACGTGGGTGTCTCAAGATGGCCATATGCCTGAAAACTGTTTTATTACTGAGCATTGCATAACAATAAAGTTTCTAAGACCCCAAAACCAAATAAATAAACCCATAAGAACAGACCAGTAACTCTAGTTTCTTTGCTCTGTGTGCACTGTGTTATTGTATGTGTGAGAGAGAGCCACTGGGCAGGTCAGACTCATCCAGCAATACACTGTGTTTGCCAAACAAATATGTGCAAGCCCCCCTACCAGAGAGACTACCTTGTAGAGCAGGGGTTCTCAGACTTATTACTCAAAGGTCTGCAGATGATTTTTAGTCAAGGTCCAACCCAATCACCATGATTTTTTTTAACATATTAAACATCTCTGCAAACCATAGATATGTTACATTTGCAAAGTCAAACAGTGGTCTGCAGCTTTTCAAGTGTCTCACCTGGTGACATGCCATCCACAATCCCCTCCATCTCTCAAAGGCAAAGTCAGTTCATATACAGTAAATCGTCACTTTACACACATTAGAAATGTTGATTTGATACATATAAAATGTCAGTTGGGGTTTGTAGAAAGGCACAAGCACCATTTTCTTCTGGCCACAACAAAGTCAGTGGTCCAGAGCGACTAGCTGGATTGGAACACATATTTGTCTGTGGACTTCTCTTTGAGTACTCTGTTTTCTTGGTCAGTTATTTGTTTCTTTGTACATTTTGACAACGATATCTTCAACTCCACGGCAATGGAATGTTCTGGGAAGACCCACCGTAGTCTGCCTACCAGTAGGCTACTATCTGTCACAAATAACTAACACTGAAGCAGGCTAAGGACTTCTGGCACAAATTCAAATACTTTCAAGGTGCAAAGAGAAGGATAGAAGTCTAAAGAGGTTGAAATTCCAGCAACCAAAACACATTGGTCTTGCAATATAGTTGCCCTATTAACTACAACTGTTGCAGCAGTTGATTAGCATTACATCTTGAGTCACAAGTCACATTCTGTATCTGCTATGTAAGAGCTGATAGCAAATTCTTTAGTATAACAACCTGGTCTGACTCCGAAGTCATCGAATACCAACACTTGGTCAGTGACTTCCAGCGTCAGACACCGACAAAAAGTCCTTTCATGACAGCATGATACGCAGCTGGTCCTTGTTATTCTGTAATGGTGCACTTCGGTGTCAGGGGGAAACATGGCTGGGCAACAGTGTAAGTCAACGGGGTGAAAGTCTGAGTAGGGAGGGGCGAGAAAGGTGGTGGATGGGTCCAACAACCACAGACTTTCACCCGCGAGGCCAGTGTTTGCTTCCTATGTGAATGTAAAGCTGAACCCTGTTCTTTTTTCCTAAACCCAACCTCGTGTGTGTTGGCCTGATGTAATCATGTGCATTTGTAGGAAAGAGACGTCAATTTGCAGTGTTGTACTGACATAATACGTTTATTGTGAAAGAGACTGAATGCAAATAGTAAATTTCCTGTGACAGCAGAAGTGTACTTTCAAAGAAGACAATGCATGCAACAGGCTGAAGTTGACATGGTGTCCCAGAACGTCAGCAACTGTGTTGAAAATCCATGACGAAACGCCAATATGTGACGAAGTCGAAATGAGAATGTGTTTGGTGCAACATTAATGCATTAACTCACACTCTCTAGCAGTTAATGTTGCCATGACAACAGTGTTAGCAATGGGGAAATAAGTCATATTAAAACTACATTCATGTAGGGATAGGATTGCTGTGAATAATCTCCAACTACTGTATATTCAACATCACGAACACTTTTTTGATCACTAGAAAAGTTGTTTCAAAATAGAAACGTTTTGCTTCATAACACAGGGTATAGGCTAGGTCCAGATTAATTTGCTGTTTTGTCTGGGTGCAGACCTTGGTCCAAACTTTGAGAAGCCCTTAGAGGTGGGCGGCTTGATACAGAAATATCTATACTATTGATATCACGTTTTCATTTTGAAGATTGATCCTGGCGTCAATTGGATTGATATTGGATTTATTTTCTGTCTTCTGCATCGTACCTTTTTGTTATTCAAGAGTAAAGCTGTCTGTGCAAACAATGCTATCGTTAACACATCTAGTGCTATTTACTTCTCCACTGCGTTTGTGTTGTCTGCACTTACACAACATATGTGTCTTTATTATTTATCTCATAAATCGTGACACGCTACATTACCCCACATAAAATTACATAAGCCTCTTTTAATAATAAAAAGTATCATATCAGTATCATTACTTCGTATTGGATCAAAACTAAATTCTGTGGTGTCATCCACCCTTGGAAGCCGTGGTGTAGAGTTTACAGTGTTGTGCTAAATTCCCTTTTTAGACAGAGATGGGGACAAATTATTGCTGCCCTGATGAATTCAGAGTCTTGACACCTCATAAACCTTCATGGTGGACTTTCCAGTTTATATTTTATCTCCTCGTCTGAAATTGTAGCGCTGTGTCAGCACCAACGCAGGCCTTTGTGTTTTTGAATACAGTGTTTTTTGGTTAACACATGGTCAGAGGACAAGCAGATAGATCAGAACAATCAGTGCAGACAAAAGAGTGGATACTGGCTGATTAACTGTGACACTCAACTGTATCACACTACTCTGTGTAAGAGTTTTTTTGGTGTATGCGTATGTACTAAATGCTTTTTAGCAAAAAAGGGAGATTTTGTTTACAGATTAGGTGGAAATATGCAAATTTAACAACTATTATCACCCCAATCTTTAAAGGATTAGTCTTGGTGAACTTGAGTTGAACTTAATTCATGTCTGTATTTGGAACTTCACCATTCTATCATCTTAACTCAAGGCAACACTGCCCATCTCTAACCTCGAAAACAAAAAGTTGTTAAGAAACATCTTGGGTAGCAATGTGGCTCACCGTTGCCTGAGGAGCATTTGCATTGCATACATAAAAACTTATTGTCCTGAAAACTTTTTTTTTCTATTAATTTCAATCTGGTCCCATTTCAGTTTCTTTTCCCAGGAAAGATATGCCGTCACATTGCCCGAAAAACTTGTCAGTTGCATCACAGCTTCAGTGCTCCAAGGCAGTGCAGCCCGAGGGGTTATTGCCAATGTGTTGCATTAATTACAAAGCAAGTTCTTGGTGTCCATGCAAATTCTACTGTGTACTTTGTGCTGTTTCCCATTTGCTGCCTTTGTTAGTAAGTATGTCAACCAGCAGTGTGATATAAATACATGTGATTATGAATGTTGGAAATAAGAACTAAAGGTTCAGTGTGTAAGATTTAGGGGGATATAATGGCAGAAATAGATTATAATATAATAAGTATCCTTTCTTTAGTGTATTATCACCTGGAAATAAGGATAATTTTGTTTTCATTACCTTAGAATGAGCAGTTTATATCTGGTTCTCATCTACATAGATTGCCATGTTGCACCGCCATTTTACAGTGGCCCAGAATGTACAAACTAAACACTGGCTCCAGATTTTTATTTATTTTTTTACCCTTTGAAACCTGGAGCAACATAATTTTTCTTGTGCTGCTTTCAGTTGCCTTTAGCAGGTATTTAAATCTTTAAACCCTGAGCAAATTGGTGTGATTTCTTTCAAAAACATGGGAAAAAGAAATGAGCAACATGCTAAGAAATGTTCCACAAATAAAAAAAAATTAGAAAATGATTTTAAAACAAAAACTAGGGAAAAATAGCCAGGGAGGATTTATATTTATGATTATTATTATTATTACATATTATGGTACAGAATTATTGTAATTTTAAGCACTTTTTTTCAGGTCATTTTCTTTTCTTTTTTTTTGGTTTAAGTTTTTTCTCAAATTTTCTTCTTTTTAATTTTCTCTTTTTACAAATTTCTTGCCAATTTTGGGGTCACTTCTTCTATTGTTCATTGCCTTTTTTTCCACATGCTTTTGAAAGAAAGACATCAAGCCAATTTGCTCAGGTTTCAAAGGATTAATGTGAAACTGCTTAAATCACCAGGTCTGTTTGTTTTATATTGTGTTCACGCCAAATTTGCAAATTTGTCACTGAAATTCAGATTTTTCAAATCAGGTAAGTGTATGACGTAAAATTGTGCTACTTGCTTCATTTGTGCCCCTCGATTCATGTGTTTAGCGTCATTCATGTGGTGTCCATAGTGTCTTTCTCACCGCCCGGCAGGAATTTGCATCTAATCGCGTCTTTACATTGACTTCACATGTAATTCACTTGGGCAAATTGTTTTATTTGCACCTGGTGTAAACACAGCATTAAAGAGGAGGAGATCTCTTTGCATGATTCCAACACGTTGTCACTCCGACCTCGTCACATATCGACATTTGGTCATTTGGTCCAATATGACTGGAAAGGTACCCCGGGTGTGTTAGTTGTTGGCGTTCTGGTACGTCGTGTCAAGTTCTGCCTGTTACATGCATTGTCTTCTTTCAAAATACACTTCCGTTTTCACAGGAAATTTACCGTTTACATACAGTCTCTTTCAAAATAAATGTGCTACACGAATTAACGTTTTTTTTTTTTTTTTTTTCCTTCAACAATTAACGCTCGTGGTTGGGTTTAGGGAAAAAGAACAGGGTTTGGCTTTAGAATGTTACGGGACGTAATCACTGCTCTCCTGGGTGAAGGTTGGTGTTTGTAGGACCCAAATCTTTTTCTTAGGGGGTGTTGGTGGCTTAGTGGATAGAGCAGGCGCCCCATGTACAAGGCTATTGCCACAGTGGCCCAGGTTCGACTCCAGCCTGTGGCCCTTTGCTGCACGTCACTCCCTCTCTTTCTCCCCCTTTCATACTTGTCTGTCCTATTGATTAAAGGCTAAAATGCCCTAAAAAATATCTTTTTTTTTCTTAGTTCAGTTCTTGGCCTTAGCATTGCCTCATGCCACCCTTTTCTTTCTGTCTGCACTTTACATTATAATAAAAAGAACCATCAATTTAAAATAGATACATATATTCTGTAGGCAGGTTAATATAATGAACCTTGATTATTTTTACTTGTGGTACTTAATTTGCTTCCCTTCTTGTTGTGCAGGTCATCTCACAATAATCTCCATTACTGTTGACTTTGGCAGCGGGCCCCACCTTTCTACCACCTTGCTGACACAAGACTTAATTAACTTCACCTTCATCAGTCTCCTCTTAGTTTTTTTTCTTTCCTTTCTTTCCAGTCCGCTGAATTTCACCTTCCTCCACCTCTTTCACCTCCATTTCTCACTTTTCGTCCCCACACACACAGTCTGTCTCTTTGCAGGCACGTTTTAAAAGTATTTGGTTTATAATAAATATATTAATCAGTGTAGAATAGAAGCTACAGCTGTGGCTTTAAGTGCTGCATGATTTATGAGGTACAAACTTCACAGCCACCGTCATGCTTTGAGATCTCATTATGTGCTATCTCCTTCAGCCTTTACACCTACTTTTTTACCTCAGATTCTATAGAAAATGTGTCAATTAAGTAGATTTGCTGCAGCGTGTTTGCCACTCTTTACTGGACATGTTTCTGTGTGAGTAACACCGCACATTGTGTCTAATTGATCAGATTCTTTCATGTGTTAAGAACACTTCAAACAGCAAAATAAAATATGACACCTCTACGTAGGGACGTGATAACAAAGTCACAGTGGCTTGTACTGTAGGTTATATACAATAAAGCTGCTCTTTGCATAAATGTGTGCACATTTGCTCATTGTTTTTCACGATTGTAAATAATCCATAGCTAATGTGTTTTTATCATAAAGCAATACATGGCAAACATCAAACGCAGCCATACCAAGATGCTATTTTCCACATATAAAATGTCATTTTTCATGTAAGATATAGGCATAACGAATAGGCCAAGCTTATTCCTCTTTCAAGATAAGAGCCTCTATATGGTCGTGGAAATTAACAGTACAAAGCTCCTCCTCCACATGATACACTGCAACAAGCTTATGTTAAAAGCTGGTCATAGATATTTCAGTATAGTTTCCCTCCAGTGTTACTAAATGGGATTAAAAACATTGTTTTTCATAAATACTTATAATAAAATAATTTGTTATTCTCTTTCTGCTTTCTCTCTTCCACAGGGAGGCCAAATGAGAGGGTCAGTCAGAGAGCAGCGTCCCTGAAGCTGGTAGAGATTCAGGACACTTCAGCCCAGTGGATGAAATGTTCTCTGGATGAAGGTCAGGCTCTCTTTATTTGAAGCACTGCTTTCCTAAAGATGCATCATGCAGCTCTGATTCATTCACACATGTGATGCTTTGTAGTGAATGACTGATTATTGTGGTATATTCTGTACTGATCGATCGGCTGGTGACCATAGTCAGCTGGTTTTCAGCTTGATCGGCCGTGACTGGTGACCAGCTGGTCAGTCTCAAAGAAAGCTGAATTTACCCCAGTCAGATTTACATGAATACACTGCACGATGGTTCACGTCACGCCCACAGTGGTATACATACATAGACTGTTGTCACAGTTGCTGCAACCCATTCTCATTCCCAGGTTGTCAGATACCCTTTGTCACACCCGCTCTTAGCAACTTTATTTCTAAAAAGCTAGGCAGTCATTATAATTTATATGAGAGGAAACACATCCCAATGTCCAGATATGCTCAAAATGCAAACATACATCCAAACATACCATGAATGCACCGTGAGAGCTAGAATGAAGCAAAACAAAAACAAAATATTACATTTCTTCCTTAGCATAACAAACTTTAGAAACATTAGGCTAACAGCAATGTAGCATTTTTTCTAGCGCACACATGACGTTATGGGATGCCGTGTGAAGTTCTGCCTGTTACATGCATTGTCTTCTTTAAAAATACACTTCTGTTGTCACAGGAAATTTAACATTTAAATAGTCTCTTTCAAAATAAAAGCACTATGTAAGTACCGCAAATTGCCATTTTTTTTTTCCTTCACCAACAAATGCACGTGGTTAGGTTCAGGAAAAAAGAACACCGTTTGGCTTTAGAATCTTACGGGACATGAACACCGCTCTCTCGCGTGAAAGTCCATCCACTACCACTCCCTTCTGCCCCACTTGGATTTTCGCCTTAATTTTTGTTCTTGTCCCACCACGTTTCCCTCTGACACCACCGCGCGCCATTAAACTAGAACAGCAGCCAGCCACATATCATGCTGACGTTAAAGGACGCCTGTTTACATTGATTTCTGACGCAGCAGGTCACTGCCCAAGCGTCAGATTTCAACAACTTCAGAGTGAGACCAGGCTCATCCGCCAGGTGCTAAGCCTTTACTCTTGTTATGAAGATGTATTTACCCTGTACACAACATTTGTTCGGTTTTTCTCCTACTACCAGCAACAAACCGTTTCAAAATTTTATTTATTTATTTTTTTTGTTAACCTTTACTTACTTACCAGAAGAACCTCTTGAGATTAAAAATCTCTTTTTCAGGAATGTCCTGGCCAAGACAGGCAGCAACATAAGTTACAGACAGACAACATAGAACGGAAATACAAAACAAAAAATGATACAGCTCCAAAACAAGCAATATAAAACACAAAATAAGATGACTGCAAAGAAAAGCCAAAACGTAGGCTGTATAAATATACCAGAAATGAACCATAAAAATACAAAGACGGCAACTACACATGATTACAAAGACCAGCTAAGATACATCGTGACACTGGCATATAGAAGATTGGGTACAAAAATCTTGCAACAGTGCTTTGAAATGGCCGAGAGGAACCAATGGGTGCAACTTTAAGTCCTTCTGCAGAAGATTCCACATATAAGGAGCTGCATATGTTACCGGCCTCAGACCTAGGGGAATCTGGGCAGGTACAAGGCCCACAGGCTAGATAGCACTGTGGGTTGGAAAGACGTGGAGATGCAGAAATTATGTCTTTCTCAAGCGCTGGATGTTTATTTTTCTTTTCAAAAAGTAATTCAATAACAATGCCAACAGAGAGGCCTAGCACACACTAGGACACTGGACAATTAATAAAACATACAATTATAAAATACACTATAATTATATATATCTACGAGATCATAAACTGTAACTTTAGCCATTATATGGACTATACAATATAGAAATGGTCTATAAATATACTGAATACAATAAACAAACCAATATGTAAAGCATTGGTATATATCAGATAAAATACAAAACCCATTAATAACATATTGTGAAATAGATACCAGTCTTACTGTATAATATATCAAATACACATCAACAATTGGCACTATAGATCATATTACATCTTGAAACAATTGCTATCGCACATTCAAGTATGTAGACATAGGCTACATGGCTATCTTGCTATCTGTTAGATTATTCCTTTAAAGAGAACACATAGAACAGATTAGAGGCTACATTGGATTACTTCTATGAAATACATTACAATACCAACAACATTTTCATAGATCAAATACCAAGAATACTATATTAAGATTTAAACTGTTCATGTGACTGTGTGATAATCAATCACCAACACATCGGTCTGCCATTAGCGTGCGTGTTTACAGGCACGCACACATCCACTGATGGCGGCTTAACCTCCATAGAACATTGACAGGCTCTGGCTAACAAAACATACACTGAACGGAGCACCCACCGGCAAAACAAAATGATACAAAGTACAGAGACACTTCATAGACATTACATACACTTAAACATACTGATGTTCAATCGACACTACACTGTTTACAGTCCGTACAGAAAGACGAGAGAACGGAACCTTCACTGATGGTGACAGGCTAACTTCAATTAGCTTCTGCTAGCTTGCTAACTAAAGCTGCTAGCAAATACATATAAACACATCATAATAACCTTTCTACACAAAACATGACAACATACATCACATAGGCAACGAACTGGTGATATACTCTTTTGATACAGAGATCGGAAAGGTTTAAAAATATACCTGTAGGTTGGAAAGAAGTGGAGATGCAGAAATTATGTCTTTCTCAAGCGCTGGATGTTTATTTCTAAGCGCTTGAGCTACCGTCTCCATGGCAACCCACTATGCAGCAGTGCAACAGCGCCATCTACCGGTGTGAAGTGAAATACATGGAAATATAATCTGAAAACTAATAAAATAAAATGAAAAATAGAAGGTGGTAACTATTTCTTTGTTGTTGTTTTTTTAATTCAACTAATATAAGGCCATTTTCTCTACCCATACATAAATGTTCACTTGTAATAGAGTGTGCCAGTAAACCCGGTACTCCATTAGCGCTTTTAGCACTTCCGGTTCTCTCGTCTAAAAGTCAATACGTTTTTTGAATGGGATTTTGGTAAAATGCCTCAAATAAGGCCTGTGGTAAACAAAAGCTGAAGTGAGTTTCAGGTTTTGTTCTACGACATAAAACACGTCAGTAAATACCCTACTTGTGAATTTTGAAGCTTTTACGTGTCGTAAAAAAGGCGATTGCTAACAAGTTGCTCAATACGACTACAAACCCTGTCACGGACAGTAAACGTCATCGCCCCCGAACAGGCGAGAGTGCTGGCAGTCCGCCATTACAGCTTCTTATTTAGCTTAAACAGTCCAATTTCCCCATTATACAATGTTTTTAAAATAAAGCGGCCGAAATCAGTTGAAAGCTTAGTGGCGGTGACGTCAAGAGTAATGCGACCATGGAGTAGTCATGTAGTCCGTTAAAGACTAACGTTAGCTTTTTACTTCTGGCGATCGCATTTAAGCTTCAAATGCGGTATGAAAGGTGTTCATATGTGAAGATTATCTCACTGAACAAAACCTGTAAGTATCATAAACTTGTGTTAGCCACAGAGCTTATTTTCTGACATAATCCAAAACGCAATGCAAAAATCACATTCACTTTCTCTTCCGGGAACCAGCGCGATGCTAAACTTCCGGGTTTTGACGTTAGCCCTAGCACACTCTATAAGAGCAGCACCTTTACAATCTAACTTCCTGGCTTTTCCCTTTCAAAATAAGAGCAATTTATCTAATACAATAAAAGCAAATTGTACTCTACAATTGAGTATGGCAAAGGTCATTTACATTTACTCTCCATAATAGGCCATTCTTCTTCTCTGGTATGTAATTTATTTATTTATTTATTGGAGCATATATAGATCTTTTCCACTTGTTCTCTTTTGGGAAAATAGGAACTGTCATATGTTGTGGAATACCACAGTTCATTTTTAGTTGAATTTTTCATTTTATAAAAAACTAAAATACAATTGAGTTTTTATTCAAGAAAAATAACAAAAAAAAATGTGTATGCTGTCAATTGTAGTTATTAGAAAACAAACACATTAATTAAAGAACAGAAATTTTTATCATCAAAAAATCTTTTGTAATTGACAAAGAAAATTGCAATCAGAGCATCTTTGGTGTATTACAAGGGGAAGCACATAACTAACCTAGTTTCCTGAGAAACAACCTTTGAGGTAAATTTGTGCTCCACCCTGATTTAGTGCGAATCAGCAGTGCAGCTACCCAGCCTTCATGATTCCCGAATTCCAAAGCAGCACTTGCTTTTCCACCTTGTTAAAAGGGTTCTCCGATGCACAGCGTTTCTCTGATAACCAACACTCTCCTCTTCCTTCAGGCGGAGAGAGAGAGAGGCAGGCAAACATCCAAATGTTTTCCTCCGTCAAAGGTAATGAAAGAAGCCCCAAATTCTTTGATCACACGGCAAGGGCATCAAGCCTGCGTTAGATTTCTGAAATATCTCAGATGCTCAAAGCCTTATCTGTTTGCGCACACACATAAACACGCATGTGCGCACATTCTTTTGGGGCTCACAAATGTGCATGTAAATAAATCTAGCACATAAACACACAGGCATTGAGAGGCAGAGACACTTTCAGTGCTGTCAGAAGCAGAAACAACATCTCAGACTGCAGAGATAAGTAGGCAAGGCAGGGTTGATTTCTATCACTTTTCCAAATGATGTTGACACCAACAAAAAGCCGCCTGTCTTGCCTTTTCCTTTTATCCTCCAACACCACCTTTATCCTTTTCTCTCACTTATCTTCTAGGTTAAGAATCTTCCAGTGGCGTATTTCATCTTCCTGTTTGGGCGCCCCATTTTCCTCTAATTTTGAAGCAAACTCTGCTGCAAAACTCTGACGCTCACTGACATTTTGTGTGAATAACAAAAACACAATTTGGGAGATAACGTGGAGTATTTGCAATTCGTTACGTTTTTGTTTTCATTTGGAGTTGCCTTTTGGTTTTTCAGGGGGTTTTGTTAGAAGGCTGTATAAACTATCGGCGAGACTTGCCCTGTCTTCTTCTCTGTTGATTCTTTTTGAATTGATCTGTTTTCCTTTCTCCAAATCCCCTCTCTATCAGCGGGGTACCTTTCAAGCACACTGAGCAGCAGCAGCATGTTTGGGGCTAGAATGGTGTGGGGTGGTGGATGGACCCTACAACTATCTCACAGTGGAAGAAAAAATATGTGAAGAGAGATGAAATGCTGTGGGTATAATTTAGTTTAATTATTTATGTCTAATACCACTACAATATTACTGCAACCTTAAAGGATTAGTTTTACATTTTGGGAAATACACATATTCACTTTAGAGGAGAGTTGGATCAGAAGAATAATACCACTCTTACATAGTTGAAGATTTCGAGGACGATTCAGAGAACATGTCCCTCTCAGTATTTAAAAACATGAATTTGTCCCCCCCAATAAAAATCATGAAAGTAGCAGATTTTTGACAAAATTAATAACACAAACACTATAAATTCAGGCAGAAAAGGCGCAAATTTGTGCTTAAGAATTCACAAGAACGCAGGAAGTAAAGTGTTTAATGCTCTAAATTTTCTGGCGGAGGATCTCCAAACCCCATTTCATATAAGTCTTCCATAAAGACTGTGTATAATAAATGACGTAGCTGCCACGACGTTACCCATTGGTTTGTGAACCCCTGTTTTGAAGCCTTGAGTTTGGCATTTTGGCTGTCACCATCTTAGTTTTTTGGAGCCAGAAAGGACCATATTTGGACGAGAGTGGAGCTGTGGAGGAGTGAGGGGTGGATCTGACTCATAGAGAGTGGCAATGCCTCGCAGGCAGCATGGCTGTCACTCAAGCAGTCCTTCCCTTGAATATGCATAACTTTAATTGGGAAAATTAGCTATAGAGACTAAAACTGTTTTTTTTGTTTTGTTTTGTTTTTTGTTTTTTTTGTTTTTTTTTACCAGGCTGTAAACAGGTTTACTTCTGCTGTGAAGTTGGGCATTTTAACATGGAGGTCTATGGGGATTGACTTGCTTCAGGAACCAGCCTCAAGTGACCTGCAGTGCGCCCTTACACTCTCACATCAGAAGCTACAGAAACAGGGTAAGACAGTTAGCCTTACCCTTCTGTGGGGCATTTGCATGTTCTTCCTGTGTTAGCGTGGGTTTTCTCCAGGTACTCCAGCTTCCTCCCACAGTCCAAAGACAGGTTAGGTAAATTGGTGACTCTAAATTGGCCGTAGGTGTGAATGTGAGTGTGAATGGTTGTCTGTCTCTATGTGTCAGCCCTGTGATAGTCTGGTGGCCTGTCCAGGGTGTACCCCACCTCTTGCCCAATGTCAGCTGGGATCAGCTCCAGCCCCCTGCAACCCCAGATAGTGTTTATGGAAAATGAATAAGAGATGAATAAAGGAACTAAGAAATGAGAAACTTCCAATTTGTGGTTTTGCAGAGGGCTGGTGTGACTTCCTTCTGGAGTCCCCTCTGGTTGCCTGGCAAGAAATAATAGGGCACACACAACCCCCTGCATGATAGCAAATTGTCTTTTTTACACTTCAACTTTTGTAAAACTTAAAAAAGCAGATTTTGTGACCTTTGAACAGAGTCAGACGGATTCTAATCTTTATACTAAACTACGCTAACAAGCTGCTGTCTGTAACTTTATTCAGACATATATCCAAGTGATATTCATCTTTTAATCCAACTCATAGCAAGTAAGTGAATGCGTATTTAACACTTTGTAAAACTTTTCATTAAGATGTAGCTGCTAAGTCTGATTTGATGTTAGCTGAAGTACAAGAACCTTCAACAACCGAATGAACTTCCTGGAAAAACATACTTTTTAAAAAGATTTAGAGGTGGATTATTCACTTTGAGGTAATGTCTGAAAGTCACAATCTGTAATCGTCATCGTAGCTCACCAAGAAGTCAAAGACTCCTCCTTTCTCTCCTCTCGGACATGAAAAAAGAAGGAGAAAGATGTTGAAAAATGAACCCATTAACTCAACAGCACATTACCCGCATCACACTGTCTGGACGAGGGGGAGAGAAAGGGACGGCGGAGGGATGGTGGGAAATATTTACGGGGAAGAAGC
Source organism: Epinephelus fuscoguttatus (assembly GCF_011397635.1). Taxonomy (NCBI): domain Eukaryota; kingdom Metazoa; phylum Chordata; class Actinopteri; order Perciformes; family Serranidae; genus Epinephelus; species Epinephelus fuscoguttatus. Next base: position 24,810,362 of record NC_064757.1, read on the forward strand.
CGAAAGGCAATACTGTAAATCTGGAATAAAAACTGTGTAGTGAAAGAGGGTGGGGGAGTTACAGAGAGAGATGGATGAGAGAGGGCAGAGGAAAGGGAAAGTAGAGGAGAGGGAGAGAGATGGATGGAGGAGAGTGTGTTATGAAAGGTGGTAGAGGACAAGAAGGAACGGTTGATGTGGACGTATAATGGCTGATGCTCAAATTTTAGTGGAAGGCTACAGATCAGTGGGCTGGTTGTAAGGGTTTGGGATTTGATCCCCTGTCGAGTCATTTCAGAGTCTTAAAATCTGGGACTCTCTGGTCGGCACACAGTGTTAAAGGAGGTGTTAAAGGAGAGCTAAGCCTCTGTGAGACACTGACGTCCTGTCCAGAGGGCTGCTTCACGCCACTGAAACAGGAAATAAGATTCTGGATCGTGACGCAACGTGGCTTGAATAAAGCATACATGTTCTGGAAAACACTGTGCAGGGACTCGTGATGAATGGTTTCCTTTAAATGGCCATGAAATCAGGATGACGGAGGAAGGAGGGAGTTGAGTGGGAGTTGGCGAGGGGGAAAAAGGGATGGAGCTGTGTAGGCGGAAGTAAGGACAGATAGGAGGAGAAGAGCGTGGTGAGGGAGAGAGGGAGAAAAGGAGTTGAAGGTGGGAAGATAGAGAAAAGACAGCAGAGAAAACAGTGGAGAAAGTCGTGGAGGGGAGAGGAGGAAAAAGAGACGACAGAGGGAGAGAGTGGAGGTGGTGGAGAGAAAAACTGCCTGTGTATCTGTGCATGAGAGAAAGGGAGAGGAGAATACAGAGCTGTAGCCTTGCTCCAGGCACCACATTTCTGTCAGCAATGGCATCTTTATCTGCCAAATGCACTTTTGATGCCTTACCACATATGTTGCTGTAAATTACTTTTAAGACCCATATTAAAGGGACTGAGATGGGGGCCGGAGTGCCGTGATTTCGCCCTGGGTCTTTTTTAATGGACGAGAGAAAGAGGAAGATTTCTGGCACCAGTTTGTCTTGGGTGTGTTACTTACTCTGATCACTGTTTTCTTCACCTTCTGTCCTGTTTCCTTACATTCTTTTCTTTCATCCGCCCATTTATCCTCCCCCTTCCCTTTTGTATTTTTTGTCTTCTGTTACATACATTTACTCATGTTCCCGATTCCCACCCTCCTTTTCTCCTTCTATTTATGCAACTTATGTATCCCTCCTCCCCTTGCTCTACATGTTTTTGCAGTTACTGGTGTTATGGCTGGTAAAAGGAGAAAGGGGTCCTTAGCCCTGTCAAGAACAAGAGAGCAGAGGATAGCCTAGAGTATGTGGTTTTATTCTGACTGTATTTTCTTTATCTTGAATAGACCAACCTCTGTACAGACACATTAATATTCAGAATAATACCTTTATGGCACATTTCAAAACAAAGTCTTAAATTGCTTTACAGTAAAAACAAAAACATAGTTAATTAAACTCAAAGCAGCATGGTCGTATAGTGGTTAGCATTGTCATCTCACAGCAAGAGGGTTCACAGTTCGAATCCAGGGTGGAGGGTTCGAAACCTGGGTGCAGAGCTTTTTGTGGGTACTCCGGCTTCCTCCCACAGTCCAAAGACATGCAGGTTAGGAAAACTGGTGACTCTAAAACTGGCCATAGGTGTGAATGTGAGTGTGAATGGTTGTCTGTCTCCCTGTCCAGGGTGTACCCTGCCTCTTGCCCAATGTCAGCTGGGATAAAGATAAAATTATTTTACAACAAATACCACCAGTTAAAAAAAGCTGTAAGATAAAAGTAGGTTTTAAGAAGAGATTTAGCTCCACTGCTGAGGGGCCCAAGATAACAAAAGCCTGGTCACCTTTAGTGACATGTCAATATTTTAGAAGCATTAGCAGGGCCATGCCAGAGGATATCAAGCAGCAATCAGGCTTATAGTAGTACTAGATTACAGATATATGTAAGCAGAAGCTGGACCACTCAAGGATTTAAGAAACAGAAATGTAATAAAATCAGTTCTAAAAACTTGCCAGGTTACCAGTGAAGGGAAGCAATGAATGGTGTGATGTGGTTGTTTTTCCTATGATGTGTTAAGAGCCTGGCAAGTTTCTTGTATAAGGGACATTCTTTGGATGTTTTGCCTGCTGATACCAGAGTGTGTGTGTTGTAATAAGCATGTCTGGAGGTCATGAAAGCATGGATAACTTTTTCTAGATCTGCAGATGAACCAGATGACTTGAGCTTGGTTAAATGTCTCAGCTGGAAAATTCAGGACCGCACCACTTTAGTCACCTGTACATCAAGTGAAAACTCTGAGTCAAATACTACACCTAGGTTATAGGCCTCTGTTTGAATATTACTACATAAGGCACCCAGTCTAGATGAGATATTGTGGGCGAGGGGGTGATTATAATTATTTCTGATTTGGAACCATTCCCCTCCAGGAAATTTGTGGACATCTGATTTCTTAATTTCTGTCAGGCAGGATACATTAGTAGTATCAGACTATATCGGGGCATAAAGTTGCATGTCATCTGCATAGTATTAAAATCAGTATTAGTTTATATGCATGATTTACCCCAGAGTAGCATATACAGTAAATAGGAGGGGACCTAGGATATATCCCTGGGGAACCCCACAAAAGAGAGGAGCATAAGAGGAGTTAAGACTTATGTTAGCGGCAACCTGTAAGTCATTGATGAATAGTGATGTAGAAATAAGAGCCTTGATTTTTTTTTTTTAACCTTTTTTGAAGTACACCAACCACAGCTACATAAACAACACCTTAACTGAGCTTGTTAAAGATACAGATTAGTGATAAATTAAAACATAAACCTGAATAAATGAGTGGATAAACATAACAAACGCAGATGCTTCCACACAGGTGCAATGGTACAATAACATTCAGTCATGTTCTGTGACATGTATAAGAAGCTGAGCTGGCACAGTTGATTCAGATTTTACATCAAGAGGAAAAAAATCTAAGTGACCTTGAAAGAGGATTCATTGTTGGGGCACGGATCGCAGGAGCTTCAGTCACAAAGACTGCTCAGCTGGCTAGTGTTTCAACAGGAACAGTGGCTAAAGTGACATCTACATTTAGATCTATGGGAAAGACAATTACATAGAGTGATATTTTGGCAGGGCTGAAATGCATAAACACCTTATTACAAAGATGATGCACATTTGAGAGTTAAATGGTGCAAAAACCTTAGGCATTGGTCTACAGAAAGGTGTAAAAAAAAGAAGTCATAGCCTATTGTCAGAAAAGTGATACGGTCAGATGATTTACCTGTGATGTACACCAAAAGAATGGTATAGGCCTGAATGCTTGACCCCGACAGTGAGGGGGTCCAGTGGCTCTGTTATGCAACAGGGGGCATTTTGTTGACATGGTTTGGGTCCACTTGTCCCCTTAGAGGGAAGGGTCACAGCAAATCAATACAAGGTTTTTGCATCAGCTCTATGCAGAGCCTAGGCACATGGCCTACGCTGTTGTGAGCATTTATACTTGTGTGGTGGTGTGTCTGTGTCACTCAAAACACACCCAAAACACACATTAGACATGGCTTAATAGAGGCAATTTCAAAGACAAGTACACAAATAGACATCAATATAACTTGCAGCATTCACATACAAAGCACTTGTCTTTATCTGGACACATTTTCCCCACAAATACAACATGCTAATGTTTTTAGCACAAGCCTATGGCTTTTTACAATGTGTAAATTAGCCTAGCGGCTAGCAGACTTTTCCTTTACTCATATGAAGCCAGGGACAATAGCAACACTTAACAAAATGTAATGTTACAAAATTCAGCTCCATTACAGCTCACCAGGTTCACCGACAAAACAACTGTCTTATACTAAACACATTTTCTAAACAAATATAACATGCTAACATTATTAGCACAAGCCTATGGCATTTTATATTGTAGAAATTAGCCTAGTGAATAGCAGATATTTTCTCTGCTTATGTGAAGCCAGGATAAATCACACACAAGACTTAAAATGCTGTCTTTGTGGAGGTTTTATTGTCTTCACAATTTATTATTTGTTATCTGTGAAATTAAAGTAAATAAAAGCTTTGTTTCCACTGAGGGAAATAGTTTCAGCTTACAGAAAGACACAGGAGGTCTGCGTCACCATGGCATGTAGTTGCATTTCTGGGGAGGTGCACGTCAGGCTATGGCGTTGAGTATGGCATAGGCTCTACATCGACACAGAGCTTACGCTGTAGGTACGGTGTCAATTCCATACAGGAGTATAAATCCCGCTTCAGACAGTGCTCCCCACCACCATCAACAAAACACCAAATGAGGGAACATCTTTTGGAAGAATGGTGTTCATCCCTCCAGTAGAGTTACAGAGACTTGCAGAGTTAACATCAAGACACAGTGAAGCTTATATGGTGACACGTGGTGGGCCAACACCTTACTAAGACATTTTATGTTGGTTTTTTCATTTAATTTGTCACCCATGTTATATAAAAGTTGGGGAATTACAGTACATTAAAATCTTTATTTATCTCCCAGCATATTTTTTTCGTACTTTTGTGTATGATCTGTTCCTCATTCAGCAGTAACACCATTGTTCTACTTGACAATACAAGCCACCACAACTTGTTTTTCAACAACTTTCTGTCATTCTTCGGGTCCATAATTGGTGCAATTTTAGTTGTGTCTGGAACTAATTTTAATTATGTGTGATAGATTGTGTTGAACTAATTAATATGACTGCTATCGTTTTTCCATTTTATTTCACATTTTAAAAAGGTAAATCAATTGTGCTATAAAAATTAACAGCCCCTGTAATCACTAGAAACACACCTGGCATGCTATTTGGCTAACAATCTAGTTATTTTAATCGGATTTTGCATTTGTGAGATACATAAGTGTTGGTTGTGTGTTTTAAAGATTGTCAGAGCAAGCTAATGGAAAAATTTGAGCCTCTCTGGCAAGTATGGGTTGGTTTGTATGTTCAAGGGTGCCATCGTAATTGCATTGAGTGGCTTCTCTCCTTCTGCAAACTGAACACTGCAGTCCGCAGACACAGCGACCGCACCGTGCTCCAGAGCTCCTTCAAAATGCAGCAGTTAAAGATAAAAAAAAAAGGAATCAGCACTAGAGATAAGTGGGAATGCATTTAATGCTCCACTGCTTTTATTGTGGATGTTAGGCCAATCTGAAACATTTCCTGTATTTATAGAAGCAAAGTCATTATACTATTCTTGTGCTGTGGCATCGCAATTTAACAGCAAGCCAAAGCTCATCTAACAGATGACGTAAAGTCACGACTCATCGTGGTCTTTAATAAGATTCCGAACTGTGCAGTGTGAAACTGCAAAGAAACACAATAATGCTCCCAATGTACTAATGAGTGATATTGCACATAATTGCAACACACTACTGTGGATTTCCTGAAAATGTAACGTCATCCACAGCTCTGTGCTGAACTCCACCAAATGCATGATTTTGGGAAAAAAAAGTGGACAACAGGTTGAGGGAGGTGAGAGGGGTTAGATGTGTAAGGCAGGAGTTTATTGGGGGTGTATTTATTCTTACATTTCACGACATATATAAGTTCAAACTGGTTGACTTTCTGTCAGCATTGGCGCTGAAATGTTCATGGCTGATTTAAAACAGCTGATGGCATATTGAGCCATCTTCAATCCATAAGATGCAGAATTTTAAAAAATGATTTATTAATAAGAAAGGTCAATATTGCATTAGCATTGATGTGTTTCACCAAACTACAGTCATATTTTTTAATTTAGAGTTAGAAAAACACTTCTGAGTGTGCAGTACCTCTTTAATTTTGTTAGTATTTACAAAATAAGCACATTATTTCATACTTAATATCAGGTCATTTTGAGGTAATAGTTCTCATATTTCAACAGATTCTTTTTTTGGCCACACTGCCATGTGAATCTCTTAGCTAAAAACGTATGCAGTATTACAATTTCCACTGTAACTTTCTTAGTAGGCAGGTAAATTGGCTATAGTAAAGATTTATACACAGATATAGTTTAAACTTAGAAATATCATAAGCATACATAGAAAGCTCAGATTCACTGAGGAAATGGCCTCTTTATTTTTTACAGTTAATAGGTAACTGCTGCTTTCCAGTTCATCAAAACAGCAACAAAATTAACAAGTGAGTGAAATACTCTCCACCTGACATCAGTCGTGTGTCATGTCTGAATTGAATCCCTAATCTCCTCTAGACAGGGAAGACCTTCTTTCGTGGACCTTATGTAACTGTTGCACAATCCTTTCATCACATTGACTTGCATTTTGTGGACCACCCCGTCAGAAGTATTGAAGGCCTCTGCCTTGAGTGCCCCAGGCCACTCATTTTCCTGCTGCATGTATGTTTCCACACAGAACAGAGTCTCCTTGGTGGATGTCGCATTGACTGTTCTTCCACTTGAGAAAAAACTGTAGGGAGGAAGTCACATCTTTAGCGATTCCAGAACTTGGCTTGTTTTGCATTTCTAATGAGAGAGGCACACCGGCCTTTTGTGTGAATACTACTGAGAGATGTGTCTGGATCCGTGAAAATTGGTCAAGGAGTCTTGCAGTGAGTATAGCCAAGACTCAGGCTCAAGACTTGATGAGAAACGCTTTGCTCTCCACAAGGGAAGATTGTCCTTATTTGGGCAGTTGACATCACTCAATCGGGAACCCCCCCCACACAGTGTGTGGCTCTTTGCTCCTGGACTCCTGTAGCCAGCGGCATGTTTTAACACCGTTCAGGTCAGAGCCGCCCCTTGATGGAAAGGTCGCTCTGCAGACCACACGCTGTCAGGTAGGCACGCAGGCAGGGCTCCCTCCCATGCTGCCTCCAACTGAGGTTTCAGCCGCAGAGTGAGAGAGACAAACAAGAATGGCACTTCATTTCAATCACTGCAATACAGCTTGAATTGTCTTTTTGCCCCTTAGTCTCACGCATTGCAGTGTAGGCCAGCCTCATCTATCTAAGCATCCCTCATCTGTTCAATCTGGATGAAACAAAATAACAGGGACTTTTTCCACAGGTGGGCATCAGTGAGTAAATAACACAATAGCATTGTGACATTTTGTCCATCACACCATTGCTTCATTCTGTACAAACTTCTTAATGAAGATGCACTGCTGCCATTCTGAGGGAGTTGATTAAACAGAAAGTTCTCCAAGCTAATGACTGCATAATTAGATCCACACTGTCAATATGAAATTGCTACATCAGATTAATCCCTTTTTAAAAACAGCACCAACAACGGCAGCTGGTAGCATTCAACAGCTTGTTCAGGAAAAGTTCAGCTGTTTCCCACACAGAGAAAAAAAGAAGAAAATGTTCAGCCTGTGGTGCACAGGTTGTTATCCGTCTTTTATGTCCTTTGCAGAGCATCTAGTCTGACTCAACATGTGCACCTTTTCTTCTGGGATTCATATGCGTCAGCATCATTACATCGGAATAATGATTTTGTATAACCTGTCGGGTCATGTGACTGAATGAACTTCGCTGTGCTTAGTGCTTTTCTTCCTAAATACTTTAAACATGCAGCCTGTGGGATTTATGAAAGCAATGTAAGAGAGGATGAACAGCTGCAGTCCGGCCTTTCTCTTCCTCCAACCATTCCTGGGAGGCACCTTTGATTATGTTATAATTCTTTCTTTCTCTCGATCTCCCCTGTCACATGTTGTCTTTACTTCTAAATCCCTAATCTACAAAACACGCTTAGCTATCCAGAGGGAGAATGCTCATATATGCATCAAAGAAGCAGAATCTTGTCATGTCATCTCCTATTTATTCTTTCGTTGCTCTAAAAAATATCCTGTATATGTTCTTGTGTTCTTTCTTTATTCTTGCAGTTTTTGTGACCTCTGGCAGATTCAATCAAAACATGCACTTTTGCAGTTCCACTGGCACCGTAATGGATCATTCCTGTGGTATTTTTCAATTCCTCTGATTAAATTTCTGTCTCTGTGTGGCCAGTACAACAAAGCACAGTATAAACAGTCAGAGCACTTTGTGAAACTGCGAGGTTAACATTTCATTCAGAGGCAATGTTCTTAATAAAGGTTTGAATGGCTCCTAAAAGGCTCAAGATGTATTATCACCTTTCCCCCCATCAGACAAACGCAATAGCTTTGCAACAACAATAATGATTTTAATAGTTTTAATTGAATTTGTCCAAAAGCTTGACTTAAAATTGAAGCAGGGTATCTCTCAAAATGCCATATATCCAATTAGGATGAATAGTTCAGCTCTTAGTATCTTTGGATTGCTTCCAGCCTGTACCCATATTATTACATTATTGTACATTAAAGGATTACTTCAACTACACAATGACCATTTGTGTATCAGTTAGTCATGCAGTGCTACCTTATATTCATTAAGAAAAGTTTGTTTTTCTCAAATGCTTCCATGGAAACCAGTAAAAACATTTTTGATTTATTGATTGATTTGGGACCACGTTTATTTGCAGCAAAACTGTAGCCCATCAAAACATTCATTTATAAACACTTACACAACTTGTGCAGTATAATCCAAGTCTTATTTATCCAGTCATTTACTCAGTACTTTCGAAACACATACAGTACATTTTGGTGAATAAACCTTGGTACTGGTTTTGAAGAGAGCACAGATAAGTTTGACTTGCAGTTCACTTTTCAATATTAAGGTTTTAGCTAAATTTTCTTCACAAACTCAAGGTAACGTGACTAATTGATTTAAAAATTTTGTGGGTGAAGTATTCCTGAAAGACTAAGGTTTAGGTTCCAGACTATCCTCAGAAACAGTGTTCTCAAATGACATGGCACAGTTTTCCACTCACATTCTCATTAAATTATTTTTCCTATGTTATTCGTGGTCTTGGTTCTTTGTATAGATCCTTTTAGGGCCGACGTCAGAATGACATCATTTTACGAGCTGGAGGCAAAACACGACTCGCCAAAAAGTTAAAATGTTGTCTTGTTGTGTTATTGGGAGCCAGAATAGAAGGAGACATGGCTCAAAACTTAAATTTTATCACACACCAGTCGCCACTGCCTGTCAACAAAAACAAAGACAACTATGGTTAAATGTGATGAGACGAAAGGACTGAACGAACGATCAACAAAAATGCTTGCATGTCATCAAGTTAAGGAAAAAGTATTTACTGTTGTAGGGATGAATGACGTCATTATCTTGTCCAGGAGGAATATTGGATTTCTCCGTAACACTAACTTTTTAAAGCCTAAGCTGACATTAGCTTCAATAGCACAAACCAACTGGAGGAAGCCATTTAAGTGTCGTCCTCCTTTGTAAGATTGGCATAGTAATCAAGCACAAAGTGAGCCATCCCACCTTCATCAAAACTGTCAGATCATCCATCCACTGAGTGAGACCATACAGGTCGACCAGTCTGGTCCCATTCTGGTCATGGTCAGTGTTTACTTATTCAAGTAACACTCACAGTCCCAGAAATTGAGTGACCTGACATGGTGCGTTCATAAATTCAGTCTGAGGCTCTACACTAAAATGAGAGCCCTGTTGGTTGAAGAAACAGAGCGTTATATTTCTACATGAATTAACGAATGAATATGTTAATCACACATTCAGTCCACTCAGAGTTCTGCTGCTCTGTCTCCCCAGACAGAGTGTCAAGAGTGCGCTGAGGCGAGAGTGAGGCGCTCTAGATAACTGAACAGTACATTCAGGCAGCGTTATGAATTTACGAATGGTCTAGTTTGTGCCAGAGTGCGCTTCGGCACTCGGAATAAGTATTTCTGAATGTGCCACTCGCATCATCTTCCTTCATTGTCTAAAACAAGCCAATGGAACTTGCTAGCTAGCACTAGCTAATGCCTGTGGAGAATTGTTTTGCCTCCAGCAAAGCCCCGCCCACCCAAAATGTCACTGTTTACTAACAGTAAAAGGGTCTGTAGGGTCATCAGCTTGAATTTACAATAGATTCCTGCGGTGATACATTTAAACAGTTGGGAAAAAAAAAACATTCAACCATCCACAGGTAGTTCCTAAAGCACTCACATTCACTGTCCAGTCATATTTTTGCTATGAATACAGTGCTTCAGTCTCAATCCTCCCCTGGCTCCAAAGCAGGCACGTGCATTGGCATGTTAGAGAGCTCCCATCCTCACATCAGTGATAAAATCATAACCCCATAACAGTTTTCTAACTAACATCACAACAACACACCTGCCAACATGCAACACATTTGTCCAAAATATGGCACCGTAGAGCTCAATCGACTGGACCTTGCTGTGTGAAGTCTATAACTATATTTGCCTTGAAATTTGTCAAACATGTTTTTGACAAACATTTCCAAATGTGCAAGTCACAGATGAAAAGACATTTATTTTGACAAATGGTTACACGGCAGAGTGTCTGTGAAAACCTCCACAGCCTTGCAGTTTACAGGCTATGCCAGATTGATGATGTTCAAACAGCAGCTGAAAGAGCTGTGAGGGATTTTATAAAGAGCTCAGGGGGTGACAGCTGAGTCGAGCTGACATGAACCTTGACCTTACACCTCTTTAGAATGTCAGCAAGCGTGCACATGTGCTCACGCTAACACACACTAACATACCGGAGCTAGTAACTCTTAAATACACATGTATGTGTGTCGCAGTTCTATGCCTGCCTCACTTTGTCTCTCTCTGTCTCACTCACTCACACACGCACACACACACACACACACACACACACACACACAAACATGCAGTCTTTGAAGGCCGTGGCAGTAGCCACTAATGTGTTGCAGGGTCCCAGTAAGTAGCTGCAAACTGTTCTCTTTCATCTTCAGGGGAATAGATGAGGAGATAGAAGGATGGGGATGGAAATCATCAGGCAACCAGACTGCCATCACATGAGCAACTCTTATCTCCAAAAAGCCAGGTTTTTAGGAGCTCCCTTGTTTTCAGATGAACAGCAGCAGATTGTTCATTTATTTATTTATTGTGTCTGTTTCTCCCTGGGTTTTAAGAAGTTTTCATGAAGATGAAGTTTCATTAAATACAGAATATTCAGAGCAATATCATCTTTGAAATCAAGGAAACCACGGGAATATTATTAAAAATGAATTTTGTTTTACAGAGTCTTGGGGCAAGGAGACAGGATAAGCCTGACATGCACAATATTTCAATATTTTTCTGTTTATTAGACCACTGAATAGATAAATGGCCATGCACAACAAACCAAACAAGTGTCGTGAAAAGATTTAAAATGAGCCTTTGCATTTGAAATTTTTCTGAAGGAACCTGAGCGTTAATGCCACAGTAGGTAAATCTGAAGGAAAACAGGAAGACAAAGACTTAGCAAACATCTCCCCTCTTCAGCCCAACCATCAATCTCTGAACCAGTCGGCTATCGGTCTGATGAAGATAAGCCTCTGGGGCCAATCTTTGAGGTACCGGTGTAGCCAGGGGATATCCAGGCTAAAACGTCCCTTTTCCATGTGCCTGTTCTTCTGGCTAATCGGATATCTGTATATGAATGCAGATACTGTAGATAACATCAAAAAGCTAAAGTACATTCTGCCACTTGTGATCGGTCAATACTCCTCGCACAAACGGACTACAAACATGAACCAGAACACTTCTGATACCAAAAGTTTGTCTCCGTACATACATATACAGATATTTGTTCATAGAGATTAACTGACCGAAGATTTTGTCATGAACTTCGAGGATACTACATTTATTTCATTGAGAGATAATTGCCTTCTCTTTCCCATCATGATTTCAATGTGCACACAGTACCCGCCTCAGGTAGCCAGCCAGGTTACCACAAGGTAAAGTATCATGGAGGGAGTCAAGTAGTTTTTTTTCTGTATGTTGTAATAAGGGCTCCTCCCCACTAAGAATTTTCCTAGTTGATCAATAGTCTCATTGTCATTTAGGGCCATTAGTCGACTAGCCACCCACATGTTTACGATATTAATTCAATTATTAAATTATATATTTTGGGCGGGGCAACACAATGGTTTGAGTTGAAGGTGTGAGAAAGAATAGTATCAGTAATATTGTTAACACTGTGCTACATTACAGAGAAATACAAAACCGTACTAATGAACCTTCATTAATATAGGCCTATATTTTATCTACAAGTGCACGTCACACACTGAGCGAGCCGCCTGTTAATGACGCTGTCGGCAAAGCAGTAATGATTGTGCTAAGTGGCTAATGGGCATGTAGCTACTGGCATGTTTCAGATGATACGTCATGTTTGTAGTCGACCAATGAAGATGAGTTTACATATCACCTTGGGTTCGTCCTTCACCTTCTCAAAATGATCCCACACTTTGGATTTCCTGCCCGACATGTTATTAACTAGCCTGTGGAATACCCGCAGGTACCAGCCCTGGAAATTAGGGGCCGTACACATGATGCGTCTTTGACAGCGCGGAAAACGCATGGTCGGGCTCTGGGTGCTACTCTTGTGCCTTTTTTGTGCCAGCTTTCAAGAGCGTGGTGGCAGGTTGTGTCTGAGGTTGCTAAGCAACTTTAACAAGCGTCATATAGCCTATTTACCCGAAATCCTGAGTGCAGAGCTGATCTTCTTCCAGGTGCTGTTTATAATTGTGTAGACCTATTGTCAGTGGGACAGATGTAAAGCTCTGGGTAGCCCTGCACTAACATGATCAACTTTTCCATATTCATCAGACTGAATATTTACAGAAGAAGGGAAAGATATCTGTTGGCTGCGATTGGTTTGTAATGTGACTCCTGTCTGACTGCTGAGCGTGGCCTCTTCCTGTGTCTGTCCTTTCAAATTATATTCCCACATGATCCAGTCATGTAGGTTTTGATTTATTTTGACAAGGGAAAGCTCCTGAAAGAGTTTCAAATTGTTTTTTTTTCTGCGACTAAGGGACCAATGAAATCTTGCCGACTAATAACTTTTGGTCGACTCTTAGGGGGCCACCCTAGTTGTAATGTATGAAAAGTCCCAAAATGAGCACTGTAAACTAACTACTTGATTAGGCTACTATAGAGTGAACTATTTTACAGCATTTTTATAGGAATGATGTTGTCCCAAATATTTTGATCCATATAAGCGGCTGATCACTGAACCCATGGTCACTATGATAGTTCTCACTGTCATTGACAAAAAGCAGAGTTATGTTGCTTCAGAGTCTCCCCTCAGCTGAGGCAAAAATCATAACTTCTACAGAAATGCTATTCACCAAACTTAGTGGCACCACTTGTAAGTAATTAAAGAACAGATAATCATATGTGGCAGTTTTCTTATCTCTGCTTAGTCCAGACCAGATGGCACAGGCAGACTGTCAACAGTTGTAATGTATTCTGTGGAGACATCACTAAGTGTTCTCAATCGATCATAAAAGAACATTATCTGACATTCTTCATTTGGACTAATCTCTATTAAAACATTCTCCTCACACATGGATGGACCAAACACTTCTACACATATACACAAATACACTCGCCTCTTATCATCAGCTCAGTTTACTTTTTCCATTTACATTTCAAAAACATAATTTTCTCTCTGTCCCTTGCAGTCAAAAAGAGGATGCTGCAGCAGCAAACACCTAATTATTTAATTACATCAATATTGGTCACTGCTGGAATCACAGTTGTAATTAAGTGTGATTTGAGGTTCTGGGAGTGTGCATGAATTAATAATGAGCTAATCTAAAAGCACTTGGACTGATTGCCAGGGCATTAACACCTAGAAAGAGGAAGAAAATTAAATGTTGTCTGTTTCTGGCTCATGGAGCTCATCTGCATATGTCAGAGCCTCCAGTGGTTTATTGTTTTCACTTCAAATCCTACAATATTTAATAATTTCTGAAAGTTAAGATTTTCATGGCTCTGTGCAGCTCTTGAAGTCTGTATAAATCTATGTGTATTAGCAACAAGCAGCAGGAAGGGAATTGGGACACACACACACACTTGCACACAAAGATAAATTGAGGTGTCATTTGTAAAGGTACAGGAGTATTTCTCTGGGGAAATATGGCAGGAGAGATCTAAAGAAAGTGACGGTGTGACATCTCACTCAAAATGCCATTTTGTCTTCACAAGCAACCTGTTGAAGCACATGATCACAAAACATGCTTACGTCCTGTTCCAGGTAATGGTGAGCATGTGCCACCCACTTCCAAACTGATCCAGATAAATTAGTAGATGTAACACGGGTAGAAATGACTTAATGGTCTTGCAGTACTTAAGTTTTGATTGCTCTTTAGATATAGTCATTTTAATAATTTGTCCTAATTTTATGCTTATGTACAAATGTACCCTCAGATCACTTCATTTGAGCCCGGTCTCACTCTGAAGTCGTTGAAATCCAGCACGTGGGCAGTGACTCGCAGCGTCAGAAACCAACAAAAAAGGCGTCCTTTACAGTTGGCATGATACAGGGCCGGTTGCCATTATAGTTTAGGCGTCAGGAGGAAACGTGCGGGACAAGGATGAAAGATAAGGCGGCAAATGTCCAAGTGAGGCAGGCAGGAGGGGTGGTGGATGGGTCCAACAAACTACAATTTTCACCAGAAAGAGAGCAGTGTTCACGTCCCATAAGATTCTAAAGCCAAACCCTGTTATTTTTTCTTAAACTTAACCATGTGTTGAATGAAAAAAAAAGTCAATTTTCAGGGTTTATTTTGATTACTCTATGTAAACGTTTTCCTGTGAAAACAGAAGTGTAATTTGAAAGAAGACAATGCATGGAACAGGCAGAACTTGACACGGTGTCCCAGAACGTCTACAACCAACGTACCCAGGGTACCTTTCAATTTGTATGTGGATGTGGAAAGTCCATGACCAAAATGTCAACATGTGACGGGGTCAGAAAGAGAATGTGTTGTTTATTCACAAGAGACATAGTCTCGCATCTCTGTCAGCTCCACTAAATTTGTGCTAAATTTAGGCCCCATGTCTATTTTGTGGTTGACCTTGGACAGTGTTGGCGTGTGGCTGCGAGTCGCTCATCAGAATGTGGAAATCAACTTATCAGTCTGTAAACTCATCTTCTGGCGACTCTTAACTAGCTTACTGTTAGCTAGCCAGGCCGAAGTTTTCACATTTTAACATCAGTAAACATTAAGGAAAGATGGAGAAGAATGTGCACCATCTAAGCTAGCATACTGCCACCCACTGTACAGGTGTTGGAAAATAAACTGTACAACCTCCATGTCACATCACTTTCCAGCAGGATATCTGGAACTGTAGTATCTTTGATTCACAGAAAACTTGGCTGAATCCTGGACAGCGCCATTCAGCCAGGTGACTCTTTTTCCTATATGTCAATCTGACAAAAAAGAGTTTCATGCTAGAGAGAGAGAAGAGGTATGGTCTTTGTGGTTTATTTGGGCAGACGTGAACACAGCACTCGCACTTGGGTGTGAACCAAAACAACCGCACTGAGACCTTCTTGAAGAGGTTGTGATGAGAATGTGTTCTGTCCTCAGTCTGAACCAGCTGCAGTCACATGACACATTGTTTGGGTTAAACATGAGCATGTTACAGTCCTGGAGGATTATTAATGTGCACCTCCTCCTGTACTGCCTTAATATGCACATTCAGCACATCCAATGCATCAAAACATTGTTTTCTAGTTGGAGCCGCGCCTCGTTGTCAAACTGTATGGTTTGACTAAAATGAACAATGACAGCAATATAGTCCACGATGCCCAGCGCTAAAATCAACCTGCGTAGTTGTCCCTCCATTGTGACATTAGAAAGTGTCACATTTATCTTGCAAGTGTACTCTTCCTCAGCGTTTTGTTTACTTCCTGGATTTTTTCTGCTTGGAAATTCTGACCAATCAAGAGCAGCTTTTCTGAGCAGACATTTGATCTAGTCCGCTTATAAATGCTGCCCTGAGAACCCAAACCAACTCTCGGCAATTATGCAACTTTGTAACAAAGTTAGTCTCTGATTCAGACCAAAGCAAGTGACTCTATGTCTGAAAGAGGACGCAGGGTTTATGATCTATACTGCAGTCAGCCACCAGGGGGTGATTGTTATGTTTTGGCTTCACTTTTGATGAGCTGTCATGCCATTTTGCCTACAGTATGAGTCCAGCCTCAGAGTTAGACTGTTAGTCACAGTATATCCAACTGGATTTGGTGCAGAATGTTCTCTTCATAGTTCAAATTCAGCAATAACATACCTACATTTAAAAGCCCAAGGCCTTTAGTCATTTACTGCATGTGGGATGTTACACAACAATCTAAATTCACCTTTAATTGAACAAGCAATGTTAAACGCTTAAGTCACAACACCGTTACTGTGTCAACAATAATAAATTCATAATTGGCTTACAAAACACTGCAAGGAAGAAAACAATGGATTTGAATGCCACCTTCTGATGAAAAGCAACCACATAAAGAGCAATGAGGCAAAACAAAAGTTTGTGGACAGATTCACACTTCACACAAAGAAACAAATCGCAAAGCTGAACATTTAAGATAATTACATTTGCAGAAACACTGGTTTGAATAACTCCATGTATTTTTAATAACATTACACATGTCAGAACATCATAAACAAGGTTTTATTTGAGCTTTTTTGATTGACTGTCTGGGCTTTGTGGTTCAGGAATAACGTTCTTCATTGTGTGGATGCTGCAGTGGAGTGGGACCACCCACTGACCCATGGTAGGATGGCATACTCTGGTAGGCAGAGGAGGCAGATGGTGTCTATCCTCTTCTTGCATGACAGAGCTGGATCTGTCTAAGGGCTGTGGTGTGGCAGAGAATGTTGTTTGTGGTTGTGTCTTATGAAGTTTCAAAGACTCCAAGAACAAAGAGGATCCTCATTTTGGACTTTATTTTTTCTTTCAGTCGAAGGAACTAAAGTTAATTGATGAAAAGAACAGTTTGGGGCCTTCTGCTTCAGTTTTTCTGTGTAACTTCCCAAATGTTCCTGTCTGCTCCTCTGCATTTTGGATTAAAGACTCCAAACTGCTAACTGTACTAAAACTCTTAACAGTTTTTTTTCCTCCGCATTTGTGGAACTTGTAATGACGATAACAAATACCGGACTGTAAATAATAGCTTTCAACAAGAACAACCTTCTGTTCAGCATGTGTGGCAATAGGCGTGACATGAGGGGAGCTTATTCACAGACAGGCCAGCTTGTAGCCCCAGACCCGCTGGGAAATTGTTGCTTTCTGCACCACTTCTCTTGTGAGTCTCGCACTGACTTTGTTCTTGACTTATAATCTGCCACTGTACATGAGTGAATTATTAAAAACATGTTCATGCATTTATACATGTATCTGCCCTTTTCTGAAAGATAAATCAGCACAAAAAAGTCAGTACCCACCCAAACTTTTAATTACTTAAAGAAACCCTGCGGCGTAACCAGTGAGAGCATGATACATTCAACAGGATAGCTCAAAGTTTCCCTTCAATGTTTCTCTCTGATGGCGGAGTGTTTTCTGGATTAGTTCTGGGCTGAGGGCCGGAGATTTGGACCCTGACTGTGCTTGAAAATCCCCTTGAAGCGAACAATTAGGTAAATCGCCCATCACCAGTATTAGAGATAGTGTATTCCACATCAGACAATATCTGATGAAGCATATCCTGTACACAACAATTTCTGGCAGAGGCACATGTTTAGCAACACACTATCCTGGACCCAAAAATGTGCTGGAAAACATCTTTTGCTGCAGTAGCTGACAGATTGTCCACAAAAGAAATCTGTTGTGGTCTTGTCCCTGTCCATGTTTTCTTCTGCTCCCCACAGAGCTGTGATCAATGAAGGGTGGCTGCTGCCTTTTTTGTACTAAAAAAGCCTTTAATTGGCAATCATGGTGCTTACCTGCTTCTGCTCATTGTGTGCTGCTTTAGTAAATGGTTAGGTGCAGACAGTATCACTTAACCATGACTGCAATTCCATCATACTTTAGATGTCCCTTGTTGATTTATCACACAAAATGTACTGTGGGCATTTTTGTTCTCATATAATAAGCCAGTTTTTAAAAATTACTTTAAACCATGCATTGTTTACATCCATAATTTTTTAGCTTGCCGTCTTCTTCCAGTCCTTTGATGGTGCATTACTACTTTCTTTGCCACCACCTGTCAATCAACTGATTACCGTGAAACCAGCTGCAGGAATGTGTGTTGCCTTCCCTTCCTGATCGCATGCATACGTCCCTGTACATGTTCAAAAACCTCCAAAGAGTTCCCTTAGAGGAACCCTTCATCAACATGCAGACGTCAAACCAGAAAACGTGTGCCTCACAAGTTTGTCTTTGAGCGTACGCAAAGACTCTTGACATTACCAAAGAGAGTCACTTGATCTGTTCAGTATGAATCACCGACTTCATGTTCTTGACTAACAAGACTTAGATTCCTTTCATAACGGCGGCTTTGTTTCTGTCCCGCCACCTGCTTGTGTCTGTCTCTTTCCATCAATATATGTCTTTATGTCCATTTAGTTTCTTATTTTGTTGGCTTGTCAGAGTCCTGTCCCTGCGTCCTTGCTTTGGTAATTGCTTTTTTTTAAATATATTTGTTAATAAAACCGTTTTCAATACAGTATAACCTTTATTTTATATAAAAAGTCTGCCTTCAAAGTGGTTTGGCCCTGTGACCTGCTCTCATTGAGCTGGAAGAGTTTTATTGGCCTTCATGTTTAATTATCACTAAAGAAATAAGATGCATGGGACGACGTCACGGCCTGATGAAGCTGAACAGAGTCCGGCTTATATGAACATTGCATTGATTTTCTTCATGCTTTTTTCTGCAATGTTTGTATCTTTAGACCATTACACAGATTGTAGTTATGTAAACAAATAAAACTACAAACATTTTTTATGATAAATGAGTAATACACTCTTTACTGCCTATGAGCTCACATGCTGGGGTTTTCAATTAGATTATTGTAGCCACAGCATTTTGCATTTCCTGCTAAATCCTCCGCTGTGAATCGGAGTGTGTATATGTGTGTGTGTGTGTGTGTGTACAAGGAAACAATTCAATTTGATGAGTCTGATACATTCTCTCCTTGTCTGTCTGTCTGTCTGTCCATCTGTCTATCTGGATAAATTTCTTGATTCACTTTTGTTCCCACGGTGATGTTGCACCCAGTGCACGGGTCACACTGAGCCATCTAGGGAATGAGATTGTCAGTACTCATCACCAAACATCCCCGGCAAACGACTCAAATCAAAAGTGATCTGAAAGGATTGATATGCCGGACAGTGTGTTTTGCAATAGGCGGCTCGAGGGATGCGCACATAAAGCGAGCGCGCACGTACACACATGCAAATTCCAGACAGAAAGACAATTCATATGATGAAGTCTCATTTTCTCCATCTCAAAATAACACGCAAATAAATCCTCCTACAGACACTCACTCACATCTATGTGTACCACCTGTGCCCCTCCTCTTCCTTGCCGCTCCTCTCTAATCCACTTGAATGTAGCTGGATATTAGATTAGAAAGTTATAGATGTGATTATTCGTCCCTGGGCACAGCCACCTATTCGCTGATTAAAACGTGAACTGGGGGCCATTATGTAACTGCTTAAAGAGATTAAACCTAGTCACCCCGTGGGGGCCCGCTCTCTGTCATAACACACAATAGAGATAGCACAGGAGATGGCACACATGACGGCATGTTCGTTATACCTGCTGCTAGGCAGAGAGAAGAGTAGAAACGTGACAAAGGACTTATGTGCGCAGAAGGGAGACAAGTAATGTGAGTCTCTTCCATTATCTTCAGTAGTGAGTGGACTAATAACTAACAAAAGCCCTTTACCACACACATGAAATTAAAACTTCTGGGTTCTTTTATTGAACAGGTTTTAAACATTAGCATAATTACAAACTCAGCATGTTCAACAAAATTGATTAGCAATCTGAGGCTTGACTTAATTGTGTTTGGACGCCAAGGAGTGCGACGAGGATTTTGTTTTTAGTCCTTTGCTCGAGGCTGTAACGATATTTATGTTGCTCTTATGACAGAAAAAAAGGAACACCATGCTCCACCAGTGCAAAATTGAACTGGCTGAATGATGAAAGTCCACAGTCAATGTTATCACTCAAACTGAAATATTCATAAGCAACATGCTGGTTGCTGGCTGCTTATTGTGAACGCTCTGCCAGCTGCTTCTAGAAGCAGACCATTGAACTTCTCTAAAAGCATAATCAAATGACAAAGAGTATCAAAACATAAATGATAATACTCATTTATTCACAGACATGTAACTGTTTGCCATCCAACCAAGTTAGAGGGGATGATCTGTCGGTTTCATCTTGTTAGCTAACTAGTCATGAATACATCCTACACTTACTTTACTGTGTAAAGGTGTCAACTTCACTGTAGGGACAGGACTTGTGAGATGTGTCATGCACTTTACTCAGTTGACAGCGAGGATAAAAGCCTGCCACCACAGAGACGAGGCGCAATACTCATTCAAATGGGGATAACGGCACACACTTTCTTACACTGATTCCTCAGATGCACTCATGGTGGTGTACCCACAAAAAGGGGGCTGAGCGAGAATACGATTCTTACTTCAACTTATCGCCAGAATAATTCTTGACGTACTTTTCTGCAAACCATGAATATGTTACATTTGTATGGCAGATATGTTGAGACTTTAATTTTTTTAAGTTTTATGTTGTGGCAGTGCTATGGTTAATGCGTGGTTGGGTTTAAGCACAAAAATGACTCTGTTAGGGTTAAGGGGGAAAAAATCCCCTTAAAATACCCAGTTTGGTCACCAAAAACATGGCTGGAAATGTGTCGCTAAAATATACCTGTTTGTCACAACAGCTGCGGCTGATAATATCCCAATGCGTCATTAAACATGACCGCTTGTGGTGTTTGTTGGTGTCAAACAGTGGTCTGTTGCTATCTGTTGCTTTGCAGATGCTTGACAGCCATGTCACCATCCCCTCCCTCTGCTGATGAGAAACTCACTTAATATACATGTCATCTGAACTACATCATCTATTCAATTTTAACCGCTTATCCGAAGCCTGGTCATGGGAGCAGCAGACCTAGGAAAGCATTCCAGACGTCCCTCTCTCCAGCAACGCTTTCCAGCCCCTCCTGGGGGACCCTAAGGCGTTCCCATGTCAGACAAGATATGTAATCCCTCCAGCATGTTCTGGGTCTGTCCTGGGGCCTCCTACCAGTGGGACGTGCCCGGAACACCTCTAATGGAAGGCACCCAGGAGGCATCCTGATCAGATGCCCGAACCACCCAAAATGATTCCTTTCAACAAGAAGGAGCAGCGGCTCTACTCTGAGCTCCCTCCGGATGTTTGAGCTGCTTACCCTATCTCTAAGGCTGAGCCCAGCCACCCCACGGAGGAAACTCATTTTGGCTGCTTGTATCCACAATCTCATTCTTTCAGTCACTACCCAGAGCTCATGACCATAGGTGAGGGTTGGGACGTAGATGGACCAGTAAATGTGCAAATGTAACATATCAATGGTTTGCTGAAACATACGCTACCAACATTTCATTTTGGTGACTACGCTGCTTGCGTATTCTCCCATCTCTGCACTCCCGGCAAACAGATGTGACGTAGAGTTGGAGTGAATGTCACATTGTCGGCCTCAAATAGTTAGAATATTTGAAAAAAAAAAATAGGGAAAGCTTCACTGGGTTAAGGCTCTGTGTAGTTAGTTGTAAAAAAAAAAAAAAAAAAAAAGCAGGTCCTCTTCAAGGAAAGGATGGGGCAAAGAGTCACTTAGAGATAAAAAACAGTGAGCGGCTAGCTCACTAAATGTAAAAATCTATAGTACAGGCAAGCAGTCCAAAAATGCATCCAAGGCACTCGTTGTTTAAAGTCCTTTATTAATACATGGATAACCAACCAGTTTTGATGAGAGAGTCTAGTCCTACTGGACAAAAAACACTGGCAAAAATTGCAAATGAAAATGACATAAATGTGTACTTCATTTAAAGTATACATTTATGTCATATGGAAGTGTGATGAAGACTCTCTAGTCAAAACATGTTGTTATGCACAGTCAGTCAGTCAGAGTGCCTTGGATGCATTTTTGGACTGCCTGCCTATACTATGTACTTTTACACTGAGTGAGCAGAACAGTCGTTGAACACAGTTCACTCAGTTCCGATGTTGGAAAGGTGTGGGGGAGGGGGTTTAAGACGCTATTCAAAAACACAGCAGGCATATTGATCCAGACCATTACTTACTGTATGTGGCCACATCTAGTGGAAATTATACTTTTTATTATTCTGCAGCCATTTTGAAACAATAACTGCTTCTATCTATATACCAGGGAATGGTTTGACATTTTGGGAAATGCCCTTATTTACTTTCCTGATGAGAGTAAGATGAGAAGATTGATACAATTCTCATTTTAGTATCAGCCTTCTCATGTAACTCTTGGAAAGAAAGTGATAAAGTGTATGCAAAATGTGCAACTATTTCAACACTGAAAAACCAAATCTCTATATTGACAGTAATCGTATGGCATTAATAATGAGGTCGCACACCAATGTGCATCAGGATAATACACTGCAAACAATAAACTATTGATATAAAAACAGAACAAGAACCTTTTTTTTACAAGCTGTATATCATTAAATCTTTCACCCTCTTCTCTGCATTATCAAGGTGGTGATATCCTCTGAAGCCTTCTTCTGTCTCCCCCTCTCATTACCGCTGCTGCTTTGATGCTATGGGTTAGAGGCACAGGAAACCAACGGGAAAATATGTTCAACTTTCTAGATACTGTATATCTGTCTCTGTAATGATGATAAACATGAATAAAGTGATGTTGGATTGTCTTTGATGATCCTCACATTCAAAGAAAGATGAATATAGAGACAGTGTGACAAAGTCCTTGGAGAGTTTAGTTAAAAGTAGAGCTGGTGGGCTCTGGGGCAGACAGGGTAGCGCGCACACACACACACAATCAAACACACACCTTGCAATCGTTATTCTTTCAGCTTAAGTGAAGGAGTTATTCGGCATGCACAGCTCCCATTCACAGTTTTTTGGAAATAACAATCCAAACTGTGAAAAGTGAGGAGGAGGAACCAGATTCACATTCGACATTTAAAATAACAGCCATAGCCGGCTGTCTGCTTTTCCAAGAATATGAGGCTGGATGCAGAATGTGCCGTGGGCCTGACTTACAAAAAGCTCTGACCTGTTAAAATCACATTTGACTATGATCTAGCTGAATACAGCTCCAATAAAAACTCTTTTGAAAGAAGATGAAAATGTCTTGATATGTATTAAAGTTTTTTGCATTTGGTTTGAACTCGTTGGGGCCTTCAGCAGTGTATGAAAAAAACAATTTTTCAATTTTTTTTTTTAAAGACAGTTTTAAAATAATTCGCCTTAACTGTTTTGTAAAACATGACTTAAATAACACATTTAAGTCATTGGCAGTATATGTAAAGTATGCATGTGTTATACCACCACATGGAACTGTGAAAACCCCACTGCCGTTGACTGTTGCTAGTGTAAGTGCTGATCCATATCCAAGTGCGCCATATGTTTCTTGTGTAACTTATTGCTTTCCCATTCCCAATAAAGTGGCAGAATAAAAAGGCTTTTACAGGTCCCTGCGGGTAGCAGCTACTTCCAGTGGTAGTCACTGAGCTGTGGGGCTGCTGTGGTGACAAATGGCACCAAGCACATATTTTACTATTGCCATTTACAATGCATGATCCAGGCTGTGCTGCTCAAATGACTGCAGCAACACTGTCGAGAGTTATGTTAGCAGAAAGTGTGTGTGTGTGTGTGTGTGTGTGCGTGTGTGTGCTGCAAGCACCTATATAAATATGTATTAAGATTGTTTTGAGTTTATTCATCAGTCATTTAATTGTTTATGTTTTCCTTGAGTAGTCAGATATTTCAAGGTGACGCCGCAGTGCTAGTAGATCATTAAAAAGAGATGTTTATCATATCGGATTCTTATTCTACCTTTGCAAAGATGACGTCTGTACAAACAGAAATCAGGACATATTGCCACATGAATGTACTGTCTTAATATGTGGAAATGTGGGGGAAATACTATAAACAAACCTGAGGTCACCGTTATAAAAAAGGACAGCACGTACGGCTGGAAACATCATTATGTTGTAATACAGTCACTATTACATGGTTGTGGGCAGTGAAGGACATCTCCTTGTAAAATGAACAGTCTTTCATACTTCCCCTTTTTTTTTAAAAAAAAAATCATATTTTCAGCCAGTTACCTTTGATAAATTTGAACAAATGAAAAACGTGTTCACGTCCTTCTCCTGCTGTTAACATTTCCATTTTCCATTTCCTAGTACTGTGATGAAGAAATGTAGCAACCAAGGCCCTAAGTTTAATTTCAACATAGGGTTCAAAATATCTTTGTTTTGTTGCATTCAAATGTATTAAAAAAAGTGGAAAACTAGAATGTCATTGTTACATATACCAGTTGTTCCCAACTGGTTCAGTCACAGGGTCCAGATTGCTCCATAGTCATTGACTCAAGGTCCATAATATATTCAGCATCATACTTGTGTTTGGCCCTGTCGTCAAGGTAGTCTTCTCTCTCTGTTAAGTAGCTGTCTGTTATTCACTCACTGTACAGCAGGAAAAGGCATGTCAAAACAAAAGTTTGTGCCAGAAATTCACTGTACTTTAAAAATAAAGTGTGTTTTGTTGCCTCCAATATGTGTGTTTTCAGCATCTTATTCCTTTTGTACAGCACTTTGGTCAGCGTGAGTTGACTTTTTAAAATGTGTCTAATAAATAAATGTGAGTTGAGTTTTTACAAACACATTCTCATGTCACTTGCGGCCCATTCAGAATAAACCTGCGACCTACTTTTAGACTGCGACCCACCAGTTGGGAACCACTGACATATTTATATCACTGTCACTTGTCACAGATTTTAGTGTTAGTATTAAAAAAGAAATCCATAAGCATAAAATCGTAAAGAAATGTCATTAAAAAAGTGTTAGTGTGTGCACTTTTCGTCTGCGGTCCTCAGTCATGTGTTGGCTCCTTAAAATGGCAGTCAGTCATCAAAACTCTGTGAGCTCCTAATCCAAGATGTTTGTTTTAAAAGCTCTGAAATGATCAGTTAAGCTGTTAAGTCTCTAAATATTTCTCCAGGGTGGAATCCCCCCCACCCTAAAACCAACCTCAGGGGTTGGGTTGCAGAAGGTTTAGACCATGGGTGTCGAACTTAGATCATGTGCCACATATAGCACATTTTAATCTCAGATGGGCCGGACCAATTAAACCATGGCACAATAACCTATAAGAACCATCAGCTCCAATATTTTCCCTTTTTTCTGTAAAGAATTACAAGCACATTCTGTAGACAGTCATCATTTTACAAAACAGATGAACAGCTTCCTGATACAGATTGTTTTGAACTGAAGCTGCTGATTGACAATATGTTGCACAATGTTCAGTATCTTTAAACATGGTCACAGTTAGTATTCAGTGTTATATCAGGAGACTGTATTCTGGTCAGGGTGGGAAAAAAAACAGGCAGTAGGCAACACATTGTGCCATTGTTTAACTTGCTCCTGAGACCTGGCACCTCTTAGTCTACTCAGCTATTGGGCCGGATTGGACCCTTTGGCGGCCATTTCTGGCCCACGGGCCTTATGTTTGACACCCCTGATTTAGCTTGAAAACGGTACGGTAAAGAACCCTGGTTTATATAATCATTAACCAGGCTTACTTTATTTATTTCTACTTAAGTGTTTCTAATAAAAGCTGCTAAACTGTGCTGTGGAGATTTTACCTTTCACAGCACATCCTTTTGCAGGTCCAACGCACGTGGCCGTCAGGGGGCAGCCATCAGTCGGTGAGCTCCCAGAGAAACGTGGCTCCTTGGTTTGTTCCACACCGGCTGCAATTATAGGCGCGCACGTGCGTACACGCACAAACAATAGAAAGATACAATGGATTTAAAAAGATATCGCAAAAACTAACATAATAAGTCACAAACATAAAACCAGTAGATAAAAACAATAATGAAAGAAAGTGAAAATGAAACATCTGTCTGCGGAAAAGTTTCAATATGATGAGGTTATTTTTAAGCTTTAAAAATGGGATAAGGAGTGAGGGTGGGAGGGAATAAACTTCACTCTAAACCTATCAAACACAAATATCCCCATCAGACATGTCGTTAATAGTCAGGTGTTTTTTTATTTGTGTTTATGTTATTAAAGTATGAAAGAGGAGGAAGAGGAGAGCAGAGTGAGTGCGAGAGGGAGAAATAGAGAGTGTATGGTAGCCAGAGGGCGGTGGCATTTCTGTCTCTCTGCGTAAACGGAGCGAGTGGAGAAGGAGAGAGCGCACGGTGAGGAAAGCAGAGCTTAGTGGCAAGGCAGCGGTGCCGCTGACACGAGTAAAGGGACCCCGTGGCTGTTTCCACCACCTCTCTCTTCTCTCAGCTTAACCTGCGCCTTCTCACACGGACTTCGACATCGGGACTAGAGGCTGTACACACCTACCGACCCTCTTTTTGGACTCGTTTGATTAATCAGCAGAGACCCTGAGGTGGAAGTGTGGGGGGGATTCTCGTTTCCCCCACCGTGGACCGAGGAGTTGTGTGTGTGTTTATGTGTTTTACGCGTTGCTTGTAATGGGGAAAAGTGGACAGAGAAGTGGAATAGGACACGGGGGTTGCAGCTTGGTGAGGATGTGCGCCACGCCGGGGATCCTGCTTCTCCTGGTGCTCGCACACAGAGGAATCGCCCAAGGTAAGGCTGGAGAGCGCGTCTTCTTCCAGATCTTTAAAATAAAGTGTGGACGCGGGGAAAGCTTTCCTGCATTGCCGAGATGCGGCTGTGTGGCTTCGGCGGTGCTTGTTACAGCAGGCAGGGAGGCAGAAGTCGCTCCTGCCTGGGAGGTTTACTTTTTTTTATTTCCATATAAATTGAACAGATGCTGATGAGTGGATGCTTTACGGCCAGCTTCTTGAAGGTGTACACCGCGTATATCTGCGCATTTCCCTGCGCGGTGCCAACTGGAAGGCAGAACTCGCAGCCCACGTTTCCCTGCGAGAAACCAGTAATGAGCTAATTAATTTAGGAAGACTGAAAAATATACGGTTAATTAGAAAAAGACTGAGTAATATGTGATGGAATATAGGGTCTGGACTCGCGATCAGGAGCCAGATGAATACGAACGTGGCTACACAAACTCCCCAAGTCCCCGTCGGAATTGAATATTGCAGTGATTTTCTCGTCAGGACTGTAAAACCGGGGGAATCAACTCTCCAGATCGCAGTTAAATTAAGGTGAAAACTGTGAAGGGCAGGACTGGAGTCCGCGATTAGCCGACTAATGTCTCATTGCAGCCGCCCGACAGAGGCGACGCTTCACCGCGCCGATCGGAAAATTGATCAGAAGTCACAAACACTCGCAGCCGCCAGGAGCGCAGAGGCAATTACACACATCGTACAAGATATGTGCTGCAAACATTACGCACTTTCAAGACGAATGCCACACTATCACAAGCTCATCATCATTAGCTTATAAAGAGAGCTCCCCAATATCAAAAACGAGGCTGTTATAATGATAAGATGTTGTGTATCCGTACAGTCCTCGCGCTGTAATCCTCCGGTGAAGCATACCAGGAATATTAAAGTGATATATCTCAAGAGTGGCGTGCGGCCACACAGTGATTGTGGAGGATATGCAGGTCACAGGCTGAATGAAGCCCCGAATATGCTGCCTAACTTTATACCGTCGAGGCATTTTATTCCCTTTTAAGAGCTCAGTGAGAGTCACTGTGTAATAGGCTGCTCCCACGAAATGCTGACAGCCAACACCTTTCTCTCTCTCCCTCACACTCTCAGTGACCTTCTCAGGCAGAAACTTGTGCCTTGTTAATGTTCATGCAAAAGCATTAATGTCCAACCCTTCTGTTGTTTTAACAAGTTGCTTAATTCACCACATTCCCCCTGCACGCTCTCAGTCACCTAAGAAGTGTGACCTTATAACAGGCACTTACGGCGGCTTTCATTCCCTATTATAGTCCATAAGTATAATATTCTAATATCCTATCAGGACCCAGTGTTGCTTTAATCTTTACACTCCATTATATAAGTAATATTCCATGTGAAAGCCTCTCAGAGGAGACACTAAGTTGCCCAGTCCGCACCAGAATGCAGTCAGTAAATTGGTATCGACATTACTGATTGGCCTCAGGTTTTTGTGCTGAATTTGGGCAGTAATTGGACATGATGTTGCTGCCACCTTTCTCCCGTTGCCCAGGGGAACAGCGTTTCAGCAACACCCACCAATATTCATTATGACCGTTCTCTATTGGTTTACTGTTAAATCAATACATTGCAATTTAGGGACACGATTTGAGTAGGCTTTCGCCCACCTCTGATAAATTGCACCTAGCCACCAGCGTGCGACTCAATTTGACTTTGGTGGAGAAATCTGATAATTGGAAACTAAAACTGTTGATGCTTTTCAGGCAGATTAGACTCTACAAGCTTTGCACACACTCCTGAAAACTGCAGTTTTGTGGCTCATCCTGCTCCCTCCTCTTAAAGCTTTATATTTCTCCTCTCCCTCTTAGTTTGGCTCGTCTGTTGTGTTCCTGTCTGTTATTTCTCTGCTCCCAACAACTTGACTCGTGTCTCTGAAGTTGGTTCTTTGTGTGCGAGGAGTCACTCCATTAGTTGTTCTATTGAATGGGGCGAAACACACAAACTGCATTGACCTAACTGTGGGGGGGGTGGGTGGCTTTGTGTACATAGCTGATCCTCTCTGTGCATCAGTGCTGGATTCGATTCCCCGAGTCCATTCAGGTGGATGTTTTCCTTTCAAATCACAAACTGTGTTTCAGTGTGCGTTTTGTCTTTGAATGGGAAACACAAATAGTTGTTTTAACCAAATGATTGTGCTGTTTAGCTCTGCTCATGCATCATTGAGTGTCTTATGGCCAGTTGTTGCCTCCAGTTTAACTCCGCTGTGGAATATGTGGTTTGGTATGTTTTATTAGCCGAGTTTGTTTTTGAGGTCATGACTAATGATGTTCAGGGTGGTGTATGGAAATGATGCTGGCACTGCTGTGGATTAAAACCGAATAATGATGAATGGTAAGAACCTTCAAATATGTTTTTTTGAATCAATTTTTTGAGCACACATAATGGATTCAATCCAAGTCAGTCTACGTTACATCCAAGTCTCTTCTGAGCTTTTAATTATGAACCTTTAAATCATTTAATCTGGCATGTTGACATCTTTCCCTTAGCTCTGCAGAGCTATAGAAACTGTGTTGCATTATATGCACACAGACGTGCCCTTACAATGAGAGGAGAGTGTTAGCTGAGATCCTCTCATGCCAGTTCGAGTGCATGTGTCCGACTTCCAACTAAGCCCCACCCTCAAGCCTCTTGGCCTATTAAAAAAGCCATTAGCTAAGCCTCCTTACATTTGATCTGGAATGAATGGGTGTCAAGATCACTCCACAAAAAGCCCCATTGTTTATTCTGATGACTAAGCTGCGGTGAAGAAGTCAGGTTCTACAAGTGAACTGCTGTATCGCGTTAGTCTGAAACACTCGGTGTGTTCCTGCTTCTCTACCCTGCAGTCCCAGTCAGTTTAGATTCCACAGTCCGTAGTCGGGGTTCTGGTTACAGACGCTCATATTTCTGTGGCGTGTTTCAGCTCGGAAGAGCAAAAGTTAACACAACCATTTATTCAAGGATACTTTTTCACTTTGAATGTGTATAGTCTTGAGCTGGATCGTTGATTGACAGCAACACCATTGGAAATCAAAAACGTGGGCGTTTGTGTTCACGTTTGTGTGTCTGTGCGGGTGGGTGTTGGTGTGTAGGTGTGTATGTGCGAACCCGGTTGTGCCGAGGTGTATAGATGTACTGAAAGTGCTCACAGGAGGGGTGTGTGAGTGTGTGTTTATGAACTTGGCAGCTTAGGGATGTTCTCAGGGAACTCCTGCGGTGTGTGTGTGTGTGTGTGTGTGTGTGAGTGCGTGAGTGCTTCTGTGTACACATGTGCCAGAATGTCTATACGTGGGAGATTGTGTGATTTTGTACATGTGTGTGTCAACTTGGCATCGTAGCAGTGCTCCAGCAGAGCTCGCGTGGTATTTCGTTGCGTGTGTGTGTGTGTGTGTGTGCGCGCCTGGCATTATGATATTGCCAGAGCTCCCATGCTGTCTCCCATTATGCTCTGATCCTGTCCCATGGTGCACTGCAGCCATCCAGGGTTCAGTGCTTGTAGGGGGACAGCTGGGAATTATTGGAACTAAATAGGCCAATTTGATTGGCTGTACTAGT
The DNA here is from genome assembly GCF_011397635.1 of Epinephelus fuscoguttatus. Lineage (NCBI taxonomy): Eukaryota > Metazoa > Chordata > Actinopteri > Perciformes > Serranidae > Epinephelus > Epinephelus fuscoguttatus. Next base: position 24,840,568 of record NC_064757.1, read on the forward strand.
CCAGCCAGCGCCGTGTGATTGGGCGAGCAGGTTTAATGTGGTAAATTTGATGCTGTTTCTGTATCAGAGCGAGAGAAGGGAAGGATGAATGGATGAGGAAGGGAGAGATCTCTCTGGGTGGTTTGTACCAGCTTTGATCACTCCACTAGGACTTGACAAGCTGAGTGACTGCCACACACACACACACACACACACACACACACACACACACACGCACGCAGTGAGATATTTCTGTGGTCAAACAATGCTGCATTCTGTCTGGATACTCTGCATGTGTGTATGTGAGTGTACTTGTGTGTGTGTGTGTGTGTGTGTGTGTGTGTGTGTGTGTGCTTGGACAGGCGTTCACGGGAGTGTGTGAAAGGAAGTCTTTGACTGTGTCTGGGGTTGTTTTGTATAGAAGACCCTCCTGCTGCTAGCAGCAGCCTAGTGATGGCAGATTTCCCTCACCCTCTCTGCCTTCTTTATAAAAAATGTTTTATCGTTGCTTACTCATCCGTACATTTCATAGACTCTTACTTTAAGTGTGACCAGTTATGAGACATTTTTCCACCCACCTTTTCTCTATCTCTATCCTTTCAGTCTCTCTCCACCGTGAGCTGCTGAATGGGCTTTACTGACCTTTTTCTCTCTCCTTGCCTGTGGCCTTGCATGTTCATCCATTCACTCCGTAGACTTTATGCTGGACTGTGACAGGGGTGGACCTCATGTGTCGACCTACAGTTGTGTGCAACTTATATGTAGTTGACATGGAGCATACAGCAGTCACAGCTCGGCCTATTCCAAGAATCAAAAGCCTGAACGTGGGTTGTTTGTGTAGCGGCAGAGAATTTCATTTGCAGTATGTTTTTCTTTGAGGAAAGCAGAGATGAAATCCGGTTTAAAAGGCGCAAGTGTGGTTTTCAAAAGGCTGTGTCGACAAAGTGCGTCACACCGCTCGCACCATTTACTATCTCCTGCTCTCCGTAGGGGAAAACCCGGGACGGAACATAAGAATGTATCCCTGTGCGTGTGTTTGTGTGCTCATTTGTGTCTGTGAGTGTGCGTGTTTACTAGAGAGACAGGCTGAGCTGGAGAACAGAGGGAGAAGAGAAAGGAGAAGCTAAATGTTCTGAAACCGATTCCCAGCGTCTCCTGCTGTTAGGCCTAATTCCTTCTAGAGTTTCATGTAAAGATCTGGAATTATGAATTTTTCATGGCCTGCGAAACCTAAGGCCTCATTTGGGGCTCTCATTTCCAGGCTTTTTGTTTTAGTTAGTTGTGTGTGTGGGGCGTGTGTTCTGAGAGAATGTCGTTTGTTCCCAATCAATGGCCTACTATATGGTTCCCACTGGTACCATGCAGTCCTGCGCTGCAAAAAATATAAGCCTATTTTAGTGTTTTTAATCACAGATTTAGATGTACACTATCTTCATTAGCTCTAAAGTTCTATTATTATACCCACTGAGAGATAAAAAACACTCAGGGGCACAATGAATGAGCAGTTAGATCATAATCATCAGAAGGAATTTACATTTTTTTAGAATAGCTTTAAGTTATTTTTAGGGTAGGGTACTGACACCCATTGGCACTGGTTCCTATATGGCTGGTGCCTGCTGGACTAAATCATAATGCTGATTTTAGTGCCTCATTTCAGTGCTAGGTTGTGTGAGCTTAAGGGGTGTGCTGGTGACAATGACAGTGTGGCTGCAGCAACCAGAGCAGAGAGTATGAAGTTAAACGTGGCAGTGCAGTGTGTGAACAGTTGAGGCTTTTTGTCCATGAATAAATGCTGTAACACGTCAAGACCCGAGCCAAGTTCCTGTGTCTTTCTTACCACCAGCTGATTAAAGTGAATGTGGGTTAGCCCCGAAGTTAGCGAGCTCAGTTAGCTTCCCATTGGAACCTGACCAGGCTTGATCGAGGTGGATTTTTAAGGTGGACCAGCAACTCTCATTGAGTATGTTTACATGCACACTAATATTTGCCTAATATTCCGAATATGAGAATATTCAGAATTTTATATGGATCATGTTACGATGTGTGGGATTTGCCGGAATTTGGGTTTTATGAGCATTCTTTCGGCATGTATAGAGCGCATTTGGAATATGCGTCTAAACTGTTTGGGTTTTTTTTTGTTTTTTTGTTTTTTTTTTACAGCAGTTTGCGACACACAGCCTCTTGTCTGTTTACAGTCGGCTCTGTGCGCTGTCATACAGTAGATACGTTGTGCACAACTCGGCACCAGTTTGCCAGGCTGAGTTAAGATTCGTGGCCCATATTTCTGGTCGTAAGGAGAAACGCCAACCTTTTCATAAGGTGGATGAAGGCGTTTAAGAGGAGGGCTGTTATCTCATATTGGAACAAGTCTGCCACCTGTAGGAGACTTTGAAAAAGTCCTGTAATTGTGATAGGGTTGGGCGATATTAAATCACAATGTTTTTAGGCTATATCTCGATACACAATATATTTCTCAATATTTTTTAAATGTCTTCAAAGCATGAAGACATTTAAAAGCATGCTTTTTTTTTTTTTTAGAAAATATTGACACAATTGACACAGATTTTTGCTCAATAATCATCCATTCTGTGGATATAACTACTAAGTGGGTTAAGGTAAGCGTTAAAAAATATATAGAACGTCTGGTAAGTTGATAAATTTACATCACTTTGCTGGAATGCAGCCTTTAAAATGAGGGAAAAAACACTGGTTTGTATGCCATATCACGATACAACGATATCAAAAATATTGTCTCCTATCTCAGTAACGATATAATATCTTCGTATTGCCCAGCCCTAAGTTGTGATGCAAACAGGCAAAATGACAAGTGGCGTCAGATGTTCCTCTTTGCTGTCTTTTGACATGATAAAGGACATGTGACATGTTATTCAGAGTATTGGCTGCATGTAAACAGGTATATTAGCACAATATTCATTTTCATCAGACATATATACAACTTAGTAGGAATATTGTCTTTTTTGGCACAAACCGGACTATTTTGTGCACGCACACGTAGCCAGAGTATTGATAATCTCACCCACTCCTAAACCGATAATGGAGAAACGTCTAGTTGCCGAGACGCTCCTGAGTTAGGGGGACAATTATTGATCCTAACTGAAAATTGATTGTGTAGTAATTAGTACTGAAACTTATCTGGTGTGAAATGATTGTTGTTAAGTTAGGTTTTATTTGTTAGGCTAATTTGTTAAAAGTGTTTTGTATTTATCTATATTGATACATTGAAGTATACTTTAAAGCTGGGGTGTCACACTCAATTTAGTTCATGGGCCACATACATACACCAACCTGATCTCAAGTGGGCTGGACCAATAAAACCATTGCATAATAATGTATGAATAACAACAGCTCCATTTTTCCCTGTCTTTTCATGTGAAGAAGAACAAGCACATGTGATAAATAACCTTTAGGCAGCCAGTTCTGGCCCACCAGCCGTATGTTTGACACCCCTGCTTTAAACTGTTAAGAGTCAGACCAAATATGTTGTTAGATTTCCAGTTAAATTTGCCTTTGCAATTAAAAAAAAGCCGTTCTTTAATATCATTGACTGTTTGAGATACATTTTTTTGGAACTATCGTCTTAGGCATCGGTGCCACTTTTTTAACACTGGTACTGGAATAAATCCAACCATTTCCCAACCCTCGTTATTTTTTTTGAGTAGTCATTATCACTGAAAAATCCACTAAAATCATTTTGGTAAAGCCAAATCTGAGATGCTGCCATTTTTTGCAGCCTACTGCAAGGAGAAACTGGGCGTCTTTGATTCCCATAATAAACAGTTGGGCTCAGTGAACCGACGCCACTGAGTGCCAGACCACAGATTTCTGTTCTGTTGTCCATCGTCTCAGTTCCTCTTTCCCGTCATTTGTCCCCATTTCTCTCCCTCTCTCTGTCCTGCTTTCGCTCCTTCCCATCTGCTACCTCTGACATTCTGTTTGTCGCGCTCACTTTTAGCTCCCTTTTATTATTCTCCTCTTCTGCTACTGTCTCTCACCACTCTGTCCCTTTTCTCTAGTTAGATTTACACTGTTTAATTAGAGTGTGGCCCAAACAGTGGACATATTGTTGTGCATCTGAACGGGGCCCGCAACCAGCGGGACATTATGTGTTTGTGTGTATATGTGTGTGTGCACGTGTTTGGTCACAGAAACATGGTGGAAACTCATCAGTCAGCCGGGGGGAGGGAGGGGGGGGCTTTGCCGACACACACACACACACACACACACACATACACAGGTCCAATACAGATAGATGGAAAGAAAAAGGGAAGGAGAGAAGGAAGGAGACAGGTAGAGAAATGGAGCTCCACACCATGCCAGCTGCTCTCCATTGAAATCTCACCCTGTGTCTTTTTTTTAAGGCCTTGCCTCTATCCACAGCCGGCAGCTTAGGCTTTTCATGGTCTATATATTCTTTTTATTTGATACCGTAAAACCTCCAGTAAATAGCCTGGGCTGGTTTACTTGCTTCAAAACACAATGTGCAGCACACTGCGCTTACTGAAGACAAGCGATTACTGGAGACACTTTTTTTCCCTTTCTGTGTGTGAAGAAACCAACTTCTGCTTCTTCAGCTTAATCCCCCTGCCCCTTCCCGTGTCTGTCTCTGACACTTTGTTTGGACTCATGCCAAAGTACCAATCTGCTGTGTCTCCAGATTTTTTGCTCATGGCGCTCGTATTAAAGACAGGCTGCAGATTTGGGGATGTATGTATGTATCGTTTTTAAAAGTATCATCACAGATTTCTGCAGTGCTAAACCTTTATGAGCCGCAGCGCTGCGCAGGTGTCGTTCCTTAAACGCACACAAATGCAAAGATGAGACATTCGCAGTGCGCGTGCGTCCGTTTGAAAGAACAATTCCTCCGAGTGCAGACACACGACCAGCAGATGGGTGCTGGGTGCTTTGGCTGAGTGGTGTGTTTGTGTGTCGGAGCAAGAGAGTCTTATTTGTGTCACCATGAATATGTAATTAAGCTGCCATTGAGAAAAGACGACGTGCCGCAACAGGGGGTCCATGAGGCTGGGACCCCGGGTCCTTTTTGTTTCCACTGAAAGCTTGTTATAAGCATTGTCCTGTATTGCGAGAGTGAAAGATGAGGAGAGAAAAGAAAGGAGGGACAAGGTTAAGAGCAGGAGCACGAGGGAAACTGAGAAATGGAGAGAGTGAAAGAGAATGAAGTGAGAGAAGGAAAAAAAACTAAAAGGGAAGGTGCTTTTTTTTTGGTGGAGAATTTGACATTCACGCTCCTTTTTGATAGGGAACAAAGCTGCACTGTAAAAGCCCATTCAACTCCTGGTTGAGTGTGGAGAGAGGATTGGAGAGAGGAGGAAGAGGAGGAGGAAGGGGAGAGCAAGTGGGCTGAGCAGCATTGGGAAGCCGCCTGAAGGATTAGTCTTTCTCTTCTTCGTATCTTTCGCCACTACATTCTCTATTCCTTTGTAACTCTTTCTTCCTCTCGCGCTCTCCTTTCCACATCCCCCCTTTTTAGCCGCTCCCCTCCCTCCCTCACCCCCCAACAGTAACTCTTTTCTTTTCCCCCGTTCCCTCCCTCCGTGCCAAAACTGTCTGGTAATCTAGTGGTCCATCTGAAGGAATATGCAAAAACCTGAAACCATAATTACTATAATCACCACTGTAACTTTTTACCTCCTAGGCTTACGTCTGCACTTTGCACACGTGCGTGTGCACACATGCACACACAAACACACAAGACTTAGGCCTGTTTTGAAAGAGTACATTGTAATTCTGTAGGATGCCATGAAAAAGGGGATTTAGCGTGTGCTGTAAAAAGGTTTTTGGTTGCCTGTTCTCCTGCTGTAGACATGATGTAATTTACTGTACTGTACTTGTGTAGGCTTAGGAAAAACAAGGAAACATGCACACACACACGCACAGAAGCAGGCAAGAATGCACAAAATCGACAGAAACGCCTTCATGTTCAGTTGAGTTTATTGTGTATGATCTGTACAAAGGCAAACACACGCACACATACACACACACTGTGCACTATAGACTTACATATGGTACAACAAGTCCATTCACTTATTTTGGCTCCATAGCGGCTGTAATAAGGAACCCGGTATATTTTACTCCACGGGTGACAAGATTACGTGTAAGCAGTTTGCTTTGATTCATTTGAGCACAGCATTTTAAGTGGCTAATGAATATGGGCAGTACTTTGCTGAGAAGGCGCGTTTGTGTGTCCGTTGTGTGTCTGTGTGTGCGCGCGTGGATGAAATATCACATTGTTATTTTCCAGAATTATCCATGCACACAGCGCTTTTTTCTCTCCCCCTCCTCCCCCAGAGGAGCACAGGTAGGAAGCCACTGTAGGTGGAGAAAGGAGAGAGAATAATGACTCTCCGCTGTAAGAATCTTGCCTCCTGAAATCTTTTGTTCTGCGGGAAAAAAAAGTGATCGTGTAGGGGTGAAAGAGGCAGGGAATCAGGAGAGCCAGGCAGAGGCAGTGCTCAGTGAGTGGGAGGGAGAAAGATATGGTGGCTTGGATTTAGGGGCATCAAGAGCAGGAGCAAGATAGGGAAAGACTGCAGGGTTAGTAATTAATCATGTGGAGGGAAGAGATTTTGATGGAACACAATAATGAAAAAGGGATGACTGAATAATTCCTCTCCACATTCGGCTTGGGTGTTTAGACCTTATGATCGGAATAATAATCACATTAAGGGTTTCATTTGGGCCTCTCAGAGGTTGTGGGTGAAAATACTAACGACAAAAGACAACAATGTCACAAAATCACAGAGGAACAAAACTGAGCTGTTACTGAAATCCAGTTAGATAAAGTAGCTGTGAGGTGAGTTGGTGGTTTGCGGCGCTGATCTCTGGTATTCATTTCATGTATGTCTGCGAATGAGAGACATTCAGATGCCCCTTTTTTCCCAGCCCTATACAAAGGGACAATCTAGCTGCCTGTCACAGTGCCCAAGGCTAAGTGCTATAACTGAACTGTTAACACTGTAAAGCCTAGATTTACTTTGCTCCACAAGCAGAGCTTCTTCTGGACTAAAAGCTACAGTTGGCAACTTTTTGAAAATAACTGTCATATTTGCTATAATATAACTTTATTCTGAGAGAAGTGCATGAGACAGATAAACTGTGAAAAAAAATCATGTCCTTACTCCTCTTTCTACTGCTTTTAATGGCATTCTCTAGCATGACGCACCAAAAACAAAACAACCAATCAGAGCAGAGAAGTCTCTAACACAGCTCTAATTCATGTTTATCACTACCTGAACTGCAGTCAAATGTCAAACTAGGCAGCGCTGACCAAATGTGAATCAAGGTTATCTTACTGCATTGCCTATTTCTCACCTCAAATGTTTTCAAAAACATATTTTAGTGTACTGTTTAGCTGTAAAATGAGGCCGACTTTCTCATTTTACAGTTAAACAGTACACTAAAATGTGTTTCTGAAAATGTTTGAGGTGAGAAATAGGCAACTGAATAACAACATCTCTGCATAGTTTGACAGTTTGACTGCAGTTCACAAGCTGTAATTGACGTGATTACCAGCTGCATCAGGGGCCGTACACATGCTGCAATTTTTGCACCCTCAAATTCATTGTTTTTAAAGTAGACGCACGGCAGGCGCACTCAAATGCCAGAGCGATGCCGTTGCGGTGCACACGCATTCCTAAAGCCTATTTTTGGGGGCGTTATGGCTGCGCCATGAGATAAACCGAGTTCAGCTTTTGGAATGCAGCATTGTGCGCTGCATTTCATGTGACAAGAAACAACCAATCACAGCCGACAGATATCTTTCCCTTCTTCCGTAATATCAGTCTGTGTTAAATATGGAAAATTTGATAATTTTGGTGCAGGGCTGCCAGAGCTCTTCATCTGTCCCACAGACAATATGCCCACACACTTGAAGATCAGCTCTACACTCAGGATAACAGGTAAATAGGTTATGATACGGTGCTTGTTAAGGTTGCTTAGCAACCTCAGATGCAGCCTGCCGCCATGCTCTTGAAAGCTGGCTCAAAAAGGGCACAAAAGTAGCACCCAGTGCTCGACCCTGCATTTTCCTGCGGCATGTGTACAGCCCTTTAGAGACTACGAGGCAATAGAGTAAGCAGAGGAATATGATTTAATTTCCCCCCACAGATTACCTGTCTCACAGATGATCTGTCTCATTTAGTGTTGTGTGAATACAGCGACAGTTTCAGCAAATATTAAGAAAATTATTTTTAATAAAAGCTCCAAACTGCAGCTTTAAAAACAAGAGTTAGCTGCTTGACGTTGAAACAGTTTCCCTGGTTCTGTGTTACACGGAGCAAAGGCTATTTTCTTATCATTATATTTTTACTTGATAAAAAAGGTCTGTTCAGTCTGCTCAGTCTGTTGCCTGTGGGTTTGGTTGCCTTTGTCTCTGCAAGTTTCTGTATGAAAAGAGAGTGCATCACTTGTTGCCCATGTCAGACTGCACAGAACACATTGTTCTCCCACAGGTTCAACCTCTACATTATGACGATGTGCACTTCATACCTTGTTTTTTATTGCATGCTTTTGAATGTCTGTTTGGTGTGTAGAGCTTGTTATGCAGGGTTTTCTATAGGGAAATCACTTTAATATGGAGTGAAATATTAAAGGTGCAATATGAATATAAACATGACAGGTCACTCTGGTATTGGTTTCATATTGAAGAAAGATGCACACAGACTTTGTGCACTTCACTTTTGAGGAACAACCCTTTTTTAGAAACTTGAAAATATATAAAAACTGTCCATCTGTTGGCATAATTGATAAAAACATGCAATGTATAAATGTCAGTGGCAAATAAGATGATTAATATGTATTTTATATTTGACAGCGTTAGATTAAAGTCAGTTTAGATTAATATCAGATTAAAATATGTGTTTTATTTCTGCTTGTGTCAAATTTCTGTTTGTTGATTTGTCAGTTCAGACACTAAAAGCTTTTTATTCAGTGGCTTAAAACATCCAGAGAGTCAACTGCTTGCCACCAACTTTAATAAGCACTGAGTCAGCTGCTGCTGCAGATAATCAGATATTACTTTTTAGGAAAGACTGTTTCCAAAGAGGCTTAAGTTAAATGGGGTGATGATGAGGTCAATGGATTAAGGCTTTAAAGTTGTTTTGAATGATTGAGAGATTTAAGATCTTCTCTCCAACAGCGTCTCACCAGCCTCAGAGTGAAAGTCAGGTTTTATTACGGCTGCTCGACATTGTGACTCAGCAGTGCAGCTATAAAAGTGCAGACCTACTGACTTGTTTTGTGGAGTTCTTTGTAACATGTTTCAGATATGCTTTGTTTTCATTGATTCTCTCCCACACAGACTTTGTGTGTGTGTTTGTGTTCAAGTACACATGACTTGTGTGTGCACATGTATGTGTGCTAACTTGCTCCTGGCCCTCCGGCTCTTCGGGCTGTGTTGTCTTACAACATTTATTGATGTTTATTGAAAATAAACCTTTGGATCGAGCCTAAAAAATCTCTCTCTTCCACTCTCTTTCTTTCTCACTCTGCTTGTGGTACTTTGTATTTCCATCCCCAAGGATTTCTGTAAGGCTTTAGGCTCATAGCAGGTACAGTAGTAGGCTTGAGTTTCACTGCTTGTTGTTTTTCATGCACTTAAAGTTAATTGTGGCTTATGTTGCAGTTTCTTGCAGGAGGTTAGTTTAATTCAATAATGTTTTTGATACGACAGCCCTTTACTATGAAGGAACACTTTTCTGTTTAAAGGACAGGAAGCTGACAAGATGAAGGTATGCCATAATGACACAAGCATGCTCCTCACTATTAATATACTATACTATGTAATAGTTGACATGATATCTAACAAATAAGTGCCCCAAGAATTAGTGCCCCGTACTGGATAAGTTGGTTTAGGAAAAGAATTATGGTTGGACTTGTATTTCATGTAAAGTTATGTACTTAATGCCAGGTTAGGCAGGTTAGGCTCAGGAAAATAACATTGCGCAGGTTAATTTAAGCCCTGTTTCCACCAAGCAGTATGGTTCAGTACACTTTTTTTCCATTACCACTGTGAAAAGTTGTGGATGGTACCAATGGAACCGTTCTGTACCGTCCCCATGTTCGGTCCCCCCTCTGTTGGGGTACATAGCACTCAGATCTGGTACTGAAAGGTGGAGCTGTGAACACTGCAGTTCGTTGATTGGTCAATAGCAGTTGGTCACTCTGCTCAGGGCTGAGTTGTGGCTGGTTTTGAGGCTCATGTAACCACTGTTCATACTGTGGAGAGTTTTATTAGTAAACTGTAACTATAAAATGAAAGGATTTTTTGCTGCCTCTTGCAGCAGCTGTAGTCGTAGAAAAAAAAATAACCTAATTCACTGGGCTGTCTGCCGTCAATTTTTAAGGTGGAACGTTAACTTGTAATGTTACTCAATGCATGAGTTGATGACATGACGACAATCCATCAGCACACCTTAAATTTCACTGTGACGACTTTGACCATTACTTTAGTTTTTATATGACATACACTTTAGTCAAAGAATCATGGTTACATGTTGTCACATGACGTACTTAACGTAAGTTCTGTAGCTTAGGTTGAGGAAAAGAAACATTGTTGGGAGTTGTTACGTTACAGTACATACTTAAAATAAGACAGTGTACTACTTAACATTACCTGATGAAGTACCCCGAATATAACTCAAAGTTTACTCTGTTGCACACTGTGTGTGTTTGTTTGACCCATCAATCACTCCTTTATACTACGTCTTTGTTTAATCTTATCAGCGTATTGGTCACATGATTGCAGCCTTGACGATTACGTGGATTATATACAAATTCTGGGCCATTACATTTCGTGGGTATACATGCGAATGATGAATGAGAATAACTTGTTAAACTACAATTCTCCATTGCAAGTCTGTCAAGTCAAGCAGCATTTAAGGCTCATTTAGTGTCTCATGGACACGGTCAGGGATTTAAACTGCCCGCCCTACACTTACATCTATCATTACACATCCTTAAAAAGAATCAGTGCTTGTTTAAATCAAAGATGGACCATATCTGACACATTGTTCATGAAATAAGGTGTCACATCATTATCTGTGTTTTGGGAAGATGGAGACTGGCGCTCCCTGCTGTGATCTGACAGCTGATGAAATCTAGATGTAATTTTACATGGAAGTCACACGAGCGCACACATACACACACACACACACACACATGCTTGATCTAAGAAAAGTTTCATAATAGCACAGAATGAAACAGTGAAACAAAGGAAGAGCTAAATTGGACCCTCGATATGTAAGAAACAGACAGTGCCCTCCTTCAGATGATGTTTGTGTGTTTACAGTTCTTCATTTTTCAGTAAGGACCAAAACAAGGAAAAGACAAGAGTAAAGAAATGCAACAACTGGAACGCTGTCTTGGTCTAAGCCAGTCTTTTCCCAAAGAATTTACAGTTCTACTTTGATGTTGTAAACAACTTAGTCAGTAATGAGGAACACTGTTTTATTCTGTCTGCAGCAGCACTGCTTTTAATCAGGAGGGTCTGGGCATATTGTTGTTCCAGCGTCATTTAGCTGTAATGAATGCATTTTATTCAATCTTATTTTGGGCCTGTTACAACTTAAGATAGGTCTTCTCTTGCCCTTGTTAAACCAACTTGTATATATTTAGAAGAAAATGACAAGTATGCAAAGCCTTTTATTAAACAAATGAGTGTTGGTTTGGCTGATGCAGTCCTGTAGTCACTTCACATAATGAAAGGAATAAACTCACCCTCATTGTGCTCATCTCGGGGATGAGTCCGCCAACAATTGGGAGACTGACCATCAGGTGACCTAGTGTTGACAGAACAACTTAGAGCTAAATGCTCTAAAAACAGTGGAAACGGCTGTGGATTTCCAAGCACCCTGTGAGCGTCCCCAGTTGACACTATAGAGTGATTCTACTTCCTGGGCTCCATCATCACCCAGGACCTCAAGTAGGAGCTGAATACCAGCTGAATACCAAAATGTACTTCATGCATCTGCTGAAGAAATTTAACCTGCCAAAGCCAACAATGGTGCACTTCTGCGTTGCCACCATAGAGTCCATCCCCACCTCTTCCATCAAATCTGCTGCCACTGCTAAGGACAAGGTACAACTACAACATATCATTTAATTCACTGTGAAGGCAACTGGCTGCAATTGGCATCCTTCCTGTACCTGTACATTGAGTCCAGTCTTACTCCGAACGGAGCCTGGTGGCTTCTCGGGGAAACGTGGCGGAACAAGGACAAAAGTTAAGTCCGATTGGGGTGGGCAGGAAGGGTGGTCGATGGGTTTAAGTGATGGTTGCGTCCCGCAAGATTCTAAAGCCAAACCCTGTTTCTTTTTCTTGAACCTAACCACGTGTTTTTGTTGCCTAAAACCAACCACTAGTTTTCCTTGCCTAAACTCAGCCATGTGTGTTTGTTGTTGATGGGGGAAAAAAAGTCAATTCCCAGTGTTGTACTGATGTAGTGCGTTTATTTTGAAAGAAGACAATGCACGTAACAGGCGGAACTTGACATGGCATCCCAGACCGTCAACAACCAACACACCCAGGGTACCTTGCACGTTGTATGTGGACGTGTAAAGTCCATGAGCAAACGTCAATAAGTGACGAGGTTGGAGTGAAAATGTGTTGGTACCCCTCATGGACCCTGAAGCGGGCAGAAACAATTGTACTTGACCCCTTCCACCTAGGACAAAGTCTTGAAATGGATTCCAACCGCCCCCCTCCCCCAGCTCATCTCTTGGACCATTATATCTGTACATTAAACACATTCTTTCTATATTTAATACTGTGAAATTATGCACTGTACTTGGAAAATATTCTACACGTTTCTACACATAACTATCCCTTCTAAAAAGTGCATTTCTATTCAGATATACTGGACATATTTTTATAGTATATCTTCATATTTTTGTAGTCATTTTCCTCTACTTTATATTCAGGTATCTTGATTTTTATTAAATGAATTTCTCTAATTATATTTAAGTTATGCAACAGTACTCCAAAGCAAATTCTTGTATGTAAAAACACCACAAGGTAATAAACAGGATTCTGATTTTGAATGCCCAGTGCGAATGATTAAGTTGAAATTTAAAGTACTGCAGTCAAGAAGCAGTCAAGTGAGCACTTTTTAAATAATACAGGATTTACTTAATTCCATTGCTGTGTTGGTTTCATAAAGAAAACCTCTTCTACCATTATAAGTCTTTACTTCTCAGACTGAAAAATGGTCTGTTTTGTATTTGGACAATTTCGGCTTGAGGAATTCTTGTTTGTGAGTGCAAGCTCTTACTGTGGCTTTTGAGTCTCTGTGCAATTTCTGGGTCACACACACACAAACACACACATAGACACTTGGTTTCAGTCTCAGCTCACAACAAAGGCACAGCTTAGTTGTCTTTAAACAGTAATAATAGAAAATGTTTCTTCCTGATTGCCCCAGCAGTGAAGAAAGTTCATTTTATTCAACCAGCAGAGGCCATGATTTAATGAAGTACATCAAAAGATCACAATAAACCACCGGTGTTTCATATCTGAGGCTGTAATCCAGCACATTTCACAGAGTTCTGGACTCAACTGTTCACCTCAGACAGATATTCTTGCTGTTTTAGTTTTTCCTTTTTATTTTTTTTTTCATCTGTTGCCATCATCATCATCTCCCTGAGGCACAGCTGGTGTAGTGGTGCAGTAACGGTTTTCACACAAACTGGCTCACTGTCTAATGACATGTGGCTCAAGCGGCCCGCCAATACTGGGAAAACACACTTGTACACACACACACACACACACACACACACACACACACACAGTATACTAAGGGACAAGTGTCTCTGCCCTGTTGAACACTGGCATACAAGGGGGTTTCCAGACAGGGCAGCCAACACAGACACTGACACACACACACACACACACACACACACACACACACACACACACACACACAATGGCACAGAATGATTAGTTTGGCAGTTAAAGTAGAAGTGTGGATAGACACTGTGTCTCCATATGCAGTAGCTGTTGTGATCTTGGCAGGTTTGGTATATCCTGTCACTCTCTTGGACTGTGTCTGATATTTTGGCAGTTGGGAGTTTCAGGAGAGCGGGAAAAACCACCTGTACTGTTGTAGCGATCCATTATCCTCCAAGATTAATGCCGAATTGTGTTTGTACCAAATTTGCTCAAAGTTTTCTTGTTAAATTTTTAGGTATCAGGATCATCTGGAGATGGGATAAATACCAATTTAATACAGATATTGTGATACTAAACTAGATATCAGTTGGCATTTTCATAATCATCATAAACTGCGGTGATCTGACTTAAATGTTATCTTTTCCTGAACTTAAAAACATTATATGATCTGAAAGGGGTGCAGCAGTTAATTCTAGTATTGCACTTGTATAAAGTCAGTGGACTCACAAGAGATTGCCTGGTCAAGATTGTAGCAGCAGTGGCAGCAATATTCTGACCATGGGTCTCTAGTATGGGTCAAGCAAGTGGATTGTGTCTTTCATCAGACTAGATAACCTTGATGACATCGTCAACCTCATTATTTCGAGCTTTGGAAAGCTCTTTTCCGATAAGTCAACAAATCATATATAGCAAAACTCAGGAAACTCCAAGGCACTCTCTTTGGAAAAAATAAAAAGCCTTTATTGTTATGGCTTGGTCATCTTAAACCTTTAAAAACTCCCACGCGTTTCGGCGTACAAGCCTTCGTCAGGGAGACAAAGGCTTGTACGCTGAAATGTACAGTGGTGGAAAAAAGTTTTCGGACACCCTTAAAATTTTACTCAATCTCAAATATTATCATGAAATATTTGTGGAAAAATCTTTTTTGTGTTTCAAAAGGTGTGGCTGCATTAGACAGATACAAATAAATACAAATTATATTTTTTTGTTTATTGTTTACAAGAAAAACTAACAAAACTAAATTCTTGACAGTTTCAATATGTCAGTTCTCAACATTGTCGGTATCAAAGTCAACAAATAACAGAGACTGGCATGTTCCCCATGAGCCTTTCACACTGTTGAGGGGTAATCTTGTCCCATTCTTCTTGAATTATTGCTTTTAATTCTTCTAAATTCTTTGGTTTATGCTTTGAAACAGACCTTTTGATAATCCACCACAGATTTTCAATGGGGCTCATGTCCGGGGATTGAGCTGGCCACTCTAAGACCTGGATACTGTGCTCCTGCAGCCAAGTTCTACTGGCCTTGGATGTGTGGCAAGGGGCATTATCTTGTTGAAACATCCAGTTTTCACCTCGACGGAACAGTGCACGCGCAGAAGGGAGCATGTGGGTTTCGAGAATGGTACAATACTTGGTAGAGTTCAATGTGCCATCACAGACAGTGAGATGACCAACACCAGCAGCACTCATGCATCCCCAAACCATGTAGGACCTTAAGCCATGATCTAAAAGTCGGCCACGTACAGTGCGGGTGGAACACTGGACACCAGTTTGGTTTGACCACTGCTGCTGAAGCTCCTGTGATGTCATTCGGCGGTTTTGCCTGCACATGCGGATCGGGATGCGGTCATTTCTTGCTGAAGAAACCCTTGACGCCCAGATCTTGGTTTGTCTTCCAAGCTGTTGGTTCGTCTGTATTTCTGCAGAGTGTATCCAACTGCTGAAGGACTGCATCTGCACTTCCTGGCTATCTGGCGGCAGCTGTACCCTTCCTGGCTGAGAATCTTTATCTTCAGGCATGTTTCCTGCGTTAGGTTCCTTGTTTTAGCCATTTTTGTGTCTGAAGAACTTTCAAATGTGCTGGCGTTATGTAGACACGAAGCTTGGCAACAAAAATTGTGTCTTTTATTAAAAAGAACGACCTTCATCACTGGTAGCAAAATGACCCAATACTCAAAATTTCTTATGTATTTTTATGGAATCAATCAATTTTAAGTTTTTAATAGCTTTTTTAGGATTTATGTAGTATTTTGGCTGTGACTGTACTAAAAGAAATTGCACTTGAAGACCTAAGAGTGATTCTTAATGCAATATTTCACAAATGCATGGGGTGTCCGAAAACTTTTTTCCACCACTGTATTTCCAAAGAGAGTGCCTTGGAGTTTCCTGAGTTTTGCTATATATGATTGTCCCATCCAAAGAGCACCTCAAGCAAACAATTTGAGTCCTGGAAGTGCTCCTTTACAGACATTAAGTCAACAAATCTGTTGAAAATTGTGTAAAGCATTAAAACACATTAAACATGGCTTAATAAAGACAATTTCAAACACAAGTACACAAATCAGCTTCACTATAACTTGCAGCATTCACAGACAAAACACTTGTCTTTATCTGGACACATTTTCCCCACAAATATAACATGCTAATGTTATTAGCACAAGCCTATGGCATTTTAAATTGTATAAATTAGCCTAACAGCTAGCAGACTTTTCCTCTACTCAAATGAAGCCGGAACAACAACGACATTTCCCAAAATTCGGCTCTATTACAACTGACAAGACAACTGTCTCATACTAAAAACGTTTTCCAAACAAATAAAACATGCTAATATTATTAGCACAAGCCTATGGCACTGGCATTTTCCTTTGCTCATATGAAGCCAGGATAAATTCTGAAGTATAAATCCCCAATGGATAAATCACACACAAGACTTAAAATGCTATTTTGTGGAGGCTTTATTGTAGTAAGTAATTGTTTCTTGTCTGTGAAATTAAAGTAAATAAAAGCTTTGTTTCCACCGAGGGGAAATGGTTTCAGCTTACAAAAATCTACAAGAGGTCTGCATTGAGTTACATTTCCTGATAGGGGCACATCAGGCTACAGTGAAGGGTACAGCGTTGGCTCTACATTGACCCAGAGCCTACGGCGTAGGTACAGTGTTGATTCGACACAGAAGTATAAATCTCGCATTAGAATGAGCCATTTATTTCCATGCTTACATTAGCTGGTAAAAAGGGCCGACAGTGTTGCCTCAGCTTGTGCATCCTTTGTAAAATTATCTCCATCCTTTTCAGTGCTTCCGAACCAGTCTCGCCTTTACACCGGCATCAGGCCTGGACATCTACCTCAAATAAATTGATTGCAACTGTAGCAGCTGCACACAATTTCAACATTGTTGGCTACTTGTTGAAATGTGTTTCATGGTATGTCCTGTGTGGCAAGTAGTCATCTGTAAGCTATATATTGAGCGTTTTGTGCCAATGACATCATGTGTATGGGGTTACTTTTCTGAGAGCAGATGAATGAGTGAGAGACTTATGTCATAATGTCACAGCAGGGTTATTTCACCACATCAAAAGAACATGAAATAAGTGTCTGTGAGCCTCCCTCCGTTTGCTCCTGACTCTTTGTTCGTCTCTGTTTCTCTTTTACACTGTCTTGTGTCCGTCTCCTCCTCACTCCCTCTCATCTTTCTCCACTTTGGTCCGAGTCTCGTTTCTTTTCTCCTTTCTTCCTTTCTTCCTTCCTTCCTGGGGGAAAGGGAGATTTAAAGTTTAAACAAAAGGCACAAGGAGGAAAACTTTGCAGAAACATTTGAAGTGTTTTTCCCCCTACTCTGATCTGAGAAATGTCATCCACACCCAAGGAACACTTTCAAAAGAAGCAGAAAGTAGCTGACTAAAGCCAGACAATGCCCACGGCTCCCTCTAGCTCCTCCAAATCCTTGTATTGTTGCTGTGGTTATTTGTGTTGCTTCTTCCTCTGGGCCCCTCCAGGGTTTTTGTTTATCTCCGCTCAGTGCTGAGGTCTTGTCAGAAAATGAGGGCAGGGCTCCCGTTTTGGCCCCAGGTCAACTTGCAACTCACAAAAGTTTATTTTTAGTTTGAAAATGAACTGAAACTCATAGCTAATGACAAACTTGTCAGTGAGTTCTGAGCTCAGATTTTGTTTCTCTTTTTTTTCTGATTTTTGTGGAAGCATCTGCTGTGTTCATTCAGTAGTGGGGAGCTGCAGGAGGAAGTACATTGCCAACCATGAAACAGAAACAGTACCTGCTGAACAGGCAGCAAGTCACTCAAGCAAGACTTTCATCCTCAGATCACATACAGAGCCTGTTGTAGACAGTTACGCATGTGATCCTTGCTTGGCACCGGCTTTTGATATATTAACCATGACATAATGAAACTACTCCACACAGTCTTACCTTTTATGGAGTTGATCATGAATACAAATTCACCTATTAAAATGTATTCTCTATAAATGAGGAAAAACGAGTGATTTGGAGCACGGCATTAAGTTTAAGTGCCAGAGAGCAAATGTGTCACTCCTCATTTAATCTCCAGCTGACAGGCACCTATGTTGCAGGATTGAAGGGAAAAGAGCTGCTCTCACCTTCCCAGAATAGTTTCCTCCACACCGTGCGGCTGTGGAGTTTAGGTTTAAGTCCTCTAAGCTTTTAGTTCCATCACTTTTGGTCTTTAGAGCAGCGGAGGGGAGGTGTGTCCGATGAATTATTTACAGAGCACAGAGTTAAGATAACAAAATGCTCTGAGTTTCAGACAGACTGGTGCCATCGGGGTTATACAGAGTTTGGAGTGACCTGTGTGTTGGAGATCTTAGGTGAGAGAAATGTCAAAATCCTGATGTAATGAATTATATCCTAAAGGTTTTGTCCATTCAAATAAGAAAAATGATATTTTCTCAAGTGGTGCCGAGCTATGCAGATAATTTTTCTACTCTGATTTTTTTAAGTATGTGTCTCTGATTTCTGCTTTCAATTCACTACAGTTGTGGAGAGCAGCACCAGGGCCATATGTTACATTAGGGAGGACCAATTTCAATCTACACCTTCTGCGACCCGACCCTTGATGGGGGTCTGGGAGCCTTCAGAACTGCCTTAATTCTTGGTGGCATAGATTCAACAAGGTGCTGGAAACATTCCTCCCAGATTTTGGTCCATATTAACATGATAGCATCACACAGTTGATGCAGATTTGTCAGCTGCACATCCATGATGGGAATCTCCCGTTCTACCACATCCCAAAGTCGCTCTATTGGATTGAAATCTGGTGACTGTGGAGGCCATTGGAGTACACTGAACTCATTGTCATGTTCAAGAAACCAGTTTGAGATGATTTGAGCTTTGTGACATGGTGCGTTATCCTGCTGGAAGTAGCCATCAGAAGATGGGTACACTGTGGTCATAAAGGGATGGACACGGTCAGCAACAATACTCAGGTAGGCTGTGGTGTTTAAACCATGCTCAGTTGGTACTAAGGGGCCCAAAGTGTGCCAAGAAAATATCCCCCACACCATTACACCACCACCACCAGCCTGAACTCTTGATACAAGGCAGGATGGATCAAACAACCATGCCATGTTCAAAGTCACTTAAATCACCTTTCTTCCCCATTCTGATGCTCTGTTTGAACTTCAGCAGGTCGTCTTGACCATGTCTACATGCCCAAATACATTGAGTTGCATATGATTGGCTAATTGGCTATTTGACATCAATGAGCAGTTAAGATCATAGCAGATGTGGTTGCACTCATAGTACTGTAGACCTCATAATGGTTGCAGAAGTATTGCCTCAAGGAAATGTCAAAGTTTCAATAGGATCAGGTCAATGGGATGTGAGGGCTAATGAAAAACAAAGTAACCACTTTAAAGTTGGACCGCCTTTTGAACTTCAGTCTTTTTTCAAAGTGGTATTTCAGGTGAGGGTTGCCCTACTTTGTCTCCAGTCAATACTCTAAACAAGACCCTCTAATCTGTGGAAACAAAACCGATTGTATTCAGGTTTTGTTCGCCAAGTGTTGCAACCAATTTGCCTGAAGAAAATCAATCAAGGCAGATATACCGCTTGCCCTGTATTGGATGCATAGAATTGTTGAACACACACGCATGCACAAACACACATACAGATGTCTCGAAGGTCTGCTTAAGTGGACGTTTAATCATCAAGGACCTTTTCCTGCTGGCTGCTTCATTGAGTGGGTCAGACACACAAATACACACACACACTTTTCCTTAGTTGTACACAGGCACACACACCCTGTCGTGTGGCAGTGTATTGATTCTTAGTGTTGTTCTGGTGCTGTTGGTTAAACAAGACAGTAATAATGGAGCAACATTGTTTAGTCTGCTTATTGAACTGTGACTGGCTGACATTGATTGTTGTCTTCTGCTTTGGGAATGAATTTGTGTGTGTGTGTATCTGTGTGTGTGTGTATACTTTGTAAAAGGGTGTTTAGGTGTGTGTTTGAAGCTAGTCTAAAGAAAGAGAATGAAGAACTATTGCAGCCAGGAAAGATTTCCTGCTTAAGCTTCTTTCACTAATTTCTTCTTTTTTCTTGGCAGTTTTAGAGGTTGAAGCTCAGTCAAGGCTGCAGAAAATATGGAGGGAGGAAAAAGTACAGAAGACAGCGAGGGCGGAAGAAAGAATTAGTCAGAGGTAAATAGTCACTGAGGTGTTTGACAACACTGACTAGAGGCAGAACTTAGTGTGAGAGACAAAGAATAAGAGAGAACCAGGAAGAGAGGGTTTCTAAAAGAAGGTGGTAGAAGAAGAAGAAGAGAGGAGCAGATAAAAAGCCAGGAAAACTCGGGAGGAAAGGAGGAGATCTACATGTTACACTTTGAGGCAACTTCAGGAGCACTATTTCAGTCATACCTCATATCTGCACTTCTTACGTGGATCTATAAAAATCACTGCAGCATCACTCATATGTCTGATTCTGAAAATAGTGCTGTTTTATATTCTGAAGCTACAGTTGGAGTCAAAGGAATGCTAAGCGCATCAGCGTAACATTTGGCCTGATAATCTATACATTTTAGAGATATATAGTCTGGAGCTATTTCTCAAATATCAAACTGCCTCAAATTGAGCATTTATCGAATAAATGTCCCTTTATTCTTTTTTTGCACAAATCAACCCAGAGGCAAAGCTTTTAAAGTTAGAAATACAAGTTGCTATCAGAACTTTGGGTTTGAGGTTTTCATGTACACATTGGGTGTTATATTTTCAGTGTTAAGGAGTAGTGAGCCACATGTAATTGAACTGGTAGTTTATCTACATGTTGCAGTCGCTTGCTGGCAGTTCAACTGCATAGTGATTCGAGTAGTTTTTTTTGCCATGTTTTGTGTAGAAAAAATGGGCCTTAAAAGTATTGGGATTATATTTTGTTTTTATTTTAACATTGTTTATTTATTGTAATTTAATCCCCTTTGACCCCAAATAGTCAGAAGTATTGATTATTGCTATTTATTAGCAGATGTCCATAAAAGTTACCTGGCTAACTGAGTCATCCTGCTTAGTGCAATGCCCCACCTTGACTCTGGTTCAGTCAGAACTAGCCAAAGAAAACTTCATTTCCATTTGCAGTATTATATTTGGCGGTATGGCTCTGTTCTGGGGCCTCTTTGCCTTTCCTAGGCCTACGCAGAAAACCTCTTCCATGTGCCTATGTTGAAAGCCTTGAGGCAGAGAGAGCACACCTTCCTGCCCCTCCACGTGCAAACAAGGAGAGCCTGAGGCAAAAAGAGCAAACCTCCCTGCCCTTCCATGCGCCTACATGGAAAGCCTAAGGCAGGGACAGCAGCAGTAAAGACGCCCCAGGAACAGAACAGAGCAGCATTGATGACAAACAGAAATGACATTAATAAGTCAGACACAGCATGAAAAGGAGGAGCTGGGGTGGAGGCAGGTTGTAAAGCAGCTTGCAGAGGAAGCAGCAACAGTAGGCAGGCTAGAGCAGTTTAAATAGGGCGCCCTGAATGAGATTTGCCAATTGGTTGCATAGAAAGGAATCATATGATCTATCGGTTGACTTTCTTCCATCAATCAGCTGCTCCATCAGTTGATTGGGCTGTTTGAGATCAGCTGATGTAGCTGGAATGTGACCTGAGCTAACACCATGCTCATTTTTTTGGATAACAGGTGTCAAAACTGATGGACATTGTATTCAAAACCAAAGTTGACATATACATAATAGGGGTTTTTATTTTTTTGGTTTACAATATGTGTGGCCTGTTTGCCCACTATTTTATATATATATATATATATATATATATATATATATATATATATATATATATATATTTTTTTTTTTTTTTTTTTACACAATGTATTTTGAACTACTTTTTCTAAGCAGCTTTAGTTTACCAAACTAGATTTCTCCCTAGGGTAGCTTTGCTGTTGTTCAACTTCTTCCACTTTAAAGAAATCGGTAGCTTGCAAAACTATGCTTTCAAAGTAGCTCCCCCAACACGGATTATTTTACTGCTACACCATAAGTGGCCTGTTTCAGAGCACCATGTTGTACTGAAGTGTTTCAATACATCTTAAGAGGTTTAAGCCTCACTCAGGTATGTTTATGAAGTGCTATCCTGTAGGCTTCAAAAGAATCCATTGAGCTCTGTGCATTTCCATTTATCCTGTGCTGTTTTGATATTACACAAGGTTATGCTGTCTGAAATTTCCATGCCTAAAGCCCTACAAGCAGCCATGAATAATTCATGATAGTTTAATATTGAAATTGGTCATTTGTTTCCATGCCAAAGTACTGTGAAAGGAGAATTACAGAATGCTTTGGCACCCAATAATGAATCATCAAGATGTTTTGAATTGACACTGAGAGCTTCTAATATTAGGTACGTTTTATTATAATGAACAGAGACTCGGAAGCGCCTCGGACATTTCAGCGCTTCTCGCATCTCCGGCTCAGCGGTTGAATTGGTCTCTCTGAGACTCGCAGAGGGAGATGCTTGGTCTGCATTTTCTAGTCTATCATTAAAGCTCTTCCCGGTTTTCTTTTTAACACACATGTGTGGTCATACACGTACATACACACTTAAGGCAGGCGCATGCAGTAATGCATCCAGCAAGCTTACAGTACACACATTTTGTTATACATATACATGAGCAGACATACAGACACACAGTGATTGCTTGCCCTCATTTCTTATGAATTCAGAATAAAGACTCAAGTGGTTGTCTTTTAAATGGAAATAAGTGGGTTTTAGCTTTTTCCAAAAATATGAACAATCTCAAAAGACGTGTCTGTTTGAATTCAATGGTTGCTTTTATTTGAATTATTGGAAATGAACAATGTGATGCACCTCTAAAGAGAAAAAAAATATGTCGTAATAGCTATACTTTGGCAGTTGAGTGCAATTTCACTTTGTAAATCGTAAAATAGACTCTGAGTGAAAGTGTGCCACTGATGCAAACGACAGCAGCTAAAGCCGTCTTTTGGAGCATTTTGTGGCTTGAAGCTGTGTCTTGTTCGTCTTGAGCTGCTTGGGATGCTGCTCCAGTCTCTTTCTTTCGCACTTGCTCATTCTCTTGTCTCGTTCTTACTTTCTTTCTTTATTTCCACCGTTTCAGCGTTTTCTCTCCTCCAGCCGCAAAGGCCAGAGGCACTGTCCCCAGGGGGAGTGGGGTGTGTTTGTGTGTGTGTGTGTGTGTGAGAGAGAGAGAGAGACTTCAAGATATTGTGAATATGCAGAAGTGTCTGAGAGAGAAAGATAGTGAGACTGTAGATTGTATGAGAAGGGGATTGTGTGTCTCCTTGTGTGTGTTTGTGTGTGTACTGCCGTTCCTCAGGCTCTCTAATTGGGACATGGGTTCTGTCTGTGCTGTGCACCAACCATTTTGATGTAAGTCCCACATGAGCATCGCTGTAAATCTTGATAATGGTATTAAGCTTGTCGAGCCGGCCTGGGACTTTAGCCTGCAGTGCGTGCATGCGTGCAGACACATGCGCACACACTCACACACATACAAGCAGAGAGTGGTGTGGGTACTGCTTATTAATGTAAGGAGGACCCTCATGCACACGCACTGTTCACTGTAGTCCAAACTCTGCCCATTACTGGTGCACAGACAGACCTTTGTGGCACTTAAGACAGCTTACTACCTGCTATAAATGTATTTCAGAGAGCTACAGGGAGGCACACACGCACGTACTGCACTTACAGCGATGCAAAATTAAGCTCAGTTCAAAGATAAGAGCTTTATGCAAAATCAAAGTGCTGATTTTGTAATACATCAGCACATTGCAGACATATTTGGGGTGGGAGAAAGTACTTCAGCAGCAGCTAATTAAAATGCACAGCAAAATGATGTGACAGTCAGATATAAAGTGACACAGCGCTCTATGTTATAGAGCCGGTAAGACGTGTTCTTTTGTTAAAAGTGTCACAGCAATAGGTATCGTCCTGTCAGCACATGCAGTGGGCAACGTGGGGAAATTACAGCACGTCTTGATTGGTTTGAGCGGCTGTATCTGTACAGTGAAGGCACTGAAATTGTTACACTACCTCAGCAGGTTCCAGACATATTGAGGCTAGTGGGAGACATAATTTTATTTGAAGCCTCTGCCTTCCAACTCAGCTTGGCGGTTTTGTACATTTTGGGAGGCAGTTGGTCCATAATGACATGATGGCGGTAACTACTGTCAGTGCTCTGCAAATAAAAAGAGAATTGTGTCCAGTGCTGTTTTACAGAACCGCTAAACAAATGCCTTGAAATAAGGTAAAACAAGTTCATCTGCATTGAAAAGGAGTCAGAGTCATACCATCCAGCTGGCTGATTCAGTTGCTTGTTTTTGCCTTTCATGAACGCACAAACAACTGGCCTGTCATGTCGTTACAGCGTGTAGTCAGACTGTCTGAATTAAGCTGATTTCAAGACGTTTTAAGTCAAATTGTATTAAAGCACTGGAAGGTGATTTAGCTGGTGCATCTCTTTGATGTTAATGCAAATGTTTCCATCACTTGTACGTTTTAAGGCAGTCGAATTACCTAACAGCAAGCTCCTTAATTTGTTTATTTGTTTTGCTTGTGTTGTTGATTCGAAACAAGTCATGTCATGACAGGTGATTTTTTTTTCTGACTCCAGGGAAATTATCTTCCAACACAGCAACATAATTTGGTTTGATATTGTGAGATACGCATCATAAGTCGGTATAAAACCATATAAACAAACAAACATTTTGCGGTGCTCTTCAAATGGCATGTAGACGGTTTTGAAACTATATCAGCAGTCTCTCCTCTTTACTCCCTGCAAATGCAAATGTTGTACCAGCCAAGTGCTGTAAAAGCTAATGAGAGTAATGGGGTCTAGTGTACTCAGTGATGGGCTCGACATAAAGGGAATATGTGGGGGTTAGGCGTACTGTAATATATGGGAATAGATGCCTGCAGCTGTTCGTGCTGGCTCCGGCTCAGTTTATGTCTCCATCTCTCAGAGCAGATGGAAAATATTATGATGCTGATGATGAGGGAGAGGGAAAAGAGTGAAACACGCAAATGACAAGAGAATGAATAAGAGAAGTGGTGACAACAGAGAAAGAAAAACAGCATGAAGGTTAAGTTCCCTTCTCAGTCAGTTAGATGTTTTCAAGAAGTTCATATTTCACATAACTGTCAAACAAAATCTCAGTGAAGTGTTTTGCTTTCCTCTAATTATTGACATAAGCACCGGGTGCAAAAAGGGGCTATGCTGTTGTGTTAAATATTACGGGCATGTCCCCCTGAGATTTTCATTACAGCAGCTATAAAGCATAGCAGTAATAATGTCTTATTAGTGTCAACAAAACTCTTCATAAAATATGTGTGTTATATGTTCAGTTTCACTGCCAAAGTCGCTACCTATCTTCAAATTGCAACTTGGAAGGCTTGTGAGAGCAGGAAAAAACATTAAAGCAGACACGCAATTTACACATACATATAAATGCACACAAGCACACAGCCTTCTTGCAATTCTCTATAATCCCTCTCCTTAACAAATTGTCTGAGAGTTTAGAGTTTGTTAGGGGAAACAAGGGGGAATTTAATCGGCGTGACACCAGCAGGGGAATCTAATAAGGGAGACACCAGTGGGGCTTGTTTAACGATTTTCTCCTTTCGCCTTTTTCAATTAGGGTACCTTGCTGTGATCTCTGCTGAGTCTGTCTCTCATTTTTTTGTAGCTCGCTCCCCCTGTCTGAGTCAATTTCTCTGTCTTTCTACCTGTCTGCTCCCTGACTCTCTCTGTTGGGCTGTTTGCATTCTTCTTGTGAAGGTTTCTCCCTCTATAACTGCAGCAAACATACTGAAAGTGGGATTTTAATGCAAGCACTTTCATATAGTATGCGGATGATATTAAATTACATTAATACACAATTTAGTCTAAACTCCCACAGTGAGGTCAGGGTCAGTGCAATGAATTGCTGGTCATGGAGAAGCTTTCAGGCTAAAGATAATATGTGTTAAAAATGAGGTGCATCGGTGTGAAAGTCTTTCTGCAGGTACTGTAGATTAAATACGACCCATGGAGTCCAGTTTGGGTACTACAGCTTATGATGCTACAAAGCAGGATGCAATGCTGGATCGATCGACACTGTCGTTGACCTTATTAAGGAGATCAGGTATTGGCCATGACGTGTTCATTCTTTCTCTTTTTTTAACGTCATTCACTTTTTTCATTCGGTGAGTGAGCTGAGTTTTTTGTGCCACAGCAATCCCTGGCCTATTTGTACTCAATTGAATTCCATGCAGTGGAGTATAAAGATTTTAAATTTGGGAAACCAAAGTGCTGTCATTGGACTGGTACTTGGTATTTGCACATACTTTAAGTTGTTGGTAGGGTTAGGAACAAATTCAGGACAGGACTATTGAATAATTTAAATATAACTAAATGTTGTCTCTAGAGCAGCAACAGTAATTTTTTCAACAGCAAGGTCACTATATAAATAATTTCCTGACATCAAAATACTGAATGAGGTAACATTAGCGCTGGAAGAGAGAGGAGGGGCTGTTTGTGTTAGCCTGCAGCTTAGTTTAAAGTATAGTCCAATTTTAAGGTAAGTGGCAAACACTGAGACTGCATATAGACAGCTGTCATTTTAGCCTATCTGTTGGATGGATATTATATTAATATCTTGATATGACACAAGGTATTGTCTTAGATTCTGGATATCTTCATATTCTTATGCCTAAGTGTCTTTTCCTGGTTTTAAAGACTGCATTATAGTAAATATCTGTATTTTTCTAAACCAGACCAGACTGTTTTAGCTGTTTAGTCGTTATATCTACATTACTGAAGATTATTTATTTAAAAGCACCAATAATCAACCCTAAAATATCATCGCAATATTGATAACAAGTTAACTGGTAAAAAATTGTGTTATGTAAGATTTTCTACGTGGCGTCCAGCCTGTCTGTCTGTCTGCGTATTGTTTTTCGTTGTGCTCATGTTGGTCTACACATGGCTTTTCTTCAGTGACCAAGGTGTTGTAGGTAGGAGGACTACACAAAACAAAGAAATTAACACAGCAGGGGTCTGCAGCTGTAGCTAACGGCGCCATTGTTTCTGTCTTACTCACTAATTTTTTTTTTTTTTTTATCATGATGGACATGCTGATGGCTCCTGCAGCCAGCTGGACCTCATCTTTGTTGTGTTGTTGAACTGAATGCATTTCAGTCACAGACACTTCAGTTAACGGATTGACCATTTATAGAAACTGGTCAGATTCGGCTATAAAGGCTTTACTCTTTGAGCAAGCAGTCACATAATCTGCACCAACCAGGATGGTGTGTAATCTTTTATCCAACATACATGAACATAACAATTTAGATCAAATCAACAACACCAAGCAGCTTACAACATAAGGAGGAGATTAGTGGACAGCAGCAAATGGCTTTGAGCCTCTCAGCAGAGTAATAAAGACAGGTGTCAAGTTAGACTGGCTGCGCCATACACCTGCATTAATATGATTGGATTGGATTACTAGTCAGCTGGTAGCCAAGCAGCTGGCGAATGAGCCAGTGATTGTGAAGCGTGAGAAGGCAACTAATGCCATTCAGCTAATGCAAGTGACACCTCAAACAACGCTGCAGTCTTTTTTTTTTAAGACTGTATTCCAAGAGAGTATGGAGGGAGGGATGCTGGCTGCTTCTAGCTTGCCACATATGCATTTTTTTTTTACCACACAGATCTGCAGATATTGGTACACAGTGAACAAGCAGCGCTCCAGAAAAAGCACATCATCTATTTAAAAGTGATTACAATCACTTGAAAGCACTTGGCTAATAACGATAATGCCATGACTGACAAGAAAAGAAATCATTTTTGGTTGAGCGCTTCTAAGCTGTGCTTCTCTGACCTTCTGACAGTCAGTAGGTCACATTACTTCTGACCCATTAGCTAACTGGTACTCCTGCTCTGATCTACCCTAGCAACATGCCCCCGTCTTTCTCTCTGTGTCGCTGTCTTCCACCCTCTCTTTCTCTCCATATGTACCTCATGTTCTGACGATGTGTCATACATCCATGTCTGGACTGTCGGAGGCGTTTATGTCTTCATTCTGTTACCGCGGGTGACGACGCATTCCGTTACCCTGGGTGACAGGGCATTCCGTTTCCTCCGGTGGCAGGGCATTCCGTTTCCCCTGGTGACAGGACATCCCATTGCCCACAGTGACAGGGCTGGGAATCATCAAGCTTCAAGCGGGTGCACAGAGCCGCTGTGGCATGTGCAGAGAAGAGACATGGGCTCGCCTGGGGTGACTTTCTGTGTGTGTTTGTGTGCGATAACGCGTGCGTGCTGGTGGATGAGCGGTTGTGAATGTGTGTTTTTTTGCAACTGTGTTAAATTGCAACTGCCAGAGGTCCTTCCCGGTACGTAATGACTCTGTGTAGAAAAAAAAAAAGGCTAGAAAAGTTAGATGGAAAGAATAAAAGGTTAGAATCAGAATGCAAGAAGCGATTGCGCTGTTTGGTTGTGAATGTGTGTGTTCCTGGAGAAATGGGGAGTAAAAGGCGATGGGGATGGGTAGCTCTAGGAAACAAAGAGAGTAAAAGGGTAGTGAAGGGTGAAGGAGGATGCACTTCACAGAGGAGAGCAGCTCTGCATGACTGTGTACTGCCCTAAATCTCAAACGATTTCCCTAATTTATTCGCTACACCTGCTGCTTTTGTCTTAAGACACAAAGTCAGTCAAGTAGTTGAATGGTAGCTGAGCTATTTCAGCTCCACCAAGCTATTATTAGCTTGTAGTGGACAGTTGAACACAAGTCAGTTGGGAGAAACAGGCAGAAACAGACTGACACATTATAATCCTTATCTAACTAAACTGGAAGGACTCCCTCTCCATATGTATGTCTGTCCTTTGATTTTCTTGACAGCCGTTTATTTGATTGACTTCACACATGGTGGGTGTATTGCTGAGGACCCAAGACGATGCAGTGTCTAGTGGAAGCTTGTGAGATCTATAAGACATTTTTATTAGTAGTACGTTACTACTTCCAGAAGTGCACACTGAGAGGGGACCCCTATTAAGTGTTACACCACCAAACGGCATGATGTGTACCGCTCGCTGTCCGTCACTCCCTACAATACATTCACCATCACTTCAATCAGAAGAGACTCATTATGAGAGAAAAGAATATTGATGTACATGTGTACATAAGACCCCATCGTGATGTCATCTATTCCAGGAGGGTGGTAAAGACATAGTCCATTAGGGAAGCTACCCCCTAAGGAGTCTAGATGCTGGTGGTGGTAATGGTGGTGACGGGATGAGATACAGAGGGAGTTGATCTGGATGTGAAGAGGAGTGGGCTTTCGACATGCTTGTCCTGGGCCCAAGATAAGGTGACTGGAGGTGAATGGGGTGGAGGAGGGCGCGACGATTCCACCTAGAATGACGGCTGATAGGTGCAGAGAGGAGAGTAGATTAAAAGTTTGGCAGCAGCAACATGAACGACTGAAGGAGATCGTGGCAAAGTTTGATTGGCTAACTGGGAGAGGGAACACCGATGGTCAGCTGATTGGATAGAGAGAGAATTGTGAATGGATATAGTATAAAGAAAGTCTTCCTGGTTAAACTTATGCCGAGCTTCATGTGAAGAAAAGACAGGGTTGACCAGAGATGTTACCTTGAAGCAAACTTAAAAACATTTCAAACATAAGTGATGGAACTTCAGGACAGAATGCTTTTGTTCCAGAAAACAGATGAACTTTGACTTCATTTAGGCCGAGTTTATGTGACTTGTATACTCCAGTATTGCTTCGGGACGCAACTATGTCATGATAGGTGTATTGCTGAGCACCCAAGGAAGCACGCTGTCTGGTGTGAAATTGGCCAAAAGAGCTGTTCTTGAGAAATCTCCAAGCAACCATACTTAAGGCCAAGCAGTCATCTCGCTCTGAACTGGCACTGTACCAGTAATAATAAGGGGTGGAAGAGGTGTTTGACTGAGTGAGCTGTAGAGTTTGCAGACAGTTGCACACCATTGTCAGGCTCACAGTGGGAGGGCGGCTATAAATCAGAAATTGGATCCTCAGACCCCAACACACACACATGCCATTCCCCACACTCTACCCTTAACTTAAGCTAACACTCCATCCTGACCATCAACACACAGGTCCTTGTATATTCTAATGTTTTACATTTAAAGTCCTCTTTTTGTTTTTTTCACGTGTTTTACTTTCTTACCTATCAAAATCAATCCCAAGCAGATTTAATCATGCATAGAATCCTGCATTGGTTAGAATTATATTCCACCTTTGCATTACCACTGCTGCTGTCTGTCTGTCTGCCTGAGGCTAGCACAGCGTTTTTTGGTTACTATTCACTTCCCACATATCCTGTTGCCTACATGGGACGTGGCCTAAGAAATTATGTTCCACTCCATCACTTTAAATGTGATATTTTAAAAATCTGATCCCCTAAATATAAAGTTATGAGACCACAGTGCTGGATGTTTGCCACAGGCCATATCGTGTGTCTCCTGTGGCTGTATTAATTTAAATCTATGTCCATATTTCTGAAACCACAGGCCATGTTTTTCTTTTTTCCCTCACTGTCACCATATCAATATTCAAAATACTGTATGTGTGCAAAGTTTGCCTCGGCTAAATCTAGGTCATGGAAGATTCTGATTAGAGAGCAAACCTGACCATCTCCACACCAGTTCTGATTTACAGTGCAAATTCAGTGATGGCAACGATATGTCTTCAACCATTCTTTTTCACTTAACAGGATGACACAAGTGTCTTTTATAACTATAGAATACAGAATTATCACTATCACTACAGAAGTGTCATTTTTTCGGAATTTCATAAAATCAGTATTTTGCATTAGGGCTGCACAGCATGAGGAAAAAAATACAATAATGATATTACTTGCAATAAATAAACAGATATGAAACTGTACTCAGTTCTGTGCTGTTTTCATTATACTGCTGAAATATAACAAATTGCTTGTTGAATTAAAAGCAAAATGAAAGGAAATGATCTCCAACATTATTTTGTTGAACAAATTGAGCATTGAAGTATACACAGAAGGCACCAATGAAAAAAATAAATAATAAAGAAATCAATAATAGATACATTTCAGTCAGGAACACTTTAGTCAAAGAAAACTTTGTTTCCATTTGCAATATTATATTTGGAAAGCCTTAAGGCAGAGAGAGCACACCTCTCTGCCCTTCCACGTGCAGACGAGGAAAGCCTGAGGCAGAGAGAGCAAACCTCCCTGCCCTTCCATGTGCCTACGAGGAAAGCCAAAGGCAGGGAGAGCATCAGCAAAGACCCCCCGGCAACAGAAAAGAGCAGCATCAATGACAAACAGAAATGACATTGGTAAGTCAGACACAGCATGAAAAGGAAGAGCTGGGGTGGAGGCAGGTTGCAAAGCAGCTTGCAGAGGAAGCAGCAACAGTAGCATAGTAATCATGTGATCTATCAGCCGACTCCCTTCATCAGTCAGCTACTCCATCAGTTGATTGGGCTGTTTGAGATCAGCTGATGCAGCTGGGTTGTGAGCTGAGCTTGACATCGTGTCCTGCCTGAACAAACGCTATGCTCACTTTTCTACTGATACTCTTTCAACTCATTTAAGAAATCCCTGATTTCAATATTGTAGTCTGTCCGATGTGTTTATCGGCAAGTTGACATCGTAATGATGATAAAATAAAACAATATATTGTGCGGCCCTATTCTGCATTCATGGTATGATTTGAAAAAGAATGACACTGAGAGACAGAGAGACAGACAGACAAACATGCAAAGAGAAACAGCTCATTGCATTCTACATTTTCACTTGAAGAGGAAGGCATCATAAACTAGAAACCATTAGCAGCCATTAGGCTGGTGTCAGTCAGCAGCAGAGTAACAACCCAGCAGTTAGCAGGCAAATGGTGCACACAGCTTAGGCTGCATGGATGGAAGAAATTCAACTTTCAGCTGGGTGGACCGTAATGCCCCAACATTGTCTGATATCAGCTTTCCACTGTTTAACACACACACACACACACACACACACACACATCCACACAGTTTCTATCTTGTTTTCTGTGTTTCTCAATCCGTCTTTCTCTCATACTCATGAGCAAATTTATAATGCTGAACTTGTGAGATCATTCAAATAAGTCTTTCTGTTATCCATATGTAATCTTAAACTTTTGCCCTAACCCATTCTTTAAGACAGATGGAGGTTTTCCCTCAGCTATAGAAAATATCTGTGCGAATGAGATGTTTTTACCAGAACACGCACAAGCACACACACACACACACACACACACACACACACACACACACACACACTGAGGCTTGGTTTGAGATACACCAGGACTCTTTCGTTTGGCTAATTTGTTTCCTGGGCATATGTCATATATTCAGCAGCAGGGAAAGGGATATCATCTTACAGGAGACACAGTCACAGATGCTTAAACACGCACACACATAGTCTTACTGTCAATCCCCTAACTGGTTAGAATTACTGGGTTTGGAAATAGATTTCCGATGTGTTCCTATGTTCCTAGTATTTAGTTTTAAGCATAGTCTCTGCTCGTAATTTATTTTCCGCATAGAACAAAAGGTCCTATTCATTTGTGTGCCTGAAATGGACTCTTTGGGAAATTGACACCTCATCTGAGAGGGGGAATAATTTTGGCAGTATTAATCAATCTGACGTGCCTCACTCTGTAGCTTACTTTGTCCTGCTCTTGTACTTCGTCCACTTCCCGAAAAGCAAAACAGTTTGGTTAAACAGTCAATCTGCCGATTCGGCTTTTCCTTCATCTTTGTCTCACCATTCTGCTCCCTCTGTGTCTCCCCCTCTTCACTTCCCTCCATGTAAAGGAAACAGTTTAGGGAACAGTTAGTCAATCGGACCACTCCGTCCCGCAGAGGGAGTGCAGAATAACGAGCACTGCCGGTGGATAATGGCCATGATTTAGCTCCCCAGTCAAAAGGTTACACTGCTCTTGCTCCAGGATGAATGGACGTAATAAGATACCCCTTGGATAAGTAAGTCTCACATGAACTGCAGTACTGTCGAACCCCAAAAGCCTACTTGTAACGGTTATTTTCAGTTTTTAAGGGAAAGCTTACTTCTTTCCGGTAAGGGATATGTTTTATTGAAAGAAATACAGTTATTGAGAGATAGTACAAGGTGCAAAGAGAGGGTGATGGATGCAGAAATTAAAGGGGAAATCACAAGTGCTATTTCCATTATCTTGACGCGCATAGAAGGAGACAGGGAACCATTGGCCTGATGTAATGTCCTCCCTGGGAAGCATAGAGGAGGACAGGGGAGGAAAATGGGTTGATTTCTATCTCACAGCTGCTGTTAAAAATTCTGCGCGTGAAGCCAGTTCTTCAGTCAGTCAGTGACTAAGGCAGTCAGTAAATCTAACAGTTGGATGTTGTTAGAAATGTCTGATACGACACATCCCCTCCACCCACACACAGATACAAATATACAAACACACACCATGTCAATTAAGTAATAAGGAGCAGCAGTAATCAAGGATTTATTCCATGTGACCCACAAGCGCTTAGTTACATTTTACAAGTATTTGCAAGTGTTTGTCAGCCGCATATTGATTTGATTAGATGTTTGTGTGTGTTCCTGCCTCTGTGCTTCAGTGTGTGTGAGTTTACATGTTGTGTGTTTCCATGCCTGTGTGTTTGCGTAGCTGTTGACATGCGGGAGTGATTATATGTATATTTCCAGTGCTTGAGTGCTGGAGTTGGTTATTTGAAACACATGATTTCTTTGTTCCTCTGTTGGCTACTGTGGAAGCTGAGAGGGTGGTATACACCCACACGCACAAACACTGAGGCAGGGTGGTAACTTGCTACTGAGTCAACACTAATTAATGCCATATTGTATGTTTTCAAGCCAACTTTTTCCATTCTGTTATTTCTTTTGCTTTTCTCCAGTGGCTTTGTGCCATGTAAAGAAATCTGCTTCTGACTAGATCAGATTTTTGTCACTGATGCTTTAGGAAAATAAATTAAAAGTGACACCAATGAAAAAAGGTCAGTCAATTGTTTCATCTGAGATAAAAACGAGTTAGTAGAAAGCAACAGCTGAGAGATCAAAAGGTACAACTGATTGACGGATTGAGATCTGTAGTTGACTCCCGACCCCTCTCTTTGACGTCAGAATCACATACAAGTATGGAAAACAGACACAAAACAAACCAAAGAACAGTTTGTTCAAGAATTGCCAAACAAAACTGGAACATTCACTACTTTAAAGGCCTGGTCACACCAGAAAGTAATCTTCATATTTATGCTTCTTGAAGCATGGTGAAGTTGTCACTACTCACTTGACTTGTTGGTGAACTACTGCAGCTTGCAAGCTAACCGCTAACCAGTGTTGTAGTCAAGACCATCTAAACAAAAACCAAGTCGTGATCAAGACCAGTGCTCTAAGACTGAGGCGAGGCCAAGACCAGACCAGTGTGAGTCCCACACTGCATGACACACTTACTATAAAATGTGGAACATGCAAACCATAGGCACTCCTCAAATTGAACCAGAAGGTGCCAATAAATGTTTGTCAGTCAATGTTGCATTGCAGAATTTACCTACTGTGTTTTCTTTTGGCCATTGTTTTGAAGTTTATCACCGAAGATATGGCTGGTACCTCCTACTGAACAGCCACAGTTTCTTCTTCTGTCTCCCATGCTCACAATCTTTAAGGGCGTGGGAAAATGGGTGGGGCAGTTGTTAACAGTAACAAATATTTTCAATTAGATGTCAAGAGTCAAGTTCCATGGGACTTCTGATGGTAATACTGCGAGGGTAACAGCGCAGCTTCTAATGATTAAACACTATGATATCTAGCTAGTCTTCATTATCTGAACCTTAAGACAAAGTCCGTACAAGAGAGGTGAACACATGAATAGGCAACTAAGGAAACTTCAACGGCACTTTAAAGTTGTTTATTTCTGCTGTAGAGTTTGGCATTTTAACATGGAGGTCTATGGGGATTGACTCGCTTTTGGAGCCAGCCTCAAGTGGTCATTGGAGGAACTGCAGCTTTTGGCACTTCTGCGTTGGCTTCATTTTTCAGCCTTGGAGGTTGCCGCTTGGGGGCAACACATCTACTAGGCAACAGTTTGATAACCTTCTTACACACACACACACACACACACCAACAAATCCAGTCATTATCATGATTCCATTGGAATAAACTGACTGCAGAGTGTTGCCATCTTAAATGCTGATGTTACCAGTCCTTCCTCACTCACTCGTCACTCTCCCCTTCCCTCTTCCTCTTTTGTCATTAGCACTAAGTATTTTTTCATTGCTTTATCTCACATTTGATTATCTCCATACCTTTTGTAAATCTGGCCCTTTCTTCCATCTTAATTAGTATCTGTGTTTGTGTGCGTAGGTAGATAACCATCTGCCCCGTTTGTCAGTCATTGTCAATACTATTACAGTACTTGTCCTTGTTTATCTGGCATGTGTATGTGTGTGAGAGACAGAGACAGAAGAAGGGGTGGTTAGCATTCAAATGGGCAGACGGCACTGAACCAATTAGTCTGACTCTCTGTCTTTCCTTCTTTCTCTCTTTGGCATTTCTCTTCTTCATTTCCTCTCCCTTCTCCATCTCCTGCAATCTCGCCCTTCCTCTCGCCCCCACACCGTGACACCAAAAGACCTTCTTCCTTTCTTTATTTTGACAAAATAAGATATCTACTGTTGAAAAAAAAAAGTACATCTGTACTCTCATAAAATGACTCATAGAGCAGGAGAGACGAATGGTACTTTTGCAGAACAGCCACTCCTCTTGAGTCCTTAGTTGACCAGACAAGAGCACTTGTTGAAACTAGTTCCTTTATATTACGTAGACACTGAGTGATGACCTTCATATTGATTTGTGTGTGTATGTGGACATTTCTGAATTAACTCTTCACTTCAAGACTCACCTGTATTTTCTGACAGTCTCATTTAATTGCGTCCTCTCTTCCTCTATTGTTGTTCTTCCCCTCCAGCAGTAGCCCTTGTAAAATAATTGACAAAAGTATTCCTTTGACTTTTTTCCTAGAGGAACAGAATGTCTGCTGGCATTGCA